>NC_046615.1:22272860-23020360 GCF_900324465.2 Anabas testudineus | reverse complement strand
GAACAGAGATGACAGCAGATCTACAACCACATCAACGTGTAGTCATGTTTCCAAACAGTCCTTCCATGGTGAATCTGACTCTTTGCTTTTGTGTAGACCTGCTAAGATTTATTTCCCGTCTCACAGAAGTTTTTCTTTTTCCACCTGATCATTGGCAGCAGAGACGTTCTCAGCTACAGACGGTCATATTCAGAGAATACGGCAGAATTTTGTTGTATTGGAATCGTAAAGGTTAAACTGCTGAGGTGAGACACCGAAGAACAGACGTGAAGCTGTGTAGTTTGATTTGATAATTGTTTAGATCAGGTTAAAGTTGACAGAAGCTAAGATTATTTGGATGCTAACTGGTCTTTGGCTACTCATACACACCTATTATAACACTTGACCTTAATGTCTGCCACACTGCATAAAAAAGAAAACCAAGGCAAAGATTATCTAAAGGAACATCGACAACTTTGGGCCCAGTGAACTGTGTGTTTGACAGTATCATTCAAAAATACTAGTAAAATGACTGCAGTACATTCATGGTCCCCAGATGATGAGTTCCAGAGTCTGTGCACAGGTCAACTCTTCTACATCAGAATCTAATGATGCGACTCACATTTTCTGGTCAAACTCTGGAATTTGAATTTGAATTGGTCAAAACCATGAGTGTTTTGTGATCTGCCACCTGAACTGTTAAGGTCTGATTAAATGTAGGCAGCTGATGTCCCTCGTGGTCGTGGTCCTTTCTTGACCCAATCTAAAGAGGTCAGAACCACATCATGCTATTTTTTACAGCATGACTTCATCAGAAACAGTCACAAATGTTGCTCGCCTGGAAAATGTTCATGTTTAAACAAAACGTGGATTCTAAATAATATTTTAGCCTCTAATGGACACTATGAGACTCGCCAAATACCTGGACTATTTCAAAATAAAGCTACAGCAATATTTCCACAGTCAGAACACGACGCTTCCTGTAAATGAAAAATGCATTTCGTTGCTTCTGTTGCCGTCAGGAACGTGACATAAAAGGTGACGAAGCCGTTCATGTGTTGAACAAGAAGCTACAAGCCGAGCTCTACTGTACAAAGTGACATCAACTAGAATATGGCTGCATGTAGAAGAGGGCGAGGCTTCCTCTCCTGTCGTCGAGAGCGGGAGGAAAAAGGTTTGTCTCAGCACCGTCCAGAGTCTTTCGGTTTCCTCGTCTCACCTCGACTTCCTTTGTGTTGTACATTCTGTCTCGTGTGTTTTAAAATGTACGTACAGCAGTGAGAATGAAGGGCTGAGTAACACAGGTGTGTCACCACCTGAATGCTGCTCCTCACCTGATCAGAACCTTAAATCATGGTGAAGGACGTGTGACCTCTTCATATTCAAATACAACATAAATCAGAAAAGACTTGAACATTACTGCACTGTTGGTTTTAGTTGTCACAGGATGTGCTGAGTTTAAAAATGTAGAATATCTTCATCCTTCATTTGTGAATGTTATCTCTGTAAAAATGTACGAATCATGTTTTAGTTGTTTTGTATTTATTTCTTTTTACTGACTGAGTAAAGTTTGAAAGAGATAATTCCTTAACAACATGACCGTTAGCTAATGTTTACTTTTATGACGGGCTAGATTAAAGATTAAAGTTCCACCTCTTTGCCAAACTTATTTTAAATTTTGCTTTAGTATCAGTTGAAGTTATTGTTCAGTAAAAGTGAGTCAAGTGGAGCTAAGTGGGTAAAACACATGCACAACACAGCATGTACGCTGATTTAGAATAGCATCCTGATGCTGTAAAAGCTTTTCTTTGTTATTTGGCATCAATCTATTTCTTCTGATTTGCAGCAACTGTTCGATTTGTTGACTGCAGTTTTCATTTTTAAATGAGAATTCTTTCCAGAAGTGGAGAACACCCATCCCTCACTATGATAAAAGGTCCTGATCTGTGTTTGTGTCTAGTCGTCCTCCTCATCGCTGTCTCTCATGCTGATGCCCTGCAGGCCGTCGCCCGCCTTCACAGCCGCTGTAGCTTCCTCCACCGTCAACCGGTTGTAGATGGTCTCATAGCTCTTGTTGTTCAGTGTGCCGTCCAGAACTCCCTGCAGCCTGAAGTCACGGTAGGTTTTCTGTGGAGGTTTGTGGGGATGGTTGGGGAATGGGGGGCAAAGAGAGGTGGAGGAGAAACAGAGAGCATCTTAGGAATGCAGCGAGCAGGAGGAGGCGGCTGCTCGTCGCCGTTCACAGGAACAAAAGCGGGAACACTGAGGCTCAAGGACGAGCTTTTATGTGTGGGACTGGGGGGGCACACTGTAGCATCTGTGGGGTCTCTGCCTTCAGTCAGAAGCCATTATCATTCCTCATCTTGCTGCTTTAAAGTTAAACTTGCATATTTTTGTACGTTAGTGAGCTAAGAAAAGGCAAAAGCAGCAGTCGGTGCACAGTTGAGCAGCTTTGTTCCTTTTTCTTACCACCTCTTCACAAAACTGCTGCTGCTTTCAAGGACACTTGAGCGTGTTTTAATTTAGCTTTACCTTTTCTTTTCTTTTGCTTCAAAATCAGTCAGGAGTGTTTTTACAGGAATAATTAAAGATGCTGTTTAATTGACATTAGCCAGTGTCACAATTATTCACTGCTGTTCTTTTCAAACAGTAAAGACAACTTTCACTAAAACAACATCAAATTCAGGACTCTGTTGAAGGTCTTTTTGTTTTTTTCAAACATTTTCTTACCTTCACAATTTTGATGAGTGTTTTCAGCTGGTACATGTGGAGCTGCAGATCCATTCTGTCTGTCAGCCAAACACACACCGCCTTCATAGAGCCAGTGTACCATTGCTGTAGGAAACAAAAACCAAACAACAAAATGACTTATTTGGACAGAAAAAACAGAACTATACCCTGAGCTGTCAGCTGTAAACACTCATACCTTTCCTACAACAGATCCAACCTGTATTATTTTATAGTATTATTGAATATTTGAGTTGTCTTCAAGTTATTAATTAAATTAATTGGATAAGTACAATAATAAACCAGAATTACCACATTGTGGTTTTATGCCTTTGCATGTTGTAGTTCCCTCATTTCCATATTCCTGTGATGCTGTAATCACTAGAGAACTTTGTGCTGTGACTTTGACCTTTGACCACCAACATGTAATTCCCGCATCCTTGAGTCCAAGTGGACATTTGTGCCAAATTTGAAGACATTCTTACAAGTTGTTCCTGACGTGATGTTCACAGTAATTCAGACACCTGAGGTTGAGGTGAACTTGACAAAAACCAAACCAGTTTATTCCAAGTGGACATTTGTGTTAAATTCTAAGAAATTCACATTGAGAGTGATGGGATGGATGGAGGTCGCAGTGACTTTGACCTTTTACCACGGACAAGCTGAAAACATAATGCTTCAGGCCACAGCTGTCGTCGGTGCAGAAGCACAAAATACAACAAACGGCTCGATTTATAAGAATAAATCCACATTAAAAGACTCAAACTTTGACTTTGTAGAGAGGCGACGGGGACTTTTCCATTCACCTCAATACTGTTTGCTTGAAGTGGCTTCTAGTGAATGTTGGAAGAACTGCAGCAAAACACGCTAAGCGGTGATTAAATGACTTTGACAGTGACACAAAGTGATAAAATATAAATGTCAGGTTTTAATAAACCTACCTGTAAAAGTGGAGCATTAAAAATGATCAAATGCGGCCGGCCGTATATATAGTATTTGGTTCTCTGTAACATATGTAGTGTGGGGAATGTGACCTCAGATACACAGAGCATATGTTTTAGAGACACCAGCTGAAAGCAGCTTCATTAAACGTTCAACAGAACATAAGTAAAAAGAACATTATGGTAATGGCGCTACAGCTGCTCTCTGAACAAGGACAGTCTACAATTGTCCTTCCTGTGTGTTTCCTTTTGAAGCAGTTCAGATAATCACCATTTGCTTGCTGACAGCTTGTGAAATGCTTCAATCACGTTGATGACACCACACAAGGTTAAAAGATGCATCGTATCAAAATGGCAAAACTCAAAGAGGGTGAAACATTTAGATATTCAAAGAAAGCAATTTACTGGAAAACTCCTGAATGCTGCACGTCAAGGGAAGAGTTCACGGCTCTACTCTGAACTATAAAAACGGAGGAGGGGGAATGAAAATAATGTTCCATCTTTGTTATTTTCATTAAATGATTCCATTACACCTTCCCGCACCAGGCCACAGCTGCAGGGAAATTACACGTACCTTTTCTCACCTGAAGAGTGATCCTCAGAACAGAATTCACATGATGCTGTTAAATGCACACATTGGGCGGCTTTAATCAGTCACCAGTCCAACAAGAATGCCTTTCAACAATCCCCCTGACACAGTAATGACCCATAATATTCAGATCTGCCTTAAGAGTCACCGGCAGACTTAATTTCACATGGACAAGAACTGTAATTACCTTCATATATAAGAGAAAAACAGGCCAAAGTCGACTTGTATGTACTTGACAAAAGCCAAGACGTGTCAGTGATGATTCTGGGGTCATGTTAATATTTAATTCTATATATTGTGCGACTGACCTGTGACCGCCTTCACACTACTTCAGTGTAATCACATAAAACTAATTAGAGCGGTGCAGTTTCCCACTCAGTCTGGGTAGGTGAGTGTCAACTACGTGGAGACAGCCTGTAGAGAAGTGGTTTCCTAGAGCTCCGTGGCTTTGGGGCACTGCATGTTAATGTTAGTTTACACTTTTTATTCTCGATTTTCTTGCATGCTAAAGGTGAAATGACAGGAAAATACTCAAGCACAGTACGAGTCCCTTAAAATAGCACTTTAATACAGTTCTAGGGTGAATGTACTTTGCACCACTGATAAATAAACGAGAGAATAAAATACTAGTTTTATTGTTTGTTCTTTAATTCTGCAGTTCGTATTCTAGCTCTGTTTCATAAATGTGCTCACACTTTTAATAAAACAGTGAAAACTGAACAACTTGACTTTGTAGTTTAAAGCCTAAGAACTGCACATCAACACTTCTCAATAAATGATCAGTATTTAAAATGATTTTTCTTTATCCTATTTTTATATAAGAAATTCTGAAATGCTAAGAAACCTTGAACATGTGGTTTTATATTATTCTGTTTCATAAGGTTGAAATGTGACTGAGGATTGATGCTATGGTCTCGTTCTCACCCTCCCTCCTTCCTCCATCATTTTCTTCTCCACTAAATACTTGTGCGCTGGGATTTGACTTGTATGCTAATCAGCTTGTCTGGCAGTAACCTCACACTCCGAGTTAACAGATGCTTGAAGATGTTGAAATTACAAGATGATATTTGCTGTTGCCGTGATGATTTCTCCTCATTTCTTTCTTCCTCTTCCCCTCCTCCTCCAGCTAATCAGCCGCCTGATGGTCGCCTCGCCAGTCGCGTTAACGGTCGTGGAAATTGAGTACGAAGATGCTCCTTAATTGAGCCGATTAGAAGATGAGAGTGAAAACAGATGGAGGGAATATGTGGGGAAGGACGGTGGTCTGCACAGCAGTATGGGTCTGCATTAGTACTGTCAGAAAAAGACCTACATGATGATGGGGGGTGGTTCTCTGAGGGTGTCAGTAATTATGTCATTTAAACATTTGACACATATTCAAAAAACTGTGATTAAAATAAAGTTAAATTAAGTAATTTTTACTATTAAACTCACTTTTTTAAAGCCCTAAAACTGAGTCTTATCTCAAATGTAGTAAGATTCAATTATTTTGAATTCTTCTTCTTTCAGTCATGGATCAGTTTAAATTCAAGATTCATGAACATAAATTAGACCTAAAATAAGTAAAAATGTCCGACCAAGTTTATTTAATGTTATTTTCTTAGCATTAGCTTTTTTTTCCCCTTCAGTTTCTGGGTTTTAGTGCAGCAACCTGCTTCATTTTGGATTTTTGAAGATGGTCACACAGATTTCTGAGTGGATCTGAGAGGTGGATTAAATGACTCCGCTCCACTTCGTTTTGTTTTTTCAACATGCAGGTTTCTTCCTTGTAATCTACTTCATCACGGTGATTTGACTCCTAATGTGAAGAGGATGGAGTTGTACAGTGTGAGTGTGCTGGGGGGGGGGCACGTTTCATCACTCATCATCCACACTAAGATGTTTCCCGGTAAAAACACGAGCTTCACACAAAGAAACATAAAAACCATGATGTGTTTACAGCGGCGTTATTTACGCCGTGTTTCTTCATCTCGTTTCTCGGTGCGACCGCATCGTTCTTCTTAAATCAGCTGACAACAAAGGTGCTGTAAACGATTTTGACTTGGACTCACTCGGATGCACGAAAACAAGTCAATTGCATACCTATAACACAGCTGGCAGGAGGCCTGATGCTGCTGTATGAAGAGGATTTAGTTTCTTTATTACCCACAGACTGTATGTGTGTGTGTGATCCATGCTGAAGGGCTGAGCGGAGACACTTCGAGGCCCCGCCGTCACCTCCTCCTCGGCGCATGACTGGGCGCTTGTGAGCTCCATTAGACTCATTCTCTTCAACCCCCCCTTCAAACAGACACACACATCAACCAGCACAGCTCGAGTCTGAGCCACAACACCCTCAGAGGAGGCAGCGGGCTGCAGAAATCCATCGCTCGGCCTCGTGTTGCTAATGTGTACGAAGGTCTTTGCTGCCATGTCTGCAGCACTGACTCACGGCAGTGAGCTGAGGCGTGTTTGACAACTCTGTGCTAAAATATTCTTATAAAGCTGACTCCTGGGGGTGGTCGGTGAGGAAAACGGACAGCGTGGGATGGAGGGCTGGATAAATGGATGTAAAGGTGGAGGTTTGAAAGGGGTGTTTTCAGCTCCCGCAGAGTGAGTCGACGGCTCTCTGTGTTTCCTAAGTGATAAACAGGTCAACAGAAGCAGTCTGTGTTTTCAGCCTCAAAAAGACCTGCTGCTGCTCCGAATCTGGAGAATCAAACTTCAAACCAACAGTAACTTCTGGCAGTCAGCTCGATTCACGCAGATTCTTATTATAGGAGTGCTTTCATGCAAACGTTTACTCTGTATCATACGAACAAATCAGATGCAATAAAACCTTATTGCCAGATTTCCCAGTATGAAGTGTTTGGTGCCCTCAACTCACCTGGTTTTAGTTGCATTTTCAATTGCTTCATAAAAACAACCTGAATGTAAACAAACAGAAACTTGTCAAAAACTTTTTACGCTCGGCTGAAGTGGAAGAGCTCGTTTATCAGGAAAAAGGAAGCGTGACAAAGGTCAGTGGAAACAGAATAAAAGCATCTACTGAGGAGAGACTGTAACAGTCCAACAGACATGATGTATTTCCATCACCTGTGGTTTGTTCTAATTCTGTTGCCTTTTCATCAGCACTGGCTTAAAGTCCAATCAAATCTAATTTTATTGATGCAGTTCCATAAATATAACTCAGTGGTCTTTGGTTTAGCCCTTGATTAAAATTCAATACACATTTTGTTTAGTGTTGTTAAACTGATGCTGTATCTGTCCATCTAGTGTGTGTGTGCCCGAGACAAACCTGGTGTTTCTATTCAGTCCCGACTCTGTGAAAGGACAAACAACAATTTATCGACTTGGACCAGTTGACGTGGAGCCAGGACCGGTGTTTTTGAGGACACACACTCGACAGACAGCTTCAAGAATGTGCTCTGAAAATCAGATAACGTCCTAGTTCACAAATATTTGCTGTTGTGAAATGAGCTACAGCAGCTGAAGGTTGAAGGGAGAGATTAGTGGAGTCTGGAGGTGCTGTGTCTCTGAATACCGTCTGCAGGAGCGGCTCTTGTTAGCTATGAATGAGGCCAATGAATGCTGCAAATGACTTTTGCATATAAAGTCTGTTGTCCAGTGCAGTTTATACCTTTCTGCTCCAACCTTGATCTTTCACTCGTGTTCACATGCGTTTCCCTACAAAGATGCACAGAAGCTCTCGGTTTGACCTCCAACAAGTTTTTTGACTTGTCCAACATCTTTCTGCTTGTGCTCCGATTTATCAACTACAAGAAGGAACACTCACGTCAAACACCTTCTCGATGTACAGCTCATCGTTGACACGGTCCCGCAGGATGTCCTGGTTCTGCCGTACAAAGGTGATGTAAGTGTCGGCCAGATCCATCCCTGGTTTCTGCAGGGGAGAGAACGCAGTCAGGCATAAAGACGAGTGAAAGGTCGGAGGCTGAATATGGAGAACGACGTCAGACATTTACCGCAGGCAGGTTTATACAACTGGTTGTTGCAAATATGACAATGGAGGGTACTCATGGTGCACATCCCAGTGGAAGCCAATCAACATGATATCTGCCTCACTCAGAACAGTGAAGTTTGACGTTACAGTGAAATGGAACAAACTCCCAAACAATAAGTGTTAACAAGACACAATGAAGTCCTGGCGACATTTTCACTAAGCTGGGTCCTTTTTCCCCAAGATTCTGTAGTTCAACAAAGACTCTGATTGAGGGTTTCTCTTTTCAGCTTTACAGAGGTGAGACTGTCCCTGTGGTGCCTGTACAGCACATGTTGTTTTCTGTTTCTTTTGTTTTACAGTCAAGTCGTTCAGTACTTGCGTCTTTTTGAAGGACACAGACGACAAAGTTGCAGAATCCCACAAACCAATGAGGCTATCAGTGCGACCACACACTGGGATGTTTCAAATTTTAGAGTAAGACTCAGATTCAGTGACTAAAAACTCTTTCAGTGTACTGGAATTAAAATAGTACAAATTGGACGTCTAACCAAGTGTAAGTAGGAGGACAGTGATACACGTTCTTGCCACTAGTTTAGTGTTATTAGTTGCATCACCCTTTGGTTTCTGTAGCTTTCTGTGTCATCAGACATCTGCAGCTGATCTGAGTGAAATAAAATCATAGTTTTTCTGTAGAGTTAAAGTAAAGACAGTGATTTATTGTTCAGTTGTTACACAACATGTCTACAGTCTGAAGGTTTTTCAGTTTGGGATACAATCAAAAAACGGTTTCTTTTCAAGTTTTAATTCCTGTTTTAAAGTATTTTGAGGTTGTTTCACTTTGTAAATACTGATCTGCAGCAGCAATTACCAAGACAATTTTATCTCGTTTGTCATATTTACTTTTGTGGTGCATGTTGCAGTTTAAGTTCAGTTATATTAACAAATTCATTTTCTTATTTTCCTTTAATTTCATTTTTAGATTTTTTTCCTTTCCAAGAATTAAACTTTAAGAAACCTTTGTATGTGTGTTATTTTAGAGAAGACACAAATCTTTTTATAGGGCTACAGCTAATGATTATTTTCATAATTGAAAATTCTTTCTGTAAAATGTAAGAAAACAGTGACAAAGACCATAATCCCATCATCTCTAAGCCCAAAGTGTTAAGTATCTTGTTTTGTCCAAACAACAGTCAAAAACCACAAAATCATTCAGTCCACATTTATAATTAACAGACAAAAGCAGAAAATCTTCACGTTTAACAACCACAAACTAACAAAACATGGTTCTTATACTGATTTAAACACATCTGTGCTCAATTAAAAACATATTTCAAAACTGCATTTTTAGCACTTCAGGGTGGTTAAAATGTTAAAAGTTTTATTTAATAAATGTATTTATTAAAAAACATTCAATCCAATAAGACTTCACGTTTCCATTAAGAATAACAACGACTTGCATTCCAACAATACTGGGAACACACATACCACATCACCTGCTGCTTGAAGAAAAGAATCAAATAATCTACCCTCTCCATGTTGGGGGTGTTACACCAGAGGAAACTTTAACTGCTGTGGTAGCAGTGGATGGTTCAGTGGAGAGAGGCCAGAGACACGAGAAGTGGGTAAAGACCTGTTCATTCACACTCCCTGTTGTCAGGGGAGATTACAACTGTAATGCTTATTGTAATTGCTTTGACATCTTTCACACCCGTTTTCTGTGAGCCGGCATGCACCGGCCCCGGGGGGGTTGTTGTTCTGCTACAGCACTGCTGAGCATGGCACATCGCGTCCCCAGAGGAACAACAAGGAAATGGGAGTCTCCAGAAACCTTTTGGCTTCACTTAAAGGCAAAAGGCCGGTTGGAGACTGATGTAAACACAGCCGTTTGGCAGTGTGCAACAGATCGTCCTTTAAAATACGACTAGATCATGTAGTTCAATTGTACCAGCAGCCAAAAACAACCACTACATACATACATACACACCTTTGACTGTTTGACGTTAACTTCTAGCAGCTGGAGTGAACATTATACAGTGACCTAGTATTTAGACACAAAATAGTTGGAGAAGGTTCAGGGTTCAGGTCCCCTCCCTGAACTGCCACCTTACTGTGGTGGAGGGGTTTGCGTGCCCGAATGACCCTAGGAGCTATGTTGCCGGGGGCTTAAGCCCCTGGTAGGGTCTCCCAAGGCAAACAGGTCCTAGGCGACGGGCCAGACTAAGAGCAGTTCATAAACCCCTTATGACGAGTGAAAGATCAAGGTCGGATACGTCGCCCGGATTGGCGTCACCGGGGCCCCACCCTGGAGCCAGGCCTGGGGTTGGGGCACGTAGACGAGCGCCTGGTGGCTGGGATCTCTCCCACGGGACCCGGCCGGGCGCAGCCCGAAGGAGCGACGTGGGACCGCCTTCCCGTAGGCTCACCACCCGCAGGAAGGCGCATAAGGGGTCGGTGCAGTGTGGATTGGGTGGCAGCCGTGTGGAGGTGCCTCGACAACCCAATCCCTGGACAAAGAATCTGGCAATTGGGACATGGAATGTCACCTCACTGGGTGGAAAGGAGCCTGAACTTGTGTTGGAGGTTGAGCGGTACCGGCTAGAGATAGTCGGGCTCACTTCCACACACAGTCTGGGCTCTGGAACACAACTCCTTGAGAGAGGTTGGACTCTCTTCTACTCTGGAGTTGCCCATGGTGAGAGGCGGCGGGCAGGGGTGGGCTTGCTTATAGCCCCCCAGCTCAGCTGCCATGTGTTGGAGTTTTCCCCGGTGGACGAGAGAGTTGTTTCCCTGCGCCTTCGGGTAGGGGATAGGTCTCTCACCGTTGTTTGTGCCTACGGGCCAAATAGCGGTGTAGAGTACCCAGCTTTCATAGGGTCTCTGGAAGGGGTACTGGAAGGTGCTCCGACTGGGGACTCTGTCGTCCTACTGGGGGATTTCAACGCCCACGTGGGCAATGACAGTGATACCTGGAGGGGCGTGATTGGGAGGAACGGCCTCCCTGATCTGAACCCGAGTGGTGTTTTGTTATTGGACTTCTGTGCTAGTCACAGCTTGTCCATAACGAACACCATGTTCAAGCATAAGGGTGTCCATCAGTGCACGTGGCACCAGGACACCCTAGGTCGGAGGTCTATGATCGACTTTGTGGTTGTGTCATCTGACCTCCGACCATATGTCTTGGACACTCGGGTGAAGAGAGGGGCTGAGCTGTCAACTGATCACCACCTGGTGGTAAGTTGGATCCGATGGCGGAGGAGGGAGCGGGATAGACCTGGCAGACCCAAACGTATTGTGAGGGTCTGTTGGGAACGTCTGGTGGAACCCTCTGTCAGAGAGGTCTTCAACTCCCACCTCCGGGAGAGCTACAATCAGGTCCCGAGGGAGTCTGGAGACATTGAGTCCGAGTGGACCATGTTTTCCACCTCCATTGTCAATGCGGCTGTTCGGAGCTGTGGCCGTAGGGTCTCTGGTGCCTGTCGTGGCGGCAATCCCCGAACCCGGTGGTGGACACCGGAAGTAAGGGAAGCCGTCAAGCTGAAGAAGGAGTCTTATCAGGCCTGGTTGGCCTGTGGGACTCCTGATGCAGCTGATGGGTATCGGCAGGCCAAACGTGCCGCAGCCCGCGCGGTCGCAGAGGCAAAAACTCGGACCTGGGAAAAGTTCGGCGAGGCCATGGAGGAGGACTATCGGTCTGCCTCAAGGAAATTCTGGCAAACCGTCCGGCGCCTCAGAAGGGGAAAGCAGTTTCCCGCCAACACTGTTTACAGTGGAGGTGGGGAGTTGCTGACTTCGACTGGGGACGTTGTAGGACGGTGGAAGGAATACTTTGAGGATCTCCTCAACCCCGTTGACACGGCTTCTGTTGAGGAAGCAGAGGCTGGGGACTCGGAGGTTGATTCGTCCATTTCCCTGGTTGAAGTCACCGAGGTAGTCAGTAAGCTCCTCGGTGGCAAGGCACCAGGGGTGGATGAAATTCGCCCCGAGTACCTTAAGTCTCTGGATGTTGTAGGGCTGTCTTGGCTGACACGCCTTTGCAGCATCGCGTGGAGATCGGGGACAGTACCTCTGGACTGGCAGACCGGGGTGGTGGTTCCTCTTTTTAAAAAGGGGGACCGGAGGGTGTGTTCCAACTATAGGGGGATCACACTCCTCAGCCTCCCTGGGAAAGTCTATTCCAGAGTGCTGGAGAGGAGAGTTAGGCCGCTAGTCGAACCTCGGATCCAGGAGGAACAATGCGGTTTTCGTCCTGGCCGTGGAACACTGGACCAGCTCCATACTCTCGCTAGGGTGCTCGAGGGTTCATGGGAGTTCGCCCATCCAGTCTACATGTGTTTTGTAGACTTGGAGAAGGCGTTTGACCGTGTCCCTCGTGGCATCCTGTGGGGGGTACTCCGGGAATACGGGATTCGGGACCCTTTGTTAAGGGCCATTCGGTCCTTGTATGACCGGAGTAGGAGCTTGGTTCGCATTGCCGGTAGTAAGTCAGACTTGTTCCCGGTGCATGTTGGACTCCGACAGGGCTGCCCTTTGTCACCGATCCTGTTCATTACCTTTATGGACAGGATTTCTAGGCGCAGCCAGGGGTCGGAGGGAATCCGGTTTGGGAATCACAGGATTTCATCTCTGCTTTTTGCAGATGATGTTGTCCTGTTGGCTTCATCAGACCGGGACCTCCAGCAGGCACTGGGGCGGTTTGCAGCCGAGTGTGAAGGGGCTGGGATGAGAATCAGCACCTCCAAGTCCGAGGCCATGGTTCTCAACCGGAAAAAGGTGGCTTGCACCCTCCAGGTTGGGGGGGAGATCCTCCCTCAAGTGGAGGAGTTTAAGTATCTTGGGGTCTTGTTCACGAGTGAGGGAAATAGGGAGCGTGAGATTGACAGACGGATTGGTGCATCGGCAGCAGTAATGCGGTCGGTGTACCGGTCCGTCGTGGTGAAAAAGGAGCTGAGCCGAAAGGCAAAGCTCTCGATTTACCGGTCAGTCTACGTTCCTACCCTCACCTATGGTCATGAGCTTTGGGTCATGACCGAAAGGACAAGGTCGCGGATACAAGCGGCCGAAATGAGTTTCCTCCGCAGAGTGGCTGGGCGCACCCTTAGAGATAGGGTGAGGAGCTCAGTCACCCGGGAGGAGCTCGGAGTAGAGCCGCTGCTCCTCTGCATCGAGAGGGGCCAGTTGAGGTGGCTTGGGCATCTGTTTCGGATGCCCCCGGGACGCCTCGTAGGGGAGGGTTTCTCCGGTTCTGTCCCACCGGGAGGAGGCCCGGGAAGGACCCAGGACACTCTGGGAGGACTATGCTCTCGGCTGGCCTGGGAACGCATCGGTGTCCCCCGGAAGAGCTGGAGGAGGT
The DNA here is from genome assembly GCF_900324465.2 of Anabas testudineus. NCBI lineage: Eukaryota > Metazoa > Chordata > Actinopteri > Anabantiformes > Anabantidae > Anabas > Anabas testudineus. Next base: position 23,006,831 of record NC_046615.1, on the reverse strand, counting down.
GTCTAGGGAGAGGGAAGTCTGGCATCTCCTGCTAAGCTGCGCCCCCCGCGACCCGGCCCCGGATAAGCGGAAGAAAATGGATGGATGGATGGGTTCAGGGAAACAAAACACCCAACTTTTCCACAGAGACCAGAGTTCTAGATCATTTAACACTTTTTTACATTTTTATGCAATTCTTATTCAGCTTTTTTGACTGTTTGACTGAAGAAGTGTTGAACTAGCTGTAATTTTGGTGCCAACGTACAACATGGCAGTCACCATATTGGTGCACGCTTCCAAAAGGTGTGCAGAGTCATCATTTCCTTCCCTAAATACATTGGTGTAGTGGTAAGATCGCCACCTACCACCTCCCATGTGGGAGACTGGGGTTCGAACCCCCTACCTCTAGTAGGGGTCCTTGGGCAAGACCTCCTTAGGCTTACCCTGCCTACCTTTGTAAGTCCCTTTGGATAAAAAGTGAGAGGGTAAGAACAAATGACAAATATGGGCCTTAAGGTTTATGGTTTGATTTGTTGGTTTGCAATGGTCCATGCACCTAAATCCTACACAGGACACCCACCCTGACAGACACTCATCATAGTAGAGCAGAATTAATAAACTGATCCGTTCTGACAATTAAATGTCCAAGGGATTTTCAAGTTAACACACCAAACCCTACTGTGGATTTAACCTCTCCAATGTGAGGATTTTCACTTTGTTTTGATAGAAATCTTAACAAAGACGACGACGACAGTATAACCTGATAGCTGCTATAAAACGGCTTTGATACAAATAGTTCCAGCAGCTGTTTCAGAGGCCTCTAACAATGAGTGACAGACTGAGATCAGTCAGAGGAACACAGCTGTAATTCAAACAGACCACTGGATGAAAAAACCTGCAGATACCAGAGGTTAAAAGTGGGGTCACATGGCTGCAGGCGCATCTGGTGTGTGCGCAGGAAAACGAAGGGAGGGGTGATGTGAGAGTTGTGTCCACACATGAACCATGTGGGTCTTTACTTGTCAGGTTGTCTCAGATCTGGAGCAGCAGACACTTTCAGGTCATGTAGCTACATTTCAAAACATGCACATGCACGTCAGAAGGTTTTATCTATGCCTACTTTCTGTTGTTCCACTACAGACAGAAAGGATGCCTGCGTGACATCATTGTTGAGCGATGACTACGAGATAAATTTAATGTATGATAATCCTGGATATCTGTTACTGATTGAACGTTGTTGATGTCAACTGATAATCCTTTTCCATTGCCCCTTCTAACTCCAGTTCCTGGGTTGTGTCCTGGAACAAACTGCCTTCTGCTTGATACTATCCTCTGATTTTACCTTAATGTCCCCATTTCTGATGAAGACATTTCTCTAGACGTAGCAGTCGAAGACCTTATCGACATCAAATCACCTTCTTCAAGATTTATCTGGCACTTTTGAGTAATTAAGACTGCGTCCTCCCAGGAAACTACCATAGAGTTCAAGAGGTTCAGATACTGTACACGGACAGTCAGAGACTTACCAACACAAAGTTGTAATAAGGCTTCATGTGAGCCATCTACCTGTTATTTTATATCTACTGTTGAAGAAGTGAACTCAAACGTTTAAGAATCATTCTTAACCTGTTCGAGATCAAACTACTATGAGGATATTGAAAAGATGGCTAGTGTTTAATGGAAATGTTAGTTCAGATCCTCAAAAGCACCAGAAATGATTCAATAAACAGCCGACTGAGCTGTGTGGTAGTGAGTTTGTCGTAATGTTATTAGGGAACACAGTACTTGACCTTCTAAGGCAAGGAATTCTGACAATATGCTCATTTGAGGATTCAAGTAAAGATCTCTGTGGACAACTCACTGTGCCCTCTGTGGAAGGTGGAAAGTTTGGGTCTGGGGCTGCTCTTCATGGTTTGCTCCTTAATTCCAGTGAAGATCTTAATGCTACAGCATTGAATAATATATTAGACAGTGACGGGCTTCTACGTTTGTTAGTTTCTGTAGATCTTTGTGCACAAACCGAGTTGGTGTAGAAGACACTGACTATCCTGCACAGAGCCCTGCCCTCAACACCATACAGCGTCTTTAGGATGAACTGAAATGCCCATTGCAAGTCAGATCTCATGTCCAAACAGCAGTGTTGATCCTCACTAACGCCGCTGTATCTAATGGGGAGTAATTCCCTGCAGCCAAGTTCCAACACCTTGTGGAAAGCCTGAAATCAGAAAACTGGATGCTGTTAAAGCAGCATTTTAATGCCTTTAGTTTTGGATTCAAATGTTCAGCTATCACATATAAAGCTTCTGTTTCAGTGTTCATATACTGCTGAACATTTACCATGTTCAGAAGTATTTTGTGTATAATATGTATGATGAGTACATATTATACACAACACTACCATGTTGTGTATAATAGGTAAGATTTGAGGGCCAGAATAGAGTATTAAGATAAAAAATACCAGTACGAGTGTGGACAGGGTCAAATCGAGAGAGAGAATATTCAAGTGTGTGTGCAACTGGCAACATATCACTGCTCCTGCTGTCACTTGAGACGTCAATTTCCCCTCTTCCATCGCCTTAAGGCTTAGTCTCCATCATTTACCTCTCTTTTGTCTCATTCTGACGAGGTGACAAAGCAGCCTGACAGATCGGAGACGCCGGCACAGTTCCAGCCACCGAGATTAAGACTTTAACACGAGAGGAAAGAAAGACGGACAGAAAGAAAAAAACACATACAAGCAGCTCGGTGCTCTTGTCACGCTCTGCCCTCTCTGCCTGTTTTGTCTCCTTCAGTGTTTCTTCACTTGTAGCCAAACACCAGTAATCCCCCTCCTAGACTGGATAATGGCCGCCAGGTTAGTCATCAACATTTAACAACAAAAAAATGAAGTGTAAAATTAAGTGGTGTTCAAATATAGACTAGGAGGGGGAGAGGACTGGAGTGGGTAGGAGGGAAGAGAGGTCTGGTGATAATGAGCGGTTAGCATGGGGGGGAGGAGGGCAGTGAAATGCCAGGTAATTACACACTGCTACCGGCCCCATTTCCTGCCCTGGATTCATTTCATTTTATGCCAGGTGCACATTGTGTGCATACAAATATGTGTTTGCACGTCACAGTATTAAGTCCCTGTGTAATTTAAAATAACTGTTAATGACGCTGGAATACAGGAGAAAATATCAAGTCCACCTCTATTTACTGTAAATGTGGATGCACTGAAGAAAAAAAAACTTTAACTAATAGACAATGTATTTATAGAATTCATTACATTCAAAGAGTTCATAATACTTGTTTTGTACGACCAACAGTGTCGTACGAGACTGAATTTAATACCAAATCAAATAGAGAAAAGCAGAGCTTGGTACTTTTGGAAAATGTCTTTATACCAGTGTAAATGTTATGTTCATATCCTAATTCTCTGTTGAAGAATTAACCGAGTCGAGGTCACACTGTAAAATTGAACTTGTTAAATCAACTTAAAAACTCAAAGTGCTGCTTTAAAATTTATGTCAAGTCAACAAATATAGTTTGATCTTCGAATATTGACTAAATATTGTCTACTGTGTAAACTTATATCTGAGTTTGGTTCATTTACATTTATTAGTTCATTGAACCAGTGAGATAGTTGTTCTGATTAAAAATCCAGTGAACTCTAAGAAATTCATTTGACTCATTATTTTAACTTTGGGTTAAGACTTCAAGTCAGAACAACTAATGTTTATAGGTTCTGTCAGTAAAAACTTTACATTTTAAGTTGAATTAGCTTGAAAATGTAAAACGTAAATATAACATAAAATTCTTGTAATTTCCACAAAAATCTTGAATGAGAATTTACAAATTAACATTGAAGCCAATGTTTTTTAATCCTGTGCATGTTTCTGCTAATATTATTTTTGTGAACATTGCTTGATGTATAATCATATTTAATGTATTTTTTGTATATTCATCACAAAATGTTCTAAATGTCTTGTACATCGCATGTAACTACATAATGAATGCATTGCATGCAAAATGTCTGAAAGTCACATTTCATGTTAATTATTCTCCATGTAAGATATAAATGTAATAAACTTAATGTGGCCATTTTACGGCCATATTTATATTTGATCATTAGTAATTTTAACGGTGTGATATGATATACTAAAACAATGATTCTTTTCTACTTTACGCCTTGAACCTGTCGACTTCCAGAACTCAGATAGGAGGTGAATATGTTTTTTAAAATCCTGTGCGGCCCTGCAGGATTCTGTTGTGCTGACGATGGTTAGGGGCCAGTGATGATGATCAGTCTTCCAATGTTTGTGTTCCTGCTTTGCCAGTGTGCATATGTTTGCTATGAGCATGTGTGGCTGTCAGTCACTAGTATCTTGGCCGTACAGGCGCGAACACGTCAGTGCTAAACACGTGTGAGTCACAGTGAGAAACACACACTGAACCACTCCAACCCTGTACAGTATGTGCACAGTAATGTTACAGTGCGTTGGTCAGTGAAAGGACTCATTAAACAGAACAGTGAAACCACACCTGTCAACCAGGTGAGAGCTACAGAATAACACTAGAAATATTAGATATACACTGGAAATGACTAATGGCTGCAGTGACTGAGCTGTTTCTTTCCTTTTTTTTTACTCAAGGACACATTAAAAAGGCAGCACTCTTGTTGCCATAACTCCACAAAACTTCCTTCTGTTTCACAGCTTCAACAATCCATTGTTGTGCCCGACTTCTATTTTCAGTCCGATCCAACCCTCTATGTCTCGTATCACGTAGCCATAACCCGACTTGCTCAGGTAAGAACCCTGCTAATAGACAGATTGTCATGATCGGACATTTTTTGTTTAAAAGAGGTCAGTCCGGTTGCACAATAAACTTAACATCCAAAGCAAAATCACAGTTTATTAAACAGTTTGAGCTGAGTTTAGTTTCATAGATAAAAAAAGATTTGGTGATTTTCCTGCTGTAAAAGTTCAAAACTGAAACTAGTTCATACAACCATCAACAGCACTTGGTGATTAATAATTTATACATAAAGTACAATAATTTACTGTGAATCTAGATAAAGAAAAGCAGTGGATGGGGAGGGGGGTGGGGACATCATATTTTCGTGACAAGGTTTAGGGAGTGGAACTGTCCAGCAAAGCAGCTCAGAGTCCCTCCACCCTCCTGCTCTCTATCCCACCTGGAAAAGAGGCTTACCTGCGTCAGGTTCCCTCCACACAAAAGACCAAAAGGCCAAGGTAGCGGTTACATTATAATTTCAGGGGAGAAGGCGGCTGAGGAGGAAGTCTGGATGGGAACCAGAGAGCATGATGGGACGAGGGGGTGTACCGCGGCGGGGTAGGGGATTAAGGAGGTCAAGCGAGGTTGTTGTGTTGCTTTTTACCTCAGCTGTTCAGTGACTCAGTGCGGGATATTCCCACATCTGGTGTTTCAGGTGTGTTCTCAACGAATGCAAAACTTAAATACAGAATGCAGTTAAGAGTACGTTTCTGTTTTTTTCTGTGATGACTCAAGACGTGTGGTTTCAAATTACTTAATGCACTGATCATTTCATACATACATACATACATATAAATATATATATCTGCCTGGAGGATCTCAGAATTGACCTTAATTTATTTTGCAATGACACAAATACACAATTAATTCACCAAGGACTTGTACAGTACAACGGAGTTAGTGTTTCAAAAGAATCTCAATGGATATGTATGAATGTAGGCTAAAACACTAAACACTGGAAACACCCACCTCATTCTTTTATTCCTGAACAAATATTTATTAAAAATATACAGTAGAGGTGATTTTTTTTAATTAGTTGTACCTGAGAGATGTCAGTCAATGAATTTATACATCTCCATAGTGCATATCCTATTTAATTTAATTTTATTTTTTTACAGCTTGACATCTTTAATATGGGGCAACAACCAAGGTTTCAACATGGATGTCACTGTAGTTCAAACTATCCTCAACCCAGTTCAGGTTCTTTCCTTTTTTATAAATCTTATAGTTAGAGATGGATCAGGTGACTCTGAACCATCTCTTACTTCTGCTGCTATAGGTTAGTCTGCTGGGGGACCTCTACTGATAAACTGAGCTCCTCTCCTCTCTCCTTTCTCCTCTATCCATTCTAATTCTACCATTTCATGTCATTAACTTTGTGTCTTCTCTCTCCTGTAGTTGTGTTTCCTCCTCTCTGTCTCCCTCTCTCTGTTCTCCTCGGCAGGTATCCTCCTCCTTGGACCTGTATATCTCCAGAGTCCAGTTACTGGTCCTACCAACCTGTCCAGTGTTTTTGTTGCCTGCTGTTCTTTTCTCTCTCCTCTTTCCACTCAGCCTAGCCAGTCGAGGCAGATGACCGCTCACCTTGAGCCTGGTTCTGCTGGAGGTTTCGTCCTCTAAAGGACGTTTTTCCTCTTCATTGTCACCTAATGCTGCTCAAGAGGATTGTTGCGTTCTCTTTTTAAATAGCTGTATACACTTTCCTTTTAATTCTGTAAGGTCTTAGTCTTACTGTGTAAAGTGCCTAGAGGTGACTGTAGATGTGATTGGATGCTACATTCATAAACTGAACTGAATTGACTTAATTCATCAGCATGTCTTTTCACAGTAAAGATAGGGTTTATGTTGCAACCTTGGTTGTTCCACCTTATTAAACAACTCTAATGGAGACCTGGAGACCTGATGATATCAAAGCAATCTATAGTCCAAGTGTTGAGGATACAGCTGGAATAAAGCTATGTTCATTTGAAGCTATAATCTTGTGAACTCTATGACCAGAAAAACCTTTGGTTCATTTAATTCTCAAAAACTGGATGTTTGCCTTAATCGTCTGTGGGAACCGCAAACCCAGTCACTTCCTTTTCCACCTCCTTCCAAAATGGAAGATTTCGCTGTGAAACAACTGTGGCATAGTGGCCAAACTGTGTTACTACAACAACTTTGTTGTATTTGTGATTGCAGTTTAGTTGTATAGAAACTTAATTTTTAAGAGACTGAGATGAATATGTTCGAATGTCTAGAAAGACGGAAGGAGGGTTTTATTTAATCTATTCCTGTGCGGGAAGCTTGGTGCCATCTTGTAATGTGGTATCCAGTTCGGACCATCAAAGCATGTTCAAACCTGATTTTCTTCTTCTCTAGAAAAACACAATATTTAAAATAGAAAAAAGCATATATGTTTTTTTTATTTGGCAGAGAATTGCCAGTGAAGCCGTGATAACCAAACTGGTCAGTCATGCAGTAGTAGATCCATTACATTAGAAATAATTAAACCATTAATTTTAAAAATGAAAATGATCTACTAAGGTTAATAATAGTCTGATAATTAGTCTAATGACTCATAGTAAGAAAGAAAAATTAGCAACTCAGATTTTTTTAAATTGTAATTTTGTGTTTTTAATAGTCCTCTGAGGTTTAAATAAAACACAATGTGAAAAGTCTTTATTCCCAGCAGATGACTTGAAAAATGCCAGGATTATATTCATGAGAAGTAGTTGAAACCACGGAGGACTCTTCGTACTTTGTTAATTTGTAGTTGTTAATCCCTTTAGCATAGGAGAGGTCACCTTATTTTGGTGAAATCTAATTCTGGAGCCTGAACCTCTCTCTCCTTCACACGTTAACGCCTCATCACGTCAATACTGTAACTCTTGCTTCGTACATGTTGTCGTCTCCACGCCGCAGCCCCTGATCTTTGCCACGCCGCCATCATTCATTAACTGCTCAACACCCGGACACCACCAACGCCAACAAACCCACTCTTCAGCAAAACATCGCCAGGGACAGTGCAATTAATTAGGCTTGCTGTGAGATCTTTGGCTCTGGAGTTGCAGATGGATTAAAAACCCTCTTTATCAATCACACATGTTGAACACGGCGAGGTGACAAACACCATGACTGAATGCAAAGAGCGGCTGCTTTGCATTTCACGTTGCTTTATTTTCCACCCGGTGCTTCCACTGAATGCATGGAAACGAAAATATGGAGACCCACTGTGATGGACAAGGTGAATAATAAAACAGCAGGCAGATCAACAGACTCACAGGGACTTCCACATATTTGGCAGCTGCTTTCACCTTTTGGTGGAGGGAGGCGGCAGTAATAAGGAGGAGGAGGAGGAGGAGAAGAAGAAGAAGAAGAAGAATGACACTGAAGTTCAGCTGGGAAGATCTGGTTTCCAGCAAATAACAGCTGCCTCTGTGAGCCGTGAAAGAAACAGCTCAGCGCTCAGTGTTTCCGGGAACAAAAACATGGCTACTCACTGTGAAAGAGAGGATTGAAGAGAAGAATGTCCCTTCATCGTATCTGGAGAGCTTGGAGAGGACGCCGTCTAAAACACCGGCAAACTGCAGAGAGGACAGACATCAGTTTCCCCTTCACTTGTAGTTTGTAGAAACTTTTCATCCTGCAAAGAATGCCCTCTCTCTCAGTCACTCGTCTGTACATGAACCTTTAACATTTTATTTTTTTGTACAATGTAAAAATGTATATGATTCTAACAGAATGAAATATTCACGCTGCACTGGTACAGTAGATGTTTCCGTTTTTAAAAATGAAAATACAGGTTAAACAGTCAAACCAATAATAGTTAGTTAGTAATAATTCCAGTAGAAGCAACATCCAAATTAATTAATAAATAGGTTTTATTAATAACAGAAATATATAAAATGCAAATGTAATTTAAAAAAAAGAAAAAAAAAACTACTTTAAATGGTAAAATTTCTCTCAAAAAAAAGAAATAAAAAGACAAATATGTAAAACCTTTAAGCAGCAAATAAAAAGAAAATGTAAAAGTTACTGTTAAAGTTTTTTGCAATAATTAACCTTAAGCTCCCCTTTAAAAAAAAGGGTCAGAGAAATTAAAATAAAAACAGATTATAAGAAATAAAAAGAGAAAAAAAAAAACATCATGGTTGCTAATTAGAATAAAGCTTGACCCTGTTCCCCTATTTAAAATAAAAAGAAAACATGTGAAAGAAAATACAAAATAAAATCCTAAAAACGGAAGAAGGAGAGTCTGGAAAGAAATTTACCTTTGAAACGAGGGAGGAAATCATTTCTTTGAATGCCTCGTCAATCAGGACGTCGATTTTAGAGTGGTACTGTTGCTGCAGGGGTGGGGGAGAGAGACATGGAGGTGAGACAGAGACATGAAGGTGGGGGTGAGGGTGGGGGGGCATGGAGTGAGAATAAAAAGCAATTATTTATTATTTTCAGAAAACTGACAGAACACAAAGGCAGAAAAATGACTCCTCGCCTCCGTGATACTGAACAACAGCATTGTCTGTGCTGTAAGAGACAGAAAGAAAAACCTACAGCGCTCAGTATGAACATCGAGTCCACACACACACACGCACGCACGCACGCACGCACGCACGCACGCACGCACGCACGCACGCACGCACACACGCACGCACACACACACACACACACACACACACACACACACACACACACACACACACACACACACACACACACACACCCCTCCCTACACAGCGAGGCGTGAAAACCTTCCCATCCGTGTAACGCAGCTGAGTTAAGCAGCTAATAGGACCATTATGCGGCTGAATGACATTCCCGTCCGCGCTGGAAAAGCGAAGGAATCTGAAGGATACTTTTTGTGCGTCTCCCTACAATTAGAGCAGCCTTGTATTTCTCTAAAGCACCGGTCCAGCTGCGAGGACCAAAGGCTCACACAAGATTCAATTAATCCGCCATTTCATGTCTCGTTTGGCCCCCCCTAAAAACATATTCATGGCACCTTTTCCCTTGAAGGAAGGAGAGAAAAAAAGGCAGGGGCTAAGCGCTGAATGGCGGCAGCAGCAGGGGAGTTCATCTCTTGGCGACAATGCCCTTTCACTGGCCGTCTAAAGAACACCCAAATTAAAAATTTCAATCAACAAAGCGCACAGATCGCTGACAAATTGAGGGTCCAGGGAGGTCACCGCCAACAGCACTAATTTTGTTTTTTTCCCCTCCACAAGTCCACAAAATGGCAGCTCTCTTTTTCACGCTGAATCTTTCTGGCAAATCTTGAGAGCTTTCGTTTTTTCTCTCCTTACCTCAATTAACATCGCTGCTTTGGCCTCCTTCTTTTCTACAAAAGCAGAGAGGAGGAGAAGAAATTGTTTGGTCTTTGCCATGTGCACAGCAAAACTCAAAAGAACAATGAGTGCTTTTAAAAACATTTATCTGGTTGTTGAGCTGCAGCCCCACTGCGGCTACTTCAGCTCTGTGAGATGTTTTAGATTCTGAACTGGGTCACATTTTCAACACAACCCCCCCGACACTATTTAAATGACCCGAGCAACAAAACAACCACACACAAATTGGCATTTTTTGCTGATTTCAGTTGTTCATTCCAGTTTCTGTAAAAGCAGAATTCATTAATTCAGCTGGAGTTTTTCATCTGGATTAAAACTGTCAAGTGCAGATTCTTCACAAGCCGCCTGCTCGCTTGCCAGTTGAACCCCACAGGACTTCACATATAACAAGAATCTGGCTGCAGTGTTCCCTAAAAGCGAAGGGAAGGGAAAAACATCGAGAGGCAGAGTTTGTCACAGAGGAACCAAAGATGGACGATTGCTTTGCTGCAGACTGACGCACGGTCTGGATCGAGTTCAGATGGATGTCTCTTCAAGATCCTTCAGACTGCTGCTCAGGTGTCGGAGGTCAGGAGGCCTCATTAATAGCTGCTATTGGCAACTGAACATGGACATGAACAAACAAAACTACAGTCAGGATGTCAGCTGATATCAGAATGTTACAGCAAAAAGCAAAGCAGGAGGGCAAATCGAAAATCTTGGTCGGGAAAGGTTGTTGCATGTCGTCCATTTCTCTGTCCACCCTCATTTCCTGTCAGTGTCTCCACTGTAAGATATGTAAAATCTACCACGAACAAAACAAGGCTGCACATTTCCTGTGTCAGACGACATCGTTTGTGTGTCATTAAGAAAAAAAAGGCCAAACTGAATTTTGTGCTGTTTTATAGCTTCATCCTTCAACGAGTCCTTACGTGGATTTGTTGGTAAGTGAATGTGAATGTAGAGCACAGGAATTCATTAGGAAACATTGTCAAGGCAACAAGGAAAATCACCGGGGAGCAACAGCTTCTCTTTTCAGACGTTTACAGCAGAAAAAAATCACAAGGAAAACCAAATGATATCACATCCAAACCATCCTGTCCTTAAAGAATCGGAGCCCCAATATATGTTCTCAACTCTATCACATTAAAGTGCTTCTTGGTTCCCTGCAGCATTTTTTCCTTTCTATACGTATATTTCTGATCTTCCTCGCTGTTACCATTTGCTCTTCATTCTATTCTGGACTGTGTATTTAATTGTTCTGTTATGTTTTTGTTGTGTATGTGTTTCATGTTTTGTGCTGCTTTGCTTCAACACGATTATTTTCTTGTGGAACAATTAAGATCTGCAGTGAACTGAGAGTGTTGTTACTTAAGGCCAATATGTGGTTTCCGCTGTAGTATTCATACTACAGTTGGGTATGCGTAGGCAGACACATTTCACACATGCACACAACAAAACATGTTAGCGACCTCTGTAAGAAACAGACAGCAAGAAGAAGAGCTCCTTTGTTTGGTGTATTTGGCTGAGCAACATAAAAAAGTGCAGAGAGAGATGTGTGGAACGCCTTAATAAAAACACTGTCAAGGATAAAAAGTGCAAACCTGGAGGAACCTAGCAGCCAAATGGTTGTTCGGGTGTGCTTTCTTCTCTCCTGGTTTCTTCCCACATTTCCTGTCTGACTCCTCACATTTTACTATCACATAAGAGCTAAAATGCCTCAAAAACGTAATCTCAGGTGATGATGAAACAAGCATCCATTAACTTGTCTGGCACATGAATAGTTGATGTGCTCACAGTGTGGACACAGCACAGACTCAGGGTCCAGATCCTTGCAGACTTGGGCAGGTGTTGAAATTTATGTTACGTGTATCGATGCGAACACATGTTTGGATATAACATGAAGAGGCCTTTCCTCCACAGACATAGACAAAGTTTTCACATTATGCAGATGATGTGTTGTTTTATGTTAGTGCTGCTCACTGCAGGTCCTGAGAACCCTTCATACAACACAGCCTATTTTGCATTTTCTTTGATTTAACTACATGAAATAAACTGAATCAGGTTTGTATCAACTTATAAGAGCAAATCAAGTATAGACAGAGTAAAGAATGATGACAGATGTGTGGTGCTGCCGCTCTCCAGGACCACAAGCTGAAAAAGACTCAACTACTACAAGCCCAATTCTCCCATCCACCGGGTTAGCTACACCTAATGTCAACCCATCCACCTGGAGGTGTGACTATTACATCTTCTCACAGCCTCCCCATCTATTGTTTCACCTAAGGAGCCTTTTTAGGCCAGGTGTGAAGTGACACCAACCTGAAGTTGTGATATTATTTTATAATATGAGTATTTTCTTTCAGTTGACTTCATGTGGAGAGATGTGACAGGAAAAAAAGGGCAATGAGGCGATGGAGGAACTTACCCACTGTTTGTCATTCTGGGGTTCAAACAATGATGTGTAGAACACATGGACATGAGGGATGGGGAGGACGTGAGACAAAGAAAAGAAGGCAAACACTGTCAGCTGATTACATTAAGAAAACATTGCAACAGTTCCTGAAACCTGTATTAAAATTTCTGTGGCCCTGATTTACTAAAGGTTTGCGGGGACCAAACCGTGTTAAATTAGCCTCTTGTACTAAATGCTCTAATTACCCTGGAACAAGTTTCCTCTTGCTATTATGCTGGTCACTCTCCTAACACTCCATGACACCAGTGATACATGCAAAACCCTCATTTAAATAGCCTCGGCCTTGTTTGCACCCGTTGTAAATTAGCAGATCACCTGCAAAAGCACACCAACGAAACGTGCAATTTCAAGATCAAGCCCGCAATTTAATAATCGCTATTTGAATATATCTCAATAACCGTTTTACTAGTTTCTCTTCTAAGTTTTGCTGTTTTTTTTTTAAGTTTTATTTTCAACACAGTTTCGACCTTGAATAAAACATTTTATTCTCAAAGTCATGTTGTCGAACACCAGACGATTTCTATTGTGACACTGACTAAGAAAGAGAAATTATCAGATGTTGCACAGCTCCACTCATTGTATATGTGGGTCTCAAATTGTATTTTGTAAGTTTTAGGAATTAAATTATTCCATTAAACAGTTTGTTTACCTGCTTTAACATCAAGTGTAGGACACTTGATGGATTTTTTCATATAATGTTACAGTCATTTATAATTGTATGGACCATCTACTAACAGGGCGTTGAAGATATATTTGAATGAACTGTGAAAGGTGCACCTTCACCTCCGTATATTTTCTGGTTTTTAGACTTGTTTAGCTTGTTTGCATGAAAGAGAACAAATATTAGAATATAACCCTAGAAGCTGCCTGTTTATGTGCATAAAGCTGGAAGAACAGAGTCTCTGTGCAGGCAGGTATTCAGTGTGTTTCAGCAGAAATAAATGGACAGACTGTTTTCAGGCAGTGGCAGCATCTCAGTTGAAGCTGGAGGTTAAGATAACAGCGAGCTTAGCTCTCTGTCAAGACTGCTGATGGCCAAGGGTTTCGCTCTCAGCGATGCCAAGGCTGCCGCCTCACACAGGCTTCACGGTCATCCATTTAACAGCTCATGTTGAGCATTTGGCCATTTCAAGTGAACACAAATACACCTAAACTCCCCATCTGCTGAATGTGTGGAGGGAAACAGTCAAGTTTTAGTGGCTGATCTGACAGTTTGACTCGACCTGTTCAGTGCGAGGTTGAAAATAAAAGACGGCTGAGTTTTTGAAGCTGCACACTTTTACTCTGCAAATCTCTGATGGTGAGTAGAGATGGAGACTGAAAAATACAAACATCCATCCACCCTAAGTGATTTTGTGTGCTATTCAGCCAAGGCGTATTTTTCTACAAACAAGAAACTATTTCCTGCCAATGTGGAGATGGTTTCTCTCTCCAAGTTTCTTTTGTTTCAGATTTTGTCATTTGACCAAGTGAGAGATCCTAAACAACAGCCCTTCCTCAAAGGATCAAAGTTAAACGCAAACTCCACAGTTATCTAGTAGTATTTTCATCTGTTAGAGTCTACTTTTCCAAACTAGTTTTTCCTTTTTATTGCGACAGATGATTCAGATCTTCTTTCCTCTTTGTGTTAAACTGTCGGGCAGCGTCTTCTGTTAGAATCTGACAGCTAGCTTACCTCCTGCCCGGTGTCCAGCACGCAGAGTTTGGAGCACTGCTTCTTGGCATCCATCAGCACGTTGAACATGGTGCAGACCGACAGCGGCACCCGGAAGTCTGTTGACTTACTGGTTTTCTGCATTTTGGCATCAAATGCAGATTTTGTTCTGTGGAACGAAACACAAAGCAGAGTTCTGTCATTAGAGTTGAGAGTGAGTTTGTTGAGCTGCAGATCCCACGTTAGAAATGTGTTTGCTTAGAACTGTGAATGAACATTAGAGGAGAAGGAGAATAGAGTCAGAAAATAGAGAGACAGTGACCAGTAAGTCGAGCTGCGGTGAACTCTGACCTCTTAACGCAGGCCTCCATCATGTCGCTGGCCATCAGTTTGAGTCTCTGCTCCAGATGTTTGGCAAACTCGGGCTCCGGCCAGTGGAGGTCCATCACAAACATCTGCAGAGCGTCTAGCTTCCAGAACAAATCCTCTGAAGTGGCCGAGCCGTTACTGCATAAAGGATCACCAGTAAAACATTAACACTCACATTTACACAACCATGTTGTCATCGTCTAGAAATGCAGGAAGAGCTTCTGTGACACTCAAACTCTCATTTGCTCATGTAGATCTATATATGGAATTTACTGCTAACTGTTTTTCCAGAAAGTGTGGTGGGTGCATCCTTGATGATGACTTATTTAATTTCATAAACTAGTATGATTTTCCCTTAATGTGTACACGTGTGCACCATGTGGCTCACTATATGTGATAAAGGCTCATAGAACACAAGTGTATTCTCATTCTGGTGTGTTCTTCAACAGGTTTTGGTAGTTTTAGTGCAGAGCTGTGTGGTTTCAGTCAGTAAACACAGCACCAGGCTGAAACAGAGACAGATGGACGTCTCCCCGCCTTCTCCCCTGCGCACAGGTTACACAGCAACACATGGCAACGCTCGCCGCCACCGACATCCAAGTGTACAGCGCCCGGCTAGAATGACAGCCATGGGAGGATGGAAGAGGGGGGTGGCAGGAGGGCGACAGAGGGGTTAAAACAAGTGCCACTCACTCCCTCACTATTCTCACTTCGCCTTTAAAAGACTGTTACCTTAACAAGTGGCGCACAGGAATAAACGCTTTGGGCTGAGTCCGCGGTGCAATTAAATGCTTGGTGGCTATCCCCCTCATGTCTAATTAGTGGTGCTCTTCTCTGAGCGCGCTCCGCCCTGCTCCCCAGGGAATGGGACGATCCCACTCGCCCGTCTGTGCTCGCTAATGAAGTGCCAGCTTTTTTTTCTCCTCCTTTTTCATTGGAATGAGAAGGGCCAAGTGAAGTGAGGTAGAGGAACAGTGTGGTCTGTGTTGTGGGAAAGGCTGGGGGAGTCGGAATGAGGAGCCTTTTTAAGAAACACACCCTCAGCTAGCCTCCTGAGACCCCCCACCACTCATTCCCGAAACCTCCACCCCCAACACGGCCACCAACACTGACAGTTCTGCTGCAGACTCACTTGCTCTTAAACAGACACATAAAAACATCTGATGTCTTTCTCATCTCCAGCACAGCGATCACTCATTATTTTGTATTTTAAGTCATTAATGGGTCTATAAACTCGTGAATGTCCCCAGACTCCAAGATTCCACCTGGAATATGCTGTTTTTTCTGATTAACAGTCCAAAACCCACAAAATATTTAGTTTACAATCACACAAGAAAAAGAAAAGAACCAAAAACTCGCACTGGAAAAGCTGTAAAACCAGATAATGACTGTGATTTAATCTCAATAACCAACACTGTATATTTCCTGTTATTGTCAATTTTAACACTAGGTGACACAGTGTTTAAGCAAGTGTTGTTAATCTGTAGAGATCAATTGATTTGCTCATGGTGGGGAACGATACTGTAAATCTAAGGTCAAGTTTAACACTGATAAACTAACTCAAATCCTCTGGCGTCCAAAATGGAGGAAGCTGTCACGGTTTATTAGTGTGTAGCAGCATCCAGCTTTATTTAACATCGTCTGGCAGACGATCAACTGCTGCACAAGAGCTACGCTGTTGTACTGAATATCAGCTCAGCTGGCGAAGGTAAATTAGGAAATATACAGTATTGGTTATCAAGAAAAGATCATTCTCTAGTTTTACACACTTCCCAGTGTGAGGGTTTGGTGCTTACAATGTAGAGTTAAGCTACCTAGTTATTGACGGAGTAATTAGCGATAATTACAACACATATAAAGCGGAGGGATACGTACAGTTAAACATCTGGTGCTGTTCTTTATATCAACACTGATGAAATACTTCTTGTCCTAACTAACTGTTATATACAGACTTCTACAGCTACACAGACTATTACTTTATTCTTTTCAAAGCTGTATATCACATGATGTTATAAAGCCAATTCTCAAAACATGTCTTAGTTTGTCTCTTAGATTTTATGTTTTAATACCGTGAGACATTTTGGAGGTGAAGAGGGGTCAAACGTGATTGTATATATATATAAAAAAAGACCTCTTACATGTAGAGACACAGAGTATCTCCCAACTTACAAGATGTCAGGTAGATTTATTCCTTGCAGGCTGCAACAAAGAGTTGAGGTGTTATGTTATTATTACAATGACCTTCTTGACATGCACACTGCACAGCACAGCACAGCACAAGGATTTGTGACACAAGGTGCATCATAAAATCTCTGAGGAATGACTGCACGCAGGCAGAGCCCTGCTGACAAATAAGACAGTGTCACAGAAATAATTTGAAACCACAAACGAGCCTCTCACGCTGAGCCCGGCTCGATTACATTAGTAACAGATTTTGTGGATTTTAATCATTAATTTTTAGAAGAGAACGTTAAAACTGAAGCAGGGATACATGCAGGAGAATAAAAAAGCAAAAAGAATCAATGGAGTTCTGACTGGGGAGGTTTCCTGGTATGACAGTGCACAACTCACTGAGACGGACTTTGACAAACATGCAGTTAGTTGAAAAGAAACACAGCTACAACACGACATTCTGGGCTAGAGGTCTGCACCCATATAGGACACCCTGAAAACCAAAAGACTGAACTCTTCTTACTGATTTAGGACTGACTGCAGGTAACTTCACCTAGAAAATGATGACTGCAGTAAACAACATTTGAACAGATAATGTGCCAACTCTGAGAGATACACGTGTGTTAATTGATAAAATGAGCGTTCACTCTTTTCCTCTCAATTTTTAATTTACAGTTTTTAGTTTAGATGTTTGCACCTATTCATTGTTTGGACTTTCCATGTTACACTTTAATTCCATTTTGTTTATCTGCATGTATGTCACCTGTGTGAAAATGACAAAACACAGGAACCTGACTGAACCTGTTACTACTCAAAGCAGAGTAACATCTGAGTTGTTGTATTGTCAGGAGTCAGTTTCAGTGTGACACATTCTGAAGAGTTAATTCTTCCATCATATCTCTGTATGTTTAGTGGGTGTGTTCAGTAAAGACATCAAAGATCAGGACTGTTTGTGTTTTGTTGCTTAGAAACTGTTGATATTTGTGATTCTGGTAAAGATCAGAATTTCTGCAGATTGTATTTGTTCAGCTGGACTGTACTGAGATTAGCTACGATGCTAAAGTTCAAATCAACAGGAAGCAGAAAACATCAGAGTCCAGTTTTTATCAGTTCAAATCAAATCTACTTGTCTTTGGGTTCAGATCTGGGAATTTTTCTTACCAATCTCGGATTCAGTTTAGGTGGTTCTTGATTATAAAGTGTCTCACATGTAGTGAAGACCTGTAGTCCAGACCACGGTGAGACGTCCCATACATACGTGTTGTCACACAGGGGGCCCATCCAGGCGGGTGCCGAGAAACTTGGCATCTGCGGCAGCGCGAGGGGAAGGCTGGGCACTTTGGGAAGGGAAACGCTCGCTAGGTTGTTAGTTAGCGACCTGTTGGGTCAGCGTCGGTAGCGAGGTTGAAGAGGAACAGGAAAAAGATTAAAGAAGGAAGAAGAAACAGTGACAGCAACAGAAGAAGAGTAACATCCAGTGTCATAGCAGCCACTTGTTCGGCCTGCAGTGGTTCAGCAAACAGCAATGACAGGGAAAAGTCACTGCTCACTTCTATTTATTCTCTTAGTGCTGAGTTCAGGTGTTTTCTGTTAAAGCCGCTCTCACTACATTGTTCCTGACTGCAGTGTGTCCTTGCTGTGTGTGTTTTGTACATTCAGCTCTGCTGTCTTCAGTTTGTTCAGGTCCCTCTTTCATTATTTCTCTAACATTTGTGCAACTTCAACAAATCATGGCTGCTGATAATAAAGAGAAGGTAGAAGGTAGATTCAGGCTCAGCAGTATCCATGGTGGGTTGGTACAGGGTGCTGAGACTAAATACAACAAGAAAGTGTCTATGTTTAACCAAACAACGTTCATATTGTACAGACAGTATCTCGCTTACTTACCGTGTATATTCAAGTCCAAACGTTTTACTTTTTCTTTTTTAACTTTGTGTTCAATCTGAACACATCTTAAGTCACAACAACTAGAAAGATCAAATGCAAACTGGACAATTTAACTTTCAAATTTAAATGACCAAATCACTGCTGAAAGACTTTATGGACAGATGAGGAGAGACTGATATTTACTTTGGATTGGTGTCATCATCATTACTGTAGAGATGATGTGATGATTTGTCTCCAGCGGCAGAACGAGTGCAAAGGGTGTGTAAAGCTGAAACTGCAGGAGAGAAAAAGGTGAACTCTTACTTGACGGATTGCCAGGTCTCCTGCTCGAAGCCACGGTGGATGGACTGGGCGATGGATGACTCCATCAGGTCGATGTAGCGCACCACCAGGGGGACGAACAGGTCCTGCAGGTGTTTGTGGAATGTCCCATTACACAGGTGAGCTGTGAGGAGGAACATCTGTTTCATTACTATGAAATCTAAAATATTCTTACTGTAACGTTGCGTCTTCATTAACATTTAATTAAAACCACAATCTTTCCCTAATCTGAACCAACACAGACCTGTTAGCTTCATCGATAGTTTGTGGAATCAGTGGAATAGATCAGCATTTATTGATGATCAGACGTCGTTTGGACAGAAGAATGTCTGGATACTATGATGTCATTTTGATCTATTATGTTCAATAAAAAAACTAAACTGTATGATTTTTCATTTTTAAAAGCTAAGCTAAGCTAAGCTAAGCTAAGCTAAGCTAAGCAGCTGCTGTGCAGTAGCTTCATATTTACAGTCCAGACATAAGAGAGGTGTCGAACTGAATACGGCACATGATATTGTAGGCCGTAGTGTTGTTGTCCAACATGAGAACACTCTCACTCACAGAGGTCCATAAACAAAGGTGGGATGTCCACAGAACCTGAACTTAACCTGGGGCACTGAAGAAGCTCAAATTTAGTTTCAAGTGCTTCTTCTGATAAGAGAATGAAATCTGAAACACAGTCTCCACTAAAACTGAACAATGCAAACGTAGAACGTGTGCTGAAGAAGGGCGGTTCTTCCAGGATCTAATGTGAGTGAACAGGTGTTGGTGTGATACTGTATACACCCTCCTGATGCCCCTAAACACAACCCCGTCCTTGTAGGTTTCAGAAAGGCTGTGAAACAAACAGATGAATCCTCGCAGACGGAGAGACAAAGACACCGAGTGCTGAGTGTGAAGCGAGCAGGCTGGTCTCTCAGGACTTCATTAGTTTTAATTCCTCTCGCTCTGCTCCACCATGATTAACACTAGCCTTTTTGCCCTCGAGAGAGTAAAAACCGCCTCATTCGCAACCGCTCGCCTGCACACGCTGACAATCAAGTGAGCATTTAAATAATCTACAGAACAACTGAGAGATAATACACTTGTTGAAGACAATCCTCAAAGAGTCTGTGAAATATAGCCTCATCGAGATCAGCCGATTGGCCACCACGGCAGAGGTTATGTTGATTTTTCTAAATGTCTACAAAATGTTGTGAGCAGAGACTAAAGTCAGGGATTGTTCACATCTTTTCACTGTGAGGCTTCAAGACGGCATCGTGAAAATCAACTTCATTATCTGCCAAACATGTTTTGAGTATCTGATTGGATTTAAATCTCTTTCCTCTCACTTTGGATGTAATTATCAAAGAGGGAAGACCTCATTTGTGCAAAGAGTCAAATCTAGGATTTTACTCGTCCTGCGTTTCGGCTCTGTCTATTGCCTCATTACACTCCAATTCAAGTCAGCTAATGTTGTGACACTTGGAATAATTCTGACATTAGGATGGTAATTAGAAAAAATATAAAAGATATGAGCCACAAAAAAGAGATTTGTGAGTTCTTCACAAAAAGAAATGCTGAGTTTTTTTTGTTCCCAACAGTGCCCTTGGGCTGTCTGTCTATCTGCCTGCCTGTCTGTTACTGTATTTGAGGTACTTTGGCATCAGTCATGTTAAATAACGCCTCGCATCTCGCCAAATCTCTGCTGGCTCTGAGACAAAGCCTCATAGCCGACAGAGTGGTTGGAGAGAGGAAACAATGAGGCGAGATTTTTCTCCAGCAGTCGAGTGAAGACTTAACAATGAGATGTAGTGAATAAGGGAAGAAAATGCTACAACAATCTCAGATACGACAATGTTGATATTTGTAATACTTTAAAGTTTCCACTCTCATTTTTGAGACACTGTTGAGACCTTGAGTAATAGAAAAGCACATTACAAAAATAAGTTGGTGTCCAAAAAATGTTTCTTTATTACTGAAATCACGTTGTTTGTAGTTTTATTGACGCCTTGAAGTTCCAGAAAATGGTTTTCTAGTCAAAAATGGACAAAATAGATGCAAAGTCTTGCTTCAGGTCATTGTTGTGCTGAAAGTTCAACTGAGGACTCGTCTGTTTTTGGCAACATTCGTCCCTCGTGCAGTTCTGACCTGCTTTCCTGTCCCTGCCCTGATGCCGATCCTACACCAGAAGCGTAAGCAGCACATGCAAAGTTCATGTCTATATGTTGCACATGTTAATGGTAAACGTTCACCCGAGCATTAGAAGTGTTTTGTTTCCAAGACTGACAGAGAGAAAGAAACATCAGGGGAAACACTAACACCATGGTGCCGTTTAAACAGCACGTGACTCATCAGCATTATTTTTCTGTGATGAATTAATTGAAATGAACACAGTTTTTCCACTAATTAAAATACTTTGGTTTGGAGCATGAAACTATGCTTGAGGTTGATTGTGTAACGTGCCTAAAAAACAGCTGAGCTGCTTTTGGTGTACATGCAGCGTGAGACGTGCCACTTTATCATAAAGGTCCAAGTATTGGTGCACCGAGATAAAACTCAAAATCAAAGATAAAACAGCAACAAGCACAAGTAGTTTAGTATTTCATTCATTTACATTCTGAATAATCTGCATCAGTCCTTTAGCGTAGTGGTGTATTAATGGAAAACTTCAAGCAGCATTTCACCTGGAAAAGAGTAGGTTATTTAAAGGGAATAATGTTTACTCAGAACCAGGAATCATACGTGACATTGTGATCAGTGTTTTAAGTTTTAACTATTTTAATTCTCAACAAATTCAATTTTTAATTTCAATTATTACACAAGGAAAGGAACAAAAACACTGTCTGTCCACTAACTAAACACATAAGAGTCAAATGAAGGGAGTGAGAAAAGGAGCCTGACACTGTGTTAACATACTTTGCAGCTACCTGCTCACAGGTAGACAGGTCACCTGACACTGAGCTGAAATTCAACTGCTAGCAGCTGATTGTGTCTTTTATCCGACCTCGACACCTTTTCTCTGCGCTTGTGTTAATTACTTCTCTGATAGAGCATGCAAGGTGCCATTAACCTCCTGTCTTAACGAGCCCCGTTTTCTCTGACGTCACCGGTGTTAATTAGCGCTCTTAGCAGCGAGACCATGTGCCGTGCCGTATGGACCATTTCCTCTCAAAAAAAAAAAAAAAAATAGTCTTGAAGGAATGAAAAGAAATTAAAGGCGTCAGTGGAGAGTTTGGCTGAACGTTGGCAGCAAGGTGACCGACAGTTCACACAAGTTGTTCTTACTTTAAGTGCATTTAATTTGATTCTTGTGAATCTTATAGCTGATTAGTTTTTGCAACAATCCAATTTCTCCATGTGAATCATCATATGTCTCATTTTAAAGCTTCTGTTTCAACATGTTTTTCTGTTTAAAGTGTGAATTTTAAATATTTCAACACCTCAAAAACAGGTTAAATAAACTAAACCTCATTTTTATTTGGTCAGAATCGAGTGTTGCTCCAAAACCTGGTTCCTGGATTTTAGTTTGAATCTTTCACTTCCTGTGTTTAGCAGATTTCCCTCCAAAGAGAATAATGACAATTTAATTTGGAGAAAATCTGAAGGCGCTCTGTGTGTGTGTGTGTGTGTGTGTGTGTGTGTGTGTGTGGAGGATGAGCTGCACAAAACTCGTTGGTTCAGAGCCCACAGAAACTGGCAGAGTAAAGCTGTGATTACAGGCAGCAGGAAATTACACAGTGAACTGTGTTTAATACTGATCGATGACTCAAATCACGTTAATCCTTCTGAAGTTGTTGCCACGTTGAAGAATGACTCCTCCAACATATCAACAGGGAAAAAAGGGCAACACGACTTCACAAAGGCATGATCAGTGATTTTTAAGATCAAGATCTGATCACATATTAATCAGAAGTCTCAGATGATTTGCTGGAATCACACTAAAAGGTAACTTAGGGCTAAAATACTCCTACTGTTCCACAGTGAGGAGTAGTAGTACTCACGCTGTGGAAAGTGTGTCCTGTCATTGTTTTACGACACTGTGTGACATTATCCTCATTATCACAGCGACTCTAAGAAGAAATGGATCCGTTCTCAACAGTGTGCATTTTAATAGCACTTGAAGAGAGCAGTGAGTCCAGTAGTAGTACAGGATCACTTTTTAATTTTGAACAGTTCAATAAAAAAATCTAAGTAGATTTTTATTCTATTTGTGAGTTTAGAAAAAATAAATAATAGTGTGAATAAGACCCACAATATATCAATCAGATCATTCACAGGCACCAGAATCCAATCAGAACTGAACTGTAGTAAACACTGAGTTCGAGCTCAGGTGAGTTGTCTAACAAAACCATTTAGAGGAAGGTTCAGACTCACGGTCAGTTTGCAGGAAGTTGTTAAGCAGCTGGAATAAGGGGAAGCTGTCCCAGGAGTCGACAGGCTGGACCTGCAGGGCGCCGTCCATGTGGGCTTTGTACAGAGACAGAAATGTCTCTGCGTGTTCAGCCATCACATCTGGCCACCACGAGAAAGCCTGAGAGAGTCGAAATTCACAGAAGAAATAACAGGAAGTCTTAGTTTTGGTTCTCGAACGTTGTTCTGCTGTTGAACTTCATTCACAGAACACGTTTGTCCAAGCAAACACAAGAACGTTCCCTACAGAAACAAACACATATATATAACCTATTTATAGAGTAAAGTCATGTTCAGGTTGTGTTGTTAGGGTGACGAGGTCAGAATAGGAAGGAGCTTTGGGTGGATGGAGTTTCTCTATGTCGAGCGTCTCCTAGTCTTAACCTGACTGTACCCGTGTTTATATCAAACCTTAACCAGTGCTGTCAGACTATCACGCTAACAGTGAAGTGCAACAGGCCTAGGAGGCACAGACAGTCCGGTCCAGTCCAGTCCAGTCCAGCCCAGTCCAGACCGGTCCGGTCCAGTCCAGTCCAGTCCAGTCTCCTTCTCATTAATGTGACATCTGAACACTTCAGCTTCATGTCTAAATGAGCACCTTGGTCATAAAAAGCTGATCTGATCATGTCACCTTCAACACAGAACAAGTCACATTAACAGGTTTGTATCAGATATCACAATAAAAACACAAAAACTACAGGTTGATAACTATGTTTGTAAAGTGATATAAAATTTTTTTAACTAAAATGAAACACAGCTCGGACCACGTGTCGGTGGCTTTAGACAATTTGACGTCAGGTAAAACAAATTCACAGAGAAAACCCCAACAGATCTTAAAACTAATGTTCACATCAAAGTTTCCTTCAGTTCTCAAAGCAAACTATTCTTACACCAGAACAAACTGAACTCACTTTGCAGCTGTGCCACAGTTTGTTTGATAGTCATCCATTTAACCCGAGACTCCAGAGACGCTCAGTGAATCGAGAATGTTCTTAGATTCATCTTGTGTCTTTCAATTAGCTTTTCCTAGTGTTGGATGGAGTGCTCCTCTGAACACCGACTCAGCACCTTTCAGATGCAGGTGTATTCATACTAGAGTCAATTAAAACCCTCTGACTACACACAAGAGATTTAAATTCATAACCCTAAAATCAACATTTCTGTAAATGTGCTAGGATTAGGCAGCTGGCTAATTTTCCACTGTAGTCCTTTGGCAAGATGTTCTGAAACAAGTTTAGTTAATGATGCAACTTTGAAAACTAGTTCGATTTAACAGTAATGACTGTGGTGCTGTGTTACTCACGTGTATTTTGTATTTGAATACATCAGATTCTTTAACTACATTAAATCTACTGTGATTCGAGGCTGTAAAACATGAAAACTTTTTGGATAGTTGTGCGTCTTCTGTCTTGTGGACCACAACATCCTGATCTGAATAAGAACGATGACCCGTTAAAAGCTGCAGAAATCGAAATAAAAATGATGCAGATGCTGTGTTAAAATGAAAAGAAGGGAGAAACCCAGAGACGCTGCTGTGAAAGCAGTGCACATATCTCGAGTCTAAAGAGCATCCAGCCTGTGCAGCTCTCCAGTGGACAGAGGTCGGCCTGCTTAGGTCACTGCTGCTATTGATGGCTAAAGGACCTCTGAGAGAAAAGTGCAACCAGCCTTGAATCACACACTGATGCACTGAGGTCGGCATTCGTGTGAGATGGTGGAAGAAAAGGCAGAGATATGAGACGGAGAAAGGAGAATTGACACCGAAACACCTCGCACTTGTGGCCTTGCAGGACGACTCGTCGGGCCTTTTCAAATTTGCCTTTTCAGTTTCCTGTTACTGACGACAAACGGCATTAAACCAGACGATTCATCAACATTCACAACTGTTTCTTCTCAAGACACTGATTTCAATAGCAGCTGCTCACAAAGAAATGCTGCTATCAAACCATCAAGGAAGACAAAAGAGAGAAACTGCAGAAGAGGATTCAGGGAAAAGAACAGACCGATGAGGAGAAACAGCAGATGCAAAGACAATAAGAGAGTTAACTGGATGAACAGACTTTAGTCAGAAAGGTGAAAAACAATAATGGATGAATGAAGGAACAATGAAGAGAGGTGAGGACAGAAAGGAAAGGATTAAAAAGTAAAGGAGCTGTAACAAAAACAGCAATAAGAGATAAAAAGGAAAATAAATGACGGAAGAAATATTAGATAAACGAAGACCTGAAAAGGAGAAGAAAGGGAGACAGGTAGGAAGAAAAGACTGATGATAAAGAAAAAGAAACAACAGAGGAATGTATGATAAAACATAGCAAGACAGAGTGAATGGAAAAAAGACACAAACCGGAGGAAAAGGTGGAAGATTAAGGATGAACGACTGGAAAGGTTAGGAAAGAGGACAGGAATGACTAATGGTACAGAAATAGATAGAACAGAAAGAAAGTGAGGAAAACATAAGTAGAAAAGAAAACGGAAATAAATAAATGATGAGGGACTGGATGAAAGAACAGAGGCAGCAAAATGACATGAAATGAAAGAATGGAAAGAAAAAAGAGAGAAAGTTTGATGAAAATATGAAGTCAAAAATACAAAACAGTCGAAAAACGGTAGAAAAAAAAGAAACACGAACAAGGAAAATGTGGAAAAATGACTCGTGAGGCATAAAAACATGGCTGAAAGACAGAAAAGAAGAAGCGATGAAGGAAAGACTCAGCTGTACTTTGTCTTCAGCCGTTGCATTAAGTTTTGCTGGAACTCGTGAATTTAAATCACATTTTTTCTTCTAGACATAAATTTCAGATCCTCAAATGATGAACAGTCTTGT
The DNA here is from genome assembly GCF_900324465.2 of Anabas testudineus. Classification (NCBI taxonomy): domain Eukaryota; kingdom Metazoa; phylum Chordata; class Actinopteri; order Anabantiformes; family Anabantidae; genus Anabas; species Anabas testudineus. The sequence continues at coordinate 22,980,675 of NC_046615.1, read as the reverse complement.
TAGAGGCAGGTATTTATTTCAGGTTATTAAGTGTAAACATCTTTTAAATTTTAAGCTTCATGTCAAAAAGTCACATTCTCATTAGTCGGATTTACACAGAAAGGAGCACAACACCTATTTTTACAGCCTCTCTCTTTCATGTTTAGCTTATTAATCCTATCTGACCTTTATATCCTGTTTCTTTTCTTTGTTGTTTACAGCTGCAGTGACCTTCAGCTCCCACCGCAAGCAAAACAGGAAAATAATGATATATTATACAGCAGTTAATCAGAGCACGAGGGTCATTAACAGTCTTACATATACTGTGTGTAAATATGCTCTCAGTGTTTTCATGATGGATGAACACGAACAGGCCGCTGAACTCCTCCTTTATCTCTAATTATTTTCTTCTATACATGTGTTTAAACATCCTCAGTTCAATACAGACACCGTCTCTATGCTACTTCACACCTTTCTCTGAAGGTTTAAGAGAACCTTGAGTTAACATCATTTTGTCAAACTAGTTTTTTCTTTATGAAGAATATGAGCGTTCTGGTTTAGATTCGCTTATGAAACCTCACTTGTGGTTTAAATTCACATTTAATTTATTCTACATGTTTCAACTTTAGATTTTTAGATACTCCCACAAACACCTGCAGGAACTGTACCATCATGTGCACTCAAAGACTTTTCCTAACCTCATTTCATTTGTAAGTTTGAAGTCCTGCAGGTTTCTTGCACACGTTTTTCATGCTATAATGTCAAATCCGAGTGCAGTGGTCCAACACACTGAAAATGTGTAAACACTGATCCAAATCACCAAAGAAGACTCTGAAATTACAGCATCAATAAACACAGAAGTGTAAAAAACGAGAGATAAAATCAAAAAGTGTGATTTGAACAGGAGAAGTTGTTAATATATTGATACTCGAATATAGAGAAATTAACAAGCTCGTGTTTTGAGGTTTCTTTGTTTCTGTGACACTGATTAAATCAAACACACAGCAAACGTCAGAGAACAGAAACGTGAGCAGAGGATTGAACTCACCTCTCTTCCCTTCCCGTGGTGGGATAAAGAAAAAAGAGAAACAGGAAGGAAAAACAGTCAGATACAGAATAAAACGCTCTTGATGTGAACTAACGCGCTTCAGTACATTTCACTGCCACTGACAGTGAATCATGACATTGATTTTGTTTTATGACATCATTTCCTCTTGACCTTTTGATCACTGGATTTTACATGATGTGTGTTTAAAGAGTTGTTCTTCTCTTTTCCATTCGACTCCCTCCTCCTCTTCTTCACTTGGGTGTTTTACCTTCACTGTGACATTAGAAGGTTGTTTTCACATTCATCTGCTGCAGGTTAATATTTGCTGCCAAGAATGATCCAATGTGCAGCATGCAGAAGCCTCATGTGCCCACAGTCCTGACTGCTGACCGGTCGAGGCAGATGGCCGCCCACCCTGAGTCTGGTTCTGCTGGAGGTTTCTTCGTTTAAAGGAAGTTTTTCTTCTTCTGTCTCCTACAGCTGCTCAAAGGGGATTTGTTGGGTTTTCTATATCTTTCTGTGAGGTCTCAATCTGACTATGTAAAGTGCAGTTTATTAGTAAATCTGAACTCAAATGAATACACAATCAACTCAATGAAATACATTTGTATATTTATCTTCCAGTGAGGGAGAAAGAGGACACTAATTAATCAAACTGTATCAGACACATGTAGAGTCTTACTTTAAATAAAAACACTGCAGAGAGGAGACAGCAGCGTCCATGTGGACAGACTGACACAGCAGCTCATCACTTTGACATCTCCGTAATGAAACACTGACAAACTGTAAACAACAACAAAAAGCAGCGAGCACGTTGTTGACGCCGTCAGGAACCGAGTAAACAATTATGATTAATCTCTAAATTTAAGCTGTGACAGCTTGTGACGGTGCTCTGACAAAAAGCCTCTAATTTGTAGTTAACATCACATCTGAAGCTCGGGGCAAAGATCCACCGGTCGCCATGGCAGCGGCAGCGTGCGGCCTGTTATTAATAGCTCAGAAACAGATGCCTGAGCGCCATGCTGCCACTTAAGGACGATCAAACCGCCGCGTTTCAACACCTATGATTGATCAGTTTTGCACCGTGGCATGCATATGGGCCGTAGGCGTTGTTTTGATCGTGCTGCCGCCGACGTTAATGCAGCACCATCACTTGCCGTGTCATCTGCCACTTCAGCATGAGCGCTGCCAAACGAGGCAAAGGAAGAAAATGGGCAGTGCTGAGAAAAGTGATCAAAGAATATTAATGAAATGATCAAGTGACTCGTGGTGTCACCGAGAGGAAAAAAAGACAACTGATTTTCTGAAAAAGATTCAAAGACAGAGTTTCATGCACAGATAAGATGTGTGTGTTGTTAGTTATTCTAAACCAGACGGTTTGATTAATAGTTCACGCCTCAACACAGGTTTTTCCCTTTTGTTATGTTACTAACTCACAATATAAATCTCTTCATATAGACAGTTACGATGTGAAATATGTCCACATAAGTCCACTCTGTGATTTATCTAGTGAAGAAAGAACAACAAAAAAAAAAGTAGATTAAAAGGAAACAAAATACCTCCGAGTGGTGTTCGTCGTTCTGCTGCAGGACTTCGATGCACAGCTCTCCCAGTCGCATCATGTCCTCCAGTCTTTTCTCTGGAGCTGCCTGGGCGTCCACTGCAGATTCAAACACATGCAGCAGAGAAATAAAAACACAGCTGGTTAACTTTCCATGCAGACAATCACACATACATACATCATAAATTACCCATAAACCTTACATTACCCAAGAATCTTGGACCCTGAGGCTAAGTTCATATGATTTGCTAAAGTTTTAAATTTCTGTTAAATTTCACGTGTGATATATTTAGGAGCAGTTTTCACGCTGGAGCTGGATACATGTCACCAACAAACAGACAAACTAAACATCTGATCAGACTAAACATCTGGAATTGAGCATTAAAACCTTTAAAAGCAGAGATTCTAAGACCTGAAATGGTTTTATGCTTACGATTAATATATAGTTAATTCAGTTAATCAAACAGACCCATTAAATGTGTTTTGTAAAGTGGATCTTTACAGTAGATCTCAGTGCAGGTCTGAAATAAAACTACAACATGAAGCTATGATGGCATCTTTGAATGTGAAAACAAACGAGGAGGACTGGACTCACTCAAAACTCACCCTTGATCTGAGCGTATTCGATCAGCTGACTGTAGTTGATTCGAGCTGCTTTTTCCAAACACCTCTGCACCAGTTTCTTCATTTCCTCTGGGGGGACGGGTGTGGTGATGTCCTTCATCAAGACCTGAAACAACACCAGCGACTTCAGCAGGTGAGAACATGGAACAGACCGGCTTTCAGAGCAGGAAATCACTCATAGCTTCATAAAACCCTCCGTGTGACACGTCTGCTGCTTTGCCTAAACTTCCAGGAGCTGTTCATGCAGAGACATCTGTGTTCTCTGATCACTAATGACAATTAACTCAGTACAACATACTCTCTGCAAAACCTAGATAATATTTAAAGGTGCAAATTCAAAAGGGACAATGCTCTGTCCATATAAAGCAAGGTCCTCACGACCTCACAGCAACTGGGAAATGTCACAACTGTAGCTGTAAATTAAGGTTTGATTTTTGCTGCAGATCCTTAATGTGTTGACTCATTCATTTCCACTCCTCCCTAATCCTACTCTGAAGTTTGAGTCCTGTTTTTTTGACCTTGGTCAACTCAATTGCAATTGATTTAAAAATTCGAATTTAAGACTTTTTTCAAGTGAAAACTCTGAATCTAATTTCACACCTATTTAACTTTCACACAAGATGCTGCAGATGCTCAGCATAAACTGTAAAAATAATCATACTGTACATAGTATGTTGTGTACAGTCTGTTCATACTGTACAAAATTCATATTTAAGTTCTTTTAAGCACCCTGCTGTGAAACGATTGAAAACTATGAATCCAGCTTGAGTAAGTCTCAGAAAACAAATATTAGTTTAATTTAAAAGTTTTTCACAAGTTTTTGTACCCGTTCCTGCAGGGAGAGCGTTGCCTTCAGGGCACCATCTGGTCGTCCAAAGGGAAAGCAGTACCTGCAGATGCAAAAACGTGGGCGGGCGTCACATTTAGAAACAATCTCAAAGACAACTGTGCAGAAAAAGATAAAGAAGAACAACAAGAACAGGAAGATGGAAGCAGCAGCAGAAAGACAGCGGTCACCGTCAACAGATGGCTGCCTCCTTTCATCTAATTACACTGATGAAGGAAGCTTTTCTCACCTCCAGCTCCATCTGAGCGCAGACGAGGCAGTTCACGGAGGTTTCACGTTGCTAATTGACAAGTGAACAGTACTTAATAAACAAAAGGCATGCGGTCACACGGGTCACCCATTATATTTTTTGACAAAATCTCACAGGCAGATGTTCTGTTGCTTCACTTTTTTACGACTGAAACAGGCATAAAACAAAGTGGATTTTTTTAAAAAATGATCACACACGACTTTGTTTGAAGGTTTTTCTTCATGTTTGAAGTGAAGTCAAAAGTTCATGATGTTTACTTCGATGAAATCCATTAAAGAGCAGAATATATTGAAAAGGGCTGACTTGTCTTTGATTAATGTAATGCATTTAATTTGAGAGTTTCAAAGGAGCCCTGGCATCTTACAAAAAGCAGAACATGTGATAAATGAACATTTAAGTTACACGGATTCATGAAAACATCTCAGCAGAAAAGAAAACGTAAACAGAAAGAGTTTACGGATTCTATTTTGATCATGATTCAAATCATTTGACTCTGTTGGAAACTAAGAATGCTTCACATATTTGAGTTACGGCTTCATAAACGGTTCTAACACTTGTTTGTTGCACATTGTGTAAGAGACTGGGATGTTTGAGCATCTTACTGATCTCCTGTAGATCGGAGGTCTGTCTGAATTAGTTTAATGCTCTGATAAACTGTATTAAATATTCTATAATTTTTAAAATCTAAAAGGCACTGTTATACCTCAGGTAAGAACCAGAGTCCTGCGTGGTTAGGTTTATGTTATAAAAGCACTTTAGGTTAGAAAAGATTGTGGATAAAAATGAGTCAACATGTGCTTCCTGATGCTTCAAGTCACTGATTTACTTACGTTCATGATCTTTCCTGAGGTGCTGAGTGTCAAAACATAACTACGAAAATATTAAAAAGACTTGGGTATAATGTAGAAATATTAAAGCTTGGACGTGTTCATTGAAAACTTTTGTAATCCAGATGGAAGTGCATTTATCTTAAATGTATTCACTGTTAGAAGTTTGGGCTAATAAACATGAGAGTTGTAAAGTCGGTACTGAAGAGTGGCTGGACTGACCGGCTCCAGGTCTGAAGCTTTGGGGGATTGTTCCATCCAGGGTGGGACTGTGTGGCTGAACCATGTGAGAGAATTTAGTGCATCTCTGTGTCTTATCCAATTTTGTGTGAAAGACCTTGGCTGTCCTACATAGACACCTGATGTCTCCCCCATCCAACAGTGCTGACTTTGAGCTAGACCTTCTCACCCAACACCAGTCACACCTCACAGCATTTTTCCACCGCGTGGTCCCAGCTCAAATTGACTCTTCTGGCCTTCGTTAGTTTTCCCTGAGCTAAAGTTGTGGATAGTACCCGGTACTTTCTATGCAACGTGGTGAGGTAGATACAAAGAGGAAATCTCATCATTTGTTTCACTGTCTTCAGTCTCCTGAAACAAATTCTGTCCCCTTGTTGTGAAAGTGACATGCTGAGAACCAAGAACAGCAGAACCAAGAACCCTCGTTATCCCCCATTGTCAGTGTTGAGTAGAAGAAGGAGGCTTCCTGGTAACAAAAGTGAGCAGAGTTGAGTGAGAGTCGACTGAGCTGGTACCATGTAGTAGGACAACACTAATACTCTCTCTTGTAAACCTGAAACCAGCAGAGTGAAGACCGTTAAAGCTGCAGAGTTATGCTGCTTCAGTTCAGCTGGTCACATAGTTTAGTCTTGGCCTTGTGGTAGAGAAGTGACTCCGACGGCTCACAAGAGAAGTAAATACCATGTAGAACATCCCCATCCCAGGTGAGGAGGAATAAACCCAGCTATATTTGAATTTATCACACTGGATTCGTTAGTAGCTCAGTTCTGTTTCAATCTGAACCGAACTCTGGAAATCCAGCTCTTGTCTTAAGGGACATTAGCATAATCCCAGCATTGTCGTGGCCTTTGTTTACCAGCATTAGCGTCTTGTTGAGGTGAGTTAGTAATGACTCCTCCTGATCAACCCCCACACGCCCCTTCTCTTCTTCCCTCTCTGGGGCCAGATGGAGGGCCCCGGGCCAGGCTTGAGGACAGTTAATGGCACAGGTCCATTCAGACAAGTGTTGCTCAAGGTCTCGGAGCTGTCGCTTTCACACCAACGTTGAATAGCAGCACGCAGATGCAGAGAGGTCTCATCAGCCGCCGTCAACGCATGTCCTGCACCTGTTGTGTTTCACTGATGGGGCCAAAAAAAAAAACAAAAACAGACTGCCTCGGTTCATTATGATGGAGTTAAAGGGCCACACCGGTGATTTGAGGTGTGTTTTGCTTTTGCTTTTTTAGGCATTCAGCAAAACACACTGCGCTGTATGTTGTAGAGGTAACATGTACAGCAAGTTTCCTAAATTGCCACGTAGCCATAGTCTCCCACTCATTTCTGTATTGAAAATAAAAGCTGTAATGCCTTCTTCAATAGCTGTGTGGTACATTAACATACATAAGATTCATGAATTACGCAGCTCAAACTACCCTGTACTTTACAATCAGTTGATTCAGGGGTAATTTGTCTTTCTTTTGTTTTATTAAAATAATAGCTCTCTTATGAAATAAACCATGATCACATCTGGTGCATGTTAATGGTTTAATTTGGAGCATTTTATATAAAACTGCACTCATATTACACTAATATTTAATTGGACCAGCTTTAGCTTTGATTAAAGCACAAATTCACCGTGGCATCGTTTCAATCAGCTTCTGCAATGTCTCAACATTTGTTCTCGTCCAGAGTTGCATTTCTTTTTCACTAAGATCTTGTGTTGATGATGGAGAGTCGGACGCTGCACAAAGTCTTCTCCAGCAGAGTCATGCTCCCTGAACCACTCTTTCACAATTTCACAAATCCACTGATGGAATATCTAAATTACAAAAATAACTTGTTGCCGGCTGAAACATTTTTATTTGCTTCTTGTTGTTGTTTTTTGTGGCCTGCTGTTCTTGTCTCTCTCCTCTGTCCACTCTCCTCAACCGGTAGAGGCAGATGGCCGCCCACCCCGAGCCTGGTTCTGCTGGAGGTTGTTCTATTAAAGGGAGTTTTTCCAGTGTCTCCTAGAGATGCTGAAGTGTTTTCTGTATAAGTTATAAGTTCTTAAACCATATATTGTTAAGTGCCTTGAGATGACGTTCGTTGTAATATAAATGAATCAAAGTGTTCCAGGTGCATCTTTGACTCCGTGTCCAGAAAAACCGATGTTTCTGTATCAGCGTACAGTTTAGTTGCTTTTTTTACACTGATCAACTTGAAGGGTGACAAAAAGGATCGGTTTACATTACCAAAGTCAGACTTAAATTTAGTTCTCTTCTTTATTATATTATAATTTTATTGATTAACTACTATACAACACATGGGTAAGGTGTTTAAATACCACGGTATACCTTCAGTAAATAATCCAAAACCTAATTGTGTGTTTACAAGAGGAGTTGGACAACTTCTGGTTTATGTTATAAAATTGTAATTTTCAGTGTTTGCGTGCAGATGGAAGCAGATCTGTCAAATTAAACCCAAACTATCTGTAGGGCTGGTTAAAGCTCCAGTAACATGAGATCACATGGTTTAAGTAGTATTAGTGAACTTTGAGAAGTCTTTGTAATTTTCCAACACTTCGTAAACGACTTGTGAAAAACGTGTTCATACCTGAAATGTGTGATCTGATGTTCCAGCAGAGACATGAGCCGAGCTCTGATGGCCTCAAACTGCTCCTTCTCCTCCACGGTCACAGTCCCCATCCCATCAGGCCTGACGAGAAAAATACGAAACAGGGCAGAAGTCAGCTGACTTTTATATCTGAAGAAACGTCACAGTTAGGTTGAGTTTAGGCACTCGGTTAAGAGAAGGTACAAAACACTCAGGGTTCAGTTCTGTGAAAAGATAAAATATAAAAACTACTTTGACGTCTGACGCCGGACTCGAGCTGACACCTTTAGTGTCGTTGTGAGATTCCAAAGAACTTGACAAAGGGTCCTTATATTATATTTTGGGAATGTCTGGAAAAACATATAAAAGACTGGGCACTAATAAAGGTTAATGGTGGAGTATTATGAACAATAATGGTTCAACATTATAGTTGGATCATTACCGTACAGTTGTACATTTCTACAGCACATCAGTCAGATCACTCCTATCTTTATGCACTACGTCTACGTTTGCCGCTCACATCTCTAAATTACAACTGCCTAAATTTATTAGATAAGTATTGTATTGACGCAGTCGATTTGTTATTAATTTTTCCTTCAGTTTCTTGATTTTTCAAAATAAGAAGCTGTTTCTATAAAACTCCTGCCTCCGTCTGTGGTCTTTCCACCACTGGAGAATCTGAGCATCAGACATGAACGCTGGAGACGGTGTCTTTGAGTTGCTGTTGGCATTTCAGCACAAGGATCCTCTTTAATTAGAACTTTATGTGTTATCAGGATTCCTTTAAGTAAGCATATTGTGACAGCTAAAGGTCTAAAACATCAAGAACTCAATTGCACGCCGAGGTAATGTCAGTACAGGAATCTTCTTCTTTGTTTTCCCATTTGAAAGGAGAAAAACAGAAATAAAATGTAAAGCTTACAAAACAGCTTGGGTGGCTTTTAAGTCATTGGTTTCTTTCTTGCTTTGGCACGTCTGACTGGCTTGTTTTCACCAAACTAACTGATCAAGCAGCCAAATTCTCCACGTTGACCTCAAAGTCAACCAATCAAACAGAGAGCTGCTCAGGCTCCTCTTCCTCCTCCACAACTCAGCAGCCGGCAGGAGCAGAGTCGACAAAGAAAAAACTGTTAGTTGAGCGCTTCATTAATGTTTATAAAGCTTTCATTCCCTTCTTGCCTTCGTCTGAATAGGCACTCTGGCAAAAAAGGGGAAAAAAATGCAATCAGTACCCAGAGCGACCAGCCTTGACTTTCTGGGCTTTCTCTGAGCCGCTGAAAGAGAAAAGCACCCTCTCAAAACAGCACTTGCGGTCGCCGGAGGGAAGAAGCGAGGAGGTTGCCTGTTAATGAGTTGTTCTTATAAAAGCCTTCGCTAGTTCAGCCCCTGACCGCCGCGCCTCGAGTACCAACAACTCAACCGAGCTCCTCACGGCGTGTTCCTGACTCTCCAAAGTTGAAAGTAAAAACACAACGAGAGCTGAGAAGCAGCAGAGAAAGGATCATGTGAGACAAGGATACTGAGCGTCACTGATTAACTTCCTGTGAAATCTAATTACTTATTATATAATTAATGTTATTCAACCAGAGGCATGTCTCACAGGGAAGAACAATAATGGAAATCATAAAGAACAGCTCAGAGAACATATAGCAAAGAAAAATAATAAGTGAAAACATATAATGAAGCCTATAAGATATGCTCTAATATACAGTATATAATAATACTAATATAATAACAAGACCAATGATGATGACATGTAAAAACTAAATTAAGCTAAATTAAATCAAAGTAAAATTACTTGGTGTTATATCTTTTGTCATGTGATTTAAAAAAGTTAAATATTCAATATAAAAACATAATATATATTTTACATTCAACTAATTACATAATGCATAATAATAAAATACACTCATAATACTATTAAACAAAATTATTCAAAATCTTTTAACAACAGAAATAAATAATAAAATACCGTGAAGTAAAATGTAACAAAGATTAAATTAAATTAAAATAACATTTTTATAAAAACGTAACATATTTTTTATATTAAAATACCAAATAACTAAATACAATTTTATAGACAAGAAAACTGAAATATGAAAAAGCCCACTAGAAGATAAAAAACATTACATTTTAGTTCCACAAAATAAACAAAAAGTAAAAAGAAATAATCACTCAAATATGAACCGATTGAACACAAATATTTGCATTAAAGCTGAATCAGTTTGCATGTGAATGCGTCCTCAGAGCAGGGTGGTGTTCAGAGGGTGGAGGCTGTAGATGTGGTGCAGGATGACAACAGGAAGTTGTCACGTATTATGTGAGAACATCAGCGCCTCTCTTCAGCTCCACTCCACTCGATTCACTCTGTAATGAGCAGCAGCTTTCTCTGCACAACAGCACTTGTTAGCACAACTTCTAAACCCTGTTGTTCCCCAAATCTGTCAATTCATTACCACCAACCCCGCCCCACGCTCACCACACTCCCTCCACTTCCCACAACCCCTATTTAACAAGCACCAGTTAATCCTGGGGGAACATAAAGCAGAGCTGCAGGGAGGGGCGTGTGTGCACTCGCTCATGTGAAGGCAAGAAAAGCTCGCTTTCATGATGAGGCAGCCGAGGCCTTCGCTGCACTCCCACGGACAAATGAAGACGTCAGGACCGCGGTCGGAGCGAGGTCTTTGGTGGATGGATGGATGGATGGATGGATGTGGAGAGGGAGGGAGGGATGGATGGACGGCCTGAGGCTCCAAGCCCTCACAGTTAATGCCAGCTGTCCTGTAATCCGAGTTCCTCAAACAATTAGCTTTGGTCTCTGAGTGAGGTGGCGAAAATAAAACTGAATGATCAGTTTTGCAGCTTTCATGTTTCTTCTTCAGTGTGAAGGAGGGGGGCGCCTGCTTTTACCATTTCCAGAGAAAAAACGTTGAAATGATGATGTCATGATCCAAATTCCTCTATTATCAACAATTAAACCATTAATTCAGGCTCAACTTTCCAAAGCTGTGATGTCACAACATTAGAAAAACGAGCTGCTCTGCTCGCTGGACTGTGGACAGACTGCAGCTGTTAGAAAACACTGCTGCCTGAATCCTAACAAGGAACAACTAATTTCATCATGTCAATCTATTCTCTGTTCTCTGCATTGGCTGCCAGCTCGTCCCGCCCTCGCTCTGGACTCATCAGAACCCTTAGATCCACTGGTTTTAGGTCGAGCAGTGTTTGGTTTTAAATGATTTATTAATAATCAAAATTGTCCCCAATAACATTTGAACTGTTTCAGGTCTAAGACTAAACCTAAGAGATCATGTGCAGGAGTTTTTATTAGCACTTCTTCACACAAGAAATCTTTTATCTTTCAATTTCAAACATTTCCTTCCTCAAGTTTTTGATTTATAAAAATCTAATTTATTTTTACCCCTCTGCTGTTAATTTTTTATTCGGCCCATAGACTCGTTGGATTTATTTCGTTTTAATGTCTCTTTAAAAGAGGAGAAATACAACATTTCAACAATGTTGACATGTGACATCCACAAGACTGAGAATTATTGATTAGCAAGAAATCCAACGTGAGAAGCAATTTTTCCAATCAATAACGCTGCACTTGAATGCACCATTTCAACAGACTCTTCAATCTGCTCTTTCTGCTGCGTTTCTCTGAAAAAACACAAAAGCACTGATTTTCTTTTTGCAGGGTGAAGGTGGTTGCTCAAATAAATTCAGTGTGTTGGAAGCTGAAATATTTTCCTCCCAGCGTCACAAAGAGCTCATCAAGAGCTTTCAAATGATATGTGAAACTCAATTTCCCCCCAAATGTCACTCACACCCTCCATTTGCTCCGAATCGAATTACGACAGAGAACAAATCGGACGAGGACCAAGTTGGCAGGAGGCCAGACGCAAAACGCACCGAGCGCAAAGAGACACAGCACAGTGTGGTGTTTGATTTGGTAGCTCTCTCCTCACTGTGCCATTAAATCCAGTCAGATGTGTCTTCATGCTTGGACTCACACGGAGGAGTGGGGAGCGATGCGACAGCTTGTCGGGGTTCAGACACATTGTTGCTGCTAAATGAAGCGAGCGTGTTGGAGGCGAGGCTGCTGTCAGTGCCGCTCGGGGGCCGAGGGGGGCACCACAGAGGGGGCGGGGGGGTCTGTAGACTCAGGTTAGTGTGTTTACACTCAACGTGGCTCAAGTGTAAATGATAAGTACCATATCTGCCTGCAGGATCCACCAAAGCCTCCGGCGGTTTGGTTCTGATGCCAGTTGACAAGAGTCATCATGAGCTGAGCTCGTCAAGCGGCGTGGCAGCGTACCGGGTGTGGACGCCACTTCACCTTAAGAGGTGTGGAAAGGAGATGAGACTAAGGCGGATGATCATGTGTGTCACCTTCCTCCTTCCACATCACCCCTCTGGAGACGAGAGCTGGTTATGTGAAGGGCTGGGGGAGGTAAAAGCTCCTGTCACATCCCGTGTCGCTGAGGCGTAGATGGTTCAGTGTGGCGAAGATCCGACGTGACAGTTGAGAGGGAGGAGAGCAGATCTCCCGCAGGCTCTGGTAATGCTCCTTTAACCCTGATCCAGGTTCAAATGCAGTGTCGCAGCTCCTTCACCTGCTCAGGTTTATTTATACCATCAAATACTGCAGCATGAAACAGCTCATTAACTAATTAATTTGATAAACCTCTGTTCACACTGCAGCCGGATTTCAGTGTCACTTCAGCTGGTGACTATCTGTTTACTGTAGTTATACACTGAATAAACTGTCTCAGTCTGATTCAATTCATAATGAAACATCTGACTTGGATTTACAACGAGAGTTCTCTGATATCTGATAGATTCCCTCCACTTAAAGATTAATGTCTCTGCCGTAGGGTACGTTGGTGTGTCTGCAACAGTCTGCACTCACACTGTTCAAACCCAAGATGACAGCAGGGTTTTTACAGCACTGTGTTGAGCTTTTTGCTTCATTACCAACTATAGTAACTGAGGCTGAGTGGATCATGTTGGACTAATAGACGCAGCAACGACCACTGCAACGCTGTCGAGTGCACCAATCACAGTTGTGTTGTCTGAGTTACACTGATGTGTAGATCCTTCCAGCACTGATGCTTCTGAAACCAGTCAGCATCAGGTGTAAGTTCTTTAAAAGCCGCTTTGAGAATCAACATCTGGATTTTTTTAGAACAACTAACAATAAGAGTGAACACACGGAGCTGAACGGATGTGAATTTAAAAAATGTCTAAATACTTAAACGGATCAGATGACAAAGGGTTAAAGGTCTGAGAGAAGAGGAGCTGATCTCACTTGTGGGAAGCCCTCACATGAAACATATTCACTCTTCAATCAAGGCTCGACGTGTTTCTCTCAGTCACAACTGAGAGTTTCCTTAAGAAAAGCACAGTCTGATACGCTCTGAATGTATCGCCTTGAAGTATTAGTGAAGTACTCTGCTGTTGATCATTCTGTGGCGTCTCGCTTTGTCCTCTCTGCCTGCTGTCGTAATTTCATCTCTTCGAGCAGCCCTCCAGGGAAAACTCGAGTTCTGTAATTAAGTTTGTTTTTTTTTCCACCTCCGAGCCTGCCAGCCATCCAAAACCACTTTTTCCCATCCACACCCACTCAGGCAGCTCCAGGAGCCCTGAATGGGCATCAATTATTCAAATTAGAGCTCCAACTGACAAAAAGCCAATTCCAGTAATCACCCCCCAATTTATATCTGGCGATTAGCTGGAGAAGCTAATCATTGCACTTTCTAATTGACTAAATGAGTCAACAAAGAGAGAAAGCACAGATATCAGTAATTACCAGCCAGGGAGTCAAGCAGGGGCTGATGGGAGTGAAGTGGAGAACTGAACTGCTGGAGCGACGCTGATGCCAACAAGTGGCTAAAAGCCACTGCTGCTGCTGCTCATACAGTATCTGGTAGTGAACAGCTGATGAGTTAAGGCCTGATGGTTACCACGAGCTGAGCTGCCCTTAGGATACTTCAAGTACATCCAGTGGCAGCAGAACAACACATTTTGTTGCTGTTAATTGTCTTTTATATCTACCAGGTAAGAACAATTTTACAGATGCGGGTGTCAGATCAGAAAACACTTTAACTGTACGTGTGGTTCTAAAGGTCAGTTACAAATGAGGCGTTCTGTTGTATAATTAGGAGGACTTAAGGAAGGCACCACCTCCAGACAGTCTGTGGTTGTGGGCAGCCTCTAGTTGTGAATGTGAATAAATTCTGTAGCTGAATCCAAACGTTCACTCTGGAGGATTTCAGTCATAACTACAGTGATGTGTCTTAAGTGTTCAGCGTCATCTCACCAAGTCTGTGAGGGATAAAACTTCAAGCATTCAGTCATTAGTGTGGAGATGACCAGTGCTGAGGTGCTGAACCTGTAATCCACCTTGGAATATTTTTTGCTGAGTTCCAGCCTGAACTCTATATTTTCATCTTTGAAAATGCAGTTTGACCAATTTACAAGCTTTAGGGTAAATAACACAGAAGAAAAAGAGTAAGAGAGTTAAAACCCATCTGTCAATCGAGTATACAATATAAATAAATACATGGGAAATTCACCCTTTAATTCCAAATTGAGCCCCTTTGTTTTACTTCTATCCCAAATTCATTGACATATTTCCTGCAACTGCTTCTACAATAAAATTATTTTAATTGAGGCTCATTTTCCAAACAGTCTGGTGAAGTCTGCACCCAGAGTGGACTCTCTGGAAGTCTGCAGAAAGTGCACGTTCAACTTAATGAAATGTGGATTTGGACAGCACTCTGCAGTCCAGACTTTAAGATTATGTGCCCACACATGGAGTCTGCAAGTGTTTGGAAGTCCGGAACATTGGACGCAACCTCCGTGTGTGTGGCTGAAAAAGAGCATCTGTGCTCAGTGAACACGCAGAATAAATGAAAAGGTCAAATTACAGTCTGTTCACAGGATTATCCTGAGACTGAGTTTTACGTTTTTGTACACTTATCATTATAACTGCAATATGAAGATTGTTGATGCCTTTTGTATTTTACTGAACTGCATTTGATTTTAAAGGTGTATTATTTGGGTTTCACTGGCTTTGATTGGCAGGAAGTTCAAGTTCCACTGACGACTGGTGATTAACTCTAAGTACATGTAGCTCAATTAGTCGCATGCTTAAAGGGAGACCTGCTCTGCACACGATTCTGTAGAGTTATTTAATCTGTTTTTGATTTAAATGCACAGTTTAAATGGGTACAATCCCCAACGCTCTTCCTACCAACAAAACCAACCAGCTGTGAAACTGCGAGGTCAAACCTCAGGGTCTCTGCAGTGGACTGGGACTTTACCCTGGCACCGCCTGCGCGTCACGACTAGCATCATCATACCTGTTCCCGTGGACGTGGGAGGCACAGAAGGCGTAGCTGTAGTGCAGCAGCGTGGGGTCGACCAGTGCGTTGTTCTCCGAATAATCCATCAGGTCCTTCAGGTAGCTCAGGTGACGGTGGCAGCCTCGAACACCGTACCGAGCACAGTACTCGTCCAGGACGAACACCTGACCAGGACTGAACCACCCCTGATAAAAAAAAAACAAACACCAGCTTGGTGAGGCTTTTAATGACCAAACAAGTATTTGAACGATCTGCAAGTATCTCATCTGCTGAACAGAACTGAAAATCCCCCTCCACCTCATGAACAAACTGTGTGTTATCTGTTATCCTTGACTGGTTGGCAGAGGCTCATTTCATATTTTACCAATGCTGTGACAATAAATCCAAAGTTGAACTGAGCGGAGCAGCAGCTTGTCAACATTTTAGCGATGACCCACTCCACTGTGGTTTTCTGAGGTATTTGTAAAATCTAACACAGTTGATTATCGTTTTAACTGCCTCCTTTTTAATCTGTTAGCAGAAAGCTGCTGTTTTTCCACAAAGAGAATCACACTGTACATTTGCTGGTAGAAATATGCTTCAACGCTTAAACATGAAAAGTTGCTGCTGTTCAGAGATATTCACTTAGTAAGTTTAGTGATTCTTCTTATATGTAGTAATTTAATAACGACAACTTGAAGCATTGTGCAGAGTGTATTTTGCATTTGTGTGTAGTGTTTTTAGATAAACTCGTGGATGCGAGACTTGCAGTATCTTGCAGTATCCAGCCGTGTTTGCAGCAAGTGCGTCATGTTCACGCTCCAGCTCAGCAACTTTACCAGATTTCAACGGTGTGAGACGTCTAATGAGGCATCACATGACAACTCTACTCAAAGCCAGCGCTGTGTGTCAACCCTTCACACACTGTGGTAAGTGATTCAAAGAACTTAACTATTAAATATCAGTGTAACAATCCCCTAACTTACCTAATGAAGGTGGACAGGAGTGATGAGGAGGTATACTGCACCATCTTATTATCAAATGGTTGTAGGAGCAGAAAAGCAGCGAGGCCATCTGGCCAACATGAACAAATCCTTTTTAAAAACTAACTAAAACTTCATTTTCACAGCTTCTTGAGACCAGGGGAGCTGTAGAGACAGACTTGAACCAACATCGTTCACCTTGTGGCTTTGCGAACTCGGTAAAAACCGCAGATACTTTACCACAATTAAAAGAGAAGTGTAAAGGTTAAACCTTTCAACTATTAATTCCCTGCCAGAGTTAAAAAAAATAAAAGCATCGAGACGTGGAAACAACGGAAACATCCCGACATGTTCATTAGTTCATCCATCCTGCACATAATCACTAAATTAGGCATGAAACTTACAACGCTAATTAAGATTCCTCGTGGAACGAGCATTAACAAATTAGCACCTTCACGAGCTGATGCCACACACACACACACACACACACACACACACACACACACACACACACACAGATTCTTATGACAGCCGTGGCTCTCCGCCCAGCGACAAACAACCCAGGAGAGAAGAAGAGCTGCAGAGAAACGGATTCACTTTACCTTCAGAGTAGATACATGAAGTCTGGACTTTACTGGAATGAATTGAATGAAGACTTGAAAAGTGTGTTGTCAAAATATTAGGACCCGGCCTATACTCTAAAAACAAGATTATTTAATTACACATAACAGTATCTGCAAGATGATAAGTAGCTTTAAAATAATTTAAAAAATCACGTTGTCAGAGCAGGAACCTGTTTTGAACCAATTATATCGGCTCCTCAGTGCTTTTACAGTGCACAGATATAAAGATCATTCTTTGCAGATCAGCCTATAAATTAAGCTGCAGTTTTTGTGCACTGGTATTTCAATTTCCAAAGTTTTAATGTGTTTTAAAGTTTGTTTAAAACACACTGTTTTTGGTGTTCTTGGATACCTGGCAGGTATGAATATTGGTATTAAACCATTCTCACCTCTCACTGAGTTTTGTTTAACACAGTCACTGGAACTATGAGATCGTTCAAGTTAAAGAATCAGTCGTCGCTCAAACTATTTCTGTTTCTGTGAGTTGAACATTTTAAAATGTTTAAATGTTATTTAAACACTGGACATGAGACGTTATTTCCAGTATTTTATTTAGACTGACATGCTGCTTCCAGGGTTAGCTGGACCTGGCAGATTCCTCCTCTGCAGGCCTTTTAGTGTCTCCCCCTCCCTCCTTTACTCCCCTATGCTCCCTTCCCCGCAGCCTTCAGTTTGTTTGTCATTTCTCTCCATTTTCTTTCTTCATTTTTCTCTCCGTCTGTGAGCTTGAGCTATTAATATCACACCACAGAGAGAGAGAGGGGCCTGTCGACGGGCGTGAAGCGACAAGATGTTCCTCTGTGACAAACAGATGGCGAACTCCAGTCTTGGCGCTGACCGCTCAATTAGCAGCTAACGAGCCGACTGCCTCGTTAGCTTCATCAGCCGTGGCTGCACGTCTCCGTGTCAGAGCACCATCCGCTGCCTCCCTCCGTGGAATGACACGACCCAAAAAAACTTGAATCAGTGAACACCTCAGCTCTCGTTCGTCACCTGACTGCCAACGCCTGACAGAGAGATGGGAGTA
Organism: Anabas testudineus; assembly: GCF_900324465.2. NCBI lineage: Eukaryota > Metazoa > Chordata > Actinopteri > Anabantiformes > Anabantidae > Anabas > Anabas testudineus. The sequence goes on along the minus strand of NC_046615.1, from coordinate 22,962,743 downwards.
AAATGCTGAGGAGTCTTCATGTTTGATCTCAGGGGTTTTCAGGCTTTTTTTTTGGCCTGTGAAACCATTTATCAGTCCAAAAATCCATGTGACCCCAACAGTCAGACAGTTGCCAGTTTGCCATGTGACACACAAAACTACATGTGTTGTTTTCAAGAGCATGGAAGCAGCTAATTTATTCAAAAATACACTACATGCATTTCAGAAGACAAGTGTTTGTGTGTTAGAAATCTCAGGAATCAACCCTCTCTGGTAGCTGAGGGGCCGTGTTGGGGTGAATGACCCTGTTTACAGTTTCATTTCGTTGCAGCTCATTGTTCTGACACGTTGGACTTTACAAACGAGGTGGAACACGCAAAAAACCTTTGGTCAGTTTCACCAGCAGATCCTGAACCATCAGTGATGTTGCCATGGTTACCAGCAGGTTCAAATGCTGCTCTACATCTTTGAGCTTTATCTATTCACGTAGTGGAAAAGTTATACAGCACGACACCTGTCTGTCAGCTAACGTGAATGTAAAATGACAGTAGAATCAAAAAAGCTACTTCGATCTGATGTTTCAGAAACGTACAGGAAGACACATCTCACACAGAAAAGAACTAATAGGGAAATAAAAAACCCCTGTCATGGCATGAAGTGAGTGTAACTAACAGATCGCCAGTTTCAGAAAGTTCCAGAGGTGATGAGACAACAAGTCCAACTTCAACGCCTGTATAGGTGGTTTGACTGGTTTCACGGTTTGTTGTGAGAGTGTAATGCTGGCTCAGCATAATGGTGGCCACTTAACGACCTATGAGAACACTTCAATGAACATTTAGCTTCACTTCAGTTGACATGTTCGTGAATAAATCACTTGCTCTTGTTCGTTTTAATCAAGGAACTAAAGAATTCTGACACTGATCTTAGTAAAAAGGTAAAAATATGTAATAAAGTCTCAATTAGCTTCACCTTCTGGTATTATAGTACTTGTATTGAGGAATTTGTGTAATTAGGGTTTTGTTTATCTCCGTTTGCAGCACAGTTCAATAAAGTCAAGCTATGAAAAACATCTGAGACATGTATCCAAAGACTGTCTGCACACTTCTTACACATTCTGTGACACAGATTAAAATATTGTCTACAGTAACACTGTGAGGTCTTTACAAAGTGTTGAGCTTTGAGATAATTGGAAAATCGTTTTGCTTAAAAGTCTATGAATCATTTAAATGTTCTCTATCCAAGTCTGGTCTTGACAACACAGGTGTGTAGAAGTGAATCATGTCTCCAACAAAGGAGATTTACAAGAAGAGTTGTTGATGCTCATTAGACTGGAGAGGGTCACCAAAGAACTTCTAAAGCTTCTGAACTCCACCGACTTTCAGGCATGTTGTGTACAAATGGAGAAGGTTCAGCACCATTGTCACCCTCCCCAGGTGTGGTGGACCGACAAGGATCACACCAAGAACAGCTGTGTAATAAAGGAAAGCAAAACAACATCCCTGAGTTGAAGCAGTTCTAGTCCGGAGGAATAAACGCTGCAAGTGTGGTTGAAATTAGTGCTTGACTGGGTTCTCTTTATCCAGTTAAAGGACTCGTGTGAGAGTCAGATCACAGGTGAACTCTGCAGGGTTACTGAACTTTCAAACATTGCTGTATGTCAATCGTTTCATAAAGAGAAGTCTTAATATCTCTGCCAGTAGGTCTGACTGCTACCTGCTGAAATAAAGTGTTTATCCTGCTCAGCAGCAGTGATGAGTTATTTTCTGAGATGGTTAAAAACAATCACTGCATTAATCAAAAGTGGATGATAAACACAAATATTGGTTAATCTGTCAGAACATTTTGCTGTTTGGCTTTTTTCCTTTGGGGTCAGTGGTTCATCTCCATGTGAAAACTGCAATGCAATCTGGTGCTTCTCTCTCTCTACACACTCCTCTAATTAGCACAAATGTAATTCAATCACTGGGAAGCTTCAGATCTAAAAGGAGCGGGCGCCCGAACCATGTGCATGCATAGATCTGAGCAATTGCTGTGTATTAGAGTTTATAATGGTGGAGCTCCACAGGAAGGTAATTTGACAGCAGGACACTCAGACAGGTCTGAAGGGAGGGAAGGACACCTGCGTCCTCATCCTCCGAAAATAAAGATGTCTCCAAAGATGACAGATGACAAACACAATACAAAATTTCCAGGGCGCCAACTTAAAGGCAGGGAACCAAAGTGGGTCAGAACTACGTCAAAAGAGATTAAAAGACGATGAAAAGGTAAATATTGGTCTTCAAATGTCGTCCAGTTCAGTGCTCATAGTCTATGACCCCAATTCCTTCTGCTTCACCAGCCAGAGGTTTAGTCAGTGGTGCTGCTCCTACAATAATAGATGAACGAATCGGTTACTTGTAAGACTGTTCTTGTTGGTCTTTGTTAGCCTTATGTGTTATTAACTTGACATTAACTGCAGTTTAATCCATTAATAAATGACACTGATTTTTATACACCACAGTTTTAGTTGATCTAGTTGGTCACGATAGTGCAGCCAGGCCTGAAACTGGCTCGGCAGAGAAGAGGTAACAGTGTCCTTGACTTTTGACCATCACAATGTATTGAGTTCATCTATGACTCCAAGTAATTTGTTTGCACTAAATAGAAATTCTCTCAATGCATTCCTGAAATATCCTTCACAGACAGACAGACAGGCCATCTGAAAACGCCAGTGCATAAAAACCTATTATTGATTTAAAGCTGATAATAGGTTAGATGTTGTGTTTAGAGCTTGATTTGCTCCCCCGCCCACCAAGTGATAAAAACAATTCATTAGTGCAGCTTTAAGGTTTTATGAGGGGAAAATGATGTGGACAGTCACAAAGAGACTTTTGTAATCAAGTGTTAAAAAACAGCAGCGCAGATGACAAAACGCTGTCTCCTCAGGTTTGTAGGTAAATAAAGGGGATGGGTATAAAACACAGCATCATTGGTTTTAATGGGACCACAGCGTCAACAATCCAAGATGTAAGAGAGAGTTGGTCATTCAGGTACGAACACCATAATGACTCAGCACATCATTCTCACTGAATTACAAACTGATCTGATAAAGCTCCAAACTCAAAGATGAACTCTTAGATCGTATTTTATCTTCTCGCCTCTACCTGAAACACCCTGCTCACACATTTGCTTGTTTTAGTTCAGGCCTGTTTTTAGGCAGAATGCATTTTGGGTCTTTTGAGTATTTAAATTCACCTGTTGGAGATTTGAAAACGTGTTTTGGTAGCAACAACTGCAAAGTTCAGGCACATCAGAAAATCTTGTATGTTTTTTTGGTTGTCCGTTGTCTTATCTTTGATAATGAAATATGTCACCGCCACATTGAGGATGAACGGATTACATTTTGATGATCAAAGGTCAAAAGTAAAGGTCACTGTGACCTTACGTATGCTTTATTCTAGTCAACACAACATCTCAGGAACATCCAGTTTTACTCACTTTATTTACAACACGCTGGTTCTCAGAACTTCGTCAAATAAAACTGATCTTTATGAACAAGTGCTTTGACATGAAGAGGGCTGAGAGCCAACATGTCTTAAATGAAGCAAGTACAAGTAATTAACCATGTTGTGGACTCTTTCTTTCTCTTACATTGTTCTTATTGTTTTCGGATTAAGCTGGGCTCTTCCTTTCTCCAATGTTGCCACCTATGTGGACGAACTTAGAAAAACATTTGAGCTGGAACCCAGTGCACCACCAACAGCTCTAGCTGGGAATTTAACCCTTCACTCATCAGTGGGAACTACACGGATCTGGTTAGCAGGACGATGGGCCCCAGCTACAAACCAAATTTCTGCCTAATTACTGTTGTTGTTGTTGGGTTCAACTCTTTGTGAATAAAATATGACCCCGTCTATGACATGAATCCAAGCCACTTCTCAACAGATGTCCCCACGCCGAGGCACTGGCCTTTTCTCAGAGTGTTTGGTGAAAAGGGGGCTCAGGTTGGAACACAAAGCCCTTGAGCTTTCACAAAAGGCTGAGAAGAGAAAAGCTGGATGGGCGGTGTGAAAAGATCGGTCTAATTGCAGAGCTCGAAGGAGTCCTGGTGAGGCAGGTAGGGAAATGAAAGAAGCGCAGATGTCACTCTGATGAACATCTTCTCGTTCTGCTGCTTTTAAAGGACAAGAAGACAAAGCAAACTCACACAGGGCGAGCTGACTCCTCAAGATCGGTCCTAGAAGAATATTATTTGAAATTTTAAGATTCATTCAATCTTAAAATTTGTTTGGAAATGTTTGGAACTTCTATAAAGTATGTGGAAGTTGCATCAAGCTGTTGAAAATATGCTTTGACCTTCGCAACAGCATAACTGTCCTCACAACAAGCGGCCAGCATCCAGCACAGAGCTCAGGACTGTGATGTGTATACAGATGAAAACGGTTTAGATACACTGAGAGTCTGAAATAAAAAAAAGAAATCACACATTATCATCTTGGAATATGTCCAAGACATCAGGGAAGAAAGAATCCAATGTTGAAATAATCTGGTCATTCAGTATATTCAGGTCGTCAGCTGACCTCAGTCTTTGGACACATAACGTTGCTGAACCTAGACCTGACCAACTGCAGCAGCCCCAGATCATAACACAGCCCCCACAGGCTTGTACAGTAGGCATTAGGCATGATGGGAGCATCACTTTATCGACTCTCTTCTTACCCTGATGCTCCCATCACTCTGGACAGGGTTTAACTAACTACTCATGACATTTATTATGTGTTGCCATCAGTTTTAAGTAACAATAAAGTAAATTTAAAGTAGAGTGACTCCACTGACGTTTGTCGAGTGTGTTTCTGTGTTGGTAGCTTGATTCTGTTAAGAACAGGTGACTCACAAAACTTTTCATTTTCTTTCAATTTTGTGAATATGAAGATAGATTTTGGCCTAAATCCACCCACACGAGACTGTGAGGTCTCTCATATGCTAGTCCTGTGCATTTTACAGCCTCCATCCACTCCAACCATCTCCTGCCAACTCGCTTTCCACTAATTCATGCAGAGCTCCACTCATTCAAGAACATTTTTGGAGATGGAGTTGATTTACTTGTTCTTACTGACATGTCTTTCCTGTTTCTGTTGTTAAAAAGCTGCAAACAGTCTAAGCTTTGTTCATCAATTTGAGGTTCATTGTTGTTGCTTAGGTGCACACCACAGAAAACGTCTATTTCACCCCCCCGATGAACCTATTTAGGTTCACCCTCCTCCTCCCTGATTCTCCTTTGAGTCAGCTCAGCAGTTGTCCATGATGGTCATGTTCCTATTTGGAAAGTATTGATTAGAGTGTTTATCCCCTCAATCAGTGTGAGAGAGCCCCCCAGGCTTAACCCACACACACAAAGACAGAGGCAGAGAGAGCACTCATCCTCTTACTACAAGTTTCCAGTGCCCAAAATACCACACTGAAACGTAGCAGAGTAATTATTTGATATATATATTACACTGACACCACATAACCTCATAACTCCTGCAGAACCTCTCATAACTACAGTGAAGTAATGTAAAGAAATGCAAAAGAAGTGCTATAAATTATTTTGTTCAGCTATTGTTTGTACCGGCTAAATATCCAGGACGTGTTTGATGCATTGATAAATAAAGATAAATAAACTGTGACCTTTAGTTTGATAATGCAGTGTTAACACGTTAAGCTCATACTAGATTTGGATGATCTGTTCATGTTAACATACCAGGCAGGAGAAGGAGTCGTTCATGCGGTGCTGCAGAGTGAGTTTCTGTAAAGTGGTGAACAGGGTGGCGTGATCGAAGCGACACGGAGGTGCAGAGATCAGCTCCTCCACTCCCTGACGCTGAGACGGATCCAGACCTGAACAGGAAACAAAGACGAGGAGGAAAAAGATTTAGAGCCGCACAACCCATCAAGATACAGACAGACAACAAAACCCTGTTCTAGGATGGGGCCAAGATAAGGGTTCTACTTGAAAAGCCGACACAACACTTAGAGCTTCATCACAGTGCATGAAGGACGCAGGACACGATTCTTCTTGTTTGCAGGGTGCCTTGCAAACTAGAACTGCTATTGAGCCCACGTTATCTCACACAGGTCCTCAGTTTATTAAAGGGAGACACTAATGGACTGTAACACTTCAAATACAGTTTTAAATTAACCTAACTATGACGAAATATTGAATTTTCCCCTCAGCAGCATTTTTTCTTTCTGTAAAATCATGAAACTTGTAAATACAGCTGATTATTAGGGGTTAAATAATAAAGTAATTTTGACCAACTCCTAAAAAACCTACAGCAGAAGAAATGTCTCTGTATTTGATGAAATTGTGCTTAAAACCCAACAAGAGTTAGGTTAATGTTCACGAGATTCTCCACCTTTGTAGAAATTATGGGTTGAAATGGAGCAAGACAGACTAAAAACTGAAATGACTGGTTTTAACCATGATGTAAAATAAACTGACTGCACAGATTGCACATGGTCCCAACAGCTAAACCACAGCTAAAGAGGTGATAGATAAATGTTTTCTGATTCACAATCATTCACGCCTCTCCTTGAGCTCAGCAGTGAGCTAAACGTACACAAAGACACACACACACACACATTGGCAGTGTCAGTTCTCAGTGCTGTGGTTAATAGTTCCCACCTCGTTTGGCTACAAACGCTCTGTGAAGCTGTCATTTCTCTCAGCTGACACAAAACACTCAGCAACATGGACGACATGTGAGGAAAACACTGGAAGTGACTCACAGCGTTGAAAAAACAGCCAGGAAGAGAAGAGACGGCAGCGACATCACTGAAAACTGCATTTTAGGAGCATGTTCAACAGAACATTTCGGTTCCTCAAACTAGTTAATGATTAGTTGTTAAGATAGAAACATTTAATTCTCTAGATTTAGGGGTATTGGATGAAGACGTCTGGAGTGGCAGAGAAGTATGTTAGAGTAGTTCAGGACATGTATGAGAGCTGTAGGACTGAGAGGGAACCAAGAGGAACAGTGAGGTTACAGGGAGCAGAGGTAAAGAAGTGAAGAACGGAAAAATAGACAGGAGGCAGAGCTGGAGATGTTGAGGTTCTATTGGGAGTGACGAGGACGGAGAGGATCAGGAATGAGTCCATCAGAGGGACAGACCATGTAAAGTCAGAGGTCAGATTGAGGTGGTTTGGGCCGGTTCGGAGGAGAAACTTTTAACATATCAGTAAACGGATGCTGAGGTTGGAGCTGTCAGACAGGAGGTGTAGAGGAGACCAAAGAGGAGATTTATGGATATAGAGCGAGACATGAAGGTAGTTGATGTGATTCTGGTTAAATGTTACTTGAAAACTAATGGTCCCTGCTCCAGGAGAAAGTTGTACCTGAAAACATCCAGATCCAGAAACAATCATGGAGAAAGCCCGAATCCAGCAGCACCTACAGCCGTGTACTGGTTAATCGAACTGGTTGATCACACACAGTAAATGTCGGCATCATAGCTTGTTTATTTCTGCAGTTGAACAAGGATCAAACTGTTAATGTGAGTCTGTCTGAATCTGAATCTGTGACTACTACAAACTACTAACTGGCTTTAAAATGAACGTCCCTGGTTGTCTCATCACACAAACCTCCACCCGAAGGGCGCACCATTATTCTTACATTGCATAAACTTAATGTAGCCTGATAGTAGGACTTGGATAAACTTGTTTGTTAGTAGAATACATCCAGTGATGCTTGGGTTTTTCCTACTATGAGTAACCTAGAATGACTAGTAATGAAGTATTTTTACTCTGACGTGTGGAGACTTTGAGCTCAGCTGTGCAGAGCCCGAAGCAGCAGATGATAACAAGGCTTTGGGGTCAGCAACAGAAGACTGAACAGAAAACAGGAAAAATAAAAGAGTCAGAGCTGCGGAGCCTGAGCAAACCTGGGTTCATTTCCAGCCCTTTCAGGCCTCCCTGTTAATGGCCCGCCAAATGAAAAGCCTAACACTCTCCACTCTGCCTTTATTGAAGGAGTACATTTCGGGATGGGAAGTTTCTGAGTGTGACACATGGCCCCACAAAAGACCACGGCTCGCTGAAGAATGCCGGCGCCGTTTCCACGCCTGCGATGCCTGCGGCCTGGTGCCCGAGACGAGCATTAGCGATCGCTTTTTATTAACACTGCCATTTTGTTTTTGTGTGGATGCAGAGACGCCCGCAAGGACTCTCAGACATTTCATGCCCCCTCCTCTCTTCTTTCTTTGTCGCTTTTGTCCAAAAGAGAAAAAAAAGACAGCAAAAGTGAAATCTCCACAATCAACTTCCAATCGACGATGCTTTCCTTTTTTTCCTCGTCTTCTTTTCTTCTGACTCTTCCACTTTTCTGCGTCTGGCTGCCCTTTGGCTCCAGTGGCCTGCTTTCTCTCCGTCTAATTCCGATGTAGGTCATTTTACATTCGTTACCTCCAAAACAGTGAATTGTCCTTAATGTAATTTGGAGAAAAGACAGGGAGCGAAGGAGACGACTCTAAAGAAAACGAGACAAAGAAATATAGATTAGTGCTGATAATAAGAAGAAGGGGCAGGAGGGAGAGTATTGATTGGGGGACAGACTGCGGAGGAGTGATGTTGATCCGTGTCAAGTCCAACTTTCAGCTATTATCTCCTGTGTATGTGTGTTAAAGAAGGGGGGTGTGTGAATGGGTGTGTGACAGAAAACATGGATGGATGTCACAGCTTCTGGCACAGATGGTGCGTTTGCTCCAGACTCTCTGCAGGTTTCTTCTTTTTGTTCCTTCATTCCGTTGAGCAGTTTCTCATCAGTGTGACCTGCAGATGCCTTGGAAAACTCAATCTAGTCTCTTTCAGGCTCAGATTACAGAGAATTTAGTTCAGGTTGATTTGGTAAAAAGTGCAGTTTAAAACGCTGCTTGACCCGCTACTATGTTAGAACTACGACGGAGGAGCAACTGGTGCATCTATGTACAATGATTAGATGTTTCCTGTGAAAACCTTATGGGTCTCAAATTCCAGTGGACGCACGGCAGACTCCACCACCAATAAAGAACGAGTTAAAGGAACATAAAAGAACATAAACGGCTTAAGGATTAGAACCTTAACCTGGAATTATATTTCTCCAAATAGACCAACAGTCATTTCAGCACATTATGTTGGTTGAGCCAATATCTTTTCAAGAGGCATGGAGGAGGAAAAGCTAAGCAAAGCTCAACAAAGACGGGAGTTGTAAATGGTACAGAAAGAGCAGGAGAATGGAGAACTTCATCAGAGCCGAGGCCTCCGACCTCAAAGGCGGTTGATTAATTCAAATGGTTTCTGCTGCCTAACAAAACACCTTTTTACAAAGCTTCCAATTACATTTCATGTCGTGCATTAGCATGTGGCTTATTATGTTTGTAAGTGCACCTTGAGGATCATATATTTTCATTTTACTGTTGTTATCCAGTCAAGGATATAGATTCATTTATTCACATGTAATAATGTAAATAAGGTAAATCCCACTGAGGTTAGCAACATGTTTTCAAGGAAGACGTAGACAATTAAATGAATATAGTTCAGATGGAACCGACACTTAGAATGTACTAATGGTCCAACAATTCAAATGTATGTTATGTCGGGTGAACACTGAATGAATTTTGGCTCCATTGTACCCAACTGAGTTCTCGGCGCCTGATTTTATCACGCGAACAACCAACGATCCTGCTCCTTCATTACTGGTGGATTTCTGGAATCTTTGGTCGACTATCTTGGCACATTTGAGCTGTTCCACAGTCTGATTTCCCATTTTAAAATGAGGCACAGTGCCTTTGATTTCCTCTTCAAATGAATTGATCATCCTGCTGCACATAGTTTTTTCCCCCACACAAAAATTACAGATGGATCATTTTCTCTTTATCTAGTTTAGATCTAATCTTTAGTCTATGTAGTAGAAAACATCTGATTCTGTTTTGTGTCAGAAACACTGTGTGTGTGTTTTTTTATATGTCCAGTCGTCATATTTACAACATGTATCAGGATGTTGAGGTGTGTGTGTGTGTTGAGGTGGGAGGATGGGATATTTTCTATTCTTGATGTCTCTATATCCATCTTGTCTGGGCTCCATTCGTATTGTCACGGCAACAGTCACATCTATGTGACATGCTGCTCTGAGAGATGGTGGCAGTCACTGATGGCAGGTTATTGATGCAGACAAGGAAGAGGACGACGAGAGTGTTTCAGTTTCAGGTGCACCGGGCTGAGAGATGTGACTTGATCTGCCTGTCGGAGCGTGGCGGCGGTGACGATGTCAGGGCGAGCAGAGACGAAAATGAGGACGGACAAGCTTATCAACCTCCGTCTGGCTGAGCGAGGTTTGTCATTGTGCAGAGCGCAAATAGACAAACTCAACTCTGGGAAAGTTTGAGAGACGCACACAAACACTTCACTCGCAGGTTCTGCTGCGTCTGAGGACGGTTAAGACGAGTGGACAGTCTCTGTCCGTCGTCCCTCCTCAGGATCATCCTTGCTGTGAAACTGACCACCTGCTTCTTCAAAGACACACCTGACAGGTATAAACATCCCTGAACAACACCTTCAGGAGCGAGTCTCGACTCCCAACAGGCCCGTCTCGCCGCTCGTCCTCTCAGCTTCTGACGATTTCTCCTTGTTTGGACTTTCTTTGCTGGTCCTTTTTATCCTTGTTTAGACAAACTGCAGGCTGTAGTGAACAGACAGGGGGTGACAGGAAGTGAGGTTTGCTGGGGCTTCTGCCAGCGGCTGAAACCAATTTACAGAGCAACAAATCGTCTCCAGAAACGTTTGTCATCTTAATGAAATCCAAAGGGCTTCTTTAGTTTACTTTCTAAGGTCATTGACTACTTTCACGTTGCATGTCGCATCTATCAGAGTTTGATGGTTGTTTCTTGCTCTGAATTGAAAAGTAAAGGAGACTGACTGAGATAAATTAAGATAAATTTAATGTCAGTCGCAGGTTATGGGCTGTGTTTGAACGTGGTCTATTGTAAATCATATGGACCCTGGCAGATGACCGAGATCTTTAAACATATTTTAATTTGAGAAGAAAACTGCTCGTTTTTTGAATAAAGATCTGTGTCAGTGTGTTTGGACAGAAGCAGAAGCTGAGGATGCATTAAACAGAGCAGCAACAACCATCAGCAGCCTGGTGTGTGTGTGTGTGTGTGTGTGTGTGTGTGTGTGTGTGTGTGTGTGTGTGTGTGTGTGTGTGTGTGTGTGTGTGTGTCTGACATGACTTCCATGTGTAAACAGCTTCGTTATTTGCTCTCGTGTTGGTCGATAAAACCTGATGTTGCCTCTTTTTGTGCCCTGAGACACTTTCAAAGACGAGAAACTGAAAACAGTCCTGAGATGGAGACAAACATAAGAAACATGTAGCGTCGGCTCAGCTGCTCACTCCGAGTTATTAACCTTTAAACAGAAGAAGAAGAAGAAGAAGAACGGCTCATTTGTGTATAAAATGAAGCCATTTTCACACAAACACACTGTAGTACTGTGAAATAACCCCATTTGTTTGTGTGTGGTTGTGTGTTCACATGTAGCTATTAGTGTTATTTAACCTCAACATTTCATTTATATAAAAAATGCCTGCAGAGCAAACAGAGATTTGAAGAAGCAGGTTAAATGACACAATCGTTACTAAAATGAGAACGACTTCCTCTCGAGCTTATCGCTCACTCACACACACAAGGAGCGACACTTAGCACCCAGTTAAGAGCTATTTCAAGGACACCTTCTATTTCCCCCTGCAAACCGCATGTCAGCACCTCTCGCCATTAACGCTTCAATCTGTTCCATTAAACTCTAACGAGCGGTGGAGAGAACGGGCGGCGGCACCAAATTACACAAATGCTACAGTAATCAGGTCCCAGTATGAAGCTCTTCATGTCACAATGCTCGTCCAGGAGAAGGCAGCCGGGGAACATACAGACGATAACACCCTTCATACACTGATAATAAATGAAATGATTTGTAGAGAGTGAAAAAGAAACAGCAAGACACGCATGTGTGGAAACTAAGAGGAAAGAAGTTTGAATAAAAAAGAGGGGGGGGGGGGCAATTAAGGTAGAAATGAGAGGAAAAGGAAAAACTTGAATGTAGCTCGAACAGTTTATTAACAAAGTGGGAGAAGATGAAGTCTGCTGGTTCATTTACATGACGGAGTAAATTAAAGTAAATTAAAAATGAACTTCATGAAGTGATGAAGAAAGTCTGGGCTTAGACTGCTACAACATACGGTATGGACACTGGAGAGGTCCATACAACTCTTTACACCGAGTAGGAAAGATTGAAGACTGAACACGACACATAAAGAAAGAGAGGGGAGAATGGGAGAGGAAGACAAAAGAATAAATGCACATAAAGGAAGAAGAAATGAATATGAAGTGTGTTCTGTACTCATCTTGCATCCCTTTCTTTCATTTCTACTTCCCTCCGTGTGTTTACTCCCTCACAGCAGCACAACACGGACACTGTTACCCTGTTTCGATCTGCCTCCTACTGTGTGTGTACCTGCAGCCAATCAGCACTCTGCAAACAAATCAAAATGCCCCTTAGTTCAGTCTGAGCTCCTGCTATCCGTCTGTCTGTCTGTCTGTAATAAATAAAGGACAGCTCTGGAGTTTTTTAACCCAGGAAGAAAAGAGTGAAACTAACAGAAAGAGGACACAGGGAACAAATGTGGAGAAAGAAAGGATCTAAAGATATTTAAGATATCAGAGGATAGAAAAAAACTTCTATTAGTATCAGAACCAAATGAAGCTTCAGCTCCTGAGTGGTCAAAAGAATTTAGCAAATGAAGCTCAAGAAACTGTCATTATAACATACCACAACATAAAGACTCCATAATAAACAAACATATGAGCTCAATGTCGGCTCCCTTTGAGACATTTCAGGCATTAAACTCGAGATTCTCTAAAAAGGAATCCAGGTTGTAGGAGGAAGTAGACGTGCTGCTGCTGCAGGAGTGGCTCCGCACCTGTAGATAATAGTGCAAAGAATTCTAAATATGTGACTTCATTAGGGCTTTGGCCAAGAAAACTATATTGTAAATGCTGTAAAACTGGTTTTATACTGAAACTATGTCACTGCAATAAAGGTTAGAACCTACTGAACCTTTCCACTGTATTTCTAACAGATGGCTGAATGATCCCAGCTGCTCCAATCACAGAGGTGGACACATGGATGAGTATCAGTAGGAAAAACACTGGACCTGGCAAACGTGTGTGTTGTCCACACACATGCTTGTACCAAGAGGTGCAGTTTCCTGATCCAACAGGTCGACATGTTTATATGGTCCATAACTCTCCTGCTAACTTGGCAGCATTGTTAAAAACAGCAGCAACAACTGTGATGAAGTAAAAAAGGAGCTGTGATGAAATGATTTCCTTTTCTCACCATCTTCATGTCGTAGGGTTAAAGGGTAAAGTTGTACTCGACAACCTGAGTCGTGTGCAGAATCACAAACTGAAACATGTTCTCCAGTTCAGAAGCATCTTATATTCAACCTCCACCAGAATCGGAACTTACTGATGGGAGACGCTGGTTTCTGGTTTCCTCCTCTGCAGTTCGTGGTTTTGTTCTGCGGCGGTGGAACCGGTTTGTAGGACTGTCCCGTAGCTCTGTACATGGCCTGAACCCACAGGACCCGGTCCTGCTCGTCGTCACAGGCAAACATGACCAGGTCTCCCTCCTTCACCGCGTTAAAAAACACCCGACCCCCCTGAAGACCTGAGGAGGAGGAACAGAAGAAGGAAATGATTTTATAACAAATGTATTTAAGGTGCTGAACAAACAGAACTAACTTCATCAAGTCGAATCAACTCATTTTACTTTAGTTGCTGATTAATGACGAGTTCTGTTCTGTTCTGTTTGTTTTCTCTGTTCTCATCGTCACCTAACGCTCTTTGTTTAGCCTTCATTTACTTTCTGTTCATCTCCATTCATCCATCCAGTCATTTCACGACGTGTCTACCTGGCTGAGGGTCGCAGTAGTCCACCGTGTAGCCCTCCAGCTGCATCAGCTCCTGAGGCTCGGCCTTCTTCTCTCTGTAGCTGCACATCGCGAATGTGTACTGACTCACCTGGAGGACACACAGACACAGGGATGAACTTCAGTTCATACAGGAGCAAAACTGATCCTCACCCATTTTCTATTTCTCTTTCTGTCCCATAGAGTTTTAGATGAAAGTAGAAAACGTGGCCTGTAGTTCACACTCAGATTAATCTTGATGTCTCAACTCTGAATTTAAATTTTAACCTGTAAAATTGTGCTTTAGAATCTGACTTGACGACAGGTTCTGTAAAAATCTCAATAAAAATCCAACATCAGTTTTCATTTAACTATAAGAACCAGTTAAATACTAATCACGATTTCAAGATATTTTCTATCCTGCTGATTTGAACGAAGTCCAACAACTACACACTAAACCTCTTATTTACCACATTCACAGGTTGAAGCACTGCAGTGTACTAGACTGATGCTGGACATAGGATCCGTCTTAACTGATGAATGGGATGTTTAAAGTCCATTTGTCCTGTGAATCCGTTATAAAACTGTTTTCTCCTATATTCTACAACATTAAAACCAGATGACAAGAACTGAATGATGAGCTTTTTACAATGGCGTCTGTCAGGGAGGTGGATCAGGACACAAGAGAGCAGCCAGTTCTTAAAGTGGAAACAGGAAGAACAGTAAAGCATCACTTGATAAGGGCAGCTCCAAACACTAGGTCCGTTGGGACGTTCCCAGTTTACAGCACTCACCACCTACAGTACCACAAGTGGTCCAAGAAGGACAACAGATGAACCCACAACAGGGTCAGAGTGACACGGGGCTCACTGCTGCTCATCCGGTCTCATCCATAGAATAAAGTTACTTAACACCAGAACACGCAGTGTATCACAGATCTGCAGCTGCAGACGGGTCAGCGTGCTGCAGACGGGTCAGCGTGCTGCAGACGGGTCAGCGTGCTGCAGACGGGTCAGCGTGCTGCAGACGGGTCCTGATCGGTTCATCTTACATTTAAAAAACAAACCAGTCTCTTGAAGAATAAAGTAACTGGTGAAGTTTTGGTCCCAGTTTCACAGGCTGCACTTTTTCTTTGAGTGTGTGAGTTTAGAAACTCGGCCAATTCTCCGTCATGCTCACCAACACTCAATTCAACAGGAGTAATAGTCAATTTACAGTTTCTATCTTTGATGTCCTTAAAGGGCTTTCAGTCAAGCAGAGAGGTAAACACTCATTTCACAATGACAAATTTTCATTTAAATGTTTGCCCTTGCTTTCAGATATTATGTGCTCAAAAAGTAAATAACTGCTTAAAAGGAAAGTGTCCGTAATTTTCAAACTTAATTAACTTTGCTTCAGTTTTTTGCACAGACGAGATGCAAAAACCTTTCGAGCGAAGCGGCTGCTGTGAGATGATTTTCTTTAATAACCTTATATGTTAAACTAAAACTAAATTAGTGCTTTTAAAAAAGAGAAGCTTTAGTGTGAAGACACGTTTACCAGGAGGCTAAAAGTTTGATCTAATGCGTTTTAAATAAACACAAACATCTGTTAAAGGATTTCAGATTCTCACTGATGCTGGATCTGACTAGAGCTATTTATTATTATTATAAATGTCATTTGCTGTGAATTTCTTGGTCTTTTACTTTTTACCTTCAGAATTCTTCAAGCTGTGCTGCTTTACTGACCTTAAGACACAACATACACACTAATCAATCACAGATCAATACGTCCTCTGATCTTAGTTTCTCACCTGAACGAGAACAAAATATCTTTTTTTCCAGCGTTTCCAGACTCTCTGTCCCACCGCATACAGGTACCTGAAAAAAACACGAGAAAACTACTTCAACCTCAAAGAAAAATCTGTTTTTATGGCTTTTGTAGTTCAAACTAAAACTCTGACGAGTCAGGTTAAGAATACATATTCTGAGAGTAAAAGTATTAAACATGTGTCTGACAGGAACTTCTTGTTATAGAGATAAATTCACCGACTCCAACGTGTTGTGTTCTCTACAACAACATAACAAGAGTTTCCAATTTAGCTGCACAGGAACCTAATCAGCATCAGCTTTAATTTTGTTAAAGAACAAACATTTTGAGTTAATTTGTTTTTCGACAGTTTCGATAAAACTGAACAAGCCTGTTGTGGTGTTACATCAGAGATAAACGAGATCAACACTGTCTGTTCACGACCTCAGAAACAGCAGCTGACAAACTATTTTGTCCACAAGCTCGAAGGTTTGTTTAGTAGCTGTTTCAATCAAATGACATGTTCTGTATCAAGAGATGCTCGTCCAGTTGTCATGGAAATGCAGTTTCCAAGCTCTGCAAACTGAAAGTGAAACTCACTTGTTAGGATAAGATGACGGGAAGTTTTTAAAACACTAAAATAAAAATAAAACACTTTGATGTGAGGTGACAGTAAGTTAAAAGGTTTTAGATTTAATCCCTTAAGTCAACTCGTCTGTTAAAATAAATCACTTTCACTTTAATAATCTGTGAACTTTCATCTCTTTCAGAACTTTGACAGTAAATTAATGATCCTGGATTTTTAATTTAAAAATCAGAAACATGAAAACGTGACGTCATCTGGTTTCAGCTGCTGCTTTTATCAGTTTAATGGAACTGAAATGTTTAAGCAACATAATAATAATCATTTAAAATTAGATTTTTATTTAACAAATAATTGAAAAGTTAAATAAATCAATAATAAAGATGATAATTTCTCAAGACTACTGATCATTTCTTCACATTCTGCTGTTAGAAAGACTGATTTTAAAGCTCACATCACATCACATCATGTCATTACTGTCTCAGCTGGGACCGTTATTAACACACCTATTTCTTCCTCTAATGTGGAAACTAAAAGCAGAGATGCAGTAATGAGCTCCGAGCTGAGAGAGGCCGTGACACAGCAGCAGCTCATCGAAGACGACTTGAAGAAAATGGAAGAACCACCAATGTGGCCTCTCAATCAATGGCTGCTCCCGAGCCTCCTGAAGCGTGGGATACAGGCAAGTGCAAGTGAGGAAAATCAATCGATGGCGAGACCTCTTTCTTCAGCCCTGCTGCCCGCCCTTAAAGAAAAGGCCTCCAGTCAAGGCTGTGGCGCGTCTGGACGGAGAATCTGGGCCATTCTCCACGACTCCGGGTTAACATGTGGCACCACTCGCCGGCCACTTGTGAAAATTAGGTTTCAAACATCCATTGAGCCACGTGACGCCAGGGTGGACAAATGGAGAGAGGACTGCAGCCGCCAGAGAGTTCACTGCAGGCATTTAACAGCCTCACTGTGAAAACCACTTCTCTAACTGGTCACTTAGATGGATATTCAGACTTTAATGGGTTTTTACACAGTCATCAGACACTGGGTTTATTTTGTAAAATAAATAAACACAAATCACTCAACTGTCAAATATTTTAAGCTGAGCTCAGATTTAGTGACAAAACACAAAAAAGTTAATGATTTTTGAAATGATCCGTTTATGTAAAAACATTTTTTAAATCTTTATCAGTTTTGTATTTAATATTTGTTAAATATTAATCAGTGTTAAACTGATTTTCATCAAACTACATTTTGTCTTTTGTGAGATTAAATAATGAATTAAATGACTAGATTTTTTGAGGCAGCACCAGAGCAAATAATGAATCAGAAATACTTTTCCTAAAGAGGAAAATTGTCTGAAATTGTTTGATTAAACAGATTTTTACCAAAACTTTAATTAACAGGTAATTTAGCAAAGTGTGAAATAAAAAACAGTCACATCACTACACAGGGACCGTTTTTATTTGAAGAAAATAAGTAAATTTACTAATTTTAGTAAAGACGTGATGTCCACTGGGGAAGAGAGAGTCTATTTATTTATCTCTACATTTATTCAGATAAACCTATTTTACAGTGAAACAGAATCAAACTTCACAATCACAAACCTAAATTAAATAAAAAACAACGATGAAGAATAAAAAATAAATAAATACAAATAAATAAAAGAATTTTAGATGTGACCGTGCTCCCTTCACTGAGCCTTCGTTTGACTCGATCACCTGATTCTTCTCACAGGTAAAAAACATTTCTGCATCTTAAAGCATCAAAAAATCCAAATGTGTTTCAGTCACTTTTTCTCTTTCAACCTTTTTTCCCTCTGGAAGTTAAATGTGCTCTTGCACCTGTCGGCCTCTTAATGCACTCACATCTTTAACCTGCTCAGGATCCTTTTTATCTTTTCCTTTTTTCATTTGCAGCCTGAACACAGAGGGACAAAAAGCAGAAAATAACTTTGCTAACTTTGACCAAAACAGTTTCTGTTTGTGCTCTTTTTAACTTACATTCCTGCATCTGCTGGCCTCTTGTTGGATTTGATGCCTCTGACGGCTGCGGAATCATTTTGGTTCTATTAAATCAGACCTGCTTACCCTCTGTTAGTCCTCGGATCAAAGATTCACAGTGAAAACAGCATCAAATACCCCAGTGGAGGAAAAAATAAAAACATAGGACGACACTGTTCTGCAAGTGAGTCACAGCTTGCGTGTTTAAAGAACTCAGAAAGTCAGATTAGACTCCAGAAGAAGACCTGGACGTGGACTGGAGACGGGCTGGACTCAGACTTACACTGACCCCTTGTGGAGGTTTTAGAGAAATGCATCTGACTAGAAGTGTCAGTGTCTGTGGGCTCCTGCAGGAGGCTGTGAGGTGGAGGGGATCAAACACAAACCTAAATAACTCCATCAACTACAACACTGATAATTCAGGGGCTGGTCGGATGAGAAGATGAACAACAGTTTAATCTCTGAACATCGAATCCTAGTTGAACACAAAGACCAGATCCTGCAAACTCAGAGCCTCAAGCTAAAGAAAATCCACCGTCCAACGAACCGAAGCCGTTTCCAAGCTCTAGCACCACTGCTGCTATTCACAGCTGTATGTATGCAGCAGGAGGTCACGGATTTAAACACGCACTCTGTTTTATTTAATGAGATTCAAGACGCAGACAGGATGAAAATCTTTGATGGAAATGAGCAGCAATCAAACATTTTACTGGATTTTGTTGATCCACACGAAATGACGGCAGCTGAACTCAAAAAATGAAGTTGTTTTTCTAATTGATGTTTTGAATGTGGACTAATTAATGAAAGTATTTTCTTATTAGACGCGAGTATGTGATTTGGATGACTGTAATGAACAGTTGGAGCACCTTTAGGAGAGAAGAGCATTTGCTCTTTTTAAACTGAAGAATAGAAAGTTTTGGTGCTTGTGATGAGTGCAGACAAAAACAACTTATTAAAAACCAAAATTAAATCTTTGTAACTGATGTTTAAAGTGGAGATGAGCTGAGCTGAGGGGGTTGAATAAAGGAAACAGCTGCAGCAGAGTGACAGTGATGTTCAGGCTTTATTCAATATAGATAGAAAGAAGTAGCTCACACACAACACATCAACACATCAACACATCAACACTGAACCAGGTTTTGTTACCGTCTTAGATCCAAAAACCAGAACACACTTCCTATAACCACTATGATTTGGACCCACAGCTGAAACCTGTTTAGAACAAATTCTCTCTCTTGTACTTTGTTTACACTGCAGGTCAACAGGAAACAAATAGGGAATTTCAAAATAAAAAGACTTTAACAGTAGTAGATGTAGCTCCACCAGCACCTGATGTAGCTCCACCACCACCTGATGTAGCTCCACCACCACCTGATGTAGCTCATGTTAGCTTTATTTAGCACAGTTGTGCAGGTCTGTTGGCCCTCATTACTTCCACTGTAACGTCTGTGGGAAACGATCTCTTCATGACCAATATGAACAGGGGGAAGGATTACAGGAAGTAAAACCTCATTCATTTAACACCACAGTGTCTCTACTGTCATTTCTATGTTGTCCTTTTGCTTCAGTTTAACTTTTTACTAACTGGAGTTGAAACCTGAATGTCAGTGAAGAAGTGTCTTCTGATTTAAAACACTCTCTAAAAATGAATATATAATATAATATATGTGCATCTGCAGCTTGTTCCTGGTTTGTAGGATTAAAACTTTGCTTTTGCTGCCATCTTCTGGCTAAAATAGGAGCAACACTGTCTTATTTATTGTTTATTTGGATAAAAACAAAATATATTATTGGTGAACTTAAAATGTTAAAACTTGTTGATTTTCCCATTATTTACAGGAATAAATGCACATAGAACCAAACATGTCCTACTGATGTAAATGAACTGAGCAGCATCACCTAAAAGCTTGAATGTGACTGGATGTGCATCAGAACCTTGTCTGTTATTCTAAGTTAAAATCTTCTTCTATTGTTGTTTTGTGCACATTAGTTCCCTTAGAGTAGTGGCAGAGGGATACCATCATCTGTACCATCATTACATCTTTATATTGTACTTTACAGAGATCATAGTTCACACAATGTGAACATTATCCAGGATGTTCTGAAACACGCAAGTGAGGAACAAGAGGATTCCACAGATTCTCCTGGAGAATCCTGAAAAGACCGAGCTGTGGTGTGAACATCTTGTTTCTAAGCTAACGAACCCTTTTGTCCAATGATGATTTGAGTCTGCACAGCGGTGTCATCAGCAGCTCTGCTAACAACAGCTGACAAAGGTGACACGTGCAAATCAATGCACAATACGAGTCTATTTATATACGACTCAATCCAACCGAAGCGAGGAGCTGAGATACGTTTACTGACAAGGCTGCAATGATTATAATGGACTCCTAAATGCAGGAGAAAATTCTCATGGAGCTGGACGTCCAGATCACAGACAGCTGCTCACTTACAGTAAAACGGAAGCATCATCTGATCAACGCTGTGAGTAACTAGAAGGAAAGAAACGTGGTGACTGAGACAGGATGTCAGGGTTTTTCAATCATCAAGTTATTCTTAACGTAACTCCAGACCAGGACCAGAGGACGCTCGTACTCACAAAACCTACAGGATACATGTGAGGTACCTGTGCACTGCAGCTTAAAAGAATATCATGTTATTTCAGCTCAGTGGGACTTTCGACTCCTTCTCTTTAACCAGCAGGTGGCGCTGACAGCCTGCACACAGAAATCACTGACCACACACCACACTCCTTTAGAACAGCAGTGTGTTGAACATCTCCAACTAAACTTAGAATATAACATGTTGTTATTGTTGGATGCTCACGATACGTTTTACTTCTCTAATTCAAACACTGACAGTGGAAGAAATGTCCCGGGTCAGTTCCGGTCTCACTCCTCATCTCTCTACCTACAGCTGCCTAAACCTCCACTGTGAACTGTCCCATAAAGACTCAGACTCACCCGCTGTGCTTCATGTTGGGGGGTTTGTCCATGCGGACGGCCAGCTTGATCTTCAGATCCGTGTCCTGACTGTTCTTGGGGACGACCATCCGGTGGAACTCGGCCTGCTTCGGCCCGTTTGTGGTCGGGTTCAGGACGACCTGAGGTGGGGGGGCAGTGGTTAGATGTGTTGACCTGTGTCCATGCTGAAGTCAGATCTGTAAGATATTATGTTCCACTCCTACACTGGACTTTCAATAATTCTTCCCTGTGTTCACGGTTCAATGTTCCAACCATCGTGCTGCTAGTTCTGCTGAGATATTTGTTCATATGATAAAATAAAGAAAGTAGAGCAGCGGCTTTGAGCGCTACGCTCGTCTCTTAACAGCGTTCACAGTTGTTTACTGTGTTTTGTCTTCAGCGTCCTTGATCTGTCTGCTTCCATCACAGCAAAGTCTGAGCTGTGTCTTCAACTCACTCAGGATTCTGCGTACACAAGCTGTTTGTGTATGTGTGTCTCATGTTAACATCATGAAGGACGCCTCAAACTTTCTCAACCTGCAGCTCCGTGCACACTTCATCCCTCACCGTCCAATCAGAATCAGTCTGTAAATAAAAGGTCTAAACCTTGAGAAGAGATTTTATTTCTCCAGGAGAAGTTTTCTTTCCCACTAATGACTCTGATTTGAGTCATTCAGGTCGTGATACACGCTGAATATATGACCTCCTGATCAAACAGCCATTACTTTGTCTGTGTGGCTGATTGTGAATGGATGCAGAACGTTACAGTGGATGAAACTAGAAAGTGGGTGAATGTGAATTATAACATCTCATCTGCAGTTAAAACAATGAATGAGCATTTAGACGCCACATGAAAAGTCCGTATTTAACCAATGGGTGGACTCACCCGGCCCAGCTCCTTATCCTCCAGAGCCAGGACGCCAGTGCTCTCTGTGAACAGCTTCACTTTGACCAAGGGCAGAGGGTGAGTTGTAGTGAAGTCCCCCTGAGTCCCCCACCTGAAAGACAAAGCTCCTCTTAAATACACATCAACATAAAATAAGTGGTTTTGAAGGTTGTACCTGATTCTCAATCATTTCCAGACTAGAAGTGTCACTGAAGAGCTGAGCTTGTTTCACTGAGACATGTGTCGTGTGTTTATCTGAGTGACACGGTTGGGTTTCTAAAGCATGGATAAAGTCCAAAGTGTGGTTAGTGCAGAGCATTAAACGCATCTAAAACCTGGTACTGGAGTTATTTTGGCCACAGGATGAGGTGTTTTCATTTTTAATTGCGATTACTCAGACATGACAGACAGTAAAGTGAACAGCAACCAGAGGTCACACTACGTCTTAGTCACTGATCCAGAGGCGTCAGTGTCAGCTGTTATCAAGAATCACTTATTGTTCATCGCACAGAGAACCTAACGGAGCTGACAGTGAATGAGCCCTGGTGATTGTGCACCCAGAGCCTTCACGTCAAAACGGTTTGTGTGTAAATGTGTGGTGCACAGATGACAAGTGACCCCTACTCCGAGAAGCAAAGCCGCTCTCCGTATTCAGTTTCCACCAGTTTCCAAGGCAACGTTGTGGAGGAAGGTGCGTCTCTCTCTCTTTTTGCTTTATCTTGCACGTACACACAGATACTTACTCAATTTTGGCGTAAACACAAACATCAAATGTAAAATACAAGGTCAGACTGATACAAACAGCTCTGACCTCCTGGTTAAAGTCACCTGATAGAACTGTTTCTAAACCGCCCTTGAACTAACATTAAAACTATGAAGACAGAAAGAGTTTAATTTTATTTTATTGGTCTAAATCAGGCAGAAACAACGTGTTCTCTAAAACTGGTTCTGTGACACACCGACCTGACTGCTGACCAATCGCCCCCCATTGTACTGGACAGTGAGATGCCAACACTGACTGATGCTGACAGACACTAAGCTCCTGTCTGGTCAGAGGTCGATCATAAATCAGATGTAGGATCACATACGTAGGTGGCCCAGATCTGAAATGGGGGAAAAAATCTAATTTGGATAGAAGACAGAATCTAAAAACGACTGATGGGATTCAGGATGTCTCATGACAAGTGAAAGAACAGCGACTTGTTCCTTTAAGTGAAGCACAGATGCCTGATGTTCCACAATAATTATTAATGAAAAGTTCCTCAGTGATTAAAGAGCAGTTACTCCACAATTGCAGGTGTCAGAGCAATTGGACGACGGTGTAATCACAGCTAATCATGTTGTCTGTGTAATTACAGTTAACTGTGTTGTCATTAAGTGTATGGGTGTGTTACTGAAGATGAAGGATGTGAAAGTGCTCTGCAGGCTAATTAGTGAAGGTTAAAGGAGCCTCAGTGAAGCCAGGTTACAACGCAGCATACTTGTTGACCAGCCAGGCCGTTAGGTGACGGTTAACTCATCTAATTGGCTCCGTTAGGTGATTCTGGCAGACGGTGGGAAAAAAGAAAAGAGCAAAAAAGTGCTCCACGAGCAGCCGGAGCATGTGAAAGGGCAGTCTCATTACCCACAGACCCCTGCTGTCCACCAGGCCTCCGACAAGCAACAAGAGTATTCAGGCCTGAGTGCCACTCACTCGGCAGCAGAAAAACACACGGATGAACAAATTACTACTAATAAGGAACAAGATAATAATAATAACAACAACTACAACAACTACAGCAACAACAACAACAATAATAATAATAATAATAAGAAGAAGAAGAAGAATTAGATGAAACCTGCCTTATTTATATACGACATGTGACAACATGTACATCACATGTTGTCACATATTAGACAGTATTTGATTTTACTCGTTAGAAACGACACTCGGTGATGTTTTGTCTTTCGTTGAACAGTGAACGTAACATTTTGAGGCTCATATTCAACATATTATCTTTTCATTTCATTTCTTTGGTAAAACTAATGTCCTAGTCGAGCAAGGTCATAAAAAATATTGATTGTTAAAACTCTGGATGTTGTGGGAACAGAACATGCAGAAGACAAGATCTTCCTGAAATCCTGAAGTATGGAAACAACTTTTCCTCTGATCCTGTATATTTAATGTTCAGCTCCAACACCTACTGTAAGTGCACTTTGGGAAGGCCCAATGCAACAGCTGCTAAAGTGGGATCACTTTGGTGGATAGAGTTAATTTGCAATGTCTGCAGCAAGCACCTACTGTTCACATCTGTAACACAGCTGTCAGGACTAATCCAACAGCAGACAGGAGGCGTTATTCTCTTTGTACTCGAATTTTAAACCCATCGACTTTAGCTTCAAACCGTCCTTGTTAACCTGCTCTGGGCCAGGACGAGCGACACAGCGGTGTGTTGTCCTGTATCCTGGAACAGAGCTTCCAGAAACTGTTTTCTCATATGAACAGTTTCACACATCGGTCTCACAACAGGAGACGTCAGAAGCGTTCAGGAAATACTCATTTGATTTAGGCGCCGAGTGGAGCCTGGGTGGAGTGTGTAGAAGTCAAGACACAACGTTAAAAGTACACTGCAGAAAACATGGAAGCAGTGTCACATGAGAGAAGTGTCACCTCTACGTGAATCGAGCTGGATTCAGACTGGACACTGCACAGACAGTGATGAACTGCAAACGTTTGCCCTTTAGCATGTCGATGGGATAATAACGAAACTGCAGGCATGTCTGTAATGTTTGTGATCAGCTTGAATCACAGCATGGTTGCTGCTTTGAAGACGTCCTTAAAGAGCGGCAGTAAAGGGATAAAAGGTTTTGATTTACGTTACAATTTTATTCACAACTAGTGGAAACAGGAAAAGTCATCTCCATCAGTCGGAGCATTTAGTTTCCCGATGTGTAACGAATACTCCAGCCTCAGGGGGTGAAAGTCTGCCCGCTTTAATACTGTTTTTAAAATCATACCAGTTCATAAACCTCCTCTCTGCAGAGTCACAGGTGTGAGTCAGCTCCTGATGGGCTGTAAAGACGACCATCAGAGCTCAGACTGGGGCCTGGAACACACAATATAAAGAGCTCAGCTGGACTTTCCTACAGAAACCAGTGTGTGTGTGTGTGTGTGTGTGTGTGTTTCTGTTTCGTATGTGTGGAGAACAGACTCACACTGCTGTAACACACCAGCCTCATCTCCTCGCTGTATCAGCCTTGACAGGAAAATAAGAAACATGGCTCAGGGCGGACGAGTGGTTCTGGTGTTTGTAAGAGCTGAGGGTCAGCGCTGCTGTTATATTTACATTTAGTCATTTGGCGGAAGCTTTTATCCAGAGCGACTTACAAGTGAGGAACAAAACAAATATGTAGGCAAAGGAGGAAAACGTTGAAGTAAAGTGATCTAGAAAGAGCTGCTTCAGTTTCATGTAAGTGCAGAGAAAGATTCAGAGGAGTTCTGGTTTCAGCAGGTTTTTGAAAATTGTCTATGAGGCAGCTGAGTGTGAAGAGGTGGTAGAACGTTCCACCATCGTGGAACCACAAAGATGAAAAGTTTAGCCTGGGATCTATTGAGGTGAGAAGAAGGGACCTGGATGATGGAGGTCAGGTACCGGTGCTGTTGAGTGACCACTCTGTAGGTAAGAGTCAGAGCTTTGAACCTGATGCAGCAGCTACATGAAGCGGGGTAACACGTGGTTCCTTTTTATTGTTAAAAAATGAGACGTGCTGTTGCTTTTTGGATCATCTGGAGGTTTGATGGTGCAGCTGGTAACACTGTCAGTAAGACACCATAGTAGTCAAGATGAGATATGACCAGAGCCTGAACAATGAGCTGTGTTGTATGGTCCATAAGGTAGAGTCTGATCAAAAAGTGTTGATTTAATGCTGCTGACTTATGTCAGCCAAAATCTTTAAATCTTAAAAAAAAAAAAAAACAGAATATCTTTTAATATCTTCTCCATGTGTCTGAATCAGTGCACGTTGATGTCTGAAGTCAATCACCTGGAAACATCTAACCCGTTATTACGCCTGTGGGGCTCTCCTACATTTTGGTGGATATATAAATTAGGGATGCTAATAAATTTACTTCTGCTACCATATTAAAAAAAAACCCAGCTGAGGTGTTCAAATGCCTCCTTCTCCCCCTGCATTCGAGCATGTGTTTGACTTTTTGTTATTTTATTTTGAATGTTTGACCTTCACTGTGCAGAATCATGTATGTGCAGAGTTTGACTCAACAACAGGGCTGTTTTCACATTTATCTGCTGCAGGTTTCTGAGATTTTGTGACACAACTCATCGTGGTCCAGTTGAACGAACCCGTAAAGTAAAAATTTAATTGTTTTTCTCTTCTAGATTTAATTTACACACTCTGAACAGAGCAGAGAGAACAACTCACTGTGGTCTGGAGGCTTCAGCCTGATCTGTCTGCAGCTTCTCTCCTCCCTCCACCTCCATGGTGCAGTAAACAATTCGGTTTGGAGCTACAGACTTCAGTCCTTGAACCTCCATGATGACAATCTGAAAACAGCAGCAGAGGGTTGGAAACATCAGACACTATATAATCCATCACATACAATTACTGTTTGTCATGATGAGAAAACATCTGCCGTGTTTCTCTTCTGTGTTCATAGATTTAAACCAGGTTCTCTCCACGATTTGGGGTCGCCACCTAATTACTGCTGCTGGTTTTATAAAGCTCACAGTGGAATGTTTCTTATTATTTTGTTATGTAGAAATAAACTACATGAACATCCAGGGAAAATGAAATGTGTGTAAAGAATAGAAAAAAAAAACAAAAGTGTAATATTGACAAGGTTTAGTACACTGCCAGTGTCCTTCAGAAGAATAAGTATGCTAAACATTTTATACCGTGTGTGAACTGAAGAATTTGCACATAATTAAAGGACGTCTGCACTCGTGTCTGAAGAACATGTCAGTAAAACTGATATTTGCCTCTTTAGTTTAAGTATGATGCTGCAAAAAATGGTCAAATCCCACAAAATTGTACTTAAGTACAGTACTGTAACTTCCACACTACAACACACACACGCACGCACGCACGCACGCACGCACGCACGCACGCACGCACGCACGCACACACGCACACACACACACACACACACACACACACACACACACACACACACACCTCTAAAGTGAAGGACAGCACGACGTCAGACTTGGACAGGATGTCTCCCTCGTCTCCTATGTCCAGGAAGGAGTTGTTCATGGAGGAGCGTTTGAGCTTCTGCTTGAAGTCCGGACCTCCTTTGGACACCGGCAGACTCTCCAGGTTCGCCATCAGCAGGTTGACCGAGGAACGCAGCTCCTCCACGTACAGAGCCTCCATGTCAGCAGAGACAAACTTTGGGTATCTCTTCTCCTAAAGGACAAAGAAACGAAGTTTACTTCACATAAACAAATATATTTAAATAATCTGAAAAAGTCTTTGTCCATGAAACCATCAAATCAGCAGTGAACAGCTAATCTGAAGATGATTTGTACCGTTTGTTTGAATCGTTTAAATCTTATGAAGGGTCAATTTGGGATGTAAATATTTTACTGTTCTTAATAAAAGACCGAATAAATGGTCGTTAACATGGTTGTGAGGATGAAGTGGTTGGGTTTTTGAGGGTTTTATCAACATTTTTAAAATGAAAGTAGCTGATTGACTATGAAATAAGAGACTCTGTGTGTATTGTATGAATGTTTCTCACCCTAGCGAGTTTCTCAGCCAGCTGTAACCTGCCGTCCAGCTCTCTGCGGATCTGAGCCGCTTGTTCATCCACGTTATCAAGCTGAGAAAGAAAAACATTAAAAAGCAAAAGAGGTTTTTATCAGTCAATTAATCAGAGATCTGCAGACAAAAGGAAAAACAGGATAGGTCGACTCTGAGGAAGTGGACCTGAAGGAGACTCAGTCGTGTTTTGACAAGCAAAGATTTGAAACGTCTGACTGTGAAATCAACCTGGTTCATCAGTTAACTAAGCTGTCATCAGATCAATGCTACAGTACGGAGGTTATGTTTGGAGCAAAAGTAAAACGCTCATCACACTGAAACATTTATGGTGGAGTTATAGTACAAGTCTAGTTTGCACAAAAGTTAGGCTTCATCTGCAGAGGATGGCCTACACACTGTACTGCTGTCCTGTGTGACTGCTCCTAAATCCACCAATGATCTACACATTGGTCAATAACAGAGACAGTAGCATCAGTATTTATTACAGTGAGTAATACTCAGTGTTTGGTGTGTTCAGGGACAGTACAGAGTGTAGATCATCTGCATTTCAGAAACGTCCTAAAAGGTTGCACCAAAGAAATTATCGATTGATTAATTAATAATAAATACATATATATATGGGTTGTGTTAGTTACAGCTGTGGAGGTGAGAATGACGGATGAGTTCACAGGAACTCGATAAATGTGTGAGTGATTTTGTTTTTTAACCGTCTCTGAAAACAAGCGAACAAACTGGAGTATCACTGAGGTTCTCAGTAGGAGATCTGCCAACGAATCATCTGTTAAACTCAAAGTCAGCCCGATGAAGTCAGGGTGAAAATTGAACAAGGGTTGCTTACTGGGCAGAAAACAGTGCCTTGTTTCACCAAAGTGTGATGAGCAGAGTCTGAAATGACAATCGGAGATAAAACAGCTATGATGGAAACTGGCCTGAAGCCAAAGACAGTGGAACTTTCAGAGCTGATAAGAGAGAGAAAAGATAAGCTGGTTAATTTGAGTCCGTTTCAAAATGGATCACAGAGAATCATTTTAAAATCAGTCTCATTTCTGCCGATCCATACTTCCTGTAGTTACACTGAGAAGATACTCAGTCCGGTAGCTGCAGACCTGCACTGCACATGAATACATCATGGTACTCTATTATTTTACTCCACCTGAAAACAGATCAGCACCATTTCCTCAAAATGTCGCTGTCTTCACTCAGTTACCAGAGTTAAGTACCAACATTTAAAATTTAATTAAAAGTCATCATCTCAGAGATCAGAGACTAGATAAGACAAACAAGTCAAAAGGATTTTCAATCTCCAGACATTTGATGTCAGCTTTTAGTACTTGAGCACTTGACATTCAGCTTTTCAGTATACAGATGTATTCAGGTAATACAGACACCTGTAAAGCTGAGCAATGTAATCAAGATGCTCCTGGTAGTAAAGCTCTAAAAGCTCCTGTTCTTTTCTTTTTCTTTTGTTTACCTCAGACTAAACTCCACTAAAGTTTTAAATTTCACACTGGTTTAAATGATTATTATTGTATGTATTACCAGCTAGACCTACTGTATAAGGAAAAGTGTTTGTCCCCTTAAACTATATGGAAAAGCTCTCAAACTGCACTAGTTCTAGTCTACGAGGGTAAGAAATGTGCTTCTACAGTAAGAGGCACTATCTGTAAATTGAGTGCAGTAGGAGCCCCCCCCCCCATGCCGTCCAAATGCACAAAGGCGACTGTACCATCCGTCGTCCACAGCCTCAGACAGTGGACATAAACAAACTGGAAACAAGAGGATGCAGCATGGCAGGAGTCAGGAGACCCACCCCCTCCATTGGCCTCTGGTGGTGGGTGGGAGTAAATCCCCCAGTGAGGCACAACTGAGAGTGAGAGACCATCAGCACTTGGAACAATAACGAACCTCTTCCAAAAAGGGTTCAAGAACATGATGTTGATTCATCTAAGAAGTCACAAAAGGAAAACACATAAAGAAGAGTCTGTCTCACCTGAGTAAAGGTGAGAGGTCACTGAGAGGAACACAACTCCATTAATGAAATAAGACAAAGATCCAAAACAAAAGAGGAAGTCGACGTCTCAACGGCTAAAAATCTTTAATGACAGACTTGTTGTGGTCTAGTCAAAGTCCCAGCGTGAACCAACTATTAACTTAATGGGGCGACGACCTTTTTACACTAAGAGAGAAGAAATCAGACTGAATGTTTTTCATCGTACTGTAGATCTGATCCAACAAAGACAACTCTCATTGTTACAGTGAATTGATCCAGAGTGAACTTTGAAGACGTTTAAGGACAATCCCTGAAAAGCTTTTCAGACACGTCCTGGACTGATCCGATCTGTAACTCTCGCATTTGAATCTTTTGATGGAAACCTGCATCAAAAGGTTCCTAACAACACAGCTGAAGGACAAGTGGACCTTATCTAGTCGTTCACCCCCTTAGTAAACTGAATCATTGGGCACTGACCCACCACAGCCTTCTGTTTGTTTCCATGTAGTTTGTCATTACTCATTACTCATTACTGAGTGTTGTTAGAACGTATGTTTTACAAAGAGAACATCTGTGTTAAGTGTTTGTTGCCTCAAGTTCAGCCTTTATGATTCTGATGAAAACAAGAAA
Source organism: Anabas testudineus (assembly GCF_900324465.2). NCBI lineage: Eukaryota > Metazoa > Chordata > Actinopteri > Anabantiformes > Anabantidae > Anabas > Anabas testudineus. Next base: position 22,932,206 of record NC_046615.1, on the reverse strand, counting down.
TCGTTTGAGTATGAAGTACGAATTCTGCTTCAGTGGAGGGACGTTACAGATCACTGCACAGCCATGTTAACAGCTTAGCTTTAAGCTTTGAATACTAACATCAGCGTGACAACATATTACAATGACAGGTTGTTAACATGTTAATACTGACAGATAAATAACAAAACTGTCATCTTTTAGAATAATACTGTCTATAATATAATGGGTAATGATACTGAAGAAGCTCCTTGGATGAATAGTCCAGTTGTCGCGACTCAACTTCCAGATAATACTGCGAGTTACTATGCAGTCTTTGTCTGTACTATTACCCTCCATATTTTAATGCTACAGTAGTTGGCAGTGTGACCAGAAGTCGGTAGACTGCAGATTTGTAATTTGAAAAATGTGTTTTGTTAATTGTGATATCGACTTGAAAATTAAAATTTAACTTGAGTCTGTAGGTTTTACAGCGATAGGACTGTTTCCATCAAATTGTGACGTCCTAATCTTAAAGGCTACATAAATATCTGTCCTAAAATCACGACAGTTCATCCAATAGTTGTCCAGACCTTTAATTCTTAACAGATGCCGACCTCATGTTGGTGCTAGAGGACCATAGAGGTCATCAACACTGATGATTTGGAGCTAAAATATTCTGTTATTCCATGTAACAGGACAAAGATGTGGATCCACTGTAAAAATAACTTCTTTATGTTACAAACCAGTCATTTGTAATATTATTAATAGCCACACTGTATTTCTAAACACTTTGCTTGTCTTTCAAAGATGTGGTCATTTCTCTGTGCGTCCAAACGTTTGATTAACGTTCAGATGAAACACAAACGTATGTTTTGCACCTGAGAAGATGAATGACACTTAACCAGTGGGTATTCATGATAAAAAAATGGTAATAGGTTTGATAATAATATGGTCAAATCGTGTCACCACTAATTACAGAGACATGAAGAGTTTTCTCTTCATGTTTACTCATTATTAATGAGGTCTGCTGATCACTTAATAACTCAACATATTTATACATACATAACATATAATTAATAACTGATGAAAGTCGAATTCACTTCTCAGAACAGAGATGTCAGATTCCAGGTTTTTCTTGACGTCATTCCTCGACTTTATGTCAGTGTTCGAGTCCTTTTTGTTCTAGTTTCAGTTTTCAGAAAAGTCAGTACAACATCAGAAAATTAGAAGAACTAGTGTTTTTCCAAATCCTAACTTTTTGGCAGTCACTGAATTCGTCTTCATTAAGAAATGTAACTGATGTTTTGTCTCTGAAGACGAATTAGAGGTTTTACATCAGTCACATTTAAAAATCTATTTACGTAAATCTTCCTATTTCCTCTTCAGCCAGTTTGAGTGAGTTTTAAAATAAAACTGACTGAAAGTGTGATTAACTTTCTGTGGTCAGAAATAAACATGCTGCACACTTTTACTTTGCGATTCTGGTTGTATTTGTATGTTACAGTAATTACTCTCTGATTTAATTATACTAACATAAAGGTGTGAATCCAACTCTCTGTTCAACCAACATAAAAACATCATTCGTGAGATAAAATCAATCTAAATCTGAGCTTCATGACATCATCAACATTCAACAGGATCAGTTATTTGAGTGTGGTGTTTGCATGTTTACAACATAAAATCCCTGCATTAGACTGGTGCAAAACAATAATCAAGGTACTGATAGACTGTGTGTGCACAGCATGACCTCAAATGGCAAAAGAGATTTTCTTCATGACCACCACAACTTAGGCTCTGGTCAGAAGGTCAATTATCTCTATGATTAGAGACACAGCGCCAAATATATTTAAACCTGCAGCAGCACGTCTGTTGCCTGGATGGTGAAAGATGAGAGACAATTACTCACACACCCACGGTTTGACTGCATGCACTAAAATTAACCAACAAACACACACAGATCAGAGTTCAGAGCAGCTTTGTTACCATGACTTCTATTATGTGGTCTTTGTTGGCGGCATTTCTAATTCTGCCTCAGAGCATTTCTATGACAACCAGGCTTTTTATAAAGCTGTTAATCAAAGTCGTGTCAACATGTCAAAGAGGATAAATCCACACATCAAACTGTCAGAACCTGACACACACACACACACACACACACACACACACACACACACACACACACACACACACACAAGAATGTGTCTGTTAGCACTGGAACACACCGTTTCAGTGAAGTCTTAGTGTGATAGCAGATAGTGTGTACAGTGCCTGCAGGACAGGGAAAGAAACAGTCTTGCTTTTATCCTGGAGCCTTTAATTTCACCAACAGGATTCTTCACGCACCAGTCAAGCGACTGTAACTGTTGATGTTTATCAGCCATGTTCATCTGGTCAATATTAGGAAAAGGCAAAACTAATGAGATGCCATATTACATCTGGTAGTTGATAGTTCAGGTTCAGGCCAATGTTGAAATCCTAGAGAATGAAGAATAAAAGCTGCACAGCATGCATCATGTCCAAAACAAAGATGTACTAAATAGTTGTCCTGGTCCAAGGATAAAACAGAAAATAAAAACTCCCACTGTCTCACGATATTTAACCTTCTGCATCATGGAGCATATTTTGTGGTTTATTTATTCCAGTCACACGAATTGTAAAAGCATAAAACACCTCATTAGAAACCAGTTCCTCTTTGCTAAATGTGTGTCCATCACATCAGAAATCATTCAGTTCAATGTTTCAGTATTTTTCACATTTACAAATGCACAAACATCAAGTGCTGAAATTAAATGGTGTGTAAAAATGACCCAATGTGATCTGAGAGTCTGATGCTCAGTTAGAGGAAAAACAAACAGTAGAAATCATTCAGAAACGACAAAGAGCCCGACGGCAAAGAATAAAATGTGGTTATGCAAAAGTGCAAAAAAGATCAACGTCTAACTCTCTGAAGGTCCCTGAAGGGGACGTACAGACTCATGATCTGTGTCTGTTGACTTCTTCCACGGAGGTCGATTTATTTTCCTGCGACAGGTTTTTGTTTCTGTTAATAATTCATTTAGTTAAGTGTCATCGTGATCTCACACCGTCTACGACAGACGTGAACAGAACAAAAGCCAACGATATCTGTTCCCAGAAATATCACCATTTTTTATTTCAGCAATCATTTTCAGATATTTCATTGTCTTTGTTTGCAGAACAGTTTCACCATCAAAGTAAAACCCTTCAGCTGTCTTATTACAAACTAAACGACCTGCTGTGCACAAACACAGCCAATCCCACACTAATCATCCCTCAAAGAGATGAAAAACTAATAGAGAAAGGCAATTACACCATGCCATCAGCACCAGCAAGAATCAAAAGGACTGGGAAAGGGGGAAGCTAGAGGAAAAATGAAACACCAAAGAAGAAGAAAGCAACTTGAGGGCAGAAAGCAGATTTTCAGACAAGACTAAAGAGCTCTCTGACACTGCTGTTGGCACAGCTGCTGCCTGAAGCTGCTGTTAATTTATTAGAGCTTCGTCTACCAGCCTCTTGGAGCTAATGAGAGCTGACACGCAGACTGAGCCAAGAGAGAAACCTGTGACTCGACTCCACACCTGAGCAGGAACCTGTTTTTGGCGAAGACACCTATGAATAAAAGAACCAACAGAGGCTAAAACCCCAGAGAGACACTGAACCAAACTATAAAAGGCTGCATTCAAAGCTAAAGCTTGGGTGCAGTTCAAATGGACTCTGATGCATTTGCCAGTCTGCAGTGGTGTGTTCAGGCGTAGTGACAATAATTCATTCGAACTCTGACTCAGATCAAACAAAACCACACTGAGTCTGCTTGACAAGGAGGATTTGGGTTCACTCAGTAAAAAACAGTTTCCACTGAAAGATGAAGCAACTCTGATGCAAAGGACAAAAAAAAATCTGACAGGAGTAGTTTGAGGTTCAGTGTTTTACTCAAGGACATTTACTACTATTACTAGACAGGAGAAGCCAGAAAACCAATATCCAAATCTGAATTACTAATGCTCATTAAAATATTACAAAGAATATTTGACTAAATGAAAAAGAGCTGAATAAGTTCAGCTCAGTAAATACTACACACGTGTCCTTTGGTACTGGAGACACAAACAGCAACTGTCTGTTTCAGTTGTGTTGGTACATTAAAGTACATTATACAACATAAGCTAGTTCTAACATGACGCTCTGCTCTGCCGTGCACCTCAGCGCTCTGCACAGACCTTCAGGTACATTTATAATCAAATTACAATAAATAAGGAGCTAATCTTACTAAAATCTGCTATTTGGTTAAACGTCTCCCAAAAACCTTTCGACGCTCATTTTCAATTTTTAAAGAAAGTTATAGCTTTAAGAAAACTTGTTAACCGTCTGTAGCATTGAAATTTCACAACTTTATACACAACAATGTAAACTGGAGATGAAAACAAAAGCCTGAACCCACTCCTCCCCCCAGGAGGGCTGGGTTAAATACAGGGGACACATTTTATTGTAACATGTGACCTACGACAAAGAAAGGCTTCTTCTTTCAGAGCAGTTTCATCTTATTGATACAGTCCATTCAGCAGCATCGCACTGAAGTACGTACACACACACACACACACACACACACACACACACACACCTGGACTCTCTCCTCCCGTGTCAGCTGCGCGTCCTCCTCTGGTCTATTTTTATCTCCCTCCATCTTTTCATTCACTGAAGAAGAAGTCTACACCTCTCTGTTCACTGTATTTTCCTCGTTTGTACTGAGCTGACAGATTCTCATAGGCTGAATGACGGAGGAGGCTCAAAGTCAAACATGAAGTATAAGCTCTGGATGTTACAGACAAAACTGAATATTAGAAAGAAACTGATATTTAATGATATATGATAATATTCTCTCATACAAATTGAAACCTTAGTAATCCTGAGTTTTTAAAAATACATTTACATCCTCAATCTATGCTAATACATTATGAATAAATTAGAATCTGGTGAATTATAATGGTCTAATTTTATTATTCAATTTAATCAGGGGCAGTGGAGCTGGTAGAGTTTGAGCTGTTAGCTGTGAGTCATCATCGTTACATCTTTGGTATCACAATAGATGCTTCACAACTTCCTTTGGTATTTAATAAGCCCCCTGATCCCAACAGATGGGTCCGTGTCAAGAATTCAACCAACTGTTAGTCAATTAAGAACAGTTTTTTGTTCAAACAATTAAATATTGAGATGTTATTTACGATTCTAATGGTCTTTACACAACACAGGTCTTGTGTAAATGAGCTTTAAATGACAGGGCTGTAAATGAACAGATCAGCATGACTGGAGATGCCAGTGAGTTAGAGAAACGATGACAAGTTTTCTGCATCTCCACGAAACAAACAACCTGTTTGAAAGTTGTTTGTAACTGTTGGATCTTCGTGCTGCTTTCAACAACATTGAGCACAACATTTTATTACAGAACACTTCACTGGGATTACAGGTTGCTTTAAATCTTATCAGATAGATCCTAACTTTAACAGATTTATGGTTCCTGGTGTGCTTAGACAGATACTTTTCACTTTACTCACTTAGACAATATGTTGTTTTCAGAAATGCTGCATAACTTGTCACTGCTACGCAGATGACACCTGGCTGTATTTATCTATGAAACCAGAAAAACAAATCAACTAGACAAACCTCAAGAAAAGCCTGGATACTCCACTTCTGAATCAAGACAGAGGTTGAACAGAACTGAACGTGGAGAAGGCTGTAAAAAGTGACTAAAACTCAATTAAACCCAAAGAAGATCAGACTCATGAATCATTACTGTGCTATGCAGGCTGCTCAGATTGAAGTTTCACCTGCTTGATAGTAAAGCAGCTGCAGCAGCATCACAACCACAGCAGAGGAAGGAGACACTGATTTCTTCTGCAGAATGAAAGACAAGTGTTAGTTTCAAGGTGGGACAAGAGGGCTCACGGCTGTAATATCACTGGTTTCACATTATTTCAAATTGAAATTGTCACGATATGTTATATTCTTATCATGAGCACTGAAGAGCACAGTGTTCCACTGCTTTCACTTCATGTGCCCACATTATGTCCAAGGCCTCATATTATCTATGATCCATCTTTTCAGGTCATAAATATCCTCATGTTGTCCACTGGATGCACTTTAAAGAGAGGTCTCTTAAAGGTCAGTATAGACAAGAGGAATAACTACAGCAACCAGAAATGTTTAAAGAGCTCTTAGACAACTTTTCTAAAATATGACACTAATGAAAGCACAATTCCCAAAAACTTAAATAAGGAATGAGTGCTGTTCTGGTTTCTCAGTATGTGGCTGTGACAAACAGCTGTAACTGGTAGTTACTGGTAGTTACTGGTAGAGGCTGACGGCAAACAAAAGTATAAGAAGCCGGGACAATAATCGTCTGTCCTGGTAACAAACACAACCTGGTTGTTGATGAAGTCTCAGTGGGTTGTGAGGTAATTTAGTAGTATGAAGTTATTTCTGTTCAGTTATAGAGACGGACTTAATCATACAACAGTTTCCTGTTAAGGGTGGTGAGCAGACACTAAAGTTTGTTTCCTCAAATTAATAAGAAATAAAACAGATTTTCTCTAGTTTTGGTTTGATTTGTCCATGTTTTGAAAATCTATCTGAACATCTGGTTTCAGCTTCCCCACATTTTACATTTACATTTTAGTCATTTAGCAGACGCTTTTATCCAAAGCGACTTACAAGTCATTACAAGGTACAAAGGTAGGCAGGGTGAGCGTGAGGAGGTCTTGCCTAAGGACCCCTACTGGTGTTAGGCCACAGCTGGGATTCGAACCCCAGTCTCCCACATGGGAGGCGGTGATGTTACCACTACACTAACCAGCCGCCATTTTAACCATTTTCCCACATGACTCCTCATGTCCAGTAGCCCCAGTAGTATGTTCTCTGATGCAACCTGTTGCTGGTCTACAGATCATTTCATTACAAAATGAAAAACCTACCTCTTTAGTTTGAATGGACATTTTGTAAGTAGCTTTGGACAAAAATCAAATGACAATCCTCGTCACATATCCTATAAAGCAGCGGTCCGGTTCAGGAAAAGTATAATTTTAGTCGGTCTCTCAGGGATGAAACTGTAAGTATTGTCTTTTATAAGATTATGTATTTCTACACCACTCTCTAAACCACTGGATGACTGTGCTCGGGAAAGCACTGGACCTCGTTTCCCGTCTCCATCTTTGTTTTTGTGGAGAAGAAATGGTCATCCTGGAAAAACTGACTAAAATGATCAGGACGAAACAGGAGTTCTTATGAGTCTGACCATCAAGAAGGCGAGTGTTGTGAAAAAGACTGAGTAGAAGTCACCAAACTGCTCCACTTTCTGTTTTCTTACCGTCTAAAAATCCAACGAAAAGACAAAAACAAACAATTTCTTCTTTTCTTCCCGTCTAGTGGTCCACGTTCATCAGTTCTTAGTGAAGAGACTGGTCTCTAAAACAAGTGTTACTAACACAAACATCCAAAATAAGGACATCAGTAATTGGATTAAAGAAGGATTAAGAGTGTCCATGACACATGGATCCACTGAGTGAATGTCTACCTGAAAAAGAAAAGAGGTTTGATTTGCAGGTTCATCTCAAATTACCTTCTGAAAATATGTTCGTTATTCCATTTCTTGGTTGGTGACCTTTAAATTTGACCTTTAAGCTTCAACAGATTGAAGAGAACTGAGGTCCCTGAAGTTTGGGAGACGGACTCTGAGGGAAGTTGTGAATCTGTCGGCCCTGAAGACCGACAGGTTCACATCAAACACTATTCATGTAGAGAGATCTGAATACAACAAGGCATAAATTCCATTCTATCTCACAACTGCACTAATGTTGTTGTAACATTAATATTTAATAATCTATGACTAAAGCTCTTACACTCATTTATGAATCCTTCAAACAGACAAGATTCAATATACATTTCAAACCAAAAACTGGTCACATTCTGCTGCACAAGACGATCATTTAATGTTGGTTTATTTTAAAACATCTGCATCAGTCATGTGCTGCGACAGAGACTTGAACCTGCAGCTGGTTACCTAGCAACAAGACGCTGACTTCAAATGAATGAATTTATCTTTGTGTTTATGATTAGCGATGTGAAAACCTGAAGAACTGACAGCAACAAAAGAAACGACTAAACAGTTACACAGTGATCTGTGTGCATGTTCTGTTATTCTAATCTTTAACTTTAAATAATGTCGAAGGCTCTAACATCCCCTTCAGAGATGTTTTGAAGAGCATAAAAATATTCATCTTGTGCTGCACGAGCTCAGGTTAAAACTGCACATCGGCAACTTTTTACTGCAGCTGAAACTGTTTGTGCAATATTTTATTTAACAAGTTAAGGGAACCTTAGTGTTGTGGCTTTTTAATGCCTCACCTGCCTCAGTGTCACACCTGCAGGAGCTCCCCTGGGATTATATCAGCAGCAGTGGTAGCAACTACATTAATAACAGCTGCCTAGTAGTCGTAGTCGTAGTCGTCGTAGTATTAGTAGTAGTAGTAATAAAAGGATTTGGGTGAAGATGTTTTCCTCCTTCCTCCTTTTGCGACTACTGTTTTCTTTGTCTGGAGTCTGAGCAAGTGAAAAGTGAAAAGTGTGTCAATGTAAGTATGTGTTTAATTATTATTCACTAACGATGTTCAGCTTCTATTTATAGTTAATACCCACAAATCTGTAGAGATTAAAAAAAATAAAACTATTGAGCGGAGTCAGATTTATGATGCTCTGAATCATTGACAAAGAATGTAAAACAAATCAATTATGGATTCAATTCTTGGTTCAGCAACAGTGCACGGCTGCTGCACACTATATCTTGTGTCCAAACCAGCGTTGAAGCAGCAGAGCACAGAGGAAACCATCGATCTTGATAAATAAACCACCGTGTGTGGAGCTTTGTAGGGAGACATTTAAATCACCCGTAGCTGTTGTTCCTCTATAATGCAGAGGAAACGGGCTGCAGAGGCACGGTAACTTTTTAATGCAAACACAGGAACAAACTCTGCAGCTTGAATTTGCTGCATCCAGATACTGCACCACTGCTGCTGTCTTTACTTTTTCCATGTGAACTCCACTTACTCACTATAATAACGTTTCATGTTTGGCTAATCCCATGATGTCTGTCGAACTCTAACTCTTCCTCCTGTCTCCATCTTCACTTTTAGTTCATACAGCATCAGCACTCCTACATGTGAAAATACACTAAGTGTGGATGGACCTTCCTGTGCAGCTTCGCTGAGCGTCCAATTACTGAGCAGCAGTGTGCAGGGACACCGAGACCTTCATGATGTTCTGCACTGTCTGTTGCTAATGAGGTGGTTTTCCCTTAGAGAAACTCTGGAAATTCACTACATCACCATGTTCTTAGTTAAATTCATTTTTAATCACATCTAAAGAAATTCAAGAAATGTCAGGTCTAATAAAGATTCTGCATGGTCTAAAGCTCAAAGAGGTGAGCATGTGAAAAGACCAGCGATCTGCTGCGTCAACATCTAAAATCAAAAAGGGAAAAATGAAAAATATGAGCAAAGAAGTAACAAAAAAAATTGTATTCAAGTGCAGGATGATTAAACTATTAATCAGTGACCATGTTGTAATAGAAGAATAAACTACATGTGGAAGCCTGTCCATGCTCATTAAGCTATTTATCAGAAACACCTGCAGGGAATTTTTATTACATCTGGCACAAACGACATGCATGTAAACTGCAAATTGATTGATTTGTGGAGGCATGTACATTTAATTATAGGACACGGATTGGTCCTTTTTCCTGTCAAAACCTGGAACCCACAGGAGAAGGGACACTGCTTGAGGACATTTATCAGACTTTGCACAGCTCTTACTGAAGCCGCTAAACACTACATACAACAGTACTGTCAAAACCTGCAAACACAATAGAATGTGTGAAGTTGCTAGACGGTACCTTTAAGAGTGCTGTTTGTTTCAAGCATAGAGCAAAAAGCACAAGAGTTCAACAGCTGTACTGTCAAGTACTGTGTGTTCTGTACCTGGCAGGCGTTGTACAGCAGCTGGTGCTCAAACTTCCGTATGCTGAGTATCTGCTGGAACATCTCGTACAGCTGCTCCTTGCTGAGGATGAGCTCCGACACAGCACTGAGGTGCGCCCGCTGTGGCTGACGCCGCATGTCCTCATCCCCCCTGTAGATGGCGTCGTACTTGGCGATCCAGGAGCTCAGCACCGTCTCTTTGCTCAGGCCGTTGATCTCCGGGAGGCTGCGAACACGCCGCTCAATGTTCTTCTTGAAGACCTCACGGAAGTCGTTGGCTGAGCAGCCGCCGCTCTGAACCATCCGAGAAACACGCTCGCTCTTCAAAAAGCCCTGTCAAGAAGAGAGGGGATGATGAGCATCTACAGCCAGACACTGTGTTTATTCACCATAATAAAGCACAAATTAAAATCAGAAGAACTTTCATTGTGCATTAACATTTAGTCATTTGGCTTTTATCCAAAGCGACTTACAAGTGAGGTACAAAGCAAATATCTAAGCCAAGGAGATAAAGACAGTAAAGTGCTCTAGAAAGAGCTGCTTCAGTTACAGTTCAGGAATGAGTGCTAGATTATTATTTTTTATTGTTTTTACTTTAGAGAAAGATTCAAGTTCTGTTTTCAGTTTTAAAAGTTGAGAGTGAGGCAGCTGAGCGTGCAGAGGTGGGTAGGTCGTTCCACCAGTGTGGAACCACAGACCTGAACGAAGTTTAGCTTGAGTTTAGCTGAGATCTACTGAGGTGAGAAGAGGGGCGAGAGGGATTGTAAATCAGGATGAGAAAGTTCAGGTAAGCAAGTGCTGTTGAGTGGCCAACTTTGTAGGCACCTGTCAGGGCTTTGAACCTGATGCAGGCAGCCAGTGCAGAAAGTATAATGTGTTTTCAGCTGCTCCAAAAAGAGACGTGCTGCTGCATTTTGGATCATCTGGAGATTTGATGACACCTTCAGTAAGACACTGCAGTAGTCAGAACCAGATATAGATATGACCAGAGCCTGAACAATGAGCTGTGTTGTATAGTCCATAAGGTAGGGTCTGATCTTTGTGATGTTGAAAAGGGCAAATCTGCATGATGTGGAGACAGAGGAGAAGTGGTCGGTAAAGCTCAGCTGATCATCAATGATCACCTCCAGGCAGGCTGACCGTGTACACATATGCACAAAGCTAAGACCTACTTTTCACACTTGCTTACTAACTGCTAAAAGCATTTAAGCATTGAAATCATCAAATGCTGCTGCTCCTTCGTTTCAGTGAAATTCCTCTGTTGATAAAGCCAATAACATACAGGAAAACACTCTGATTACTTTGTGAATAAAGGCAGTTATTTAGCTGTAAACCAGCAGTGACTGATGAATCACTGAGGTTGTTTATTTGAAAAATTAAAAAAGTTCCCAGTTGCCTTAGAGATAAAAGAAACCATAACAATGAGATAAGAGCATCACTGTCATGTTGTATCACGACGGAGCCGTCTGAGCACATTGATGCATACAAAGCAAACATCTCAGTAACACCTGGGATAAACAACAGCTTTGAACTGAGTTAGATTTAGTTTAACTACTGAATACCATTTGTTCAGACAACCAAGTCACTGTCAACAGCACTGTCCACACAGCATTTGGCAGAAGCTTTTTATCCAGGAAGACTTTCTCCAAGTGACTGAAGAATGGGCGGCAGCAGCAGCTCAGTGCGACATTAAACAATCTCTCAGCTGGCTGCTTCACCTCTTCCTGTTAGTCGCTCCGAGACTCTGAACAACAGAACACAAGTGAGGAAATGATTCATCATGGAGGCCAAGAGCACAGAGAGCAGAAGCTGAGGACAGTTTAATAGACACAAAATCCAACTGGACTAAAATCTAGTTTAACAGATTATTAGTGTGTGGTGTGAAGGTTTTTATCTGTAGTAACAAATGCAAAACTGTTTTTATATAAGACCCTTAAATGTGGTTCTCAAAGAATCATGAGCAAGATACACAGAGTGTGACTTCGACACATCATGCAACAGAGGTGGATCCCTCACCCTAACAGCCTCTCCTGTTAGAGGTCATCAATACCAGCTGTCACTGAACAAGAGCCAGGACAGGTTGCCAGTCTCTCACAGGGTTGACATAAAGAGACAAACATTTACACTGACATTCAGAGTCACCAGTTAAACTAACTGCATGTCTTTGGATAGTGGGAGGAAGCAGTACCCAGAGGAAACCTTCACAGATAACCCAGGTCCTTCTAGCTGTAAAGCAACAGCACTACGCTCCACACCACCATTCCACTTATTTAATACAACCAATCTTTTTAAAAGGTAAACGATAAATAAAACTGCACTTTAGTAATTCATAAGGCAATAGGAGCTATGCATCTACAAGTTATGACGGTGCAACAACCTGAGCAGACATTCAGACACTAATCTCAGATTTACGAGGCCCAGTGGAACGAAAACACGAGTTTTAATGTGTGCCTCAGTCTGCAGAGATTTTGTGTAATTATACATAATGGATAACGTCTCCAGGGACAGAGTTTTCAGATATAAGCAGCTCTGTGAAGATGCTGGATCCATGTTTCCTCGCTCTCCATTAGTGGCCTCATTTATTCTTTACTTACAGTTTATTCAGGTTTGATTAAATAATAATCAACTTAATTAACAAACACATTATCACACATTATCTCCCTCGTTGTGTTCAATGTCTAATAATCTATTCAAATCTATTCGAAGAAGCACAAAAACTGTTACAAAAAACATGGCGGCAGTAGCTCAGTTGTTAAATCTGTCGTTGGGCATAGTGGTTCGATTCCCGGGTCCTCCTGGACACTTGTCGAGGCGTACCATCAGGCATCTGTCCAACCACAAATTCTCCAAGGTGATAAATAAAGTATATCATAATCATTTTACATTATAAGATGTGTTGTACACATTTCTTATTTATAACAATTCACTGGAGAAAATAAAAACTAATTCTGACTTCTAGCACGTATGGTGTCTGCACAAACATGCAGCATAACTTCAGTTATTATTAAATGTGAAATGTTTCAGCTGTTAATTAAAATACATTCAGTGTTTTATAAGTAAGTAAGTCAAACATGACTTAGTAAGTCAGTCCTTACATGAAGGACCCGTGTGGTCTGAAAATGATCTACTAACTAACTGACAAAGCTAAATAAGTGAAAACTTGGAGGTAAAATGTCCAATTTATTATGGATAGGTAATGAGCATTACTTTATGGCTAGTTTAGAGGCAACTCTGTCTCTCACAGTTGAAGGGAGAGTGAGTAGATGTCATTTAAGAATTTTTAACTAAATAATTGAATATTTTTATAAAAACTAACCACAGCATTTTTCCAGCTAAGGTCCTTGTATTCTTAACAGGCCTGAAGGGGATCTTTAAATAAAGATGATGAAGAAAAAGAATTATGCTCAAAATACTGACAACTAGACGGAAGTTCGTGCTTTAAAATGTGACGAGCTGTTCTCTGATGCATTCCCCATGAGAGCGATAGACCTGCAGAGCGTGAACCAACAGCAGATGGAAAGGAACTGCCGTAAAGCTACAAGAGTAACGACATGGAACAAAAGTCACTTCAATCCGAAGAGATATAAAAGAGGAACAAGAGAGAAAACAAATGTGCTGGTGTCGAAGAAACTAGCAGTGAGATTTGTAATCAGCGGGGGGGCAGACGCAGATAGAGAGTCCTGTTTACGGTGATAAATGGAAATGGGCAAACGTTAAGTGGATGAAGTGGGAGGTGACAGATGTAGCTGCCACCAGAGGAGCCTGCTAACAGCAGCTAATCTGCATCATTCAACACAAACTGCTCTGAACTGCAGAGAACAAAAACACATTAAACACCTCCTGCGAAAGAAGAGGATATAGGCAGGCCACAAAGCGTAAAACTGATTCAAATGTTAACACGGGGACACAGATGTGTGTGTTTCTAGTGGGATTAATCCTTTAATGAAGCTACAGAGTGACTGCCAGGTTTCAGGTGTATTAAGCCATCCAGGTGGGATAGGAGGATTTGCTCAACAGCGGTTTCTGTTGAGCTTAATCCTACTAACAATAAACAGGGAGCCAATAAATGCCAGAAACAAGTAATACATGCAGGGATGGAAACAGTGAAATTAATCCAACTCCGATTGTTAGAGAACTGCAGTGAAAGTCTTTGCTCTTAAGAGTAACTTGTGAAAAAACAAATGAAATAAAGATTTATACTACAATGGGATTCGTGTCTCCACCATCTCTGTACAAGCTCATTTTCATAGCATGACATGATGTAATGGGGCTCTACACCGACCCTCGCTAAAGGGAAGATGGGACATTTACAGCCGACATCGCTGATAAATGAGTTTGTTGTGTTGGCCTCCTAAAAGAGGCACAGTGCTTAAATATTTATTACACATCTACAGCTATTGTAACAGCAAAAGGTGAAGTTGTTTTCATAGTGGGCCCAGGGGTTTAATGGACATACTGCTGAAGGTAACTATGAGATGTAGATGTGCAACAAATTAAGAGGAAAAAGTCTGAATGCTTGAAGACTGAATGCAGTGAGGGGAACCAGTAGATCTGTTGTGATCATGGGGGCAATTTACTGTCATGGTGTGGGTCCATTTGTCCCCTTAGACAAAAGGGTCACTGCACATCAATACAAAGGTGCTCACCTGATCACCTTTACTCTCTGATGAAAACATTTATCCTGATGGGAGTCAGGGCCTGGTCTACTCCAGGTGACACTGCACCCATCCATAGGGATACAGGAAAATGATGTGAATCATTACTATGGTCTTCACAATGACCAACTCAACATGTTAGAGCCGTGACACATCAAGCTAACATCGAGGAACTGGGGGTGACTTTAGGTCGATGGCTTTACCACCTGACTGCCTCAACTTGTCACGTGAGAGTTCACCACCATCATCAATTCACCAAATTAGGAAATATCTTTTGGAAGAATTGTCTTCGATCTCCGACAGCAGCAGTGTTCAGGACACTTTCTGTCTTTCATTCAAGCTGAAAACACAAACCACAGACCAAACTGGAAACACTGCTGTACCTTCATCAGTCACATCATCATGATGTAAACTGTGTCTTTTCACACTACTGCTATCAGCAGATGGTAAAATGATAGCCATTTAATAACGGTGACTGCCATGAAGACTAACTGAGGAGCCAGTAGCTCATTAACAAGCAGATTATTTTTCCATGTAGACATCATTACTGTTTTCTGTTGGTCTGATTGTTTTCTGTCTCAGCTCAAATGGACTGCAGATGAACGCATCTCTGATGTTTCATTACAGGACAAATGATCCTGTTGAGGGTAAACATGCTGAACCATCCACTTCACTGTGGGCCTGTAATCATCAAAGAAGCCTGAGCTGCCACACAGTTTTTCTTATTGTTAATAAACCCATGTGTTAGTCTGTCAGTGAATTCACATGCACTTAAGTAACCAGGCTACTGAGGGAAATGAGGTTATGCACATAGTTGTGATTTAACAAATGTTGCGTTGGTGGAAACTGACTTATTTTGACAGGTCTTCTACAGTTGTACTCTGGTGTACACTGCACATTCTCTGCTGCTGTAACATGGAAATTTCCCCACAGTGGGATGAATAAAGGTTTATCTTACCTTATCTTATCTTATTTTATCTTATTTGTTGCTGCAGTTGTATTTTACTGCAACTACTTTTCTTATCTTTGGTTTTAAATGTCAGAAAAAAGGGATATTAGAATTAATTTGTCAAATCAGTAAAAGGCCTCATTAAAATGCATTTTTGAAGAATGAAGTATTCCTTTTTATATTTGTACTGTTAGTTAGGACATGCCTCAAATGATCTCAAGCTATTTTTAGATCTGTTAGCTACATGTGAGTCACTGAACAATTGTGCAATTCAATAAATAATAAATAACCAGTTGATTAGTCAACTATCATTAGTTGCAGCCCTAAAGTAGATTGAGTTAAACTAAAATACAGTGTGTCAGGACAATGTGAGGGCCTAATGGTACTGAGATGTAATCTTTAGTAGGACACATTCATTGTGTGCTTGAGACGGCACATGACATTTGATGACAAGAGGAACAGTACAGTATAAAATACTATATTATAACAAAGGGCGGCTGAAGGTGGGGCTGCTCTGTCTTTAAAGGTCACTCCCTCCTTGGCATCTCCAAGCCTCCTGTCACACCGCAGGTGGTTCTGACCCCCCAGGTGCCCTCTGAGCCTAGATCGATGACTCCCTTGCCCCATATTTGTGTAAAAGTCAAAACATCTTTAATTAAACTAAGACAACCAGTCGCCTCAAAAGACGGGTTCTGGTCATCTTGTACAGCCAGTACTGAAACCTGAAGGTCTGAATAAAGATACTGCATTGATTTAACTGATAACTACCAATGGATAAATAGAATTAAAAGCTATTGTGCAACTTAAAAATGTCTGAAACCAATAAGATGATAGAGGTGCTGTATGTCTGTTTCAGTTGTTCTATGCTGATTATTTCTTGTACTCTTTGCTCTGGCTGTGTGGGTGCAGCTGAGGGAATTTAGAATCTGGGTAGTTCCTGGATTTATGACAAAGTATACACTGAACAAACTGTTGCAGAAGTACCTAGTTTCTATGTGTATATGTACACAGAATACTTGTACAAAACATGTTTCCAGTAATGTTGTTTTCTAAAGTGCAATAAAAACTCAAAACTATTTGTTTATTTGTTTGAACCTTGTTCGAACATTTCTCGGACAAAAGTACAAAAAAAAGATCTTCAGTGTTTTTACAGACCAACTTAATTGTTTTGTGTAAATTTAAGATTGCATTTCAGGATTATTTAGAGTTTATAAAAGTATTAATGCAGGTATTTATTATTTAAAAACTAAGTCTTGTTATCAAAGACATTCTGTGAGAGACCTACTGTATCACTAACATATACCGTAGATACTATACAGTGATTATATTTTACATATACGACTCGATTTCGAAGTGAACCACACCCTGTACAAAAAGACTATAACATAAGGTCTGAGTCTTGATCCTGGTTGTGTGTCAGACTGCAGCCCTCCCTCTGCCGCTCTCTAGATTCTATAGGGTCTCCTTCATTTTGTCTGGTGACACAAATGTCAGCCATTATTACTAATGAATTAATCAGCAGGAGACTTCCTCCCTCCCTGCTGCTTGAATTAATTGGGGCTTTAAAATGTCACTAAATTATTTACACACCAGTAGAGCAGTGGGCTCCAAGTTAGGAGATTAAAGGCACAGACGACAAGTATGGCTAAGTATCGCTACTTAGGAGTAGAAAGAAACCATATGACTGAACACAGACAGCAACAAGTTCAATAAATAAATGAAGGAAAACAGCTCAACTAAATCTACTGTAGGTGAAACATGAGGGGAGAAAAATATCAGAAAGTTTTACTGCCAAGCAAAAGAGCCTATAGTTTTCAATTCAATTCAGTTTTATTTGTGTAGCACCAAATCACAACAGAAGTCTTCTCAAGGCACTTTACAGTGTTTAAGACCTTACAAATATACAGACTGATACACAGAATTATATAGAAAACCCAACAACCCCACTGAGCAGCACCAGGAGACAGTGAAAAGGAAAAACTCTTATTCAGCAAAACCAGGCTCATGATAGGCGGCCATCTGCCTCGACCAGCCCATTGATTGGAAAAGTCAGCTTGTTATTATTCAGTGCTCAATTCAGATTAAATCCCACTCCAATCAGACCTAAGTCCAGAAAAGGGAAAAGATCTGCATCAGTATTTCACTTTTAGCTTAATTCATAACTAGGAGGTGGTAACTCTCATCTCAGCTGCTTCACCTGTAGTTGCAGACTTCTCCAGTACAAGATGAAGGTCAAGTTCTAATCACGCTCTAAGCAAATTTGACATCTCCCACTTCATCTCCCCATCAAATGATGTCCATGAAAAGGACCAGCAACAAGGGTGCAGGCCAACACAACATACGTCTCAGAGTAGCTGACATTACAACTTGAACTACTAAATGTTAGTCAAACCCTAGTTAGGTTATAAAAAGATCAAGTAAAGATCATTTACCTTTCTAGGAATAACAAGGAAATAGAGCTTAAAGGTCAGATTAACAGTCTGCTTCACACAAACAACACTTAAACTAACTCTTCTCTGAACATGTGAGATCACACGTGTTTCCTATTTCTGATCATCACTTCATCTGCACAGCTAGAAGGTGTCTTTGAACCCCTCGGATTCCTTCTTCTGTGGTTGTGATGAAATGGTTCCGTCACAGTAATATTCAAGCTTTCGTTTAAGTGCTCCACCATCAGCTGTGAGGAGCTATGGATCATCGGTGCTCATAGCTTCGTCATGCATAAAACATGTTTCAGCTGAATAATAAAACGTCTTCGGCGCCTGCTTCCAGTCAGAGTGTTGGTCTGTCAAAGAGCCTGGACACGTCATATCTCAGCATAACGGAAGTCTTAAATTTAGCTTAACTGTAGAATACGTTTCATTTCATTCGCCACAGAGAAAGCAAAAGCTGACAGGGCACAAAGTCTGTCTGCTGTGACCTCAACCGATCGTGTTCAGGTTAGAAAAAACAACACGTACATACAGTAGTTCAGGTTCTCTGAGGCACATCTGTTCTGTGCAGAGTCAAAGGAGAAGTAAATCTGTGCATCAACTAGTACCATGTTAAACAGTGAAGAACTGACGACTGATCGTTCTGATGGCTAGTGAGTAGACGAAGATCTGTTGCATAAAATACCCTGGAAATGTATTATTATTATTATTATATAAACCGGTAAGAAATACAATATACTGAAGAACATACTGTAATATACTGAAGAACATACTGTAATATACTGAAGAACATACTGTAATAACTTCAATCTACAAAATATATTTAATAAGTTCATTCATCATTCCAACCTTCAGTTTGATGATATGTATTATATTAAATGTATTATTTTAGGTAAACCATCTTCTAATGTCTTACTACATTAGAATTACAGACTACAAATCAGTCAAGGTGCAGTTTTAATGTCTAAACTCATTCTGTGCCAGATATAATAAAATTCCCTCCAGGCGTTTCGAACATACAGCACTGATGAAGTGGGATACGTTTGAGGTCAGTGACGCTGACCTTTGGCACCAAATTCTAACAAATTCACCCTCGAGTCCAAGTGGACTTTTGTCCAATTTCTAAGAAATTCCCTCATAAACAACATACAAACATAATTCTTCCAGTGGTCACTGTTGCTGTCTGGAGGTAGATCCAGATGTTGAAAGCCTGATTCATTGTGGGAGCTCAACTTGGTTCTGACAGAGAGAAAACTCAGCTCAAACATCCCACATCTGATTTTTTTTTTTTTTTTTTTTTTTTTTTTTTTTTTAAATCGAGGTCATGTTTCAAGTTTCAAATTGTTGAGGCTGTAACAGATCATCTACTCGCTGAACTCATCTGACAGAGTTTATTCTAAAAACCAATTACTTCATGTTCAATAAAAACCTGATGAGGAGGCAGATTGGAGGAACAGGCGTGGGCTTCTCTGCCTCGAGCGGAGCAGAATCTTTTTTAACACTAGTCCCATTCCTTCTTTCAAATTGCAAATGTCACAGATGAACTGTGAAGTGGTGGAGTTCTGAAAGTCATCAGTCTGCGAGGGGAAATAAAAGACCACAGAGGATTATCAGAGTCATAACTGGTAGCTGTTGGCCCTGTCTTAACTTAATCAGATATGTCGGGAGCAACGGGAGAGTTTGGTTGAGTTTTGATGAGATAATGTTCTAATTGATTCGCCTGCTCCGTGTCTAAAACAGCAGGTGAAGCAGGAAATCAGAGCGTAGCATCTTAGAGCACCTGTGTGTTCTGGAGGAGAAGGACAATAATTTTATGGTGATCTCCCCCATTTACTCCAGGTTGTATTCTGGCTCTGAGATCCCCACGCACCTCGCAGATGACATTACTCATCTGTATCAGCTGAGAGAAACTGAGGGGTGGGTGGAGTGGTTTCACTGCGAGTATCATGCAACCACTAGATTTCCAGAAACTGCATATTGTATATTAATATAACAAGTATATTGGCAGCCAGCACATTTACACATCCGGCAGCAACAGAGCAACGTGATCCTTCATTTGGAGTCGTATTTGTGTTCACCAAATTAATCCAAGTCAAACATTCAGTCTCTTTTAGTTCTGTTTATTGGCCTCATACCAACTCCTGGGGAAAACATCCATCTCTTTAACAGCTAGGCGCTTTCATTTCTTCCCCAGCTATTCCCCCAAAATGTGTTTGTCTGCTGTTTGGTGCTGAGAAACTAGCGTGCAGTGGGTTTCAGGGTGTTTTCCTGCTGGTACAGAAAATTATGCTATCAGAAAAATGAGAGTAAACCGAAAGAAGCAAAAGATTCAGGCCAGAAAGATTCAGGCAATATTTACCATTCTGCTGATCCATATGTAGTGACCCCTCTTACAACTAGTCACAAAAATTCATTGTTAATAGGATTGTAAGAGGAACACAGAACAGCAACACCCCCCACGCTGCGACTCCAGACATCCAGCAGCTCATGCTGTGGAGTCCTCTGTATATTAATAAAAGCCAGCCACCACAAATTTGAAACACTGCACCAGAAATCTGATGTTTCTGTCCATAAGACAACATATCGCTTGTGCACAGGCTTTACATTGAGAAAATAACATTATGTCTGTATAGAAGACGGCGTGAACTCTGCTCACTGCAGGTCTGGTGAACTGTGTTTAAATGTGCAGCATTTAGGGACAGTGTTTTGAAATCCCCCTATCCCCAAAAACACGTAGTTCAAAAATGAAGGTTAAAACTAAACTGTGGATTATGAGAAACGTTAGAGACCTGTTAAAAGATATATTAATTACAGCTGCTTCAAATGCAATACTGAAATAAAGCATACGAATCTTGAATCTTCAAATCCAAAACAACTTCCTTTCGCCATCCACTAGTTAACATGATGTCAAACACTCCTCTGTACCAGAAAGACAACAAAGTCAGTTTATATGTGTTCAAAATTTAGTGTCAGATAAAACTAACTGAACCGTTCTTTATTTATTAAAAGATCGGTCTCTCGACCCACCCTTTTGTTCTGTGTCTGAAAGCACTGAAAAAAGAAAAGGAGTCAAATTACCACGAATATGAATGAGGCTTTTTCAAAAAGAAAAACACTTTAGAGTCATGCAAAAGGGAAAACTATTTGTTTCGTCTCCACGGGGGGACGGAAAATTGACCAATTTGGACCAATGAGTTGAATGAATTATTACAAAGACCAGCTGAACAGTTGAACAGAAACCTGTGCTAATAATCACACTGCGAATATAAAAATCGCTGCATGAAAGAAGAAAGAAAGACGTGAAAATAGCTTTTCATCTGTTGCTATAGTGAAAGAATAAGGATTAGTCAAAAAATCTAAAAATGAGACTTTTATCTAAATATCAGAAAAAATATATATATATAAACCTTCTGTTTAAGCCAAAATACAAATATAAATATTATATTTGTATATACTGTTTATATTAAAATATAATTGAAAGCATTAACACAAAAAATGCATCCTGGGAAGTCTACTAATATGCTAATTTCTTAGCATTTTATCAGCTTAATTTAACTAGTTGAATGAATTCTAAGAAATTAATTCATTTAACTAATTTTAAGTCAAAAGATTTCAAGTCAGAAACAATATTTAAAGGTTCTGTCAATAAAAATTTAAGTTGAATTAACTTGAAAATATAAAACTTGGATATTTAGGTTAAATAAATTAAATACTTGTCGCTTCCACAAAAGTCCTGAAGTTATCGTTGTGATCCAGTGATAAATTATTCTAATTATTCAAGTTCTAAATATCCCAATCTAATGCTTCATGGACATTGAGCCGGTCTGGATAAAAGAGAAAACCATCCTGTTGGTGGCTGAAATTACAACAATGTTCATTTGTTTCTGTTCCACTATTAAGAGCCAAAACAGGGCCTGAATGGACAAAAGTCACAAGAAGACTTTAAAGCAGAAACTCAAATACAAGTCCAGCACAGATTTAAATGATGGGAAAACAATATGGGCAACGTTCAGGTTAGGACCGGCTCCTAAATAAATCCGTAATGGTTTGTTATGGTTCTAAATACGGTGGCAACAACTCTCCAAATCCTCTTTTCACTTCAACCCTCGCTCTTTGTTTTGTTGTTGTGGATGACCTGCACACTGTACTGTACCCAAATGACTCACAAGACAAATGAGCTACACACAGATCCAGGCGTACAAAGGATCAAAATCGGATCAAACAGAATCTAATTCAGTGATTAACTGGATGTGTTTTCTCAACCTGCTAGTGTTGCAGTGCTGCACTAGAGATTGAATATTAGAATGTGAATGTGACACACTGTGAACGCACCTTGAGTAAGAACCATTTTGTGAACAGATGCAGGTTCATCATCACATAAGCACCATCATGTAGTACAGAGAACTAATGTTGTGTGTACAGTTAATATAAAGACCGGGAGCAGAGCAGAGGGGGAACTGACTGTCTCCATCAAAAGAGAAGAAAAACCCACATTACAACAAGTCAAACTACGATCTAACTTCCCAAAACAATGAAATGTTCCTCTAATGAAGTCGGGTTGGATTTAGAACCTAGAAGGGACGTTTCAGTAACGCGTCCTTGTGGGGATCTGTGGTTAGAAGCCAGTTTGAAATGTCAGCAGTCCTTTAATGCGACAGACTAACAGGTCGCTCAACTTCACAGCGAAGACAGCGTTGATTCATCGTCACCTCCCACTGATCAGGAGCTCAGGGGAAAAACCGGGCGGCAGAAGAAGAATCAGCAGCAGTCTGGTCATTTAGAGGAATGGAAATCCACTGTAGCTCCGAACTCCAGCTGACACGTGTGTTGGTGTGATACCACAGACGGGTTCAAATGTTTTTAGCATCTGTCGGAGCCTCTGTTTGTTCCCTTATGTCTGACTAAGAGGAAACATGTCTGAATTGTGAGCAGTATGATTAGCACATTTAAAAAGCCTCACAGTACCAGTAGTGCTGCATTAGTCATAACACAACTATAATGTGTATCACTAATGAATACAAGGCAACACTGCACTAATACGCACATTCAATCTGTTTATTTTAGGGTTCAGCCTGGGATTAGCCTCCTCTCCATGATTCCTGTCCATCTCTTCAGCATCTATTCAATAAAAGCTAAAATGCTGCCAAACAAAAAAGAAAACATGGGAACAAATAAAAATGTGAAGCAAAAGATTTCAGCAATTTCAACAGTCTGGTGTTAAAAGTGCTGCATCGTCAGCAACTTGAATGTATAAAGAAATGAAAAGATAGAAGCAGAATTAACTTATTATATGAAGGAGACTGTCTGCACACACTTCCAACACAGTCTCTTCCCCAGCTGAGTGTAAATCCATTTTCATGTTGCATTAGCAGGCCTCCATGTGAAACTTGCATCAAAGCAAATAGACACAGACACATACAAGCCTCCCATTCAGTGGCTGAGGTACACTGTGGAATACGTGCATTAAAACAGCCTGAAGGCAGCGTGACAGAGCTCCTAATGTGTTCTCAGCCTCTCTGTACACAAACAGGTGCTTCTGTTTGGAGGATGAATACAAACATTCACATAATCAGATGTGCAGTTGTGGTTTGTCTGTGCAAGAAAGTATGAGAACATTCATTTATCATAAAACGTGATCTGATCTTCATCTAAGTCAAGAGTATTAAATATAATGTGCCTAAAATAATAACATGAAAACTGTTGAACTGTAGACTGGTGAATTTCTAAAGTCTCTGACATCACTTTGTAAACCTTTCCAGTTTTATGTAAATCATCAGTCAACATGAGGTCATTTAGAATAATAAGGGTTTACTTTTTCCACCAGCACTATGAGGATTTGAATGAAGACACAAGATCAGAATCAGTTTGTGTTATTATTTTAGGCACATTTGTTAATACTTTTGGCTTAGATGAAGATCAGATCACGTTTTATGACAAATAATGTAGAAAACCATGAAGTCCCACTGTTTTTACTGAGGATGCCCTGATCCCTAAACTGGGCATGTCGGGACATTTCAGATATTTACATGATTCAGTCAGAGCAGAGACAGAAACAATACAGCTGAGAACCTACTGACTATTTAACAAGCTTCACAGACACAAAATTCACCTTCAAATTGTTTAACTTTGTTTTGTTTTTTTTTTATCATTACTGAACCAAAGTTTTTTTCTACAATCTTTGGAAATGTGAGCTGTTATGGTTCAAGCGTCTTGAAAACAGTGAAATGAACCCACTTTATTAAACTCAACAGGTTTCTGAGAAAAACAAAAGGTCAAGTTACATTTAGCTTTAATAAAAACAATGGACGTCGTTTATCACGACAAACAACGGTGATCAGTGATCACATTTACACCTTATTCATGCTTCTTCTAAGCTGCTGAGTGGTCGACTGAAGACGCCGCCGCCTCTGTCACGATGAACACAGTCAGTGCAGGAAGCACAGCTACAGCATGTTCACTGAAAATATTAACAGCTCATCACAAGAAAAGCAGGAGAGGAGGTGGGGTGACCGTGTTTGGCAGCAGTGACTGAGGGAGAATGTGCAGCTGCTATCGGTGGATCGACACTGTGGAAAATAGGTTTGTATGTTTTGTATATAACACTAATGGGCAGCGAGGTGACTTCTATGCAAAAGTAAAATTTAATGTTGACAAAATAGGTGTTTAGACTTGTTGTTGTGTCTTTAGGCTTCAGTATTTATTGTGTTTATTCCCTAATGGCTGAATGTTTCCACATGTGAACTATGTTCAGTCATTTCGCAGAATTATGAACTAAAACCCTGCAGCTGACACCACAGTAATGGATACTAGTGCCTATAGCACATATTCATTTCTAATGTACTTCCCACTCACTCCCATTTTTGCATTTTGTTGAGCTAAAATAAACAAAACAACATTTCCTGCACAGGTACATTAAACATTTTTCCAGCTGTGCAGAGGCCATAATCTCCATATTTCTGACATTTGTACGATGAGAAACAAAGCGGATGAGGAAAAGTATTAGTGTTAAAAACAGAAAGTAAAAGCAGCAGAGTGGAGATAGTTAGTGAAACACCTCTACCTGCTGCAGATGATTTTATATAAGTCATATCTGCTTCTTCCTTCTGTATCTGCGTCTGTTTTTTGTTTAGAAAACAGGAGAGGAGATAGAGGAGATATCCTGCTGATTCCCAACAGACTGGAGGATTCACAGGCAGCTAAAGCGAACTCTGCTACTTATAATTTTACATTAGTGTTGTGACTAGTGTACGATACTAGAATAATTAGAAGACGGCTTGAGTCAAAAACAAATGCAATGCTAAAAATACCAAAGAGATTCTTTTATTTCATTTCATATACCTATAATTTCTTCATTCTAATTTTGTCTCTGGATGAAGTCTGAAGATAAGTCTGAAAAATCACAGAACACAGATATTGATCCAACTCTCTCCAGCAGACTCTTAACCCTGCGACAAGGCTGACCTTTGGCCTGCCTCTGATCCGCTGATCTCCTGTCTGATTACTCTGCTGCCCTCCTCTGTCTCATTTTCCACACATATTAAAGGTGTGATTAGTCTAAGCTTTGAGATGAGAGGCCCGTCGGCACTGGGGGCAATTTAACACAGAAGCACTGGCAGATCTGGGGTCAGAGGGCACGAGAGAATCAGAGAAATCCTTTGTTAAATAAGAAAAAGCCTGAGCTGCAGGAACTTACAGGCTCTCGAAATGCCACGTCTGAAGCTGCTGATGACTGAAAGACTCTCTGCTTCGAAATAGAAAATTACAGCTTACACACCTGCAGCTGCAGCACAAAAATAATAATCACAATTAATTTGTTTTTCACTTGTTTTATCTCCTGGACTTTATCACTTATGTTGTGATATGTAGACTATGTTAAATTCCCCACAGCAACAGTGAAACACAAGCTCACATAGAATAAAGACATGTACTGTATATCACAATCAGTGAACCGACGATGTTTACTACATAGTAGATCAGGTACACATTAGTTTTAAATAAACGTTTCTCTGGGCGTCCAGCTTGTTTAATTCTATTTCAATGAAAATCAGCTTACAGAGATTTTCTGCACAGATACAATTCTAAACCATTTGTAGCTGTTGTCCATTTGCAATTAAGTAGATCTGCAACTAATGACCGTTCTCAGTGTTAATTGATCGATTGTTTTACCAGTTAATACATCAGACCATATGACTTCAGAAAATATTGAAAATGATCAATGATGTCAATCAAAATAAAAGAGTGTATAATACAGCAGCCATCTTTACACTAAATAGACAATTAATCAAAAATTAACTGAATGAGATTTTTTTGAAAATGTCAACCATATTGTCTAAATCTAAGTCATTTTCAAGCGTAGACCATGTAGGCAGGTCTAAACAAATTAAATTGCTCCTGATCTACGATGATGATGAGAATAAAGGAGGACGCTCTCCTGGGGAATAACTCTCATGTCATCTGCTGCGTTGTCACTTTTCTGACACGTCAATTTGTTGGAACATTGGAGCACAGAGCTCACTCGAAATATCATGACAACAATAAATTGTTCCCTTCTAGTTTGACGAGAGAGCCTAAAAAAATGCATCAACATTTGGCAAACTGCAAGTAAAACAGTGGGGGCTTCCCAATACGCCCACACACTCAAAAATTAAAGTTTTATATTTTACTGAAAAGAATGCATTAAACATGAACATTGTATTATAAAGCCTGGTCAGAACAGGGAGGGAAAGGCTCCTATTAGAACTTCACAGGACTAAATAACGGACTGTGATCTAGAAGTTGAGTAATGGCAACTGGATTTCCTTCCAGGATTCCATTTAATTCAATTTTATTTGTATAGCGCCAAATCACAACAGAACTCTTTATAGTGTTTAAGACCTTACAAAATATAACTATAAACAGAATTATATAGAAAACCCAACAACCCCACTGAGCAGCACCAGAAAACAGTGGAGAGGAAAAACTCTCTTTAGAGGAAGAAACCTCCAGCAGAACCAGGCTCAGGGTGGGCGGCCATCTGCCTCGACCGGTTGGCGTATGGAAAGAGGAGAGAGAAAAGAACAGCAGGCAACAAAAAACAATAAACAGCAGCAAAAACTCACTAAGCAGGTCAACTGGATTCTGAAGACGTAGGCTGGGGATACCTGCAGGAAAGTATAAAACAGTCACACCTCTGCCAACCCCCCCTAAAAAACCTCAGGCCAATTCACACCAGCACCAGGTTGGACACACCTAACGACCCACTTTAGGAGGTAAGAGGGGTTGGCAGAGGTGTGACTATTACATCCTTCACATCCTCCCCTTTCATTGTTTTACATAATGAGCCTATTAACTATTAGAAGTGAAGCGGAACCAACCTGGATGATAAATTTATGGGCTCTAATTAACTACCCTCAGACTGAAGAAGCTACTTGTATGAGCAGTGAACATATTAACCTGACAACCAGGAAGTCCAGTTACCAAGACTCAACTTCCAGATAACACAGTGACAACTGAGAATCTTCACTGACAGACTTTGATGTGATGCTTTAAGACACAGATCAGACAAACAAGTAACAAATCCCTGTGAGCATGTATGAGGAGTGTTACTGTCACCCTGACTGCAGTAAATGTTCAGAAAACAACAATTAAAGCTTCTTCCCAGTGAGCAACATAAATTAAATCACCTACTCTGTGTCTCCGACTGTCACTTTATGATTTCACAAAGCACAGTGCAACAAGGAAGCAATTAGGACTACTTCACCTCTGAGAGGTGCGACTGATTTCTGAGGTATTTGTTTTCCATTTCTCCTCCAAGTCTGTCACGCACACACCTAAAGAAAGGACTACCAAAAGATATCCTCAAGTGCTCAGAACAGGTTGAGAATGAATGAGTCTGAAGAGAAACGCCAATAAACGTGTTTCAGGTAAACAAGAGATTATCTCCAAGAGAGCATGAATCACCTGGAGGAAAATAAATCAGTTCGAGGACGATAGAGAGGAGAGGAGAGGCCAGCAGTGTTACTCAGAGGATCTGAGATTTCCCCTGTCCGTCATTGCAGGTTAACAAGCAAAACAGCTCATTGTTGGTCAGAATAAGTTATACGAAGTATCAATGACTTATTTTTAAGAGTTCGCTCTTCTTCTTATCTTGTTCTTAGCAGATCTGTTTAGTTACCACAGAAACCAAATGATTCAACCCGGTCTCCCAAAAACAAATCAATCAAATGTACAGTTAAAAACATCCCAACATCCTGCTTTCTGTTTTCAAATTTAAACCAAAACACTATCTTTCCACATCACTATGGAGGAAAATTATTTTTCTATAAAACTAAACTGAAATAACACAAATATATTTCTGTGTGAATGGAACTGAACACTACATTTTTTGTTAAACCAATGAGGATATGGAGACAATTATTGTGACTGACAAGTCATGTTAATGGTTAATATACTGTTTGCATTTAATAGAAGAATAAATTATACATCACATTTTGCAGTATAAAATCTCATCCTTTTATCTTATGCTTACTCAGATGACTTGGTTAGGGTTAGGGAAAGGCTGTGGTCTGGTTAAACTGAGGAAAATACTGTAAATAGTCACATATGCAACATGTTTATTCACAGTTGACATATTTGCTGAAGGGTTTCCTAACGATCAATTAGCTTTTTAAAGTGATAAACATGCATTAGCAAACAACGTGCCACTTGAACACAGGATTCATGTTTGCTGATGATGGGCCTCTGCTCGTCTATGTGAATAATCCCTTGCATGAACAATGGCTGGATTGTGTTTCTGAGCAGTTTGGTGTCACTCTAATCGACAAAACAAACTGTCCTAACCTATCACACTAAGGGTTTCTGGCATTTCAGCACACAAAAGGTTTTCTAAGACTGGATATGATCATTTATTATTTAGGTGACTCTTCACATGTCTGAGAGTTTTGGGATCCATTATTATTCTGACAAAAACTGAATGATGCCATCTCCTGTCCTTTTAATAAAAATCATCCATCACATTAATAAAAGTTGACAGTCATGAGTCACTTTTCTCCAGACGTCTTTCATGGGAAAAAAAAAAGAAAACTGCACACAATCTCACAGACTGTGGAAAGAAACCGATTAGCTCTGCATCACACACACTGGCCATACGCTGCTGGCACAGAATAAAAAATTCGGAAAAGTCAGATTTCACCAGACTGTGTCTCATTGTGCTGGGATGCCAAAGATCTGATTTATGTAAAAGATGCTACTTAGAAGAATTGCAGTTGAGCAGTGACGGTATCCAACACAACAGCTTATAGGTGATAATTAATGAGTGTGCTGCAGAATGAGACACAGATGACAAGAGCAGCCAGGAATAATTCCTCATCAGTTTGTCCTCTTCCTGACAGCATTAGGTCAGTGTGGGACAGAGATGGTGACCGATCCAGTCACGTTGGAGCTCCACTATGGCAGCAAATATAACCAACAGGGATAAAAGAGCACAGACAATACCGGCCAAGGTCAGGGAGAGTAGGTAGAAACATTATTATTATCATTTTATCAATCAATTAAGTACAGCATTTCTTATTATGTGCACTCACCGTCATCTTGTTGACAGTGTTTCTGTCAGCTGCCTGAAAAAACTAAATCTTTCAGATTCAAAGTAAAAAATTTAACCATTGGCTCTCGTCAACTTTCCAACTGATATTGGACAGAATTAATCATTTGGATTTCTGGATTTTGGACATTACTTCTTTCTTGCCTCTGTCCTTGGTATGTGTTCATTAACTGTGTGATATTGACCTTTGCTCGGACTCAGACCTTGCCCCTGGTCCTCTCGATGATGGACATCGTCTGTCTAGACTCTGTAATACTGTTTTTCCCATGGATTTATTCTGGATATTATTCTGTAATCTTACCCGTCTGTCTACCTGAGTATCTTAGTCTTATCTTTATGAGGTAGATCAAGTAATCTAAATCAGACTTGTAATATCTGGTTCTCAGGGCATTTGTGGTATCACCCCATAACTAATATTTATTAAACCACAAACATTGCTATTTCTACATCAATCTACAATCTAGGAAAGACAATTTCATGCAAATTGCTACTACACATGTTGTCAATTTACCTTTGCATGGTTCAGCATTGCAAATTATTCAAGATTCAAAAAACTTTATTAATCCCAGTGGGAAATTGTTTTGCCTCATTACCATTGTTCTCAAAACAGACAGAAAGAAAAGGAACCACAACCAGGAAAGATCCAACACCAACATAAATACACAAACATAAATACACAATAACATCAATACAGAAAAACTCAATATATATACAGAACATGTAAAATAGATAAATGAAATTGGGTCAATATATGCACAGCAAGTATATGACAGTTTCACTTCCCCCACCCCTTACAGAGGGGGGAGGAATTGTACTTTGTAGGATCTCCTGTGGTTCTCTGTGGAACATTTAATGTTAATAAGTCTTTGGCTGAACGTGCTCCTCTGTCCAGCCAACACACTGTGCAGTGGGTGGGAGGGATTGTCCAGGACTGAGAGGAGTTTGGACAGCATCCTCCTTTCAGCCACAACATGTAGAGGGTCCAGCTCCACCCCCAGAACAGAGCCAGCCCTCCTAATCAGTTTGTTCAGCCTGTTAGTGTCTGCCACCTTCATGTTTCTGCCCCAGCAGACCACAGCATAAAAGATGACACTGGCCACTACAGACTCATAAAACATCCTCAGCATGGTGCTGCAGACGTTGAAGGACCTGAGTCTCCTCAGGAAGTACATCCGGCTCTGAGCCTTCCTGTACAATGCTGATGAGTTCTTAGTCCAGTCCAGTTCACTCCCAGGTATTTGTACTCGGACACAACCTCCACCTCCTCCCCCTGTATAGAGAGAGGGATGACAGGACTCCCAGATTTCCTGCAGATGGTTGAGTCCACACCAGTCAACAAAACTGTCCACCTCTCCACGGTACTCTGTGACATCTCCACCCCTAATACATCCTACAACTGCAGAGTCATCAGAGAACTTCTGAAGATGACAGGAGTCTGAGTTGTACCTAAAGTCTGAGGTGTACAGGGTGAAGAGGAATGGAGACAGAACTGTCCCCTGTGGAGCACCTGTGCTACAGACTACAGTGTCAGACACACAGTTCTGCAGGCGGACGTACTGTGGGCGGTTGGTGAGGTAGTCCATGATCCAGGAAATCAGGGGAGTGTTGACCTGCATGTTTTTTAATTTCTCTCCCAGCAGTGCAGGCCGGATGGTGTTGAATGCACTGGAGAAATCAAAGAACATGATCCTCACTAAGCCCCCAGGTTTGTCCAGGTGGGTGTAGGTGCGATGGAGAAGATGTATGATGGCGTCATCCACTCCAATATGGGGTTGGTAAGCAAACTGGAGGGGGTCAAGTGAGGGTTTGACCAGAGGTCGGAGGGACTCCAGGATCAGCCTCTCAAAAGCCTTCATGATGTGTGATGTCAGAGCCACAGGTCTGAAGTCATTGAGGGACGTGGCGTCTTATTCACTGGAACAAGGCACGACTTTTTCCACCCTAGAGGAACTCTCTCCAGGTGCAGGCTGAGATTGAAGATGTGCTGGAGAACAACACATAGCTGAGGAGCACAGGCTTTCAGCACCCTTGGGCTGACTCCATCAGGACCTGCAGCCTTTGTGGGATGAAGCCTGTTCAGCTCTCTTCTCACCTGCTCAGCTGAGATGGTTAGGGTGGTGGCTGAGTTGTGTGGGGGAGGGACTGAGGAGCAGGTAGTGAACTGAAGTGGGCTCTGTGGATCAGCCTGGAATCGATTGAAGAAATTATTAAATTCATTGGCTCGGTCCACAGTCCCCACATTCTCTTGGCTGCTGGACTTGTAGCCAGTGATGGTCCTCATGCTCCTCCAAACCTTCCTGGTGTTGTTCTGTTGAAGGCTTTGTTCTAGTTTTTTCCTGTAAACCTCCTTCCCCTCCCTGATCTTGACAGACAGCAGTCTCTGGACCCTCCTTGCTGTCTCCTGATCTGAATGCTTTCTTTTTGTCATTCAGGATAACTTTAATGTCCTGGGTGACCCAGGGCTTATTGTTTGGAAAGCAGCAAATGTTTTTTGTGGGTATGTGTGTGTCCACACAGAAATTAATGTAGTCAGAGACGCAGTCTGTCAGTCCATCGATGTCCTCACCGTGAGGTTCACAGAGAGTCTTCCAGTCTGTCTCGTCAAAGCATCCCTGTAGGGCAAGGTGTGCCCCCTCTGTCCACCTCTTTACAGTTTTAATGGTGGTGGGCTGCCTCTGAACCAAAGGTGTGTATTGTGGGAGGAGATGTACCAGGTTGTGATCCGACTTTCCCAGAGGGGGGAGGGCAGTGGAGCTGTAGGCATCTTTAACATTAGCATACATCAGGTCCAATGTCCTCTCCCCCCAGGTGGGACACCTCACAAACTGGGTAAAAGGTAGGAAGTGACTTATTGAGGGTGGCGTGATTAAAGTCTCCAGAGATCATAAAGAAGGCGTCAGGGTGTCGGCTCTGCAGGCTGGAGGTGACCGTCTGAATGACGTCACACGCAGCAGCGGTGTTAGCGGATGGAGGAACGTAAGCGGTGATTAATATGGTGTGTAAAAACTCTTTGGGCAAATAAAATGGTTGAAGTTATTTGATAATGTGGACGAAATTATTTGATATCTGCAAACTACATTTACACAATAAGATAATGTTGATTGCTGTACTGAAGATCATTTGCATGATTAAGAGAAAATCCAATTATTTCCCTATATGGCTCACCTGTAATATGAAGTATATCTTTACTGTGTGTGGCCTCAGGGAAATTTGAAGCCCAAACCTTGACAGTGATAATCAAGTGGTAAACTCCCAACTAAATCCAATCAGGCCTGTGTACTAAGGCTAAACAGCAATTTAAGGAGCAATGCCAGACTGCAATTGCATGCACAGGCTTGGCAGTACTGCTCAAAATAAGGATGGTGCTATTTTATATTTGTGTTACTGTCAGTAAATCCCAGGAAAAGAGTAACATTATGCATTAGTCTGTCCCTCACTATTTCCTATAATCTCTTCCCCGTGTGGCACACACAGCTGCAGACCTGTTAGTTATTCCTGAAGACGTAAAAGCTGCCGTTTCATTAAGAAGCTGCCACATACTGTACTTTTAAATAACCATTATTAAGTTTCCTCAGAAGGAAAATAATTGTATTATTTTGGGATGCATTAATCCACATTTGGTGGATTACTGAGTATTCATGGCAAGAGGACAGTATGTGTGGGACTGTGTCAAGATGGACTTTGTGAGTTTGGTAATTAAGGGTGTTAATGGTTCTGAAGCAGAGAGCAAATACTTCTAGTTACCTCTGTGCCCTCCTCTGTGTTGATTTGCATTGGTTGTGCAGGTCATCAGAGGCAATATAATTGGTGGGATCTCTTAGCTGCTGCTACGTTGAGCTACAGTTAAGATTCACCCTCTCAGTTTAGATGAGAATTCAGCTCAGCACAGACGAATAAAAAATATCAGGGCTTTCTCAGTTACCACCTCCAAATGCACTGTCAGATTCAACTTGTGATGATAACGATGATTAGCTGCATTGGCCACATTCTTAGTTTATTTCATGCCATGCACGTTTGCATCTGCTGCCAAACCCGCTCTGTGTATTGCTATTTTTAAACAGTCAACAAGCTGTCTACTGGCCTCAGCAGCTGGGCAAGAAGATGAAAATAAATATCTCATGTTGTTTTCAGTGACAACCCTCTTACCTAATGCAGAATATCTGCCACAACCTCACATGATAAATGAACCCAGCACAAATTCCTGGTGTCGTCATTACACTGAACAGTATCTGTGCAGGGCCGTAATCCTGTTACTGATGCTGTGGCTCCAAGAATTTATTGCAGTGTGAACACAAACACTGAAGTATTTTGTGTGTGGTCTCATGGAGATGACAATGTCCACCGAGGAGGACAACTCGTCCCACTTTAAACATTTGGTCTGTCAGCACCAAGATTGAGTTTCACTGAGATCCTCTCTTCTAGCAATAGCTGGCGTTTAAGGAGACAAGTGGCAAGAGGCCCATAAGGTCTCCATCTCCTGCCAGATGATGGGTGCTTTAGCAGAGGAGGGGAAGACAAAGGTGAGGGGAGACAGAGGGAGAGATGGAGGAGAGGCTGCACACTGCTGGTCTCCCTCCAGCAGTGGACAGATTAAACCACAAGTCGACAACAGAGAGTTTGTTACAGTGTCTTCAGATGAGTCCGAGTACAATTAATACCAAATATGGAGCAAAAAGAAAAAATCACTGAATATAAAATATGTAATTAAAACTAGTCTGTGTTTTGTATCAACTACTTTTAAGCCATCTCTTCAAGTGCAGTAAAGGATGAATGTACTTAGGAGGAGGGACAGTGTTTTCTGAACTGTGTGATGAAGGGGGGGTGTTCTCATGGAGTGCAGGTGAAGTGAAGTAAGTTAAAAAGTTGAATGAGCACGATTTGTGGCAGCCCTGAAAAACAGAAAACAGCTGCTGGATCGATTTTCTAATCTGTTTCAGGCTGATGCTGGTGATGAATTTCATTACTTTGTGCCATAAGAGCTCAACAGCCACTCCGTCATCAGAGGTGTGGTGGAGGGCGCCCCCAACCAGAACCGAAGACAGGACAGTTTGAAGCCACAAGAAGGCACAGGAAACTGTTTTGTTGTCACCTGTGCATCAGGTGGTACATTTGGTTTTATTATATATCACCGTCTGAGTCACAGCTCCACAGTGAAGTTGGTGAGTGGAGCCCAGCTGCTGATTGGTTACAGCCGGAAACAATGGGTGAGGTTCTAAACTGTGTCAATTCGTACATAGCATTCACACAAAACACGGAATCAAAATCGATGAAATTTGGCTTTTTTCACAAGAATATTCACAATTACAATGTGCAGATTTCATTTAACTGAATCTAAGGCAACATAGTTTTGGTATTTTACTGCATTTAAGCTTCAAATAATTCAAAGTATGATAAATGTTCTGAGAGTACCTTTCGCTATGATATCGCTATATAATGATACTATGGAACCTGAATGCCTCATTTATTTTTGTTTTTAAGAAAACTATAACGAAAGATGAGATCGACTTGCCTCATAGTAGCTTCTCACAGCGTTGCAGAAAGCTTCATCTGCCACAATCTGAGTTTCCCCATTGAGGAAGGACAGAAAACGCTCCTTCACCGCCTGCAGCTGCTGCTTGTTCACCTGAGATAAAGAAGAGATGATGGAGCAGAGAAATACAGGAAAGTATGGACAGAGAGCGAGAAAGGGAGGAGAAGCGAGGCGACAGAGGTTGGTAGGATGTGGTAATTCGAGACAGATGGAGAGGAAGAGAAGAAGATGAGAGAAAGCAGAATAAATGAGAAAGAGAACAAAAGTACAAGATTAGACTCGTTAAAATGTGACATAGTCTAACTCCGTCATTACAGACACAAGTCTCATTATCAAACAAATGTCTTTCATTACGAAACTGAGTTTGTAGTTTCTTAGTGAAGCTATAAAGAAGCTCTGACATGTTTCGAGCCTGATGGAAACACACAGGCTTGAGATTTTAGCTCATTAACCACAAATTACATTTTTTACTTCAAAGATATATAAAGGTCCGTTTAAGATTGGGTTTTACATTGATTTCATTCCTTGCAGGTGGTCATTAGTTTCAGTTCATTTCTATAAAATCAGCCTTAATTTCTCATTTAATTTTCATTATTCCTGCATGGTGGGGTGCAGGGATGGTTTAAGGGGTGTGAGCTCACACAGCATGACCAGCGTTCTTTCAGAGAGTTGTAGTAGTTTGTCCTTAAAACATCTGTGAGATGTAATAACGCCTGTGACCAGCAGGGGAAGTAGGAAAAACAGCCACGTCATAAGTCACCTGCCCAATAAGGTGCATGGACTCAACAAGACCACCGGTATCTACAGGTCAGCAGGACAGTCCTGTACTGTATGTCCTATAGGTTGTGTGATGGGGTCTGTTTTAATCAGATTGAGGTGTGTATTAAAGACCTGTTACCATTCTTCAAGCTACTTTTACATCACACATCATCCTGCTGAAAGAGCCCCCGGTAGTACTGTTACCATGAAGGAGTAACAATGTTTGGGTGGGTGGTAGACGTCAAAATAACACACACACACACACACACACACACACACCAGAACCCAGGGTTTCCCTGCAGAACATTAGTCAGAGCATCAAACTGCATCCTGGTGCCTTCGTTAAACCTCTCCAGATAATTACACTCGCCCGTGTTTCCTGCTTCAAACACATCAACCAACTGTTCAATCGCTGCATTATACAGTTTGTCCCACCTTTGACTGGCGCCACTGTAAAGACATAATTGCTGTTATTCACTTCAGACTCCGAACAAACCAGCACCAATCTATAAAGGATAAAACTATCATGTTGTTGCTGCCTTCTCGATCAGCTGGTGTGATCGACATTTAAAAGAGATCTGTCGTTACCGTGGCCTTTCTGACACAGAGGCAATGAGACTCACAACATCAAGACTAGCAGGATTCTAGCAGCACAGACCTGCAGCTCTCTGGATAGATCTGTTGTCACCAGCTACAGAGACGTGCTCCCAGGCAAACCTGCTCCAGTAGCTCGAGCTGCCCATTAATCAGCTGTTGGTCTTTGCTGATTTAGTCTGTGTGCTTGTGAAATCAAGTAGAAGCAAACACAAGAAGGCTGTTTGAGTCAGGTAGTGTAGTAATTCAAGGAATAAACGCAAAACAAAACATGACTCAGCAGCTGACAGAGCAAATCGATCTAAAAATGAATCCAAGCACAATCAGAGACGCTCTGGCAGACGGTGCCGTGTGTGTCGGCCTCCAGTGATGCCGTTCTGTTCTTGGTTGATGACCAATTCATTATTTAAGGGACTCATTATTTTCAGCTTCTCCATCAGGGGGTTTTGCTGCTTTCTGTTTTTCTCATGTTACATCACTGTAAACTAGTCGATGTGGTTATGAACCGTTTTTAAAATGTCATCTTGGTTTTTAGAATTGCTGATGGAATCTGATCCACTTATCAGCCAATTAATATGCCAAATTAATTGGTGATCCTCACATTCATCCACCTCAAATCCATCTCATCCATCCATTGTACTATATTCTATATTCCAATGTTCAGCTTGTGAAATAAATATGACCCAACAATAACACTTTTCACAGAAGTTCCCATAAATGTCATCAGTCCTGTAATTTCTGCCCAGTGAACCACAGCTGACATATTGTGTTGTATGAGAATTTTAAGTTTTCATGAGCATTATAATCACCAGAAGCTGCTTCTCATAAGCTGCATATGTATGAGGCGTCAGGGGGACGGTGGCATCAGGGGAAAATTAAACCATTATTCTTCTGCTTGTTGCAACACTTCCAGCAACAAATACGTTCTGGAAGTCAAAGTCCCAATTTCCAGCGACACAGAGTGAGCAGCAACTTATCTCCTGCTGACAGCTTTTTGTGTGGGCTTCTCCGCCTTTTCTCTGTCTGAATGGAGGCTCTGCGGTTTGGCGAGGAGGAAGAGGGAGAATCTAGCAGCAGGTTATGACCGTTTAAATTCAAAATGACTTGACCCCCATTTTGAACAGGGTGAAAACATCCAACAGTTCAGAGATTAAGAAATTCCTTTGGAAGGCCACCGCTGCTGTGAAATGTGGCACAAAGAGCAGAGTACTCGAGGGACCGCTCTTCATTCTGTGGACAGGGTTCATCTGATAGAGTCAGACCTGTTTGTAGCTGATTTATGAAAGTATTTCATTACAAAACCTGCAGAGGGGGGAATCGTGAAGGGCCAGCAGCCAGGAAAGAAACCAAGTGAATCTAATTAAGTGTCTGATTTGGCCCTTGGGTTGTAGCAGCATGTTAAAACTAGATTACCTAAAGTAATCACGTTCACATTCATTCATTTACCTTCGACACCTGTTACACTTATGCACTGTGAAGTGCTCTGCTTCAGGTGGCAGACGGAGCTCTTAATGCTCGGCACTGTAAAATAAGATGATCTACAAAAGGAGAAACGAGACACCAGACGTGTACATGTGTCCTCGACAGTTTTAGAAATGTTTTCTATGTATTGTGATTGTTGATTAGTGTTGGTTTGTGCTTCTGTTTCTAATTTTTATAATGTTTAATGAGAATTTCAGGATTTATGTTTTATTCTACTGCTCCATTATCAGCATGCTGGTCTTCTGATGTAAATCTTCAATCTTTGACCGGTGAACACAACTTTTGTTTGTAGTTAACATGCACATTGAGCACACGTAATACGTTTCTTTGTTGGCTGACTGTACGTACTTAGTGAACACTTTTCTAACTATAAACATCAAGAAGAAATTCATCTTTTAAGACTGGTTTGCACTTTTAATTCAGTCTCATCCACCTTCTTAGACACATAAGTGCATTATGTGCTTGTTTCCCTTGAATAGAAACGCTCTGCTTCACCACTAAATACTAATTCATTTCCTATTCTGGAGCCCTTTTGGCTGAATATCACAGGCTCTCTCTTTTTCGCACCATCTGTTTTCATGTGACTGCAGCAGTAATGTCTTCTCTCCTACAAATGCATCCAGCCCATGAAATGAGGGGTGACAACCAGAAAAGAAGCTGGATATTCAGTGTGAAAAGCCTCCTGTCAGGTTCCAGCTGAATTTCTGTTCATGCCTGCCATCTACTAGGTTTTGTCCAGTAAAGGGGTTTAAATGCAGACGGGCAGAGCTTCAGCACCATCAGCGACAGAAAAGATCCAGGTGGATGTGTCCTTTTCCCTTCAGGGACGTCAGTCAGCATGTTGCCGTTCTTCGAAAACATCCCTATCGAATAGAACCACTCCGAGGTGAGCAGGTCAACATCTCTCAAACTTCAGGGAGCATTGGCTCTCAGAGCAGCTTTCAGGAAATACACAGGATTAATTGGTGCCGACTTTTCAGTTCTCTGTAACACAGAACTCTCCAACTGCAGCAAACAGCAAAAAACATCTTCATTGTTCGTGCTGACTGAAGATTCATATTTAGCCTATTAATCTCCCTGTTAAAGCTACAGCTGAGTGTTTTTTATTAGCTGAAGTAGCTCTAGTTCACACCTACAAACTAATTTTCTTAACAAGACTCCAGCTAGCTCTTTTTTAGGTCATTATTTCCATTAGCACTATGAGGTTTTTCTGGTTGTTCTCAAAAAAGACATTGCTTGTTACTGTTATTTTATTTTACATTATATTTGTTAATACTCTTGACTCTAATGTTTTATGACAAATTAATGTAGAAAACTATGAAATTATAAATAACCTTGTGTTGAAGAGATTTACTGAAGTCAATCTACATCAACCTTAAAACAGAGACTACACTGTTTTCACTGTATTATCAGCACTTTGTCCATAAACAGATTTGATGCTTACGGATTTCGAGGTTGATGGATCAGTTCATACAGATTCAAATTTAGAACAAAACGCAACAGATGCAAAGTAATAAACTGGGTATTGACACACAGTGAAGCCTTCTCACTCTGTGATTTGAGCAGACCTGACATCAAACTGTCAATCATCATGAAATAGTTCTGAAAAATAAAATAAAACCTGTCAAGCTGACAAAACAGATCAGATGGAGAAGAGACTAAATTAACTTGAAAGTCACAGCCGTGTTCTGTAGGTTTAAGTTGTGCTGATTTATTTCATGGTGCAGAAATATCAACAAGTATAAAAAGTTATATACCATAGAAACTTCTAAACTACTAAAATCATTTTAAAAACTCAAAAGCTTTTACTGCATGATTCGGGTCACAAATTTAGTTCCTGGTCCCAAATAAGTCCAGCAAAGCAGAAATAAGCACAGGAAAGAGTGCGACGCACAAGAGTGGTGTGACAATAGCAAGCAAACGCTGCAGAGTGCAGCTTTGTTAATGGTTTGTCTACAGTCCTAGAAGTCTTTCTTCTGTTTTACTGTCCAATGTCGAATCCAGACTACCGCCACC
Source organism: Anabas testudineus (assembly GCF_900324465.2). Classification (NCBI taxonomy): domain Eukaryota; kingdom Metazoa; phylum Chordata; class Actinopteri; order Anabantiformes; family Anabantidae; genus Anabas; species Anabas testudineus. The sequence goes on along the minus strand of NC_046615.1, from coordinate 22,892,216 downwards.
TGCTGGCCAGCATTTGGCCCAGATGAAGTCAGAAACCTGCTCTAGTCGGACACAAAGCTCACAAAAAATAAGAATTTATATAATTTATATATAACATAGCACAAGTCTGAAAATGTAGTAGAATGAAAAATAGAACTGTAAACAAATTACCATGGTTTTTATTTGCACTGCTGCTCACAACACCGGCCAAACCTGAATAACAGCCTTTACTGAGATGTCTCCACGTTCAGTAGAGACTCTGCATGACGTGATGATACCAGACATTTAACAGCTTTTACGTTTCCAGACGTGACAGTGAAGCTTTCGACCTGCCGCACTTCTGTCTGGGTGAGATGGATGAGACGGGGTGACAGAGTTTAGAGTCTCTGTGTGCTCCTATAGTGTACATTAGCTTTTGTTTATGCTTCAAGGCTTTAATTGGATTTCCTCACTCTCCTTAGAGAAGGTGAGACGTTTATCGAGGACAGTTAAATGCTTATTTGGTCAATGGTGGGAGCCTACTGATGGTGGAACAAAAAAAACACATAGAAATGTGAGTGTAATACATGTGTGAGTGTGTGTCAGGGCTCCACAGGAAAAACAACAGCTTCTATTGGTTCCCAGCAGCACTTTCAGCTGTCAAGATGCAGCTCGGGTGAGAAAACGCAAAATGAGCGAGGGCGAGACATTTCTGTCAGCTGTCTCAGATTAATGGACGGATGGCAAATTGAGTCTGTAAATACACCCTGTGACCAGAAAACACACACACACACACACACAATATGGGAAATGTCGTCAGTCTGGGTACATGGGGGTATTTGTATCCGTCTGTATTACCATGTCCTCCACTTTTTGGAGGACACACCTGCCAGAATCTTTCTATCTGTTAATTACAGCGTCAGCTGCTTTATGCATACAACCCATAGGCAAGGCAGTTTGTTAAGGCAGGGCTTCAAGTAATGATCATCTTCATTACTGATTCATGTTTTCTTCAAACAAAAGTCCAACTCACCAAAAATAATTATTTTTCTGCCAAATGGCTGAAAAAAACATCGTAAGTGTGTCCAGATAAAACTGTCTTCAGCAAATTCATATCAAATCTGAGAAATATGGAGAGGAAGCCATTCTGCATCTCACTGACAGGTGTCAAGTTGCATAACAGTAAGTTTCAATAAACTGCACTAAAATGCTTTGCAGGACTTACTTAAAAAACGGCTCTGTACCTGTCATACTCACTAAAATCAAATGACCAAAAGTAATTTCAGTGCCATATTTACTAAATAAGCAGGGACTTCAGACTCAGCCCTCGAGTTCTACTTTAATTAAGTTATTAGGGGTGTTTTCAGGTTGCATAACTTGGAATCTGGAAAATGAAAATTAAGTGTGAATATTCTAAAATCCAGCAGGTAAACATTAGCTGAGCGGAGAACTGAACTCCAACAAATGAGCTGACAAACCAACACAAACTGCAGACCCTTATAAAATCCTCAGCCAACACTGGTCAGGTGAAAAAAGTAATTTAGTTCATGTCTTCTTTAAAAAGATCTGCACCAATACAGTACTGTGGGTAATAATGATTTCCCTGACACTAGTGTTAGAGCAGAGCCAGTGAAGGTGATCAGCACGGTGCCTTTTATTTTAATATTTATGTTCAGGTAGAAGTTAACTTTTTCAAATCAAGTAAATAAGGTATGAATTTTCATGCCTCTGTGCTGCCAGCATCTATCAGTGTCTCATCAACACAGTATCTGAGGAACACCTTCAGGAAATCTCTTAAAAGACTCAAAATTCCATGTGGCATAAATGTTCACTAGCCCTGTGTTGACCTGCACGGTGACCTTTACAACAGGTAGCTTAATCGCCAGTTATGTTTCATATTATAAAGCAGTTTGTAAATAGTCCGACACACAGAGTACCTGGTTAAAGGAACTGAAACATTCCTGCACCGGGAGTTTATCCAGATTATTAAATGTAAACTACTTTAATTTGAGGTAAAAGAAACTGAGTGAACCTGTCGGTAATAAACTTTCATCTATGGTTCTCTTTCATTCTCTCTGTAAGTGTCACTGTACTTTAATAAAATATCCTCATCAGTGACAGAGCCAACAATCATTTACTGACCACAGCGCTGTTGGCAAGAGCCCTTTTCTAATTAGGCACTATTGCAAAGCAATTATTTTTCCTGTTTCACACTGGCCACCAACTCAGTGGTAACAGCTCCAGCTCGTTTCAACCTCCAGGCGCCACACACCAACACACACACAGCCCACTGAGCCGTCACACTGTTTCCACAAATTGACTGATTGTTTTCTTCCTCTCAGAGACGTTTGCTTCAAACTGAAACCGTTTGTGACAGGAGGAGAAATTTATGTCCTTCACAGTCAGAGTGTGCGTTCATGAACGAGCACATACATAACCACCACAGAGCTCCTCCGTTGGCCCATGTCCTGCCACCAAATACACAACCTCACTGCAGGACACCTATCCAATAACCTGCTCCTGGCTCCAGCAGCACAGACGCAGAAAGGAAGACAAACACCAGTAATCTTTGCACCCGGCCCTGAGAAATAAGACAAGGAAGTGGAGGAGAATTTAAAACTACTGTGAATAAGCTAAATAGCAAAGTAAATGTTGATGATGCTACACTGAATCTCCATTTTAATCACGATTCACAGTAAATCCATTTTAATTCCCTTATACATTATAAAACTAACATTAACCTTCACTGTAGTATGGGCTTTTTAATGACATTTCCTTTTGTACATCAGCAAATCAGTTCTGTTCAAGAACCACTAAACCAAACATATGAAAGATCAGATTTTTTGGGGGTTATTTTATTTTACATTATATTTCTTAATACTCTTGAAATTAATGTGGAAAACCATAAAACTTTCATAAACTTTTTCTTGCCACTGCATAACTTTGTGTTGAAGTGATTTACTGAAGTCAATCTACATCAACCTTAAAAAGAGAGACTACACTGTTTTCACTGTATTATCAGCACCTTGTCCATAAACAGATTTGATGCTTACAGACTAAAGTGAACCAAAGCCTTTTAACTACAGAAGTAATATGTCTCAGCAGACATGACGCAGATCAACAACAGACCAGTGTCAATGATGCTGGCAGATCCTCTAACTGTTCTGTGTTTAGTCTGCGTGCAGTTAAAAAGTGAACAACATATTAACAACAGTAAGAGCGACAGAGCTAAACTGTGTTGCTGATGTAAAGACATGCAGGTGATTGAAAATGCACTTTCTATGAAGACATGGGCCACAAAGGATCCGCCCACTGGAGTCGTTGGTACCGGGGCAATAAAGGTGGGATTTTTCAATCAGTCTTGAATACAGCCTGTGAAGGATGTGGCCCCTGACATGATCCACAGTCATATTTTGAGTCAAAGTCATTCTGAAGACATGTTATTGTCCTTCCAGCGTGTCCAGTAGTTTCTCCAGTTTTAAGGATTCATACTGTATAACGAACACTGGAGATTGATGGTGATTTCAGAGAACATCGGGTGCAGAGCTCCACACACTGCCGGGGAAAATCCCACAACTCTGTATTCTGTTTTCTAACGGTAGAGCTAAATATCTGAGAGCAACATTATACCAGCTTCCAAAAACGATGACATTTAATTTTCAGTTTTCTCATTCGTTTTTTTTTTATTCCTCAGCTCATGTCTTGTTAGAATAAAACCAAACATCAGAAAATTCCACCATAAAACTGCTTTTCTTTCAAATATACTGGTATTTTAGGTATTTTTTATTTTTTTAATGGTATTTTCCTTGTTGCAGACCAATATAGTGAAAAATCATTTGGCTAAAAATATCAGACTTGCTTCCTCAATCTTGATTGATGCTAACTTTCTTACTTTCTTCCCCTACGATCAACACACATCTGCAAAATAAGCTCATACCGTTAACATGCTGTGAGCATGTTGCTCCTTAGTGCCACAGTTTTACCACCTGCAACTGCAATGTCACATGTTCAAACCCCTGAAAACACATAAATACCATAAGATATGCAAACTTAAACCAGACAAAGAAAAGCTCCCACCACCTGCTGCCTGGATATTTGCTCAAGTCTCAATTTAATCTTGTGCTTTTCTTAACAAACTCTTCTCATTACACCTTTAACCTCATCTTTGTTTTTCTCTTGCTCACAGATAAAATCTCCCTCCGTTTCATGCAGCTCTGACTGAAAGTGATCACTCCCAAGACAAACACATCCTTCCCTCCCTTAATAAACACGATCAGCTGACCGCTGCAGTCCATCTACAACCGATCAACACACACACCTGACCCACATACTGTTGTGGTGAAGCTTTAAGACTCACCTGTGTTTGTATCCGTTTAGAGCTGGGTCAGATTAGGGTCAACCTGAGTATTTGCTTCCTTCAACTTCTGTTTTTTAAATGAACAAATGCAGCAGTTTCCAGAGTCGTGTTGACATTCAGGACGATATCCAACCAACAGGATGAGACTCATTTAGGGTGCTGTATGGACGGCAGCGATTATGTTCAAGTTGCTGTGGATAACCCTTGGCTTTGACGATAATGATTTTGGTGACCTCCTGACCTTTCTTCTAGTTTGGACAACTCTACTGACCAAATGTCCTGGGAGACAAAAAAAGATGTGCACATAATAAACCTTCCTCCACTGGATGTCTGTATACACAAACTGTAAGGTTTAGTGAAAAGGTCACACCGCTACTACTCTGGACAATTTCTCACTACAATGGTAGAAAAACAAGTTATTGTGCAGCAGCATCAGCATTTATATTAGGTTATAGAAATATTAATAAAACATGCTCAGTGTGACAGAGGACTGCACAACAGTCCAAACCCTGAAGCCACATGCAGACACATGTGGTTGATTTAACAGTAAGAAGAGGGCTGCTTCACTGTTCTGGCTTCAGGTTTTCCAGCAGGTTTTAAACCTGGCTGCAGGAATTTGTTTGAGTTCAGTCACAAGAGCTTTAGTGAACTCCAGCACTGATAGAGACTGAGATGTTCTGGCTCCCAGTTGGTGCTCCAGCTTATCCCAAATGTGTTGATGGGCTGAGATCAGGACTCTGTTCAGGAGGGTTAAGAGCAAACTGGGAAATCTTCTGTGTCCACATCATGTTTAATCAGGACAGGGACAAAAACCCAAGTGTTGACTGTTAAACTATTAAACTGCTGATACTGCAAGTAGACATTCATGTTTAGTATTTCTGTTAAATCTCATCTATAATAATACATTTTATTGTTCAAGCTCCTGATTCCATCTGGACCATATGTACCATCACCTGCTTTCCCCTCTTACGGTAATTCATCATCACCAGTTTCCTGCTTAAGATTTATTGCTGCTCGCCTCATTTCCTGTAGACACAGGCACAGTTATCCCCATGACTCAAACTATGACTGTACTGTACCACATGGAGGTATGAGGAATCAATCCTCAGCTGCCCGTCTGTCTTATTTCCTACTGTCAGGACTCGTCAAATTGTCCTCACCCGAGCAGACAAAGTCAAACCAACCGTCAGTGTCATTCTGCAGAGAGATCAACCTGTCCAGGTAACAAGCTGACACACAACACCTGCACAGGATCACACACAAGTCTGTACTGTATACAGGATACACACTCACTAAAATAAGCCCAACAGTCTGTGGCTGGTACAGGATGTGGATCATGATCATCATAAAAGTTTGTTCCAGTTATCCTAACATGATCCTCCTGCATCTGTCCAAAAACTTGTTGACATGCTTTAGTCTATAGAGTGAAGGAACAACACAGTCACACACACTGTACCCAGAAAACCATTTTGGCAGGATGTGTAAAAACAAATGCACACCAGGGGTGTAGTGATTCTCCAAATCAATAGTTGGGTTCAGACCTCAATTTTTTAAGGCAGGGGTCAGTTCCTACTGTACATTTAGTCATTTATCACTCGCTTTTATCCAAAGCGACTTACAAGGTACCGTGCAAACGCAGGGTAGGTGTAAGGCCCTAACGACCCCTACTGGAGGTAGGCCACTTTGCTGTACTGTCCTGTATTGAAACATGGATGACCTGCACTCTGTATTGTCCTTGAATGCCTCACCTGATCAGCTCATGTGATCTTCTATGTGTGACTTTCTTAGCATAAAGGCTGCTGTGAAAAGACACGACATGGAATCACAGGTTTTTATATCAACAGCAACTCTGGAGGTAAGATGCTGTACGACCCGGTACGATACCTGGTCCAATAACTGCATCTATTTTTGCCACAGAGATTAAGTTACTGAAGAGCCAGACAGGAAACGTGGGAGAAGAGGGGGTACGACTTGTACAATCCACTTCCTCTGCATGTATTTCTCCATCAATTTACATCAGGAAACTCGTGAAACATCACATTCATGTTAGTGTGTTAACTAATGTTTCAAAGTGTGCAGTTTCAAACTGTCCTTGGTGACTGTTTGTTAAGCGTCCTGAACAGTGGGTCTGAAGACTTTTCACAGTTTCTTTTACTATCTGAAAGAAACAATGGCAGGTGGTGATCGCCCATCCTCCCCAGGTGGGAGGGACCGTGGTGACGGTGCCAACATCGTCTACAAACCCTCAACAGATTTTCAGCTTGTGATTTATGGTTCAGATCCAGGATCTGTCCCTCGCTATCAGAGGAAAGAGGCGTTGCTGCGATTGCTGCTTTCTCAGCTGTTTCCTCACATTGTTGTTAGCTTACTGTTGGCTCAGGGCTTCCACATGAATGACAGTTGAAATGATGAGAACTGAGACTCTGCATTCAGGATGCCTGCACTGATGTGATGTCAAGCAGAGACGCAGAACCAACTGTGAGCTGATCAACACTGACCTCCTAAAACTAATGAGACTTCAGTGTTTGTTTGACTGGGACAGTATGAAACTCATTCTGCTGTGACCTTTGATCCTTTATGTTGGATAATACACTGAAAGCTCCACCCCCACCCTAATTTATCCCTGTCACAGGAGAACATACTGGTCTTTACCTCCAACTTTAACCTACTTCAGCTCAGATTCAGTCGGTTTCTGTGCTTCATGCAAGAGTGATGAGGAAATATTCAGCCAAGAAAAAAGGTGAAGTAAGGTCAAGATAATGTCTGCAGATATTACTTCAGAAGGGTAAAGTAGTGCATCTAGCTTTTTACACAAATCACATTGTTTCTCACAGCCCGGGGGCAAATGTCCTGGTGCCTCCTCCAAGGCCTTGGAACGGTTTTACACTTCAAGAGACATTTATGTATTTGAACCTCTACAACTAGATAACAGCTTGTTCTCTGCTTGTTCAGCATCAGAGAAATAAATAAACTCCTGTGGGGACTGAGATAAGAGCTTTAATCCGAGCAGCTCTCTGAAACTCCAATGGATGAAGCTGGAGATTTGGAGTTTCTTCAAGACAGAAGCGGGCGACAGTGATGTTGTTTCATTAAGGCTCAGCACAGCATGGTGTACTGGCTGCTTACAGTTCATTTAACTGGTGCACTTTGTGTTCCTCAGTCTAGGTAAGAGCGCCAACGAGTTGTTTTACATGGAAATGTAAAGACTGAGTGGTTAAAAACAGGCGCTGTGAATCAGGAAAACACGGAAACAGTTGTGAGTGTTGGAATCCGTCAGAAACGTCTCCTTTCTAATGACTGCCGGTGGATCGAGCCAATGAGGCGGAACAGCTCTCCACTGGGTCACAGCAGGAAGAGGGAGCAGAGGGAGGAGAGAGGAGGATGGAAAAACAGGAGGAGAGCAGGAGGAGGAGGAGAAGCAGCAAGAAATAAAACGGCAAAGGTGGAGGAGGGGGGGAGGATGAGATTGAAAAGACTGGACTGGGGAGACGATGGCTGTGACTTCACCAGTGGAGGGATAAATATAGAAGCGGAGCGCTGCCTCGGCTCGTCCGCTGAGGCCATTTGAATCAATTGATCATCGCGGCAGAGGAGAAGTTAGTAGTCTTTTATTAGATTAGAGCATCAGAGGGCTGCAGTCGTGGTAAAGTGATCCGATTCAAACCACCTCATCACCAGTTAAATACACTCCAGTGTCACCTGCCAAAGCCTGACAGGAGGCCGAGGGCAGGGTCTGACATTTTATAAAACCTTCACACCAACACACCAGAAATTCAAACTTCCAGAGACGGTAGTTTCATAAAGTGACTGTACAGCTCCAGGCGTTTATTGCTACATTAATTTTAGCTGCTTTTATGTTCATGAGAAACCCGGCGAGCTTATCCTTCATGCTGCGTGTGAGAGACAGTGCTGATCCTATCAATCTTTCACTGAGAGACACAATGCATGTTTCACATTTACAAAAAAGAAAATGCGTCCGTGTGCTACAGTGAGTGGTGTTAAAATCAGTGGTGTAGTGGTTTCATTCTGGCCTTTATGATATGAGCTTTCTCTACTGGACACACGTCCTTAGAACTTACTGTAGATGCATCAAGATCACATATTAGTCAATAGAAAGATGTGAGTTGATGCAAACTGTGATATATCCAGCCTTGTGATGCCGGGGAAAATATGTTGGAGGCAAAAATATGCCCAACAATAAGTGAACTAATCAGCGTGAAATGTAACTGCAGAGCTTGTAATAACTGAAAACACCGAGAAAGATTCTCTGACTGCAGCTTCTTCAACATCAGGTTTGAAGATGTGAGGTTTTTCTATTTGTACTGTCGGCACAAGAAATCCCCCCCCACACACACAAACACACACACACAAACACACACACACAAATTGATAATTAAAATAATTAGTCGCAGCCCCTCACATGAGCATAAGTTGGTTCGTTTATCAAAAAGCATTTGGATTTACTTTTCATTAACACAGGGACCTGTGGATTCTCTGAAAAACCAGGTAACGAGACCCAAAAGGTGAAGTTAATTAAAAATAATGAGCAAGGGTTTGTGCTCTACCAGATATTTCAGCCTGTGATGATGAATCTCACTTATTCACATCTGAAAGAGTTTAAATCTCGTGAAATGCATCTTTTAATCAATTTCATATGTGCAGAGAGGTAAACGAAGCATCATCTTAAGTGATTCAGTGAGACCTACTATAGCTTTATTATTATTATATAGATTTTACTTTGTGTGCATTTATCTTTTATGTTTATTGGATTTTCTTAGAAGCTGTTCATTGGAAATTCTTCAGTTGTGGAGTATTTGGTTGCTTTGACGTCATTTCTCTACAGTGTAGTTTTGATTTTTATGTGCTGTAAGTTGTAATTAACTAAAACTGAACTGAAATTAAGACAAAAAGGATCAATTCAGTAATCATGACATCCATTTGTGTCATATGTCATATTTGAATATAAAGAGCACACAATAAAAAATACATTCATGTAGTTAGTGTGCAGGTTATACTTCAAAATACTATGAATCCATAAGGCTCCACGCTGAGTGGGACATTTAGCTCCGTATCGTCCACAATTCAAGAACACTACCACATTTTGTATCCCTGGAGTGAGTGATTTCTGATTTAACTCTGACTCAAAAGCCAACGTACATTGATTAAAATTAAATACGAAATAATGAGACTGCTGCCATCAAAGAAGAAAAGGAAACTATGCCACAGCAAACAGAAAGAAGTGAGTGGATTCTGAGAGAAGATCAGAAGAACCGACTGTTTCAGGGGTTTTATCTTACTGACAATAAAAATATGCTTAATGTGGTTTGTAGCACATAATGACAGGCTGCAGCGTCTGTGACTCTCTACCATGAAGATCAAAGATAAAGTAAAGTGACTGCTCACCCACAAAGGACAGACGTGTCAGACAAACAGTAAGAAGTGTTTCTATTCACACGGAAAATCACTGTTAGCGGATTTCTGGATACAGAGATCGTTCAAATTCAAGAGTTCAAAATTATTCTGAGCAAATGTCATTTAGCAAAGGAGCGAACTGATGAGGGCTCAAAACATGTCGCCTGGAAAAGAAGAAAGTCAGTTTATGAAACGCAGGCTGTCAAACTATCACAGCTTCAGGTAAAGTTACTACAGAGACATGAAGCACCTTTTGAAAATGATGTGATGTGATTTGACCGAACTAAATTTAAATGAATGTCTTATGATGGTGCCAAGGGAACGTCAGAACAACCCAGGAGTGCGATGAATCACTTATTGTGTGATTAAATGAATAAGAAGAATATGTTATTTGTGCTTGTGTGAGGAGATGCTGACAACAATAATCAGTTCCAATTAGGTAAAGGAGACGAGACGACGTCTTCACCTGAGACGAGCCTGTGGAGCAACACGTGATCGTCAGCAGGGGACAAAAATATCCACTTACAGGATCAGTAGTTCCCTGTTACTGAGGGGCTGTATTGAATATAGCTTGGTTTGATGATGATTCACATTCAATTTAAACCTTCTTAACCTAACGACACGTTACATTCTCCGACATTCAAACTCCCAGTCGGCTCAAACTTTTACTGTCTCTGTATAAATACAACTCTAACTCCCGGCTGCACTCACACGTCCTCACACTCGTGGACCTTTAATGAGTCTCCAGACCAGGACAGGTGCTCTGCATCCTAATGAGAATGTCAATTATTCCTGCAACATTAAATTGCACCGCGGCTCTGCTTTGCAAACAACAAACGCCAGGAGGACTGCGAGCTGAGGGCAAATATCTGGAAGGATCTGGAGTGTTTGATGTCAGCGAGGCCAATGTGGGCAGCTGCTACCTCAAGTTATAAACTCTGTGTGTGTGTGTGTGTGTGTGTGTGTGTGTGTGTGTGTGTGTGTGTGTGTGTGTGTGTGTGTGTGTGTGTTCCTTTATCAGCTGAGAGCAGAGGCGCTGTGGGGGAGAATGAGCCATGTCAAATCCTGGAGACTGTTCCCTCAACAACAGAAGTCAAGTCTCAGTGTTCGTCTCCTCACTTCATTTCAGTTCTCACTGTCGTCACATCAACGACCAACTCTGTCCCTCAGTTCATCGAAGACGGAGCCTGTCGTTTCACAACAGAGAAGAATCTACGTCTGTATCTGTGTGTGTTCAGAGCGTGGTTAGCGTAGCTTAGCATAAAGACTGAAAGCAGGGGGAACAGCTAGCCTCGCTCTGTCCAAGCTTCACTGAGATAATGAGCACTTTATTATAAGAGGACGAATATTCAATTTACCTCAGTCCGAGCTGGTAATACATACTGTATGTGCATATTTCTAGTAATGACACTCTGAGCTGAATTCTTGTACTTAGTGTTTTAACTTTAGTTTCTATAGTGGAAAGTCTTTTTATATCAGTCTGGGTACTTCTGCCTCCTCCACCCTTGGTTGTAGTCTACAGACAAAAGCTGTGCTGCAGAGGATTTTTAGTTGCTATAGCATGGTTGTCTCCGTTTCACTGCTAGTTAGTGCACAAATCAACAAAGACTTCTACAACAACTACAGATTAGTAAAGTTTTAAAAGCTTTTTTACTTCAGTATGTGAAGGAAAATGTGCTGGAGTTATGATCTCAGCCAATAACTGTGGTAAGTCCTTGATTATTACTACAAACTGTCTGTGGTTTACTAGTAGTAATAAACAGTAGTATAAATAAAAATATGAACATAAAACACAAACGCAGTGTTTGTCTGGTTCAGGGACAGCGTCACTGTTTTTCATTAGTATGTAGTAAGATGAATATGAGGCTCGACACGGAGAGCATGTAAACTAATCCCTCACAGGGGGCGATTATATTTGCTGGGTGAAGGGATCAAAGACAGTTGGAACGTGGTCCGTTTGCTGCAGAGACGTTGATCAGAGACTGAAACAAAGCAAAACAGTTTTTAGCAGTCAAGAAAAAAAAGGGCCGAGTATGATCCGAGGTGGTTTTTGGTTTTTGTGTCGTTATTCATCAAATACTAAACATTAAAAAAATAAAATACTAAATCCACAGTTCACTTAGCAGAGAAACGTCCTGGTGTCACAGAGGCTCTGATAAGAGAAACCAACCAAGCAGCCTGAATAGTAAAATGAAAAGTCAAATCTAGAGTATTCATCGTTTCAATGATACAAGTTCACTTACTGTATGATTTATAATCAGTAAATTTAATTATCTGAATTAATTTATCTTTAATTTATCAATAAATAAATTACACTGAGATCAAGCTGAAGCTTTTAAACATTTTATCTTGAAAATCCAACTTTTTACTTTTTTGAGTTCTAAGTAAATTCACTGTTTCGGTCCATCACACTGTGAAATGAGCAAACGTTCTCCACAATCAAACCACCTATTGTTCTTTACCAGTGAACAACAAGCTAAAAACAGACTTTGAAATTCTGTTTATTTCCACCTGAAACACCTGCGACACAGGTCACCGACACACACTTAACCAAGTTCCTTCTAAACAACAAAACCATCAGTCATTCCACTTCGAGTGAGACTGAAGGCTAAAGCTCCAGCTGGGGGGACGATGTGAGACAGTCTGATGACTAACGTGTAGAGAGGTAATTAAAAGGTTTAAAAGAGGATGAATGTGCAGCTAAGGCGCAGAAATTCAATCAAAGCGAGTGGTCTGAAGGGTTTAGCTATGAAAAGTGAAGTGATTGCTGTTACAAAAGGCATCATTTTCATTTTCAACCTCAGAATGAGCTCTGCAGTCTTTGTGCTTTACCGCCGCTCAACTAATAGTCCAAGAGAAAGCAAAGGAACAATAGAAACACGAAGAGCTATGTGTACTGATGCTTATTAATGCCATAAATCAGCATATTGAAATGACTGACTGCATTAATACCAACTAATTTTTCTAAACATTAGAACTACAGTAAAGATGTTTTCTTTGGGGGCTGATGGACAGCTGCTGATAACTAGACATTACAGAGAAAAATAAATCCAAACAATAGCTGCAGCCCTGCTGGAGCTGCGCTACACGCAAGAGTGCAGAGAAGCTTCCTATCAAATATATAAATAAAAAGAGAATCACGCTGTGCACACACGCTCACGCTCCACTGCTCTGCTGAGTATAAAGACACAGAATAGAAATCGGTACATTTGTTTTGGTGTTTTCTTTTGACAGGTTGAAAGTCAGAATGGAAATAATATGAATTCTGTGGAGAAATAATCTTATAACAAAAGTCATTAATTCATTCATATTTCTCAATAAGACTACATGTACAATATGTGCAGATTTGTAGAAACAAGGTTTAAGGCAACTCCACGACTGCTTTCTCTGAGTAACCTGGTTACTTAAGTGCATGTAAACACATCTGCAGCTCAACGGGGAGAAAAAAAAGGGGTGGAAAACACCTTTTTATTTTATTTGTACTAATAAACGCTGCTGCAGATTAAACGTTCAGTAATTATTTTTCTATATATTCAAAGTTACCATCTTTTATTTTCAGCTGCACCTCCTGAAGTCGACTTGTTGTTTTCTCTGAACCAAGACAAATAGCAAAGTGTTTTTTTTTTTTTATCCATCCAAGGCTGCCGTGTGAAATCAGATCATTTTATTTGGACCTTGGACTTTTGTTTTGGCTGCAACTTCCACTGCTGTGAATCAGATCTTTGACAGTTCATCACAAAAATTTGTGGTGAAGACAGATTTCAGCCTTGAAACGAACACGCTGTTGGACTCGGTGCCGTATTTCCTCCATGAAATTTGCTTCTGATGGATAAGTGAAAGCATTATGACTCTATAGCAGACAGAGAGATTCCTGCCAAACCATGTTCACTGCCAGTGAGGATTTACTTCACCTATATGTGTGTAGTGGATTACACCCAGTGAAGTCATTGACTAAGTTTAGCTGTGAGAGGGGATTCAGTGTTGATTCTGTGAGAAGCAGCTGCTGCCAAAACAGAGGTTTAGGTGTAGGTGGAACGACATGACATCCAGCGTGGGATTGCTTTTCTTTTTCTAAACTCAACAGCTCCATTACTCAGTATGAGATTTAATCTAAAAGCATTAAAATTAAGAAAAACCCGTGTGAACAGTCTTGACATCCTGCAAGTCAGGATCCAAAGTGCAAACTAACAATTGCACTGTACTGCACTGGTACATGAAGGCACCACAGCAGAGACCAAATGTCCCAAGAGCTGTTGAAAAGGGACAACAGAACAGGCTCGTCTCAAAAAACGACTGGCGTTTAGAGCAGCGGTGGAGAAGCCTCGGGGGACTTCATTAGTCACCAGAAGCACCGAGCGAGACTGCCGGCTGATCCGGCTGCCACACAGGGACATGATGTGCCGCTCAACCTGTCAATACCTTTACTTTATTTATGACGTCTTATAAATGTCATCAGCCTCCAGAGGACCGGAGACGCCGGCTGTCTGAGTGGTGGAGGCAGCGTGGCGTTAACCATGTGTGACCGGCTCTACACTAAACCACGCTGTTATTAGACACCTGGTAATGCAATGTTTACACTCCCATAATGGTTTAAACCCAATTCATAGTTTTAACACTGAAACAGTTCATGGTGCTATACTGTCTCTCCATAAACTGTAATCCAGAATAACCCCACCCTTATCTAAGACCCGAATCATAAAATTACATTCACACGTTGTGCACTCAGACAAAACCTAATGAAAAAACACTGATAAACTGCAGAGGCCCTGACAGGCTGCATTAGACTGTACGCGTGTACCTAATAAAGTGGCTGTACTATAAATACACACGATACATGGAACCAAAACACAAAGTCCATGTTGAAACTTTGGGACCTCTGTTAATCTGCTCAAGTCTTCATGTGACAAATACGCCAAAGAAAAGATTTTGAGTCTTTATGATCTTAATTCTATTTTTGAAATCTGAGCAGATTTCGAGTTCATGTGTTACATCACGTTTTCTGTGGATCACACGTGTTCATCTTTTGGAAGAAGATACTAGTAGTAAACTGTAATTAATGCCAAGGGTTCACATACTTTTTCCACTAGCACTACGAGGTTTTTATAGTTGTTCTCAATACAGACGGGAAAGATCAGAATTCTTTTACACATTATATTTGTTAATATTCTGACTTCGATGAAGATCAGATTCAAGTTTACGAAAAATTTATGCAGGAAACCACAAATTTCCAAGGGTTCACATACTTTTTCTTGCCACTGTATATGAGTCAGTTTGGGTTACAGCTTCAACACAACACCTTCACCTCCACACAGTGTAAAATAAAAACACGATCAAAAAGTTCAGTTCAACCCAACATTACAAATATTTAGCTCTACAGGAGTTTAGGTCTGAACTCCCACTCACACCTAATGTTCAGTCGACTCCCACTGTTCTGTTGTAATTTTCTTTATTGAGCTGAGGGGTGTGTGTAGGTGAAGAGGGACCAACGCTGAGAGCAAGAGAGCGACAGGTTTTCCAGAGAGGATGATTTGAGTGCCAATTCAAAAAGTTTCCGCTCTACATTGTGGCCTCTCTCCTGTGGGTGTACAATTTGGAAAAATGCCTTCACCAGAAAAAAATAAAAGCTAATGGTCACAGTAATGGTCACTGTTCACGCCATCAGCTTAAAATAACCACTGTTCCTACAGTGTGGGAGGAAAGTAGCTTTAAGTTTTAAAAACCACTGAAGCCACAACAATAAAATAATTAGGTGACAAATAGAATATTAGGATCAATCACTTGTCAAGCATCACTAAATCTGTGCAGCGCTACTTAAAGCTGCAATGTGCGACTTTAGCTCGAGGCAAAATGAGACTCAATATCAAATCACTCTGCTACACCCAGGGCTCCCTCTCCCTGCTCTGCTGCACTCTTCTCCACCGGGCTCTTTACAACTCCTCAGTTATTAGTTCTAATCAAATACAATAAATAAAAAGCTGTAAAGATTACTAATAGAACAGAAACCACTGTTTAGATCTCTGCACACCCAGCTGTGCTGTTCACCGGGAGGCTGCGACAAAACTTGTCCACCATAACTTACATTTTGAATCATACTTAAAATGAAAATAATATAATAAGTTTTAAACTCAATGACAGGATTGTAATAAATCATCAACAATTCACAACAATAAATGCTGCAGGAAACATGACCTACACTCTGTAGGGTCCTTGAATGCCTCACTACACCTGTAGCAGGTGACGGGCCTTGTTAGGACTAGAAATACCCAGGATATTACATCAAATCTGTGGGAGTCAGGGAACCAGCCCTTAATATAAGGGGGTGGGATCCTGGAGGGAGCAGGTTTAGAGCTGCAGGATGAAACCACAGAGGTTTGAGTCGCGTTTCAGCCTCAGCTTCAGAACTATTACACCCCTACTGACGATCTCCAGACATTTATCTACCAACACTGATTCAGTTTCAATTAACTCTTTCTCAGAACTGATTAAACTTTTTGTCACTTTTTAAATTACGTTGGTAAATAGTTGAAAAATGACATCGATATTTTGTTCTAGTTACATAACTACAAAACAAACAGGGAGCATGAAATGAATGAAAATGTTTGAAGGTGAATTTTACTTTTAGTTGTGTAGCAAAAATGTACCGAACAAAAAAAAGTCACTGTCAGAATGCGGCTGAATGAAGGTGCTGCAATTTTAATGAGTTCTCTGGAACCGCACAGCAGTAAAACACAGAAAAACACACACACACACACACACACACACACACACACACACACACACACACACACACACACACACACACACAGGTAACACCTGAACTACACATTCTTCTTCATTTTGAACAACTAGCCACCATAACAGCTTCACAGATTACACTGAAGCCTAGATTTTACTACAACAATGGAGACGCTCTTCTATTTTCCTCACAAAGAAACCCACACTGCTCCGTCTTTCCTGCCAGGCCTTTCCTGGTCCTGACCCCTGGTATCTGGACGTGTCCTATATGAACTACCATCTTCTTCAGGTCTCACAACAAATGTTCTATGGGGTCTGGGTCTCAAAGCCAGTTTCTTCCCATTACTGAGAAATGCTCCCATAGAAAAACTGTTGGTTGTGATTAGCCATGCACTGGAGTACTGGAGCCCACACAGTTACATTTTTCCCTGATTACGTCAGGAAATTCTGTTCCTCATGCTCTCAGAGACATTTAAATGCTCCATGCAGGTCGTCATATGTCTTTTAAACCAAGTTGCCTCCATCTAGCCACTTCAACTTAAAAGCCTGATTGGTGTAGTGCTGCTCAGACGTTCTCCTACTTCTCAATCATTGCATTGGTTCTGTTAGAGTGACAGCTGAGCTCCGGGTCACGTCTCTGACTGAGGTTCTTCTTGACCAGCTACTCACCACTAGAACTAAACTATTTGATGTGCTTTTGTCATATATTTTCTGTGGTCACCTATCACAGATACAATTTATGCAATGATTATTGTACCGCTGGGAGTCTGAGGTGAGTCAGCCTCCATACCACCAGCACAACATGCATAGAACACAGCACAAAGTGCCAACACATTTATTTCATGCCTTCAATCACCTAAATTACTGCCTTGGTACAATAGTACTTGAATAAGGCTCAAATACCCATGTGCAGACTAAACTCCCTGTACTGTGGTGTACTGTAATGTAATGTACTGCTGACAGCACAGGGTTGGAGCTGACTGGGGGCTGAGTTTGGCCCCTGAGCTGCGCTGACTTGCCGTCTGATGGTCTTCATGGCGCTTCCTGCTCAAAGCCCTGCTGAGAAATCCTTTCACTTGTCTGATAGGAAGAGGAGGAGGAGGAGGAGAGGTTACATAACCCTCTGAGAGGAGCTCCATCTCAGGGAATCTGACAGGGGAAGGAGAGATGACAAAGGAGGACGGAAGTCGCCTCCAGCAAATCTGCAGCCAAAAACTGCGCCCACTGCCCACCAAGAAAAAAAAAAAACCCCAAAGCCTCCACATCAGCTGAAGTGGCTTCTTATAGCAGAGAAGCAGGAAGAGATGGTGTTTATGTTGTTTGTGTAATAAACAGCTGCCAGGGGATTAGATTTGTGCAGGGAGGGATGCGTGGGTCTTCATCAGGAGGGGGCTTCTGCAGTGATGGTTTCCCTGCTCAGTTTGTCAGACACGACTGAAAACAGAACAAAAACAGAAACACCGGGGGAAGACCGGAGGCTTCCAGCGTTTGAGAGGCAAGACAACACAACAGGTGGGAGTTCCCTCATTATATAAGGCAAAATATCTGAAACACATGCAGAGATATTCACTCATTAGCATTACTGCATTAACTCATACACTCTGAAAACATTCACCACGTTTCTCTATATTGTAAATCAGAAAAGCCTCGAGCAGCATGTTAGATGGGTGAAAATCCAAAGATGTCCACAAGGTCGGAGGCTGTAACAGTATTAATGCTTCTTTACTCAAGATTATGAGCAGGAAAAAAAACATGTATATATATATATTTTCCATAGGTTTTGGTGGCAGCAGCAGCTGCAGCAGCTCCTCGTCCTCCTCTGCAGATAAATGACAAAATCCAGGCAGAAGTTTCTGCAAGACCACAGAAAACGAGCTCTGAAGTAACCAAGTAAAGTTACTCTGCACTGTGGATACGGAGCCCTGATGCAGGACTCTCATGAGTCTAACTCTCTCAGACTCATTCTCCACACAGAGAACCAGTTCAGTCCTCGTCCCTAAATGTAACATGCAGGAAACTTTCCAGCATGTTGCATTTAGCCGTCTTGAAATATATTTATTCTCTGTTCCATAGTGAATGAGTGTGCGTTTGGATTTCTTTATGCCGAGTGCAACAAAATACAAAAAGAAAAAACAGGATTACTATTGACTTCTCTTCCCTCCACATGGTTTAGTCGAAGTCCTGCACAGATCCGATCCGATTTGTAGTTCTGGAGGGAGAGCCTGATGAGCTGCTTTACAACTTGAGATGTAAATTATTTATTAGAATTGAGAATGAAGCTCAGTCATTGGGCTCTTTGGGAAATAAACATCCTTTATTTAATGTGGATAGCCTCAGGTAAAACCTGGGCTGTTTCCTTCCTCTCATCTGATTCACAACATGTTTAATCTGCTCCTGGAAGATTTCATCAATACCAGACGTGTGTTTGATTTACAATACATAAATAAAAAAACCCACAGAGACAGAAGATGGACTAGTATGTACTTATATAGCTTTTATTACATTCTAGAGTTCACAACTCGAGAGACTTTCTTTAGCAGCCTCAGTCGAATTTACTGACCATTAAAACCAAGAGCTGCTCTCCTAACACTTGTTAGTCTGATATCAACAATCAGACAAGATCCTTTTAAACAGGAACCTGACAGGAAGCTGCAGTGAGTCCAACATTCAAACTATGTAAACAAACTTGTGCAAGATGTTGCACGTCTGGTTTCTCCACAACACTTCCTCATACACACGTCAGATTGTTTCAGATCTGTGGGAGCTGCTCATGTTGTCAATAGTTTGGTTTTGGTGGGAATTAAACCACCAACATATTGCATCCAAAGGGATGTTCTTATGCTTTCCATGTTCCAATGTTACATTTATACTATTGTGAAGATGACTGTCCAGAACACCCAGGTTACAGTCTGGTTCCGCTTTGTTCTCAAAATCCTGCTGAACAACTGAACAGTGTTATTTTATGAAAACCAATATATATGTGAAAATGTGGCACTGCTACAGTTCAATAAGACAACATAAGGAGCCAGCAAAAGACAGGGCTGCTACCAACAACCACTGTTTGACCAACAGGAGGACGTCCACAAGGTGGACAATTAGAACATGTTGACATGGGGGCAACCACACAGATTTAAGAGTGGGACTGATGTCGATGTCTCTCAGCAGAAGAAATTACTCAACATATTTCCCAAAACAGCATCTTTCCTCATTCCACCACGTATCATTTTATCTGTCGACTGTCAGACTGGAATAACGGCACAGCACAGTAAATCTTTCTAACACTACCATCAGACTCCCTGAACTGTCTATTGGAGTGCGTCATCTCCTTAAAATCACCACCTTCTGCAGCATCAAGATGCTAATTTGCAGGTTTTTGTCCATAACTGTGATGAAAATGCTGAGAAAAATCCAGCAGAGACATCACTTGAGTCATTCACACACCAGCGTTGGACAATGTTCAATCACACGAATGCTCATTCACTGTTTCTGTTCCACTCACCTCTGCTGATATTCAAATTCCTCATGTTTTTGATTAAGCAATAAAGTAACTGCAGGTTTAACTAAACTTAACGTATGAATACTATTTATCATTAAACATCCCAGTAACTGAGGCTAAATGTCGTGCTGCCAAATCAGCTTTTGCCGTCACGTCTTTCAGCAAACACTGGATTTTTTCCCTACATGAAACCTCATCATCGATGTGTTTTCTGGGAGGTGAAACCCTGAGGTCTGAGCATCATGGAGGCTCAGTGATCCTGCAAAAGGCTGAGTTTGTGTGTGGGCTGACACTAAGCACCAGTTTGCATCATTAACTCCTCCTTCAGAGTCTTGGCGGCCAGCAGGAAACTGACGGGATTCAAGAAGAAGGCTGCAACTTTTCGTGTTATTATTAGTCTTTATCAGTTCACCTCCTCACAACCCCAAGAAAATTTATCAAAATCATTCTGTTAAGTGTGAGGGTCGGAGTGACAAGAAGGGGGGGACATTAAACGGTTTCCTTAAACATTTAACCAAAAAGAAACTCTGCTGCCTCCCTATAGATCTGTCCACGTCTACTGATCACAGTATGTTCTTAATAAACTGAACTCATGTATATCTAGATAATATTTAATATATAACAAAAGTAAATAATATTGACTACGTGTTTTTTTTTTTTTGTTCTTTCTTTAGCTCTTAACTTTTTACTTGACTCCAACAGAAAACTGCACTTGAATCCTTAGTTCTCCAAACCGAGTCCAAAGTGGGGAGGACCGGTTTACAGCAGGCTACCACTCATCTACTGGAATGAACTTCATTCAAATTGAAATTCATTCCTCTGACAGACTTTTTCTAATAGTGTTTTTGGATTGTTTTTAATCAGTGGTGCATGTTATGATCCTGTCTGTGAGTCATTTCCTGTCTTTCTAGTAATAGAGATCTTTTTGTTTGGGACCATTAACAGAGGGGAAACGTGCTCGTTTATTAGCACTTCCCTTATCAAGCTTTGTTAAATATGTAATAAAAACAATTATAGAAATGTTTCGTTCAACTACAGTGAATTCAGAAAGTATTCACAGCACTTTACTTCTTCTACTTTTTGTTATGTTACAGTCTTATTCCAAAATAGATTCAATTTATTATCACACCCCATAATGTTAAAGGGAAAATAAATCATTTAATCCATTTTGGAAAAAGGCTGTAACATAATAAAATGCTGTGAAAACTTCCTGGATGCTCTGTAAATGGTCTGGTGCTGTGGATGGATCCAGAGGTCTGCTCTTAAATTAGTGTCAGTATCCAATTGATCAAAACTGGGAAATCAATGAGCTCGAGCAGCGTGTGGTTCTGTGTATTTCCATCCATCATCTACCAATGATCCTGTTGACAGTAGCAGGTTATGTGTATTTGAACATCTCTGTGGTGAAGTTTGCTAAAGCTAAAGCTAAACAGAGGGAGCATGTTAGAAACATTAGAAAGAGGTCAGCTCTGAGTAGAGGAGGGTGATGCACCTCTGGTAGTGATTTAGTGATGTGATGCTCAGAGAGTGAATGAATCAAGTTTAAACAGAAACATCATCGTCAGTGCTGTCGAGTCAACACGGAACAAATCTCTGCTCTGAAACGTGTGACATGTATTAAATGCTGATGTGTTGCCTGTATTGAAGCATGCAAACCACCTGTGTGCATCTCACAGCTTTTTACACAAGTCTCTGTTTGGACGTCGTCTTTCCTGCACCAACACGAGTGTAACAGTGAGCGGGTCTCAAACTGGAAATAAATCAACCAACCAAACAGAACACAGCTTCGTATCAGTGGTGGAGATGGAGAGGATCAATAAGTAACAACAGATAAGAAACTATCTTACTACAATTTAATATTATTCCTCCTTCCCTACTCACGGTTTTAAGTACGGGACTCCACCTTGTTTTATGCATATTTTCATAGATAATCCTAATCCTAATCCAAACTGCTACGGTTCTCTTCTGAATTTGTGAAAGATTAGTGTTGTGTGACATTTAGCAGAACATAACAGTCATGCTGTTTTTGCTGCTTATTGTTTTTGGTTGCCTGCTGTTCTTTTCTCTCTGCTCTTTCCACTCACACCAACCGGTCGAGGCAGATGACCGCCCACCCTGAGCCTGGTTCTCCTGGAGGTTTCTTCCTCTAAAGGGAGTTTTATTCATTGTAAAGGCCAATTCCTAGCTGCCACTTGTCTTCTGACAGATCCAGCTGCAGCTGTACCTGCTTCACAAGGACCGCTGATAGAAACGCTGCAAACTTTTCCAAAACAACTAGACAACTAGACTCTAACAACTAGAGGACGTATTCAACCAGCACAGGCTCCAGACTGAGACCATTTACAAGCATTTTGTGACAATGTTTGGAGACGATGTGACTACATTTATAGTAACTTGACCTCAGTATTAGCAGATACCCAACATAAGCGGATTCAGATCAGGAGAGTCCGTCACTATTTCCAGTTCCACAGCCCAGATCTACAGGTACATAAGAAAAAGTAGAACTGTAAGGTCACAGCCGGTCAGCGTCTGTTGCTCTTAATAAGATATTAGTGCAAATATTGATTCAATGAAGCACAGCAGAGCATCGCTCATCCAAACTGTGGAAACACAATGCAAACACCCGCTGTTCTCAGATCTGATTTCCATTACATCACTTTTCCCTCTCAGGGCTCAACATGACTTTTTCTCCTGCAGATAAATCCACTCCTGCCAATGAACCGTTATCCAGCGCGTTTTATTGATTTCTCAATCGTGCAGGCTTCCAGAGCAGGGCAGGAGTCGGGGGATTCAAAGAGGCAACCAACCACAGGCAGACACACGTCGACTGCCGCCTCCCGCCTCCTGCCTCCCACCAGGGAGTATAGTAACAGGAGAAACTCCACTTCCTCTGTAAGACAACAAATCAATGCCACCTTCCCCAGACTTGAAATGAATTCACTCTGTTTATTTATGAATCAGCACAGGGAGAAGCAGGACTTCCAGCATCATTTGGAATGAAAATAAAAAAACTCATGAAGCGGCTTATTTCTCCTGCTTGGATCTCAAGTTTCTGTCTCATTAATGTGACACGGGTTTAATATTCTGAACTTACACTTGTGCACAAATAAACTCCCACGTCTGCCTTCTGTCGGAGCACATTCATCACTCACACATGCGTACGTACTTAATGAAAACACCTCATGTGCATATTGAAATTAAACGCCATGAGATGCTCAGTAACAAGTTTCCCAGCGGGATGAGAGAGCGGTGGGGGGTTCTTCACTCTGCTTGCTTCATTAGTGAGAGCCTGCAGGTCCAGGCTTCCCTCCAGCACAGCCCAGACGCATTCATCTGGATCTAACATGGATAAACTCGTGTGAGAGGGCTATTCACCAAATCAGCTGAATGGCTCTTGAATGAGGTGTAGCCAAGGACATCACTTCAGTGCATCCTGCTATCGAATGCATCCTAAGGGAAGTCGTGGAGACGTTAACATCTCCGCACAGAACACAGCTGTGTCAGCCTCATGTCGACATGCTGCATAGATTACAGACAGATCCACCTTATAGTGCAGAGAATCTCAGGCACTAGCTGTAGTATTGATATTAACCCAGTGGAGCTCCAACAGGTGTTAGTTCACACATTTATATTTGCATTAAAAAGGACAAAGTCACAGACACAGACTCCGCTGAGCTTACAAGTACAGACAGAGTAGAATTTAAAATGAGAATAAATAAAGGAATTCATTTTCTGTCATGGTCTCTCAGCTGCATGTACAGTTATCGATTATGTGCGAGTTTAAAAACTGCAGAGTAAACCAAATTCCCTTTAGTTTTCTTTCGATTTAAGATTGACATCAAGCGTACAAAGCCAACTTTCACAGCACAAACAAGTGAAAGACAGAACTTTTAACAAGCCAAGAATACGTTGAGTCGGCAGTCGTTTCACACACCGTGCAGCGCTGGGAAAACACATAATACACTTTAATGTTGAATCACAATATCAGTCACCGCCATGCTGCGAGTGTTTTGGTGGAAGCAACAGGAGAATCGAGCAAAAAGTAATTATTGTTGTAAAATCAGTGATTCAGACATGAGCCGAATGAAAGGTCGTGTCTGTAAAACCATGAATAAACCCGAACATCTGTTGTCAGTTGTCAGGATGTTGTCAGGCAAGTTAAGAAACATTAAATCGACCCGTTTTCATATAAAGTTCCCCGGCGCGTTCCTCCATCCCAGACGACAGGTGCACACTCACCTTCTGCTGCCGTCGGGCCATGTCGGTGGGCTGCTTGGCGTTGAACGGGTAGGCGACGCACCGCAGCACGAACACATACACCTGCAGCTTCACCTTCCGCTCCTCGTCCTCCCTCTGGATCCGCTCCCGCTCCTTCCTCTCCTCCTCTTCACCTGTGGCGCCGCAGTCTTTGGCACCTTTGCCGGGGGCGCCTCCAGGTGCGGCGGACTGCCGCTGCTGGCCGCCCCCCCCCCCGGCTGCCGTTCCCCTGTTTCCCCGCCGAGGAGGCGGCCGGCTTCTGCGGAGCCTCCTGGACAACTTCTGGGTCGGAATCCCCGCCGGTGTCTTCGCTGGAGGACGGGTCCAGCATGGTTCACGGCCACAGGGTCCGGGTCCGGGTCCGACCGACGGGGAAACAGCGGCACCTGTTCGGGCTTCACTCTTAGTTTTAGTCGACGTGGCGTTCGAGGCTCCGCGGATCAGACCGAGGCTCCGACCGAGGATCAGACCGAGGATCAGACCGAGGATCAGACCGAGGATCAGACCGAGGACCAGACCGAGGCTCCGACCGAGGATCCGACCGAGGATCAGACCGAGGCTCCTGCCGCGCTGCGGTCGCTGCTGCGTTTGGAGACGAGACCTGCGGGAACCGACGGGTTTCTGCGGGGAGGGGGGCGGGGGGCGGGGTTCTCACGGTTAATATTAGGGGTGGGGGGGCGGGGGGGCGTGATCAATGTGCTGGAATGGCAGCGCGCGCACAGGTGAGCAACCTGTAGCTGCAGCCAGAGAGGAGAGAACGACAGACAGGAGGTGTCACTCTGTCCGAAACCGCAACAGTCACTGCGAGTTATGTTGACAGGAAGCAGAAAATAAAAATACCATCAGCTGATTTCTAAAATAAAAACAGTGTGGCTGTTTTTAAAACGCACTTCTTTTCTTTCTGGTGAAGTTGTTTTTCTGCTAAACAAACAAACAAACAAACAAACAAACAAACAAAGTGTGACACAGTGATACCAGGGGGTGTAGTGTGTCTAATCAGTATAACAAATACAAATACAAGTACTACAGGAGTCTAAAGTTAGTTTATTATAGTAGTAGTGCTTACTGTAAATACTAAACAGGCTGCTCATGTACAGTTACTGCAGATGATAATAAAGTTGAACTAGTTCTGTAAAATCATGCAGTTCAGTGGTTTCTGCAGATTCTTGTTTTCTCACGTCTTCATGACTGTGACTCAGGTGAGAAGAGAGAAATTTTTACCCACTGTGTGACGCATCCTGTTTCATAGACAATCTTTGGCTGGAAACAAACATAACTTGTTTAAACTGACAAACAACCAGAGAAAACATGTTAAAATGAGTGATGAACAGGAAATAATCAATAGAAATATCAATGATTATTTACAGCAGTGAGGGAAATTATATAAAAGTGGAAAAAGAGAAACTGAATGAGGAACTTTCTTCACAAATAAAACTGGATGGATGAATGTTCAGTGTACAGAGAAGGACATATACATATTTTTGTAGGTAGTGTGTCTTTATTCCCTTTTTCTTCTCTTTGCATAAACTTTTTTGATCAATGACAACAACAGCAACATGAACTACAGCCTCTAAAAGAAATTGATTTAATTTAATTTATTGATTGTTTAATTATAGATTTACATATATTTATTTCCGTTGTGCTAATGACGCCTGTAAACTGTGTTTTCAAAGACACTGCAGCCACTAGAGTTCAGTGTTTCTCTGCTGGATTTTACCACTGATCAGCTTTAAGTTTAGGTTAAACTTAACACGACGGACACAACAAAACAACCTGAGCCTCACAGGAAGCAGAGACAGCAGATCCACGTGTTGATTAATGAGGTTTATTTTCAGTTCAGTTTAGTTTCAAGATTTTCAGGCTTGTTTAGGTTTTGGTTTGAAGCTGCTACAGCTACTGACGCTGCATCCCAGCAGTTCTACTGCACTGATTTTCTCCCATTTGTGAATTCACAGCCATTTTCATTCTTAAGCTTTATTTACAGTTGAAAACACAGTTTAACAGCTGTAATGGATGAAACAAATACATTGAAATGAAGAGACAAATAAAAATAAGTAAATAATCACATGTGGAAATATGAGTGTTCTGTAATTTAACAGTTTAAAAGAAAGTTCCTCGTTTCCTATCTAAATAAATATACATATACACATGTTTAAGAGCTTCCAGTCTTCATTTCATTTCTTTTTAAGGTCACGATCCGTTTGTAAAGACTTGGTTTGGTTTGGTCACATGGGGCAGTAGAACAAGCTGGAAACATGTTACCAGCCTTTAGAGCTGCAGCTAATTTGTTAGTGAACACATATTTACACATCCAGCAGAAGCAGAGCAGCATGATCATCTTCATCTTCATCTTCATCACCAGTGTCGTCGTCTGAGTCGTCTTTGTGTCCACCTGATGGATGTAACTCCAACGTTCACTGTCCTTTCAGCTCTGGTTTGTTTTCCACTAGCTTAGACTGGCTCATCTGTCGGCCGATGGTGATGAAAACTTCCACTGAACCATACAGTAAATGTGCAGTAAAACCAAAACTAGGAGCTAAAACAGGCTAAAAGACTCCATTAAGCTGAGGGATATGTGACACATTTCACATAACGTTGATCCATCGTTGTATTAAAATATAATTTGGTTTAGTTCAGTTGTGAGTAATGAATCTGAAAGCACCATTTGTTTTGTTGAGTTTCTGTTCGTTAAACAGTAAAATAAACATCTGCTCCAGATAAGAGCGTTCAGGCTTTTTAATTCATCACATTGGAATCAATTTGAATTAATACTTTTTTTTTTTCCAATTAATACAACCCACATGGCGCAACTTTAAAATATGTACGATTTTGTTCTTCAGGACAGGCGAGTGCCGTGTTATATGTTGTTGTTCTTTTGCTTAATGGTATTTTATATTTCTGAGTGTATTGTGTAGAATAACTTTTGATAACATTGGGGTGATTTTTATCAATGAGTAATCTTATAATTAAATTATAAGGGCGAACAGCAGGTCACAATGAGCCTTTTAACTTTTTTTAGTAAAGTAAAGTATATGTATTATTAGTTGCCAACTGATTTGGCTGTACTCACTTTGACATTAGGCTCCATTTGATTGAAGTTAGGCACAAATCTCTCTTTTACTGGCTCTCCAGTGAGGCCGTGATCAAAAAATATTCATTTCCACCCTTGTTTAGAGGAGCTGGAATACCACAAGCAGCGTGACAGTAGAGCTGTTGTGTAGCTGCACTGAGTGAAGGTCGTACACAGACTGTATTGTAATGACGGGATTTTGTGACAGTCGTCAACATGAACTGTTTTTCATTTAAGTATAGGTCGAGTGATCAGTTCCTTTCCTATTGTAAACAAATTCCACACAGAAACAACCCTAAACCAGGAATGTGTAAGTGCAACTCTAGCCTGTGTGTTGCTCTCAGCTTCAAGCCTGTTGCTTCCTACTGAATGTGTAAATCTTTACAAACAGATCACTAAGGAAATCTACAGTCAAAGTGTCTGGTACTTACTTTAGCATTTGCTAAATGTTATTCAAGCAGAAGGAAATGATGCATTTATTGGGGACTGTTACAAACTAAACTACAGCATGTGTTCATCGTAGCGATGGAACATGTCAAGTGATTGTGATTTTAATTGTGGTGTGTTTGTGACAGTCTCTTGACAATGAGCCTCTGTGGCACAGAGGAATCAGCTCTATTAGGCTTTGGATTCACACGATGCAGAGCAGAGCAGAACACATTCACCCTCTCAGCTTTCAGAGAGTAAAATTAACCTGTTACTCCAGAGCTGTGTTTAGAAGCTTTGTTACAGAGCCCTTAAGAGGTCCCTAGAGGTCCCTTAGCCCCACATTGAAAACTATGCCTGCACGGCCGATCATCAAGGTGTTGTGGAGTTGAACCCAGGGAGGACTGGCGCCCAGTGTGGATATGTATTCAGGGAGAAGAGTGGGACGCCCCAAGTTGCAATGGCCAACAGGATGGCAAGAATACCAATCACATTAGCACCGAGCCCCGCCTTCACCTGCAGTAACAATCAGACACAGAAGTTAATAATAACTGGACTGTTGGACTGTGCTGACCCCTGTTCATCAGGGACAGGGGCTGATCTCTGCAGCCAGGATCGATTTCTTATAGAGAAAATAGCAACAGACTGTTGTTAATTATCTAAATAAGCTTCTGTGTATTACAGGACTCACCATGTCCATGATGGTGATGTGTCCATAGGCAAAGACAACAGCGTTGGGGGGGTTGGACACAGGCAGCAGGAAGGAGAAGGATGTGCACAGGGTGGTGGGGATCAGGACGTACAGTGGGTTGACGTGGATGGCCTCAGCCTAAAGAAAGACAGACCACACAAATATCTTGAGACTCCAGCAGAGAATTTATTTTCACAGAGGAACCAAAACAAACCAAAGTGTAGCATCACTCACCTGCTGGTGAACATGGTGCTGGTTTGTTATACGTTTCAGTGTTTGTTTGCTAATGGGACTGACATTTATTGATGAGTCCATTGCTCACAATGAATTAATGCAGAGCATATAGTCTGCAAAGAGTCAGCAAATACATCAAAACTCATTGGCCTCATTGAGCATTTTCTCATTGAGCTAACCACCAATCATCTGTGAAGTCACAGGCTGCACAGTAGGCTGAACTTTGGACTCAAAGGAAGATCACTGAAAGCTTATAAAGGGACTGTAAAAGCAGCACAGCAGCACGGCGAGCCACAGATACAGAATGATTTTATAAATTTATAAGACTCTAGTTGTAAAAAGTAACACGCTGCCAGCTGACATAAATTATGAAGACGATTTTATATGAAGGATCTCGTCTAGTGCCAGATGCAGTGAACTTGCAAGATTGTTATCACTTAATAAACCAGGGTCAGGTGTTAACAATGACTGTCGTTGGTACAGTTTACAACACATTGAAAACCCACCAGAGGTGACAGGATGGGGAGGAAGATGGTGGCTGTGGCGGCGTTGCTGGCCACCTCCGTTACCGTGGTGACAATGATGCAGGCGATGCTGATCGTGGCCAAGACTGGCAGTTCACCTAGCGGTGTCAGCAGCTCGGCCACCCACAAAGACAGACCCGATTCCTGCAGACACACACACACAAACACTTCAGAATGACTGAATCATCAGCAAACAGGCTGTGAACCAGTTCCGTCCCTGGTTTCAGAGTCAGTTCATCCAAATTACAAGAGGACAGATTTCCTCTCTTCCCTCTAGTGGACTCTAATTTATCCATGCAGGTAGTTTGTTTCTATTTGCCCAGGTTTTGATACACAGCATCAATTTTCTGTCTCCCTTAATCAGGAAAAAAAGATCCTGTGCTGCTAACAGTATTAAAAATGACATTTAAAAACTTCAGCTCCATCCTTTTTTAGTCCCTGTTATTCTGGATGACCTACAGAACACACAGCTATTTTTAAAGGATGTGTTTTACACACATTGCGTGCTGTGTTCTGTGTTTTATTCAGGGCAAATGGAACACTGCTGTGTTTTACTAGAACCTATAGTAGCTCAGCAAAACAGAAGTAAAACTTCACTGATGTCTATCAAGTCTCTTTTTAAACATATTAATATAAAGATTTATATGAACTGGTGTCACTCCTGTTAGTCTTCCTGTCTTTATTCTACCCACTGAGTTTATAAATAAGGGCCAAAAGGAAAATGCATGAGTTGTAGTTTTACAGAAGTTATGTGCAACTATGTGTTACTAAGTGAATGTTGCTAGCCTTCAGCAGAGACAGGTTGCCTATTTGTTCCTGTTTCCAGTCTGTGCTGAGCTAAGTTAACCACCTGCTGGCTGTACAGTAGCTACATTTCATGGAAAGGCATAAAAGAACAACTGATCTTCTCTGGAAGATGTAAAGCTTCATTCAAACCATTAACCTACAGTGGAGGAATGGTGTTTATGTTTAGCACAGACTGACACAGCTTACCTTTGTGCCTTCAGCAAGAGCAAAGCCTCCACCAACAAGCAGGGCTACTTTCCATGGCATTGAGGCCTGAAACTCCTGCCAACAGATCATGGCCTCTGGAGGAAGAGAGATAAAAATTGTGTCTTTACAAAAGTGCCTTCCTTCTAACTTTATCAACTGTAACAAAAAACAAGTTTGTTTTCTTCATCACAAGCCTCCATTAAATGGAATACTTTACTGATCCCCTAGGGGAA
This sequence comes from Anabas testudineus, assembly GCF_900324465.2. Lineage (NCBI taxonomy): Eukaryota > Metazoa > Chordata > Actinopteri > Anabantiformes > Anabantidae > Anabas > Anabas testudineus. The sequence continues at coordinate 22,861,830 of NC_046615.1, read as the reverse complement.
ATTAAAAGTAACACAGTGCAATGGTTTAAGTTGTGTGGAGTTCCCCAAGGCTCAATTTTAGTACCACTTCTGCTGAATATCTACATGCTTCCACTAGCATTAGTGTGGCAGTATGGACACTTTTAATATCTATAAGAAGTAAAGGCAAACCAATGTGAACCACTGGATTATTCTTAACCAATATGTATTTTTCTAAACTCAAAATGCATGTTTTTATATCAAATACTAATTTTTAAACTCATAACTAAAATACCATATTTTTTGGAGGGTCCGTAGGCAGGTACGATAAAGAAGAGGAAACCCAGCAGCACAGCCACAGTGGCATCAGTGATGTAGCCAGACTGACTGTTAAAGGCAGAAACAGAAAAAAATAGTGTGGTGTTTCCAAAAAAATCTCTCTGATGTTGTTGAATATTTCTCTTAAAGTCAACAACAACATTATCTGAAAGCATAAAACATAAAACAGACATACTTCACTTTATTTTTTTAGAGAAGTTCAGTAAGTTTCTAAACAGATGGCCACAAGAGTTTTTACCAAATGTTATTCAATCAAGTGGAAAACTATGCATTAGTTGGGGTCTATTTTCAGCAGCGGATTAATCAACATTTGGTGCTGCACTGAGTAGTTCTGGCAGCAGGGCTGTGTTAATGAATGAATGTGACTCACTTAGGGAAGAGAGCAGCCCAACCTGGCATGAAACCCGGTGATCTGGTCAACCACAACAACACCATCACCATGAAAACCACCCCAGTGAAGATCTCCTGAGAACTGGAGGCAGAGAATGAATGAATGAATAGAGGGGTAATAAATAGACACAGAACTAAAGGGATGAATAATGTCATCATGGGTGTATAAGTAACTGAAAAGGTGTGTGAACAGATGAATAAGTAGATTCTAGAATCAGAGAATGATGAATGAACAAATGACTAGATGGAAGAGTGGATGAACACAAAACTGAATTAATGATGATGAATGAAAGGACACATGAACACATGACTAAATAAATCACTAACAATAAATGAATGAGTTAATGAATGAACATAGTTCATAACTGACAGAATGCATAAATATTTGAATTAATATAACATATAACGTAATGGAAAAATATACAGACACATACTGTATGTGTGCGTGTGTGTGTAAATATAACTGAATGTGATGAATGAATGAACAGACACATAACAACATATGAATTAACATATTGTCTATAACTGATGGAATACATGAATGAATGAATGAATTAATTAATTAATGATCACCTCATGGGTCCCAGCGACTTGTACTCGTCGTCTAACACTTTTTGTGCTGCCTTCTCTTTCGCAGACTGCTCTCCTCCACGTCGGCACATGAAGCTGAAACTGTGTGTGAGACAGTGCGAGTGTGTGAGACAGTGCGAGTGTGTGAGACAGTGCACACAGACACATTACGTTCTTAGTGGTTGACAGTGAAAAGCTCACTGTGACCTAAATGATTGACTGTTCCTGGTTAGGAAGTACACGGAGAACGCACGGCGGAGGAAGAGATTACTGAGCTCGTGTGAAGGACAGCAATGATCATCATTAACCTGTCTGACACCATCATACTGCTAATGCTAATGTTAGCACGACACTCATGTCTCACCTTCAGACTGTGTTGAAATGAAAACAGGTATCATAGAGGTATGACATTATACTATCATCAGTTCTAAACTGGGTTATTGAATGTTATTCTAATAAGAAAAGTGAAAAATCAAATTAGTAATGATGCTAATTGTGGAGATATTTATTTATTTATTTGTTTATTTTTCACCTAGCAGAAATGTCTCATTGTCTCTTGTTTTTTCTGTTTTGTCTGTTTGTGGTTGTTTTAGGGGGGATTTAGGGATTGAGGAGGAAGAAAAGAAGACAGGAACAGAGCAACAGACTGGACAAGAATAAATACTGCACTTGCATTTACTGCATTTTGTGAACTAAAAGCAATAAAAGAACAGGTTTCCTGTGTTTCTGTTGTGTGGTTGTGTTAGTGTCTGTGTATGTTTCTACATTTTATTATTGAGGTTATGGTGGTCTGTACTAAATAATTTATATTTCAAAGCTACTGTGGTTGAAACTCCTCAACCGTCATGTTAAAGTTATAAAGAGGTTTGGTAAAACTACATCATTCATAATATTTTAGAATTAAACCTATCCATTGGTTTTATATCTTCCCCACATCTGTGTATCAGGTTCATTGTGGCCTTGAACTGCAGTGTATCTCCACAATGACAAATCACACAAGCTATGTCATAAAGTAAAGTAATACTTTGATAATATTTAGAATTAATGAATCAACACATGTGAGACAAAAGAGGGCAATAAAAAAAAAGATAAAGTGAGATAAGAAGCAATGATGTAAAGACAGAAGATAGGAGGTGATAAGTGGAGCAGATGGTGTTTCGATACCCACTCTGAGCCAATGAAGAGCCAGTACAGCCAAATCCATGTCAGCAGCAGCATGATGATACTGATAGGGAGGCACAACAGGAGCCAGTTCCCGAAGTTAATGCTGTCGCAATTTGGGTACATCCTGTATGTGAAGACGTGTTTGAGTTGGATTTGATTTCACTTTATAAATCCACACAGAGTCCTTGGATCCTTCATTGTTTGGTTGTTAATTCAACAAGTGTCATATACATATACAGTAGGTACAGTATTTTAAAAACACCAACGCCTTCTCAGTTGAGTTATTTCTAATTCACATCATCCACGTTTTAAAAGGCCTTCATGAACCTTTTCATTCCTTTCCTTTTTATTTCATTTAAATAAACTCAGCATGCCTAGAGGGCCACTCACTGGTGGAGATACTCGGAGAAGATGAGGTTGGGCGATGTTCCTGGCAGTGTGGTGATGCCTCCGATGCTGGAGGAGTAGGCAATGCCAATGCACATGGCTTTACACATCATCAGGTCACGGTTACACCTGCTGGGAGCTGCAGGCGGGTGCAATGTAGCCTGTAAGACAAGACGAAGGAATAAAACACCCAAGAAAAAAAGGCAGAAGAAGTACAAAGATATTAAACACATAAGCAGCAGTAGTTATAGTGAAACTGGCTCTAATATATGCAGAAATACAGCAGTAGTTAGCAACAGTGATTTGATAGTTACAAATAGTATTATTTTACTCATGTAGTGGTTTTGGTACCTGAGCTGCGACAGGTTGTGATACTGTCTGGATCTGAACACAAGTGAAAGTTTCTTCAGGATCATCTGGATTCTTCTTTCCACTGGAAAACAGCAGAATGTAGTATTAATGTGTACTCAGTGTTCCATAAAAACTTACTATAGACCATGACCAGCAACAGTGAGCATGACAAAAACCGAATGTGTGTCGTACCTCATCATTTCTTTCAACTTTTCAATATGGCCGTCGCTTTCTGTCAAAATAAGAGACTGTAGTTAACTTCTGCTGGAGTAGGTGGATTTAACTGGATAGTGTGTAACAGACAATGGTAGAGAATTGCTTCTGTGTGTGCACTCGGTATCAGACAATAGATAAACGACAATAAACTGCATATCAAAGTACCGTCCAGCTGCAAGGCGAGGTTGTGTTCTCCAGCACATTCCTCCTTGGCCTTTAGGATCTGCTGGAGAACTGCCTCCACAATAGGCATCACCATTGTAACTGCCGAGGTGTTTTGGACCCACATGGAGAGGAAGGCACAGCCAGACATGAAGCCCAAAATCAACCTGGAAACGATGGCACAGAGATCAGACTCCAGTCTTCATCTGCATCCCCACAGTGTATGTTGTAGCATGTTAGCTTGGTGCAAATAGTTAGTAGCAGAAGGTTTGCCTTTATCAAAAGTAAAGTAGTGGACTTACTTTTCAACAAGTAATTTGTAATGAGTTATAATTAATGACTGTTTTCAAAGCTGGTTTCTACATGTCAACCTCTACAAGGTTAAAATTTGAATCCTTAGCAGGGAACGTTGCCCTCACCATGCCGGGTTCACTCCCACCATGGTGACAAGTCTCAGGGCGATTCTGCGGTGAAGACCCCACTTCTCAATGGACGTGGCCAGACAGATGATGCCCACCAGCAGGAAGTGGAAGTCCTTAAAGTACTCCTTCGCCACCTGGAGGAGAAATAGTAATAAGAGAGTAATGAGAGAATAATAAGAGAGTAATACTCTACAGGTAGCAAGTAATTAAAGGGAAAATGTAGATTCAATTTCAATTGGAGACATCCTAACAGGTTCTACAGGGCTACAAAACCACCATATATACACTTGAATATATATTATAAGAACCAGAAATACACAAGTCTGTAGCTAATATGATACTAGCCTACCAAGTTAGTTAATCCAGTCATGTTAAGCAGGTACAGCAGCTTCTGGCAAGTACAGGTTTGATATTCATGCTGTTTTAGCTCTGAATTTGGTCTCTACCTACTCCACAAAGATAAGCAGGCGATGACAGTGGCTTAGACTCAGACTGTTCAATGCAATAATACAGCAATTAGTGAGACTTCACATAAACAGTATTGGGCCAAAGACACTATGAGGCACTGCAAAGGGGATCTGGGTTACACTTTCTCAGGATTCATCTTCCACATTGTCACATCACCTGGAACTTCAGGAAGAGACTGAAGAAGCTACTTAAATGAGCAATGAAACGTTTCGACACAATGAGAAGGAAGTCCAGCTGCCATGACCCAGGTCACTTCACCTGGATGACTGATCTTCACCAACCTTATCACATCATTCTCACATTCATGCTATTCTGAAAATGTTGATTAGAGCAGTTTTAAGCTAAAGAATAAACTGGTGTGTTAACAAACAGACAAACTCACACTCGAGGACTTCATGATGCCAAACATGGGGAAGAGGATGGCGGGCAGCATGGCAGTCATGGACAGAGGAATCACCTCTGTTACCCAGAATGTCGCCATCAGCAGCAGCACAAACGCACATTTTGCCTCCTGTAGTGATACAACATGTATATATGTTGAAATAAAAAGAAACTGGAAAGAAAAAACAAATGTGCATGGTTTCTGTGTGTTGTTTTGAGCTGGTGAAGTCATGTGCACCAGCTACAAATAGACTAAAGTAAAAGAGGTTCCAAACTACATTACAGCTCCTCAGTTGGATAAAATTAACTGTGGGTTGATCCTGTTGAGGACAAGATGAACTCAGTGACATTAGACACTGTAAAAAATATTTCATTTCAGCAGCAAAATGCTTTCATCTCTTTAATTATCACATTGGCCTTTGCACCAGGATAGTGTTGCCATGTACAATAAACGAGATTCACCTGCGTCCCGATGACAAGAGGAAGAGGAAGCAGCAGCAGCGGCGTAAGGATGACCAGGCAGACGGTGTGATAGTTCCACAATCCTCTTCTCAGATTCTTCAGCATTTTCATTCCTCTTCTCGTTGTCTTCTTTCCTTTATCTTCTCCTGCTGGTTCCTGTAGCAATCCCACAGCTGAGACACTTTACGGTGGCTGATGATTGACAAGTTGTTGCGGTGGCTGGTATGCAGTGTCAGGCTGACCTGCTTCTCAGCTCTCAACTGAAGTGTTGGAGGTTGTAGGTTATATGTTCATATCTTGGACAAATGTGAGGGAACAAAAGACATTAGGTCATAGATGTGTAATTAGTGGGTGACTGTGTGTGCAATCACCTGAGATGAGATGGGATTGTCTAAGGAAGGACACTGTTTAGAAGAGTAAGGAGTCACAAGAAGGACACAGTTTAGTAGATCATCTCCTAAATGGGTTTGTTGTTACAGGAGATAAGGGCTGTTACTGTCACATGAATGCACGTTTTTCTCACTGATGTCCTGTTGGGTGGGTCTTTACATTTGAGTTTAAGTAGAGGGGCTTTGGGACCTACAGGTCAGACAAGACACTGACGTGCTGCAGTTTTCCTCCATGCTGACATGATGCTTCATCTCTCATCACTGAGTCAATTTTTCTGGCAACACTTAATATAGAGGATGAAATTTACACAACACGACACGAAACCTTCTCACTAATCGCTAATGATTATCTTTGTACCAACACAAAGCCAAGATAATAATGTGACATAACCTTTAATTTCACACTTTAGCCTACTTCTGCGCTCCGGTCGAAGTCTATATCTGTTAATATTTGATTCGAACTGGTTGAATGTAAAGGTGGATTTTGTTACTTTTGATGGAAATAGGTTTGTAGTTTCTCCCTGATACAATGAACAGTAGAGAAAAACTGCTCGGGACGACAAATGACAACAAAGATGATTTCAAAAAATAAGACTTCTGAGCTCGCTTCACCACAGATTGAAATGTGTTATGTGAATATAGCCGGTGCAGGATGGCAGGAATGACAGCAGATGGTGGCAAACTTAAAATGGACATGGTTGAAATAACTACTGTGTACCACGGTGTATTTTAGATTAACTTGAAGAATGTGTGGTATTTCCATGAAGCAATGCCAAACTTAAAACTGTCAATTTTTAAAGGAGGATTTGTGACTGAGTACTGAGAATCCTGGTTACCTCAGAGGGTAATTTGTAGTACATACTGGTGTTTCATTTACACTTGCACTTGTTGAACTTCATGTCCCACTTTTTATGCTGATTTTCCCAGAAAACAAAATGTTTAGAGGGATATAACTTTGTCCTCGTGTGAAAAATCTGGTGTCAGCTTGGTATTCTTTGAATCTACACTGAAATAAAGTCAGTTCAGTCTGGATAAATAATATCTGGATGCATTAGATTCTTGTGTTTCATAATTTATTAATTACAGATGATTGACTCAGCTGAATGTCTTATGTTGAATTTTCAAGAGGACAATAAGAATAAGGCACAAGCTGTAAGACGGTGAACAAATCAGGGGTTTCTGTCTTTAATGCTAGGTGAGGAAGAATTAAAGAAAAGTTAATTATAACAAAATGTAATTTTCCTAAGAAAAACAAAGCTACTTTCATAAACTAAAAAAAAAATCAGGTTACTTTTCATTGGATATGACAAAATTAGCTCAGAGACGTCAACTGGGTTGAATGTCAGCATATGTTTTATCTTGACTATAATTTAACAGGTTGGCGAGTGCACTTTGGCACACTTCTCAGCTCTTCACCACTGCTGCCACAAATATTTAACTGAATTCTAAAGGATTTATTTGGAAATAACTGAAACGCGTTGTTCATCTTTTTATGCAGAAATCACCAGATGACACACAAACACACAAAATATCCAAATAAAAAAAACCAATTCTATTCCAACAAATTCTGTGAATATTTAAAAGGTGTAAACAATACAGAAATGGTAGCTATAAATTTGTCTTTCTCATTTTATCATATAATCTATTGATGCAGAACATTCTTGAGAGCTGTTAAAATATGTAACTACTTCATTATATGAACACAATATTATTGGGAGTGGAAATGTAAACAGACAATGAGTACCATCTCCTGATAATTAGATCTCCTTACCTCACTGCCTGGCTGCCTCTTTGGTTCTCCCTGGATGTGAAAGCATCTGCAAACATAGCTGCTATTAAAACCTCCTTTAATGGGCTTTGCCGCTCGTTAGGCGTCACATGAAGACAGATAAGCTGGAGAGATACTCTACCTCTTCGCAGAAACAGAAAAAGTGAACATGGATTTCTTGAAGTCATTCCTAGAATATCTGGTATCCTTTAACTTCTTGTCTTTAAAGTCCTGAGTGGGTCGTTAAACAGTTGTTAACTCTATTCCCAACCTTTGATCCTTAGTTAATGCCTGTCATTACCAAAAAGCAGGAGAACTATTTTCACTGAACAGCAGGAACAGGAGATGGATTAGGGCCAAGATGGAAACATTTTAATCATGGATTTTGACTGGGTCCCTAGAGAATAAGTGCAGACATTTACCGTATTTTGTTTAATCAGTTACTAAGAACAGTCACACCGTTTAACTTCATTACAAGTAATAGTACTGTCAGTCAGTATGATACAATTTGTGCTTCGAAAGTAGAAGGCAGCAGTTTATATGCTGCTGAAGTGATGCTACTGTAGGGGTAACTATTTTAATTATTTTTTTATGTCTTTGTTAATTTCCCACTTAAAAAGTCCATATTATGTTATTTCCCAAAAGTTAGTTGTACCTTCTCTAAAGACGACTCTTACTGTCTCTTAACCAATGCCAAAGCTCTTCACTGGAGCTGAATGTAGAATGAGGAGAACTCTTCCTGCTCCTTCTGCTGAGGGATTCTCTAGACCCTCCCAAAAATATATGTATGAACCTCAGTTTCTTGCCCACACTGTCACAGTAGCAGTGATGTTTTTCCACCAGTCTGCTCAGGATCCGGACCCCCCAGGCCCGTGTTTCTATGAAAATGAACACAACTCAACAGTTGATACAGTTTGTTTCTTCAGGACAGAAACAGTTTCATCTGTTCATGGCACTTCACAAACAGCCTTCCGGCATTGGTAAGTTTCTCTGCTTCAGTAGCACTGTATTGTAGACAGAACAGCAGACTGTGATTTACTGCATACAAATGAGTGACAGACATAAGAGAGGTCGGTTTCATCTGTCAACAGGGTTGTTCCTCTTGTCGTATTTTGGATCTGATTCCTGCTTGAACTTGTAACTTAATGAGCTGTTGTAAATCATCCAAAACTATTTCAGTAGAGGCCCAGTATAAAATATAAACCCATAATATGGCCTTTTAAGGGGTTAAGTTACAAGGTTGTTGGAAAGCAACAGCTTGTTTGAGAATACTGCAGTCTTGTAATTCTTTGGTAATTAAGGTCCTGAGCTCTAAGAACCGTGTGTAAAGGTTGCTACATCCTGCTTTCAAAATAAAAGTAGGTGAAACTGAATAGAATTGACCAAAACAACACAAGTAAAACCACTGCTATTTATTTTGGTTTAGAAAGTGACAGATGATAAAACGAAGAAACGACAGGAGATGTAAGAAAACCACAGGCTGTTTCTTAATGAGGTGAGGCCGGTGTGGTGTCGGTGGCGTGCTTGCCTGTTGCCATGGTTACGGACTTGGAGACAAGCTGGTTGCCGAGGGCAGCAGCCGGCTGAGAGTCCAGAAACTCGGCCATGATGGGGATCTGGCTGAAGTGGCGTCGAGCCAGCGCGTGTTTGTGTTTGATCCTGCGGATGAACGTCGCCTCATATGTCTGAACACACACACACACACACACACACAGGGGAAGGAGCCTCAGTTTGCGCAACAGCTGTAGTCAAAGAAACACCATCAGTTGTTTTTATTGTTTGACCAGAAAAACAAAAGAAAACTGTCCAAATAAAGTGTCAGAGCAACTCGCAGAGAACGTCTCCAGGAATGTGACCTCATAAAGGTGACATGTACAGTCTTTATTGTCGAAGACTAACAAGAACCTACACAGTTTTTCCTGCTTTAGCATTGGGATGTCCCCCCCCCCGCAGAAAGCCAAGTTCATAAAGAAATGATCACTCCCTGCTCACGCTTCCTACTTAGTGGACTTTGTTTTAGTGATGTTACCGTGTTCCCAGAGCTTCAGCAGTAAACTTAAAATTAAAATCAAGCTACCAACACAAAAAGTCTTTAAAATAAATAAATTATATTAACAGGACACAATATCCCAAAAAGTCAGAGAATAAAATTTGTACCAGTACACATTCCCTCACAGTAGCCGTGTTCGTTTACTGCTGTGGTCGTTGAGCGTTCAAGCGTTGAGCTTTATTTGTCCTTCCATGACAAAGAGTCTTATCACTTGCTGCAATTGCAGAAATTTAGATCATGGTTCCTCCAGTATTAATGCAGGGAAAAAATTAAGAGTTTGTTAAAAAGGTTCTAGGGTCCCTGTTAAGTTTCTGCCTCACAGAAGAACCTTAATTTTCGTCATTTGTCCATGTCATTACCCAGATACTGAATCCAGATATCAAAATACAGACTGCTCTTGAATAGTAGGTGGAAATGGGGTTTACATGTGTTACGTAACTGCAAATGTTTACATGAACAGACCTTGTGGACATCTTCCACCTCCAGATGAGCTGACGTCTCTTCCTTAGACAGCAGAATGCAGTTCCAGGGGCTCCAGTCCATTTTACGCTCCCAGCGGACAAACACCAGGTTATAGATGTCGCTGCTGGCATGGAGAGCTGAGCGGGATGCCCAGACCACTTCCACCAGGTACCGCACATCCTCCACCTGTGAAGACACACAAATTGACATCAGGACTTCAAGCAAAATCTCCAAGCAAACCATGTGAGGAAAGAAGAATGATCCTTCTCATTGCAGCTAAATGAAACAGTGAAATCAGTCAAACTGACAAACATCATAGAGCAGTACACAGTAACAGCTGGTCACCTGCAGCAGGAGGGGGATCTTTGCATCTTTGTTGAGCCGCTGCTCGTCAGTTCTCAGCCTCTGCAGGATGTTTTTATAGCAGGAGAAGTCATCGCGGGATCTAGCTATGTTGTCGAGTCTGGCACAGTCCCGACATCGACCACTCAGACGGGCGCTGGCGGCAGGATTGAAGTCTGTGGAACGCAGGTAGCGCTGACAGCTGCGGCAGAGGATCATGTCGTTCTTCAGCTGAGAGGGACTCTGGGAACGAGGTAAAGTTTAGACCATATAAAGATAATTAAATCCCATTTATTGTGACGTCCAAAACACAACGTCAGACAGAGTGAATCTTTGCTCACCTCGAGCAGCTTGGCCACCTCTGGGTTAAATGCTGGTGTTTTGATGTACTGGAGGAACAGAGTGGAGATCCTCTTCCTCAGCCCCTCCAGGCTGGCTGCCTTAAGCCCCCGAGACATTAGGTCTACTTCCCTGTCAATCAAATCCACAATGTCCCTGCTTAGCTGACACTCGTGCACCTATCCAAAAAGGAAAAAAATGATCACGTTACTAACAGTAAAAGTAATATTACTAACGGAACATGTATGATATCCTACTGTATGACAGTAACGTTAGTGGGGGTGCTATTAGTGCTATATTTTTTATATTTGATATTATAAAGAGTGGTCAATTGCTATGAAGAATTATCATAATTATCCTTCCAACAGAAAGTTTAGTGATTAGTTAATTTTATACATCATGTAGGGGTTGCAGTTGTGGGAGGGTAAAAAGAACGAAGAGGCTGTCTGTGTGACTGTTTGGTACCTTGACGGTGTGTTTAAGTGTCATCAGGATGTGCAGTCTCTGATCCTGGTTTTCAGTGGACATGTTGACACTATTGTACAGATCTCGCAGCTCTCTTGCTCTGATTGTGTGAGGACTGTCCATCTCGATCAGACGACCGTCTGCTGCTCGCCACCGATGTGGAGCGGCAGACTGAAACACACAGCAGAATACTGTTACTACTGCTACTATCACTGCTACAATAGCTATTGTAGTAGTGCTTACTAAAGTACTACTAAATAGCTACTGCTTTTCAAGGATATCACCCCAACTACTACAGCTACTTGTCCTACCTACTCCAAAAGTGCTACTACTAACAGCCTTTACAATCTCCACCTTCGAGTGCTACTTACTGCTACTCTTACCGGTATTACCAGAACCACTACTTCTACCAGTGCTTCTTACCACACATACTACACCTGCTTCTTCTTCCTCATCATCTACTAATTTTAGTATTTTTACAGTTACAACCACTATTAATTATTTTGCTCTCCTGTGCTTTAAATGTAAAAACAAACAAACAAACAAAAACTAAATTAAAAGAGATTATTCTGGTACTTAATACTGCATCAATAAACCCAACAGCAAAATATATATAAAAAAGAGCTGAAAGGAGTAGAGGAGCAGTGACCTCTGACCTTGTCCAGGAAGTCCCTAATGGTTTTGTCATAGTTGTTGTGCTGAACAGCGATGCGGTGGCGTCCGATGGCAGCAATGAGCTGAGTCTCCTGTTCAAGCAGTGAGCAGAGAGCGGCCTTCCTCTCAGCTCCTTGCAGGGACGAGTTGATCTGCTGCTCTTCCTCACACCTCCATTCTTAAACACACACAAAGAGTTTTAACATCAACACACATAGGTGCGACCTCTTCACACACAGTGCCCTGTTTTCAACTTACTCTCCAGAGCATGGTACAGCAGGTTGAAGTCCTCTCTGTTCTGGGGGTTCATCCAGCGTTGGCGGCGGTCTCTCAGCTGCTCCTCCTTCTCCTCACTCCTTCTTTTCTCCTGTAGGTCCAGCCAAGCAAGCCGTCGATCTCGCTCTCTTCTCAGTCGGTCCACTTCCTGCTGGGCGAGCCAGCGCCGAGCAAATGACTGCAGACAGATCACCTGGTTGGGTGACAAAAGAGGTTAGAAACAGGTCACAACAGTAGAAGTGAGTTATAATACAACCTATACCTATACTGTCCATATTTAGATTTTTAACATTAACATTTTTATGTGCTTTATATTTATTGCCTATATTACACATATATACTGTATAATGTAATTATATATATACTTCATTGGACCGCCTTTAGCATTCACAATGGCATCGTTTCAATAAGCTTCTGCAATGTCCCAACATTTATTCCCACCCAGAGTTGCAATAATTTTTCACGAACATTTTGTTTTGATGATGGGAGAGTCGGACCGGTGCTCAAAGTCTTCTCCAGCACATCCCAAAGATTCTCAATGGGTTAATGTCTGGACTCTGTGGTGGCCAATCCATGTGTTAAAATGAAGAGTTACGCTCCCTGAACCACTCTTTCACAAATTGAGTCCAATGAATCCTGACATTATCATCTTAGAATATGTCCGTGACATCAGGAAAGAAAAACTCCATTGATGGAATACCCTGGTCCTTCAGTATATTCAGGTAGTGAGCTGACCTCATTCTTTGGACTCATAACGTTGCTGAACCTAGACCTGACCAACTGCAGCAACCCCAGATCATAGCACTGCCCCCACAGACTTGTACAGTAGACACTAGACATGATGGGTGCATCACTTCACCCTCCTCTCTTCTTACCCTGATGGTCCATCACTCTGGAACAGGGTAAATCTGGACTCATCAGACCACAAGACCTTCTTCCATTGGACAGTTCTTAACCCAGTTTTAGTAGTTTAATCATCTCCTTAGATGTTTTATTTGCTTGATTCATGCCAATAATTTCACCCTTCTGAAACAGATTAACATCTTTTCCACGACCACAGGATGTGTCTTCACACATGGTTGTTTAAGAAATGAGAAGCTACTCGCTGCATCAGTTAGGGTTCAGTAACTTGTTGCCAGCAGAAACATAATCATCCATACAGTAATTATCTAATGGGAGATTTACCTATATACATATATTTAGTCAAGCATTCTTGTTGTTTATTGTTTGTTTTGTGATGAGTCATGTAATGTTAATTTCCTAGAGATCAATAAAGTCTTATCTGACGATAAACTCCACTATAAAAACATAACAATCTCACTTGGAAGTTTTAATTATTTTACAGCATTGAATGATTTGATTTAGCTTTTTTGACACTGATTAACAGAAAAAAATCTCTTTGCAGCAAATGACACAATTTCACAAGTCACACTACTGGTGAATCAGGCCAAAATCTACTGTACATCATAAAGATACTGTAAAAGAACTCTCAAAGCAATTCAGGGAAAAGATTATTCAAAAGCACATTTACATTTAGCAGATGGTTTTAGGTGTGTGACCACTGAGTGAGGAAGCCACCAAGACACCTGTGACTTCTCTGAAGTCTCAGAGTTTTTCACAAAGCATGTGGGAGACTCTGGTGTCAACTGGAAGAAAGTTCTATGGTCTGATGAGACCAAAATTGAGCTTTTTAGCCATTAGAGACACTAGATGTTTTGGTGTAAACCAAACACTGCAACACACCATGTATGCCCTGTGGAGGCTTGCAGTCTGCTGTCTGCACGAGAATGTGGGACATGGAAGAAGATTTGTTTGTTGTCCAGCAAGAGAATTTCTCCAAGTATACACAACCAAAGCTCCATGCAAACAGAACTTGTTTAAGGTTTAATGGACAATGTTAAAGGGCAGTAGTGGCCAAGTCATCTCTTTCCAATTGAGCATTTGGAAACAAGATTTTATGATTATCACCTGACTTTTTGATGTCTTCTTTACCTGTCTGTTTCAAAACTATGGGATTAAACAGATTAAGCTGTATGACTGTGGGGACCCCTGACCTTTGCTGCAGTACCACAAACGTGGTATCTCAGTTCTACTTTACTAGAATATATGACCAAAAAGACACTACTCATTAAAATCACACAGTTAGTGTTCACTCACAGCTCTCAGCCTCCTCTCATGATACTCGTCTGCAGTGACGTAGGTGCCAGGAGTGACCAGCTTGTCGTTCATACAGGAGACATAGCAGCCGATCCCGGTCATCTGGGTGGCGACATTGACTGGACACTGTTGAGCCTGAGACTTCAGGTCTACTGTCTGAAAGAGAAAAACACAGACAAAGACACTGGCTGAATTTAAAGAAGCAAATTTAACACAATAGAAACTTTTTCGCCTCTCTCTCATCTTGGATAAAATGGCTCACATCCATCCACACATTAGTCTTTGGACAGAGGGAGCAGAAATAGATGAGTTCCTTAAGTAAGTTTTGTGATTCTGTCTGAGAGGAGCTCAGCTTCCTGCTGTGCAGACAGACTCCTTCATATGAGCTGTGTGCTGATATGGATGAGCTGTCTAATTTAGGAAAGCAGGGTGGCTGTGAACATCTAAAGGCCACGGCTCAGGTCACAGGCTTCAGGCTGATAATTGAGGTTCAGCACAGACAAGGTGAGCTGGTGGGTAACATTTTACATTTTCCAGGTTTATGACACAGATTGGCGATGCCGAAGTAGCCTGGGGAAAAAAAAGGTTACAGACTCAATCCCACATTTAATTATCAATGACCTTTTAAAGTCCCGAACTATCCCAGAGAGTGCAAAAAAAAGACAGTATACACACATAATTAAGCTGGAGACACGCGTCCTGTGATTTATAGTATAGGTTGCACCTAATCTGATTGAATCATCAGAACAAACAAGAAACACTGAGCTGAAGAAAAAAGTTGAAGGTCACACTGTATGAGTCCCACACAGCACTGCTGTGAGATACATACAATCAGAGAGCTTGTATATGGATGAAGTGTGAGTTTTGTCCAACTTAAATAAATTCAGATATTTGAACTTATTAAGGTGGATCAGTTCCAATGATGTGGTGCAGTGTTTTGTTCTACTTAATGAGGCTCACAGCTCAGTAGATGTGTATATAATAATAACACATTACCTCAATATTACCAGGTCTGTGAGGATTCAGACATGAAAAAATGTTTTCAGAAGGAACAGACCTAGCACCTAAGTGCTAGACCTAGCATAAGCCACCAGTGAAGTAGTTTACATGTATGTCTGTCCACACTCATATTTTAAGAAGTTGAGTTGAATGATGCATGAGTCCAAGTGACCTTTGAACACCAAAATCTATGGAGTTCATTCATCCTGCTCGAGAATGGGGCAGACAACTTGAAAACATAATGAAAACACGTGATGTCAACAGTCTGTACTTTAATTGTACTTTTCTACCCTCCAGTGTGTTTTACACTGCTTCACATTTCATTGTCATGATCTAAGTGTGAGTTAATTGTATTTTCATCTGTGAAATAGTTGAAAAGAATATTTTTGTTGTAATTGTTGTCTCCAATTTTCACTTGTTTGTTTTTGTAATATTCTTTTTGGCCACAAGGGCGCAGCACAAAAACAGCTGTAAGTACATTTACATTTAGTTATTTCACGCTTTTATCCAAAGCAACTTACAAGTGAGGTACAAAGCAACTAAATATCTTATCCAAGGAAAAGAACTATAAAGTGCTCTAGGAAGAGCTGCTATATTAACATAAAGTATAAGTGCAAGTTTTTTTTATTTATTTATAGGTTTTAAATTCAGATAAAGATTTAAGTGCAGGGAAAAGTTCAGAAGAGTTCTGTTTTCAGCAAGTTTTTGAAAGGTTAGACTAAGACAGCTGAGTGTGCAGAGGTGGGTAGGTCGTTCCACCATCGTGGAACCACAGAACTGAAAAGTTTTGCCTAGGATCTTTTGAGGGGATCACAAGTTGTTGTTCGCTTGCTAAGCCCGCGCGGAGGCGGCGGATTCTTTAGCTAAACTCCCTAAAACGTTTCCCATTCATTTCCAATGGTAGTGCTAAACCACTACGGATGCGATATATTCTTGGCCGCTAGTACGCGCTGTGGCGCCTTCTGGCCGCCCCGGTCCCTCCCCCTCCCTCCTGCCCGGTTTGTTCAAACGCCGAACGGAGCTCCGCTGTGTGGACGTTGCATCGCTAACCGGTAAGTGATGTTTAACTATTAATTAGTGCATTATTATAAGAAAATGTGATGACGAGATGGCGGTATTGATGTTTCGTCCACTCCGTGAAGTTTGTTTCGTGTTGTTTCGTACGGAGTTTACTGTTGTTTACTGTTACGTCGGGGGTGGGGGAGGGGGTCTCCACAGTAATTACACGTGAATTAACAGCTAACTAGTTATAAAGTTAGCATTTCTGTCAGCAGTAGTTCAGTGTTTTTGTTTGCTTTGAATTCGGAGTTGCAAATGAGCAGACTTCATTCATTCATTCATTCATTCATTCATTCATGATTCATTCATTCAGTGAATTTGTCGTGTTTACAATACTCAAGTAAAGGTCCAAGTAAAGTCAATACTGCCTTTAATACTCTGCAAAGCAAGTAGAAGCTAAAATGTAGTAAAATCAAAGTGGAAAACAAATACAAAGTTCCCATCTGTAAATGTACTTAAGTTTCTCTGCATTAGTTTTGTTCATGTGTCTGAATTGTTTCACACTGTGGGTCATTACACTGTTATGCAAATGATAAAGCTACATTGTTGTTAGTGGAGAGTTTGTTGTAGAGAGCAGTGAGAATATGAAAGTCATAAAAGGACCAGCGGTTATGTATGTATTTCAACTTCCCACTTCACATTAAGCCCATACCAGCAAACATATGTTTAAAAAAAAAAACCCTATTCATGTGTTTACTAAATCATTTTCTTCTTTACAGGTAAAATGCGCAAATTTAATTTTTTCCCCGGGAGAATCAGTGTTGTATTCCGCAAGGGACCACTTGGATATCTCCGCCAAGACCCCTCTGATGCAGCCAGACTGATTAAAGACAACCCGTCTCTACAGGACAGGTCTGCACCTGTGAAGGAGGAGCTGGTCAGACAGAATGCCCTCGCTGCTGTCCGTCAGAGAGGAGGAGATGCTTCAGACAAAACTGAGGTGTTAGGAGAATACATTCTACAGTTTGGGAAGTATAAGGGGAAGTCTTTTCGCTGGCTCCTTGAGAATGACATTGGGTATACCATCTACCTAATCAAAACCCAGCAGAAAGAAGAGGCTGCAGGAAGCTTCAAGGCCGAGGGGAACAGCAAGGACAGCCTACTGTCATTTCTGAGTTATGCCCACAGCTTTAAAGAAATACAGTCGCTTCTAAACTACGAGTCAACAAAGCCAGTTACAACAGCAGCAGCAGCATCAGAAGATGACCAGCTGGTTGGTTTTGGTTCCCGTATGAACAATACCTGGCGAGAGATTTGGGACAGCAGGGACGATGGCTATGCAGCCTTCATACTTAAGGCCAGCTGCGTTCCAGGGACAAAGATGCACAAGCTACAGCAGTACCTGAAAAAGAAGCAGTGCTCAGCCTCTGTGACGCACCCCTCACACACTCCTACAGAAGCCATGGGTGAGTGGGGTTTTTTTTTTCTTTCAAAGAAGTACAAAATATTTTAGTACACAAAAAGACAACTAAATAATTTATGTCTGTGCCACAGTGATGGATGAAGATGAAGAGCTGGAGAGGGCGATGCTAAGTATTTCTCCTTCCAAGAAGTCTGCACCGAGTTGTGAGTGATTTGATTTCATTTTAAAAAGTCACAGTTTCACAAAAAGCTGAAATAAGGTGTGTAGAATCTACACTTTAATTTTTACTAATTGTATTATTTTTGTATCCCTGTTACAGCTGCTGCTGCTGCTGCTGCTGCTGCACCCTCAACCACCAGACAACCACATGCTTCAGGACTAAAAAGAGGTTTATTAATGAAACTGCGCTGCTTCAACCGACAACTCTGGGACAATGAACTGCTCTCCCAAACCGAAGCACGACTTAAATCTTTCTTTCTCGTGTTGACCACATTCTGGTCCTGTTTGTGTTCTGGTGTTTTATTTGCTGTCCTAGTGACTATGAATTGATACCGCTCATGATGAGGGTAAGTATCAAGTTTTATTTTCTTAAATGGTTGTTGGGGGGGAGGAACAACTTGATTACTAACACTTGAATGCATGTGTTTGCAGTGTGCCTGTGTGTTGCTTTACCTGCTTAGGCTAAATTGTTATGAGTGTGACAACTGTATAAATAAATTCACATCTTACACATGTATATTAATTTAAGAAACCATTCAGTGTTGGTGACAAGCAGGTGAAGTAACATCTGTGTATGTGTGTGTTTGATTTCTGTCTCTACTAACACCAGATTTTGTATCATACCTAACTATAAATGCCTGACAAGACCTTTTCTGTTTTAGTACCATCTGCTACTCTGTCCTCGCTGTCCACATCCACTGTACACGAGGGTTCAGAACTAGATGGTAATTATATTTCTTAATACTTTCCAGTGCATCCCTTACAGCTAAACTGTACTTGATTAATTCTTGTTATTCTTTCTTGTTTCAGCCCCAGTTCAGCCACCTTTAAAGAAACCTTTGCCACTTCCACAGGAGTTGATGTTTCTAATGCCAGAAACAGCAGGTGAGTTACCTGTTAGTTTACCTGCATACATCATGTTTAAAATAACCACCAGTTTAAGATTTCAAAAAACCTCAGGTTTGTATTTGAACAACTACACTGTAGAGACTTAATGTCCTGATTTATTCTTCCTTTATTGTAAATAACAAATCTTTAAACATGTCTGTCCTAGCAGAGACACATTCTTCTCCTGAAAGAGCTACAGTGACCAGTCCACTACATTCACCCCCTGCAAAGAGAGCTCAAAGTAAGTAGTAAAATATGTTATATTTGCTTGTGCTCATCCTAAAGAGATACAGTCAAGTCACACAGAAATAATTTACACTTTCTCTATTCTTGTCTGACTAGGCCAGCCATCATCAACAGCCCCAAGCTGTTCTCCTCCTCCTCCTGCCTCCTCCTCAGCTTCCTGGCTCTGATCTTGATGTAAGTCAGTGGAACTGTTCTCACTTCAAGAAGATCTGGATGAAGACAGAGCTGAAATCCCTGGGCGTCTGGCCAGGTTCGCTTCCTGTGAGCAACCCTATGAAGATGGTGTCACTGTGGCGTTTCCCTCCCCAGCCAGAATTGAATGACAGCATCTCTGATTTCCCATCTCCCAAGTACTTTCAGCTTCACCCCTTTTTCATATGGAAGCCAGAGAACGATGACCTCATGGGCAGACTGAGGAACAACTACAGTTTGCCCTGCATTGAAGGTTGTGTCCAGCCACAGGTTGCCTCTGCAGGTGTCGGCAGACCACGTGTGATTGTGGGACTCACTGGACAGTACTACCTGTTGTCATCCAGGCTGTGTTGCAAAGTTTGTCGGAAGAGATGGTATGCTGACAACCCACTGTGGCTTGACAAACTTCCAAAGAGGTTCACAAATGTGTTGCCAGCAATACTTACCTACAAGAAGGCAATATGCAAGTCAGTTATGGATGAACTCAGGCGCACTGGTAACTCACCCACAGACATGGCAAGCCAGATCACAGAGATAATGCACCTTAAATATGAACGTGCCAACCTGGCCTACCTCCTCAGCTGCCAAAACATCATAGATGGTGAGTCTGGAAAGTATGGGCAAAAAACCATCACTCAGTTCATAAGGCAAGAGACAAAACCAGCTCCTTTTGGTGACTACTCTGACTCAGATGGCTGGAATGGGATCTCTGTTTCGGCACACTACCTAACTGACTGTCTGCTTTATGAGTACCAGCACCAGGAGGAGCCAATCAAAAAACTGCTGCAGGGAACGTTTGGCCAGGCATTCCGCTCAGACCACACCCGTAAAGTTGCTCGGAAGGTCACCTTTTCATCTGGAACCATGTCATCATATGCAGTGATGAATGAAAACTGGATGATTGTTTCATGGGTGATGGTACAGTCCGAGGCAGAGAAGTCACTGGGGCCAATGTTTGAGGGACTTGCGAACCGCTACAGCAACGCAGGAATAGAGAAGGCTCAGTACCACTGGGTAGACAGGTAAGAAATTATTTACTACTTACCAATAATTACAAATTACATTTCATATAATATTTTGCAGCTTGGTGCCAGTTCATTTAGAATAAGCAAGTTTCATAATTAGTGCTGAACGCTGAGGGGTATATTGTTCCCTTTTTATCTCCTTCAGGGATTGCTGTGCAGCATTTAAGGTTGCAGAATGTGCTCCAGGAGAGCACCTGAACTGGGATGCTTGGCGGACATCTGATGCCATTGCTGCTGAGGCCACTTCGGGCAACCTGTTGAACACATGTGCATCAAGGTCCCATTACAATACAGACATCATCGTCAAGCTGGACTTGTTCCACTGTATGAGGAGGTTTCTTCGTGAGTGTGTCTCAGAGCATCATCCCCTGTACAGTTCTTTTGCCCAGTTCTTGTCGGCAGCCTTTTCTGTGGTGGATCAGGAAGACCTGCAGCGGCTTAAAGACGCTTATAAGTTTTGTAGGATTCAACCTGCCAACCCCACAAAACAACACATTCGTGAGCACTGCAGGACCAAGATTCCACCACCGGATGAGCTGATCCAGAGAGTTGAGGGGGTTTTCCAGCACTTCTATCTTGCTAAAGACCCAAATGGTGTGTCTCTCTTTAAGCCCTCAATGCTGAAGGTGTGGCGGATTCAGCGGGTGCACATCCTCCGTGGTTGCCTTAGTGATCCTGAGGTGTTAGGTGGGATCTTGTACAGACATGGAGGAACAGTGCAGCTGAACCACGTACCAGGTGAGGGAGCTAAAGTTCCTGTTTGGATCCCCATCAGAGGCACATCTCAACAAGAGGGTTACCACTTTCATCAGGCTCAGTGGGTCACTGGAACTCGTGTTTCTCCAGAGCTGTTTCAAGCTCAGGGGATGACTGGGGTGGCCCGGTGGAATTACCAACGTCTGGTGGACTTGAAACTGCCAGGGGTTTGCCTTCCAGCTGCCTTTGACCCAGCTCTAATTGCAGATCTCAATGCAGCCTCTGAACGTGTGCTTGGACAAGTTAAATATCCTGTCCTTCATCTGTCTGCCACCGACACCGGGGAGAAGTTTGGACTGGGGTACGTGGAGCCTGGTTCTCGTCCAATTCCTCTTGACTGGGATAAGCACAGGACCAAGACAGGCTCTACCCATAACCCCCCTCCTCCTCAAGACAGCTCAACTGTAACACGGTCTGAGCTTCTGCAGGCCTCCTCCGTGGCTTCAGCAAAGCTGTTTCAGTTTCCAGCCTGCCCTCCAGCTGATGCTGCAGATGAGACTCCAACACCAGTTTTTGAACCTAAGACTGAGCCAGGTAAACATTTGTAAGACATTAGTGGAGATTAATGTATGATATTTCATTTTTCACCTGTAGTTTTTAAAAAGATATTTAATGTATTACTAAACTTTCACGTACACAGATCAGACAGTGATTTATTTTCATCCATAAGAGTGTGTAACTTTAGTTTGTCCCCTTACTTTTCCAGAAATACTTACTGCTCGCTCTCTTGTCTTGTTATTGTAGGAAGCACATATCCACCACCTCTGCCCCTGCTGTCCACACCAACTGCTGCTCGCACTGGACCTGTAAAGACTGGAGGAAGGGTCTTTGTTTTGGACCACAAGCGCTGGCCAGCACCTATGAAAAAGACTATTGATGATCTGCTCATTAAATACCATGGGCAGAAAGACATGCTGAAGCTCGTAGACCAGGATTATGCAGCTCTAGTTCATAACTCCTGTAGAGACCCAAACAGCATGCTTCACCCCACAACCAAATTACACATCTCACAGTACGTTAAGCACCTGAGCAAACTGATGAACACCAGCTCCTCTCTAAATACAAGCCCAGAAAAACTTCAAGAAAGGCAACAACTGTGGCACGCTCTGACAGTAGGGAGTGAGACTACCTCTGTGCCAGTAGTTACCATGCCGGTCCCAGTGGTTAATCCACCTCCACCTGTACAGCCCCTTGCCACACCTCTAACCCCAGACTCCATTGAAAAAATTGTTCTAGACATCATGGAGAAGCAACAACAACAGCAGCAGCAGCAGCAACAGCTACCACCACCACCACAACAACAACAAGGGCAAAAGAAGACACAGACAAAAACTTGTCTCTCCTGTGGTCAGCCGAAGTCACGATATGAAAATGATGGTTCTTCCGTCCACTTTTTTTACCAGCAAGGTCCTGTCAGGTATTTCTACTGCTCCACAAAAGTTTTTAAAGCTTACGGTGGTGAAGGTCTGACAAATCCAAAAATGCCCTTTGAAGATTTTACCAAGTCACAGTTCTTTCAACGGGAACTGGATGCCACTAAGAAAAAGGTGGAGGAGAGAGACAAACAGAAAAGAAAAAGGACTGAATCACAGCCCACAGGACGCAAGTGTCGGTTTTGTAAAACGGAACTGAAACAGGGACCAAACAGCCGTCACATTCATACAGGTTTCTCAGGAATTGCGGGAAAGTATATTTACTGCCCAGCAAAAGTCTTTTCCCTCTACAGAGATCAGGGCATGGAGAGGGAGATGACCTGGAAAGAGTTTCAGGAATCTCCTTTTTATGACAAAGAAAGACAGAGATGGATGGGGGAAAAGAGAAAATAAGAGAGTATCTTTATGTTGAACTCTCTTAATGGTCAAATGAGAGGACCAGCAGAATATATTTATTTATTATTATCTATATATTGTCTATCTATTATCTATTGTACATTTAATGCTTAAATGTGAATATGTGTGTGTGTGTGTGTGTTTAACTTTGCACCAAGTGTTTTGTGTGACTATTTAATACTGTGACTGTTACTCTTGATGATATGGTCATTAAACACCATTTAATTCATTAATGTTTACATGTCTCATTAAGATGGTAAAAAAAATAATTGCAAATTTAAATGAATTACAACTAAGTAATAAAATATTTAAAATGTACAAATTTTCAAATGATCTAAATGCCAGGTCTTTAGTTTTTTGTTTATATTCACTTAGATGAGAAATTGTGCATTTAAATTATTAAAACATCACTCCTCATCTCTCTGCCACAAAAAAGGTTATTTAAATTAGTTAAGAAAGTAAGAGTCGCGTTAATTGAATCAA
Source organism: Anabas testudineus (assembly GCF_900324465.2). Lineage (NCBI taxonomy): Eukaryota > Metazoa > Chordata > Actinopteri > Anabantiformes > Anabantidae > Anabas > Anabas testudineus. The sequence continues at coordinate 22,838,599 of NC_046615.1, read as the reverse complement.
ACTGAACCATATAATCTTAAAATATGTTTTATCAACTTTGCCTCGACTGGGATTCGAACCAGGATTCAGGCAAAAATGACCGGATTAAGAGCGTGGTTCAGCACCTTGGACAGCAACAAAAATGCTGCAATTTCATTGGCTGTCACTGCGCTCCACCTACACGCGACTGGCCCCCGCGTGAGTGAGAGGGATAGTAGACCAGGATGACGGATATCAGGTAAGCCAGTGCTGTTGGGTCAGGGCTCTGAACCTGATGCAGCAGCTACAGGAAGCCAGTGCAGCAATCTGAAGAGTATATAGTGTCCTTTTTGACTGAAGTACAGGGGTCTGGCTACTAACTAACTACTGACTTACCATATGTTAGGGATGCATTAGATCACCTAATTTGTTTCAGGCATACCAGGCCTGAGGTAATATACAATATGGTCGATGATCATATGATGGCATTTCATCAAAATACTGTTCGATAGTGATGTAAAATGAGGTGAATGAAAATCACCTTTCACAAAAATAAAGCAATGCTAACAATGTATGATGTGGTCAACCGGTCACGACAAATAGCAGACACAGAACCACTGTTTAGCTTTGTTCTTTCACATTTTCATGAATAACAAATTACAACAAAATGGCCACGTTCTCACAGATAAAGGTCATGTTACTTTCTGTAGCGAAAGATAATTCTTCTGACAGCGTAGCTCCTTTTAAGAAAGAAGAAAATACCATTGAATTCATAAATGGCGATGCAACCCAATCCTAGAGACTCATATGTGTCTTATTACATTACATTACATTACAGTCATTTAGCAGACGCTTTTATCCAAAGCGACTTACAAGTCATTACAAGTTACAAGGGTAGGCAGGGCAGAGTGAGGAGGTCTTGCCTAAGGACCCCTACTGGAGGTAGCCATAGCTGGGATTTGAACCCCAGTCTCCCACATGGGAGGCGGTGATGTTACCACTACACTAACCAGCCGCCTTATGTGTTGAGCAATACTGAGATTCACGTTAAAAATAAACACGTTCAAATGCACCAGCTAGAGAGTGACAAATGAAGGGTCAGAGGCCAATCTGCTGTGTCCGCTGATTAAAATAAAGTACCAGCTGCCATCACTAATCTATACTGTATGTTTTTGAGCTCCTCAGTGTTCCTTTAGTTTGTGGGGAGTTTTCAAATACACAACATTTTAAAAAGCATTCATGTTACCACTGCTGATAATAATTGGTGAGGTGTAAAAGGAAATAACAGCTAGCAAGAAAAAGAAGGCAGCAACATGCACAACAACACACTTTTCCTGTGGGAAGTCTTTGCTGTGACAACACCACAGCGCAACAGACACGAAGGTCTCATTACTGCAGCTGTGTGTCTTTATGTATGAGCATGTAATGTAATGAGCCAGCCACCATCATTAGAGTCAGGAAACGTGTGTGTGTGTGTGGGACAAAGTGTGTGTAGAACAGAGATACCTGTAGGATGATGAAGGTGAGTGAGGCACCACCTCCTTTTGATGAGGATACACACACACACACAGTCATGTGTCATATGAGAACACATATCTCATATCTTAATGATGAATACTCCCTGGGAAGATATTCCACCACACCACATTTGGCAGCATTTCACAGGCCGCCACAAAACTGAAAAAAATTCATTATGAGATTATGTTTTTTATGATTAGTGTTTGTTCCATTCAAGAATAATGTACTAGTTTGTGTCTTTAAGGTGGAGGAAAACAAAACAACCATCATCTGATCATCTGCAGAAAATCCAATGTTTTGATAAGACAGCTGGAGCTCAGGACTCATCATGAGAACTTTTATTATTGTACAAATGATTTAACTTTATACATTTATTGAGCAGTTCTGGAAAATATCAACTGATGCTTTCTGCAGGTCATGAGATCTAATGAACTAATGATGTTAGCACTGCTGTCCCACATCTGTATACTGATTCTGCTGCTCTGTGATGACTGTGTATGTATTTATTAACATGCATCTTACATACAAACAGCTGTGTGTAACAAGAGTCTCATCACTGACTCTGCCTTTATGAAGTTAAATTGTCATGCACATGGTTATTCTGTAACAATGTGAACTAGATAAGCAAAGTCAGAGAGAAAAAAAGGAACATGAAAAGACTTAGAGAGCTCTTTGCTGTTGCTTGTGTTTATAGACAAATGTTGGTTTTGAAATGTAGAGCTATTTACTGTACATAAACATTAATGATTGGCTCTTTTGCCTCCTCCTATTGGGCACAAAATTTGTTTGGGCAGCATGAGAGTGTGAGACAGAGCATGACAGCGGATGTCTTACACCAAAAGCGTGACAGCTGGCGACCACAAAGTCACATGGCTGGTCTGTAAGCTGCCAGGTGAAACCTGCAGCTGAGAAGTTGAACCAGTTAAATCACCACACAGCGAATTGTTACACAGTCAGGGTCAGAATATAGCCACAACAGTTAGGTGGTCGTGGTAATAAGGGAAGGCATCTTTGTTTCAGTCCAAAAGCTTCAATTCACAAACACACAGACACAAAACTATGCTAAAAATCACAGGTTCCAAGGTATTTTTCCCAGAAAACTCTGGAAAATGATGGGATCTTCATTCCTGGAATTCAAACTAACTTCTGATTGGCTGGTAGAGCTTTCTATTATACACAGGAAAACAGTGAAGTTCAGAGGTCTTCCAGGAAGCAGTTGTTCATGGATTGGTGTAAAAAGATGTTTTCAAGGGTTATCCGATAACTCAGCATACCTGCTTCTTGGAAGGTTAAAAGTTATCAGGGCATTTGAACTTCCTGGAAAACCTTTACTGTTCTTTGAAGCCAGTGCATCCTCAGTGGTGATCTAATTGAGCTGTCCAAAAGTCAAAACAATAAAAGTATCACAAAGTTTTGGATAAAGTGAAACACGGCACCAGAACTATGCCAGATGTAGACAAATGTGTTGGTGCCCTTCCATGACAAAAACTAGAGCCCCCAGGTTTCTCTGAAATTACTTGAAACTGACTATGTAATAAACCAGCTGTTCAGTGTTACAGCATCCAAAATGCTCCTGGAGATTTTCTCAGAGAAAGTTGACGTGATTGATTTACTCGCTCTGATTTATTATTTTAAAATATGCAGGAAATGTGCAAAGATTTGTTGAGAGTGAAGTTAACCTTGTTTGAATCTGTCTGTTGTTCAGCCTGAATATAATTTTTGCAAGGTATTGATCTACTCATGTTGGTTTTAGGGAATCTATTCAGTTATTAAAGTGGAGCAACAGGAATTCCAGACATCTTTAAAGAAATGAAAGAAGGTGAATGACTGTGATTAATTACCTCTATGCTGCAGAGCTTTTCTAATTGATCTTCACAGCAATAAAATTGCTTAAAAATGTTGGAGTGGAAATATGTAGATTGTGAAAACTGGTTGATGATTTGGAAAATGATAATTAGGAAGATAGACATGTTTAATGTGGATTGACAGGATTAAACATGGAATTCTGTTTGTTTAGTTCCATATGTTTTTAATTATATTTGAGTTATTCATATTTTTATGTGATATCTTTTATCATACGTTTTTGGAGCTTTGTGCTGTACCTGTGTGTCTCTGCTGAAGACGACTACTCCTCTGTCAGGTCTCCTCTTTGGCAGCGTCTGGACAGCAGCATGGTGGTACTCCATCCCCGTGAGTCGATGTCTGTATCCACCCAGGAAGGCCTTCTGTTGACAGGGACGCTCAATCTCCACCACCACCTCCTGGAACAATCCATCATCTAAAAGTCAAACAGATAATGATCACTACAGTTTGTAGTGGATGAGTTCAGTTTCACTACTCATCCATTAGCTACTTTAGTCTGAGAAAGGATGAAAAGACATCATAGTCAACTGGAGACACATTGTGCTGAACGTGTCCACTCTTGTTGAGTGAAGAGTTTTCCACATGCACATGCTGTATATCAATTCTCTCCCAAATTGAGGTCTCCTACGAACTCTCCTCAGATTGAAGAAGCGACTTGGATAAGTAGGAAAAAGTTCTATCTAACAAGAGAGAAGTCCAGTTTCTGTGACCTACAGATAATTTGACAGAGACATCAAAATACAAGCTGAACGTCTAAGCAGCAAAAAGTGATTTCTTATCTAGATGCGCTGTTCAAACCTGTTTGAATTCGGACAGTGATGACATCGGGCATGTTGTCATGCTCTGGTGGACGAATAGGGCGGAGCGGGTGGATGATTGGGTCGGTGGAGCTCATTTCCAGCCGGGTGGAGCCATGAGGCCGGACTCCAAGCTCCATCAGACTCTGCTGCTCTTCCACCACTCTGCCTGAAACAACAAGAGACAATCACATTGTCTTAGATGACAACTGCTAAAAAGAAATGTCTCAGTCTAAATGGAAAATTAGTCTTTGGAATCACATTTGGTCATTTGGAAAGAAACATTATATTCACTCATTAAATTTACCAGCCACTCAAGCTTTTCACCCCAACAACTAATTTTTTCAGTTTTTTGTTGTTCGTTTATAATTTCCGCAGAAACCTGAGCTCTGAAAAGCTAATTTCTGTGTTTCTAATACAGACAGCTCCACACAGCAGGAGAAGGTCCCCTGTGATGTTCATGACCTGGAGGAAAAAAACGTGAAGCAAATCTAAAGTGTAATGAGTCTGATTTATTAGGACAAGCTAAGCACGGTACTCTGATGCCAGGAACGAAAACAATCAATTTTTGAAAAAGAAGAAACAAACACCTGGATAATAGTCTTCCATCAAAGACCTTAAAATCCATATTATTCATATATTTCCACTTTATCTTTTTCACTTACAACAGAAACTTAGTTAAACCATTTGTGAAGGATCTTATAGTTAATAGTTTCCAAAATATTGTTGCCTGCTGATAAACCTCAACATTTTTGGAGAATTCAAAGGGGGAGATATGAGAGAGATGCGTTTAGTAACTACTGGTCTCACACTGACTGATCATTTACTTATCATGTATCACAATTGTTTTCAACACCAGTGATTGTTGTGAGAGAAAGAGAGACTGTACCATCCAGAGAGATCTGCAGCACCTCTGAGGGGACTCTGAGCTCTGAAGCAAGGTGACATTTCAACTCCTGGATGCTGAGACCGATAGCAAAGGCCACGGTCATCACATGACCCTCCGGCACCAGCACCACCTTCACTGCAACCACACACACAAACACAAGGACAGTCTGTGGCTTTTCCTTTTTTATGTTGTGGAATTTTACGATCTGTTTTCATCAATTTTCATAAGAGTAATACAGAAATAACAACAACAACATAATTGATTTCACAATTGGTCCACTTTTTTTTAATGTTTCATAAAACTGTGAACTAGAATTGGGGGTTCACTCTGTGTATTGTCATGACTACTGTTTTTATCCCAACTGATAAAATAACAAGGTATTGATCCTCATTTAGTTACAGGGCCAGTTTACCTTGAAAAGAGAAAACAACGTCAGGTATTTCACTGCCTACATCCACAAATACGTACATGTTCCCGAAATATCTGCATCTGTCACAGTGGGTGTGATAGAATTTAACAAGTCACATGTCAGAAACGCTTCACATAATTTTATAATTCTACATTTATTGTATGTCACTGCATGTCTCACAAACACGTTTTATCTTCATAATGGAAATAGGATTATATAGAAAACTGAATTTTATTTCTGATTAATTTAACGATATTTACCATTGTTTAGGGCCCAGTTCATATTTTCTGATCATCTCTAAATCAGAGTTTCACCTGTAGCTGTTGAGTTTCTAATATTTTCTGTTCTCTGGGGCTCTCTAAGCTGCTCAGCATCATCGGGCAGATCAGCTTGACTTCCAGCTTCTTCCACCAATTCAGGCACATCTGCACAAATCAGAAAATTAAGATTAGAATTTGCAAAAACAAATGACACCTGTCAAGCTCAGTGTAAACTATAAATACTAAAAACATTATAAATATTAAAAACATTTAGATGGACTACTGAAATCAATATTTAGGAACCATATTTAAGGGCTCTCTATTGGAAATGTTATGTTTATATTGTAATATTAATGTTTTTCTAAATTGTCTTAACACTACTTATTATGTTGTATAGAACATTTGTATTAACGTACTCTGTTACTCATATACTTCAGCCAGCTGCAGGAGACCAGTCAGACTAACTCACCAGTTTCTATTAGATTTCCAGTTTCTGCATCATGGGTCAGATGAACCTGGGTTTCAGCTTCTCCCACATCCTGCAGCAGACCTGTACAGTTTAGAAGGATGAGAGACACATCTTAATATGAATAGAAACATATGTATATATCAAATATGATAAATCTGCCTAAACATAATCTCAATAAATACACTTGCTGCTTTCATTACAGTGAAAACCTTTAAATACCTGGTTGACCTGTGCTCCACCTGGACTCGCCTGGATTCAGCCCGTTGGTCTGCGCCTCCTTCCCATCACCTCCCGGCTCTGTGTCGTCCTCTGTCGGCTCCGGTGCAGAGTTTCCTCCAGGTTGTGGGTTTGTTGTTGTTTCTTCTTTTTCCTCCTGATCTTTATTTTTCCTGAGGTCCGACATAACGTTAGCTTAGCAGCTTTAGCTAACCGGCTAACGCTAAGCTGAAGTTAAGAAGCGCGTCTCAAACCCACCAAAGCGCTGAGTCACCATAGACAACAGGTGACACGGGGAGAAACTGGTCCACAGCAAGTGGGTTCAACTTCTTTTTAACCCTAGACCTGTTTTATTTTTCTCATTTAACAGTAATATGAGTTAGCTAGCATGTTGCAGCTAACTCCACACGGTGCCCTAACGTTAGGTTGGTTTCCAGGCAACGCCGGAGTTTACCGGTTTCTATAGCAACAACGAGGCGTCATCCTCTGTGTTAAAACAGGAAAAAGAAGCTTTAATATCTTAAACTTAACTTTATCTTATAATATTTAATGGTTTAATACTCTAAATGTTGAACAACATGAAGCTGTAGCTGTTCACATCAAGTGGTAAAGAAATGTGCTGAGACTCTGAGTCCTTGTTTGTGTCATATGCAGTCTGTGGTGTAATATCAGTGCAGGAGGAAATATTTAAATCCTCATAGTTCTGTTTAATAAAGCACATGAATTGAACTATATCTGCACTTTCCACAGACCTGCAGGCATCCTGGAATTAGTTTATGCCTCACCTGGAGTCAAAGTGAATTTCTAAATGTTGGCTGCAGGATGAAGGAACTTATGGAAACATGGTGTAAAACTTTAGGGACAAGAAATCATGCATGGAAGGAGTTCACACTGGGGTGAAATGGGTAAATAAACTACTGTGATATGACCAATATAAGGAATATTTAAGTTGTGTACATTTAATCAGTGTTCAACATTACAGCAGTAGGCCTACATCATGCAGTAGGAGCAGTAGACTCCCATGTCACAGAAGTAAAAATAAGCACCAGTAGAAACAGATTTACTGGTATTAACTGCAGCTGGTGTTTGTAGTTTTCACTGAGCTGAGGATGCAGAGACTAAAACCCAGCAACTGCGAAAACATGCACAGTTTAAATATGGATGTTAAAACTGTTAAAAGCCGCTTGTGTCAGTGTGAGGATGAAAACCTCTTTTATTTTAGTTGTTTTATGGCCTCTGTCAGTGCAGGAGCCTTATGTTGAGCTGTAAACCGCTATTTTAGTCTCTGAGCCAGAGGAGGCGACGTTGTGGCCCCCGTAAAGCTCCATTAATCTGCTGCTGGGCATTTACTGGCTCCCCAGAGGTCACACCGCAGGAGGACGGGCCCCCACGTAATCCTGTCACACACATGTATTTATTAGACATTAGGTGTTTACTTGTCATATTGTCTGGATGATATTCAGTGTTCTCCTGGTCATACTACAGTAAAAGCTAATAATGATGCAACATGATACAACAATATAAAACACAACAACCTGTTGCAGAAGTTTGTGAAAGCACAAACTGCATCTTGCTGCTTCTAGATTATTATTCAGAAGTGATTCTTAACATTCATTAATTTAATAACCTATTAATATTTAACTTGTGCTGTGTAGGTAGTTTTGTCACTGCTGTCTAACAACAGAAAAAGTAAAATCAGAGAGTGGCTGTAATTGTCACTGCTAGAGTCTCTCCGACTGCTATGATCTATTGTTCATTAAGATTAAATACAATAACACAAATTACAGGTAATAAATATGCACAGACACTGATTTATCATGGTTGTAACCCCATCACTTGCTGTAGTTAACACACATCACGTCACATTATACATGAGCTCAAGTGGACAGATGTAATGCTGAGATACAGCAATAACTAGAATGGGACACATGTGAGATCACAGTGACTTTTGACGACTAAATCCTAATCAGTTTATGTTTCAATGGACGTTTGTGAATTTGAAGAAAAAATTATTTGCAAAGAAGATGGAACAACATCACAAAAACAGAGGCAAAAAAACAGAAAGCAAGTGGATAAAAGTCATAAAAAGTCAATAAACCACAGCAGAAGATATAAAAAAGAGCATTAAATATTACAAAAAGGATCAAATTCCATACGTTTACTCATAAACCTGAAACACTGCAGCACAGATGTCTGCTGTCGCCTCGTTGCCCAGTTTTCCACCAGCTTGTGGTTTAACTCAACAATTCAGAAGACCTCCATCATATCACATTTCCTAGACAAAGCAGCAGAGGGAGAAAAATAGACCTGATTGATTTTTCTTTCCATGAAACAATAAATGGTAAACCTGCAATCTGCACGCGTCCGTGGCCTAAGCCCCCCAGGCTTGTGGGATCTTGAATGTGGGGTTCTTGCCAAATGTGGCAAAGACCTGGCTTAACTCACACAATAGCACACGTAACCCGGCTATATTTAAGACCAGCGGGGCCAGGTGTTCAGCACACTGTGTTATCACAGGCAGGGCTGTGAAGCAGCAGAAAGCAGGTCACAACAAAATATACAATACTCGGACTGTGCATTTAGCGGAGGTTCAGCATCAGTCTGAGCCGCCAACGTACCGCACAGGTGAGGAGTTTCAGGTGCGTCTGCACAGGTTTGTTTGGCTGCGAGTTCAGGAGTCAGTGCTGTGTGTTGTGTGTTTGGCGTCATTGCTGTTCTCTTGTAGTGTTGTAGTGTTTTTAGTAACTGTGGGTTGGAGAAAAGTTGATACTGTTCTATAGTTAGTGAGTTTATAGTCACACATGTTCTACTTTAAATGCTCAGTTTACCTGCTGTGTCTCAGGAACACTGGTAATTAATGAAATAAAACACTGTCTGCATTTTTCTGTTTTAGCATCAAATGACCAGGAAACTGATTTAACAAATTACAAATCAATAAAATGAAGCTGCACTTGTTTTTATTGACACTGGGCTGAAAGATGTTTTGTGCTCTGTGGTCATTTTTATGGCAATAATCAAGGTTGGAGCTGTTTCTGCTGCTGGATCGTTGTTTTCTAATCTATAAGAAATGACAAGACATAATTTTTTATTACAATTGAGAAATAAAAATCTGTCATTAAGTGTACAGTAACACCTCTGCTTGTTTGAAACTTGAGATATTTGGAGAGTAAAGGAATTATTGGTCTTACATTACACGTTCGACATTATTATATAATTAGTGGGCTTAGTGGTCAACAACTTAACACAAAAGTGCCTGAATCTCCAATGTGGTGATATAAGTTCATTGATTGAAGTCCTGGATTTGTGATGTTTGCAGAGTGATGAACACTTATGATGATGAATACAGTGAAGAGGAGCTCAGCGACTACATCATCCAGCTCAGTATTCAAGACTCTTGTCAGGATGCTTTTCTGAAATCTGCAGCCAGGTATGGAAGCCACAGCTAAACCTCACCTCCTCTTCCAAAAAACACATAATCAAAGTCAGCTGATTGTTCTGTGCTCCCTCTGCTCCTGACTGTTAGTTTAGCAGCGGCGACGGATGAAAATCTGAGAGTCTTGGCTGCCATTGAGCAAGGTAGGCCAGACGCCACACTGGAAAAACCTTCATCATCACTACAGAGTGTTGTCTTCGTGTTTGGTTCTGTTGCCTCTCCTCTGAGGCCCGCAGCCAAAAATCACATGCTCAGCAGCTGTAAGTGAGGACTGCCAAGCATCAGGAGGCTGGCAGACCAACAGAGACATGGAGATAAGCAGAGAGACGAGAGGGACAGTTAATAGCATGAAAGAAGCACCAGGTGGAAAGGGTTTCCAGAAAAGAGCAAAAGTCCAGAATACCATCCAACACAGCAGCTCCAGTGAGTCTTGAATGTTTCTGTTTCTTCTTCTCTTTAATAAAATGCTGGGCTCTGGTCTCGTTGCCAGGTGAGGTGTGTGTGCTCAGGGAGATGCTTACACACACCTTCGCCTTCAGAGAGATGGACAGTTGCGGCTGGCTTCCCCTCCACCGAGCCGCGTCTCAGCCGGTCCTGGAGGTTCTGGAGACTGTCCTGAGACGTGAGTTCATGTGCAGATTCTCAGATCATCTAAAAGTTACATGTAGGATCTTATGAAGGTGTGAAAGGCAAACAGTTCAATATTGTATAGATACATAAAGATGTGTTACCTCATCTACAATAGCGCTGTTGATCCTAGAACAACGTTTTAATTAATGCAGCATCACAGGTCCAGTGCCTGCAGGAGGTCAGTTTGGTAATATAGGATGAGCCACACCTGGAAACGTCTCTCACCTGTGTCTAGAACTCACAACAAAAAGAAAAACAATATTTTTGACCAGTTGAGGGCAGCAAAGAAGTTTTTTGCTTCACTGCTTCAGCTGAAGGCGGCAAATCCGGTCCAGCTGAGAGGGTTCTTTGTTCTATACTACGACATCATCCCTTCCCACTTTTCAGACTATGGAGGGCTGTGTAGTGTCTGTGAGATAATCTGACATTCACACACACACACACACACACACACATACTTCACATTGCTATGGTCAGTTGGGCCGGCAGGAGTGCTGATATGTACTGTCTGACAGCTGTCCACACTTTGCCCATGAGTTTTATTAATGGTCATGTGCAGTCGCCTCTCTTTCGGTTCTTTTTTCATTCTTAGCAGAAACACTTCCGTCTACTTTTTTGTGAGCAACCAAGTGCAACATAGCACATTCCAGGAGAGACTGTGCAGAGTGACCACAACAATAGAAACCTTTGATGATAACAGCACTGTTCTTATATTGAGCTTTTCTATCTCAATGAAGAACTAACAATCACACACTGATGGTGGAGGAGCTGCAGATCACGGGGAACTTGGTGTTCAGTGTTTAGCTCACAAACATTTGTTGACATGTAGACAAAAAGGAGACAACTGCTAACTATGTGATGAGAGATCATCCATGTCCTGAGCCCATGACTGACATAGATGGATAATGTGTTTCATGAAGTAGGTCTGATCGACTGCATCCTGGCACAAAACCACCAGTTAGAAACCAAGACAATGATGAAAATAGAGCCTCCTCCGACCTGTAAGGTGACACCAATAAATTCCAATTCACTGAAACCAGTGCTGCCTTCCAGCTGATGACAGCCATTGTCTACAGTCCTATTGCTCTAAAATAACCTGTGATGTTGCTCTTCACGCATTCAGTCCGGAGGTCAACCAACAGGATGTCCACAGCTTACTGGGTCACCTGCCTGCTTGTACGATATGAACTCCAGGAATGTACAAGTTGACCTCCTCTGTGTGTTGTTGTGTTTGTGTTAGTGGCAGCTCAGGGACTCAGCCTGGAGGAAAGGACGGCTGTGGGAGGAGAGACTGCGCTCACTCTGGCTGTTAAAGCCGGGCGGGTGCAAAATGTGAAGAGCCTGCTGGTGCACGGAGCCTCACCCCACAACACCAACAGCAAGAACGAGTCACCGCTGCTGCTGGGTAATACGCTGGAGCAGGGAGATAGTGATGAACAAGACATGTGGACGCAGTGATGGTCATTATACAGAAAATGTAGAGACTTCTTTGTTGTTCATCTTTACGACCAGAGGGGTAAACATGTTAGATAAGTGGTTCCTGGTTGGAAAAAATACATTAGATATCCCCGTCATGCTCCTCATACACTGCACAGAATAGCTAACATTACTCTTGGTGGTTTTCCACACCTCTAGCGGTGAGAGGTGGCTCTTATGAGATGACACACACACTGGTGGCTCATGGTGCCTGGGTGGAGCAGGTGTGCAGGAAGAAGTGGACGGCGATGCATGAGGCCGCTAAAGTTGGCAACGCAGACATCCTGATGCTGCTGCTCAGGAACGGTGGGCGTGTAAATCAGAAGGACGTGACGGGAGTGACGCCGCTCGCTGTGGCTGCTGAGCACGGACACTTCCACATCACTGAGATCCTACTGAACTGTGGTCAGTCTGAAGTCAGCTGGGCTGAACAATGGCAATAAGGAAAACACACAGTCTGCTTATGTCTGATTCCTGTACGAAAACATTTCTGACAATCCTTTTTCGTTTTTCTCTTGTCCCTACTCAGGTAGCAAAGTCAACTCTCAGGCCTGTAATGGAGAAAGTGTCCTACTGGACGCAGCAGGATCAGGAAACACTGCCTGCATTCAGCTGCTGCTGGACAACGGAGCCAACCCAAACCTGCCCAGCATCACTGGACACCTGCCCATCCACAAGGCAGCATACGCCGGACACTATGAGTGAGTTCACACAGTCAAGCAGTCTGAGCTTGAACGGGTCAAACAGAAAGTCGGACTCTGAAATTCATCCACATCTTCATGTTAGAGGCAGCGGGAGCTGTTTTTCAGTATAGTAACAGGGTTGGTTGATAAACCGGTGTAGCTGGTAACAGCTAACAGAGTAGCTACTGTAGGAAACTCAATATCAATAGCACTAGGCAGGTACCTTTCAGGAATGAGCATCATTTCAATAGGTAACTCGATTGGCTACATCAACAGTTGCAAATCATGATATATGATAGAAAAATAAACTGAATATATCAACTTAGGCTCTGAGAGGTTGTAGCACCAAACAACAGTAGCTGTCTTAAGAAATACCACAGTGACAGAGACAGGTGTGACAGGATCTTTAGTCATGATTGGTTGTTTGTTTTATTTTCCTGCAGCGCTCTGAAGATGCTGATACCTCTGACCTCTAAGAAGGCCATTAAAGAAGCAGGTCAGAGCCCGGTCCACTCTGCTGCAGAGGGAGGTCACACACTCTGCCTGCAGCTCCTGCTGGCCTGTGGCTTCGACGTCAACTACCGCATGAACACCAGAAACTCGGAAAACTACCGGGACATGAGGCGGAGTGCCTTGTACTTCGCTGTTTCCAATGGGGACGTGGAATGTACCAGACTCCTGCTAAAAGCAGGGGCGAAGACAGACCTGGACCCACTGTGCTGTCTCCTGGTGGCCGTCAGGTCCGGGCGCTATGAGATTGTGAAGCTGCTGCTGGCGGCCAGAGCTGATGTGAACTGTTTCTTCACGGTGGTGAGCGACACTGTGTTTCCCACAGCGCTGCAGTACTGTCTGAAGGACGAGGTGATGATGAGGCTGCTGCTCAACAACGGCTACAAGGTGGACCGGTGTTTTCTCTGTAACCATGACGACACTTTTGATGCTAAGGATGAAGTGGAGGGAAAAATCCCAGTAAGTTATGGCTGATATTTATTACCATTAGCTTGGCTTAGCAAAAAGACAGGAAGCAGGGGAAACAGTTAGCGCAGGTCTGTCCAAAGGCAAACTGAACCATTGACTGAGAGATGGTGAGGATGATCTGGATGATTCTAGGAAGAAACATTTTAAAATCAGAATTGAACATTTGAATTGAATGTTTCACAGTGAGTTTGTTTATTTGTGCTTAAAACATCACTAACCTCCTGAATATCCATCTTCCCTTCAGTTCTGTGAGTTCATGAGTCTCTGCTGCCTCATGCATCTGTCTGGGAGTGTGGTCCGGATTCTGCTGGACTACGTCAGCCATGTCCGCATCTGCTCTAAACTCAGACTCATCCTTGAGAAACAGAAAGAGTGGCCTGAAATATGTGAAGTCCTCAGTGAGTGCATTCATGATATTTCCATAGTTATTCACTGAAGAGTTAATATATTCACAGAGGAGCCAACTGTATGGAGAGTGAGTTCATTAAAAGGGCTGTGAGTGGGCTCAGACCATGGCTTTAGGAAATAACTGTCAATACCAGCAGGTGGCAGTAGTTTGTATTCATCATGTAAAAAGTAGAAGAAGACGATGTAGGAAAAGCAGCATGTTTTTCTTATTGTCACTTGATTCATGCTCACCACAGATGGTTTATAACTACTTCTGTCTGATAAGAAGCTGTAAAAGGAACTAGAGTTGATTTCTGTTGTTGTGTAGTGATTGGCTGAACTGAACAGCCAATCGGAGTGGGATCTCTTACCAACTGGTCCAACGTGCTGAATCAGCTGAAAATGAGATTTGCATCTGACGAGCACCTCACTAAAGAATGAGCTACACAGAGTTACAGCAGTTACAGAGGACCTTGATCATTCAGTGGAGTGGTGTTTGTGCCACCTGATGAATCTAGATCTATTATTCACTGTGTTTACTGCTGAAGAAAATATCTGGCTCCTGACCTGCACAATGTTCCACCACGTTTTTCTCTGACTGCTGAACTACGAGCTGAAATTAATGGTGAAGCTCTGTAAAGCAGAGCTGCAGATTTAGAGGGCAATTCACAATAGAGTGACCTTTGCCCTTTGTCCAGTACACAAATCAGAATCCAGTCAGATTTCAATTAAATATCCAGATTCTTTTCCGTTCCTCAATCACAACAAAGTGAATGGAAAAGTTCTGCTGGTGCCCCCTACAGGCTCCAGTGTTCATTACAGCCTTAATAGTACTGACTGGTCGTAGAGCAAATAGAGCGGCTGGAGGAAATTGTATGTGATTAATCTTCTTAATCTTCTCACTTGTCTTATTAATCGCTGTAAGAAAAAGTAAAAATGATTCTGAACCTTGCTCTCCAGGCAGTCCTCGCTCCCTCAGACACCTGTGCAGACTGGAGGTCAGGAGGTGTTTGACCCTGAAGAGGCTGAAAAACTCTGAAGTTATGAACTCACACGTCTTCCCTCCCAGACTGAGGAGCTTCATTCTGTACCAGGAGCTCGACCTTTACAGCCAAGACCCTGAACGCATCATGTGAAAATCTGTCGACTCCCTGCAGAAGTCCTGTTGTTAAGGAAGGATGTAAATATTATTATTTAAGATCTTTGTAATATTTTAAGAGTTTTCTGACGGAATCTTGGTTTTTACTGATTATTTTAAATATAAATAAAGTAAATACAAACCTTTTTGGTGTATTTACAACAAGTCAAATGTACTTTATACTTTTTATAATCACTGTATCAGTTCAAATCTTTTACTTTGCCATTTCTGCCTGTTACAAGTCTCTAGATTTAGTCTATAGGTGTTTTTTTACTTTATCTGTTTCACATAAACCCTTGTGCTTCCACAAATTCTCCCTGAAGCACAAAATGTGGATAAATTGTCCCCAACAGATGCACAATTCCCTCATGTCTAAGAACTATTGCTGAAAACTACTCATCTGTTTTGAGATATAACTGAGACGGAGAATTGAAACTATATTTCAGAGGTTCCAACCAGTGCTGAGAACTAGAACCACTGTTGAGACGTCACGAAGAGACAAACTTGGTTGTTGGTTTTGGTGTAGTTAAAATATGCATTATGTTTGATGCCTCTACAGTGTGAAATTAAAAGCTCATATGCATGTTTGTCCAGACTCATTCTAATAAGTTTATACATGAGTCTGAGCAGGACAGGTCACAGTGACCTTCACCTTTGACCTTTGAACATCAAAATCTAACCAGTTCATTCTTGCGTTCAAGTGGATAGTGGAGGCAGATTTGGAGAAACTCCCTAAAGACGTTCTTGAGATGTTGCTGTTGCTGAGGCACAAAAACTTTAAACTTTTAACAACTTAATTTTAACTTAAAGATATAATTTGACTGTTACAGCAAAACAGAGAGGTCAAAGGTCAGAACATGAGTCATTTCACTCCTGAAACCTCTTCATTTTTGCATGTGGATTGATCTCGCCATGAAAAGATCATCACTTCCTGACAACACAACAAATATTCACACAACCTTCGGCCTCATTGTTGTTTGTTATTTGCTGAGGAAGATGTGCACGTGGTGACATTTCACTCCTCGACTGGCTTCGTGTCAAATCCACTGGAACAGGTGACGCCTATAAATAACTCGTGCAGTGTGTGTTTGTGTGAGTGAGGCTCGGCCCGTTCACTGTGCTGCCTTCGCTTCGTGTTGTGACTTCTCAACATTTATCAGGTGAGAATAATCAAATACAGCTTTATTTCTGTTCCACGTGGATTTTACAGAGTCTCTCACGGAGGATAAAACACTGTAAGTGTTCCGTGAGGTGCCAGCTAGATGTGATCCATGGTGAAGAGGTCAGTGTCAAAGTGACCTGAAAACAGAGCTCATAACAAAAACCTCAGGACAGAGCAGCAGTTCATCTGAGTGTGGACCCGGCAGTTTCCTCTGAACATTTAGAAAACGTGTCTCTGAGTAGTCGGTGAGATCCGAGAGCTGTGACCCAGTTTATTACTGACACTGACGCTCAGACGCTGGTGGAAGGTAAATAAGTAAAACCAAGGGAAGGATTTCCTCATATGTTCTCATTAATTCTACTATGAGAAGGAAACGTTACTTTGACTCCACAACAACTGAAGTTAGGAGGATTTTAAATGAATATTTAAAGAGTTTTTACTCATAAAAATCAAACATTTCATGGTTCCAACATCTTAAAAGCTGCTTATCTTTTTACTTTTTATAGAGTTTTTAGGGACTTTGACTGTTTTACTCATATTACACCTTTCATGGGATATAAGTGCAAGATTTTTTATAAGTGGTTTTAAATTTTTACTCAACTTGTTGCTGTGTCTTTAACTCACATAATAGATCACAGCTGTTTATTTTCACACCAGTATAAACTACTAACTAAAATGATTTCTTAGTCTTGTGCTCATGTTGGTTCAGACGTCAGTTTATAATGTTACGGTGCTGTGGCTGATTTGTCCAGTGATATTTAGTTCGTACTCTCACATACAAGTGAAAGATTCCAGTAACTATAACAATGAATGAAGATCTGCTGACTCGCCACTGTTTGCAGAGTCAAAGTCAATGTTTTATCAACTCACAACAACGTCAACAGTTCATGTTAAGACTTTTGCTTGTGGAGGAACTGAAGTGACGTGAAGGTGTTACTGTACCTGTGTGACGTCAGGATGGACACACCTGACGACCTGGACGAAGACGAACTTCTGGACCACAGTGTTCAGATGATCATTCAGGAGTCGTGTCAGAGGGAACAGCTGACAGCATCAGGGAGGTACAACACACACCGGCTTCACCATCAGTTTCAGAAAACACCTTCCTCTTTTTAACAAGTCCCCATTTCTACGTTTAGGAGTGAAGCTCTAAATCTCCTGGACGCCATCAAACATGGTAACATCATTATCATCATTATCACTATAACATTATCAACACTACAAAGCTCTGGCAGAAACTGCACATGTAGCCATCTGCTCATGTACTGAAGTATTGAAGTACTGATGTGCAGTAAAACTAAAGTAAATGTAGTTGATCTTCAAACTGTTCAACATGAGTCTGTGTTTCTAGATGAAGTTAGACAGAGATCAAATGAAATTGCTGATTCATCTCCCACAGTTTCTATGTTCACAGATATGAAAGACTTCTCACTGAAACTGTCTCTGCAGGTGACGTGTTGATGCTGCAGGAGCTCTGCGGTTTCCCAGCAGCCTTCAGTCAGCTGGACGAGCTCGGCTGGTATCCTCTGCACAGGGCGGCGGTCCAGCCTCTGCCCGCGGTCCTGGAGATGGTGCTGTACGGTGAGAGATGGGTCCAGACGAGCCCGATGCTGGTTGTTTCTCTCCATGAAACACTAGATGGCAGCACAAACGACTGTTTATTCGTTTACTTTCTGCTGAATGTTGTAATGTATAAAAAACATATTCACACTAAGAGTTATTACAGATTAGAACAGTTGGTTTACATTAAATCCTAAATGTAAAACACATTTCACAGAGCTGAACAAGAGCAGAACAGCGCATGGAAAACTATTAACTCCACACAGCAGTGGTCTATTTATATAACTGAATGATTCTTTAATGAGTTTTATTTTTTGTATTTATTTATTTTTCCTCTCTAATCAGGAAGTAGGGTTCCCTCCAAATGAGAGGATCGTATTCTTTAAGATTACTCCTCAACACGTGACCCAGTCTGTGATGGTCTGAAGTGTCAGTACGTGCTGGTGCAGAAGCTACATCATGGTCATCAACTGTCTTTGTGTGTTCCAGCGTCTTTCAATCTGACTCTGGAGGAAAAGACGCCAGAAGGTGAAACCTTCCTGACTTCAGCAGTCAAAGTTGGTTTGGTGGAAAATGTGAAGATGCTGCTGGAACATGGAGCTTCTCCTCACACGACCAACAGCAAGAACGAGTCCCCTCTGCTTTTAGGTCAGATGTGTAGCATCTACTGAGAAGAAGCGATTTGAGTTGTTTTCTCCATCCTCACTATCGTTCCCCCCCCCCCCCCCCCCCCCGTCCTACCAGCAGCAGTCAGAGCCAGGTCCCAGCAGATGGTTTCCTGTTTGATAGCTGGAGGAGCTCGAGTGGAGCAGGTGTGTCTGAAGAAGTGGACGGCCGTGCACGAGGCGTCTCGAGCCGGCTGCATCCATGTGATGGAGCTCCTGCTGCAGAATGGAGGTCAGGTTTCTGAGACAGACCAGCATGGAGTGACTCCTCTGGGAATCGCTGCAGAGTACAGCCACGCTGAAGTCCTGGAGCTCCTCATTAAAAACGGTGAATCATCAGTATCACACAATTCATTCAAATACATAAAATGTGGCCACTATTTTAAGTTGTCAGTGCAACTTAATATAATAATGGATAAAAGGTTCAATTTATGGTTTTAAAACTGAAGCAGTTCTTATATCAAACGAATGGATTAAATCATCTCGACTTCTTCCATCTGTGCTGAAGTAAATATTGGTGCTTTTCCCTTCAAGGTGCTGATGTGAACGCTCAGGCGCCTAATGGCGACAGCGTTCTGTACGATGCTGCAGGTTCAGGGAATCCAGACTGTATCGACGTCCTGCTGCAGCATGGAGCAAATCCCAACATTCACAACCTGAGCTCTCAGCTTCCCATCCACCGAGCGGCATACGAAGGACACTACCTGTGAGTGGGTCGATGTCACAGAGTTATTAGAGTTATACATTAACTATGACACCTGAGCATGAAGCGCATCGACTGGCAGTAATTCTGGACCAAAGGGGGGTTGTTGTTGTTTTATTCATGTTGAAAACAACTTGTTGTTGTCAGCTTTATGACTAGATGATGACAGAGAGAGAGAAATGAGTTTCAGTTTTCAGAAATTACCACAGGATTAGTTTTACCACAGTCCATCGGACTCAGACACTATTATCACCCACATACTGTATAATACAGTCTTGGGATCCGTTCCCAGGCAGCCCTCACACTATGATTCATGTGACCCTAATAACACACGAGACGTAACTCAAGTAAAAAACAGAAAAACAGGGATGAACCAGTAATCAATGATTCCCCTGCACAGGATCACTGACATGTGGAGACATGAGGAGAACGCAGCACTAGGACTGTTAGTGAGCCCTGAATGTATCTCACATCTGTTTAATCCATGTTTGTGGTCTTGATCCTACTGATTCATTTAGTAATCATTTGCAGTTCTTTTCCATCAGAATTTTGAGGATCTTGATTCCAGTCACCACTCGCCGGGCCCTGCGCCTCTCTGGTCAAAGCCCCGTCCACTCTGCTGCTGATGGGGGCCACGTTCACTGCTTGGAGCTCCTGCTGCAGAAAGGTTTCAACGTCAACGCCCTGCTGGCTCCTCACATATGTGAAAACTACGGAGACATGAGGAGAAGCCCGTTGTACTTTGCTGTCTCTAACGGGGACGCAACATGTACGGAGATGCTCCTGAGGTTTGGAGCCAAACCCGACCTGGACCCACTGTGCTGCCTCCTGGTGGCCGTCAGGTCCGGGCGCTATGAGATTGTGAAGCTGCTGCTGGCGTCCGGAGCTGATGTGAACTGTTTCTTCACGGTGGTGAACAACACGGTGTTTCCCACGGCGCTGCAGTACTGTCTGAAGGACGAGGTGATGATGAGGCTGCTGCTCAACAACGGCTATGACGCCGAGAAGTGTTTCTGTTGTAACCATGGTGACGACTGGGACGACCTGAGTGAGTCTTACTCCCAACATCCACAGGAAAGAGTTGCTGTGAGTTTGTTAGAAGTTAGTAAAAAAGCACGAAACTCTGAACAAACATCTAAACTTGTCAGTCTCTGTTAAGTGGGTCACTTCTGTCCAGGCCCTGCTTCTCCTACTTCCCTGCAGTGACACCTGAACGCCCCGCCCACCTGCTTCACCTGCTGTTCTCTAGTTATTTATCAGAATTACTTTGTTTATCTATTGTTCTATCTATCTATTATATCTATGTACATTGTACCTGCCCGTTACTAACCCTGCTTCACCTACAGTGAGTAAAGCACCTTTTGATTTTTACCGGCCTGTTCCACGAGCCCGTGTTTAAGTTTGGGAAATCACTGACATTTTATAGGTGAAACAATCAGTTCATGGAGAAATGAATGAACTAACTGGTGATGAAACTTAAGCTCTGCTGCTGATTTCTACCATCTGTTCATTACAGCTGTTTGATGATATTTTGGACCTTATCAAGAGTGAATGCAAAGTAAAATGTTAAATAAGCTTTAAAAGTCATGAGATAGAAAATCATCATAGAAGAAGAATTTATAAAAATTGATGTTGATAAATGAACCTCCTCTCCTGAAATTGACACACACATACATTAACATAATGTTGATTAACGTAAATGCAGTTTGCATGTGACTCATACTGAATTAAATGTTCCCGGTCTGTTTTATTCTCACCAAATCATCCAGTTCATCTGATGTTATTGAGCATTTTTAAACTGTGTTGAGGCGCTCCCTGCTCTTGTTTAAGGTTAAAATTTAACAGTTACTTGCCTAAAGTTCACCACAGGCCAGACTCTGGAGCCCATCACCCATCCCCGCCTCATCCTCTATTTATGTTAAACAAATGTTAATAATGTGTTTGCAGAGGAACATAAACCATCCAGTTCAGTAGATTACTTTAAAAACTCATTTGCAGTTGCATATGAGTAAGACGGTCCTGTGAAATGTTGTAGCTGGTTTGTAACAGCAGCAAATGCACAGATTGCTCTAATGTAAGAGAGTAATTGCTGGCTTTTCACTACCTGTATGTGTTTTGTCAAATAAATGTCTTCCTTTGTCCAGTTTTGTGATTTTGTCAGCGTCTCCTGGCTGGTGAACCTGGTGGGCCGAGTCGTGTCGATCCTCCTCGAATACGTCGGTCAGGTTTCTCTGTGTGGTAAACTGACAAAGGTCCTGGAGAAACACAGAGAGTGGCCTCACATCCACACGACCACACGTGAGTTCAGTGTGCAGGTACAAAGTGAAAGTTTCCTGTCGCTTTGGTACAAACTAGTTTTCTGTGATGCAGGTAACCCTCGCTCTCTGTCTCACCTGAGCAGAGTAGTGATCAGGAAACACCTGAACTGCAGCAACGTGCCGTCCGTCCATCTGCCCAACAGGCTGAAGAACTACCTGCTGTTCACAGACAACGACTTGTACACAAAGATCATCTGCAGGGAGGACTGAGGAGAAGAGGTTCTGTTCTGGTTCTGATCTACTGAGAAATGCCAGTACTGACTGTACATCGATGTAAAGGAATTTCTAACATTGAGGAAGTTCATACCGTTACGTAACCTGCAGCAGGACGTTTACATGATGAATAAAGTTTGCACTGAGTCTTAATTACTAGTCAGCACTGATTCATTCCATATTTACACCTTTACTCTGCTGTTATTTTAGCAGCAAGTATTTATAAGTAGGTGTCAGTAAAATGGAGTTTAGATATGATAGGTAACAATTAGTAAGTGAAGTCAGTATCATTGTTAAACAGAGAGCACAACTGTTGTTTTACTGATGGAATTAGTGCTGCAGAAATTTAATTTATGAAGACAGACTGTACGGAACAGGAGCAGAGGTCATGTTTTTAATATTAAGATCATTAAATGTATTGGCAGTAAACATGTAAAGGTCCTGGATATTATTTGAGAGGTATTAGTACTGAGAAATAAGTTGTAAATGTGCATGTACTGAAATGTATTAAACTTTTTATGTTATTACAACATATTGTCTGTAAAAAGTTATTGTCTGTACCAGATTTTGTGCCAACCCATCCATCAGTTATCTAAACTGTTTATCCCAACTAGTCAGTTCACTTGGCTTCAATTAGCAGCTTTTGGAGCCATGGTCTGAATTACTACTAATAATATAATATTAATATCCATCTAAAAACTGAACTGTTGACCTCAAGTCAACACACAGTGAACAGTCAGGATCTGTTTTGTCTGAAAGCTGACTGAGTCTAAATTTAACCCCCTGACCTGCAGAAACAACAACAGGGCTCCACATCCTGGAAGGTCACCAGAGAACCTGATAACAGAAAGAGGTCACGTTGTTTTGAATCACTGACTCCGGCTGGCGGGAGCTGTAACAGTCTGCTAATGCTAATAAAAGAAAGAGACAAAGAGACCATAAAACGAGGAGGACGAACACATCACAGGGTTTTCAGGTGTATTAACTCTTCATCCAGGAGCCAGTAGAGACTGACTGAGTTGTGTTACAGTAGTATTTACAACCCGTACATCAATATTAAATAGCAATTCTAGGGTGACTGAGTTTACATTACATGAAAGAATTAAGCCTAATGGAACAACACATACAAGGTGAAATTTCATCCTGCTGGCTTTGACTCTGACGTGGATTTCTTTCTCTTGTTTTCACCTGTAGCAAAACGAGCTCAGCCAATCAAACAGGCAACGCCAGACATGATGACAACTCACAAATTGAAGGGCTACTCTGCACTAATGCCTCCTGTTGTGTCCTGTGAAATGGTGGCTGACACCCAACATGAAACAGACCCGAGCAGCAACAGTCACAGAACAACTTAGATGTTTTTGCCTTGTACCTCACTTGTAAGTCGCTTTGGATAAAAACTTCACCAGGAACAAATACAAATGTCGGATACTGCGTCACATTCCTGTTGGTTTGTTATTAGACGGACAGTCACATCTTTGGTCTGGGAAAGATCTTTGAACCTCTCTCTCAGTTCAATGTACGACCTCCATTGTTGAGTCATGAGTAAAGATTTTAGCACATCTGCCTTCAGGGACATTTCTGCTAAAGACTGAGCTGCACAGATGGACGAGTAATGATCAATGGTGATGTTAAATGTCACATCAGAGTCTTCTTGTTTCAGACGTGTAACATAATGCAGCTTGTTGAACATGCACTGTAACAGATGCGTGTTGTTACAGAGCTGTGATGGTTGACTTGACAACAGCACAACAAACCACCTCCTGCTGATTAAGATGATGGTTAAAAGCTACTAAATGGACTTGGAGGTTAGACTGCTGTTTTTATGACATTTGCGCTAAGAGCACGTCTTTCATCGCTGTAGTTAACCCTTCACAGTTGCCTCGGCAGAAGATTTTAAACTGGATATGACAGACTGCAGATGGAATCGGTCGCTGCCTGGTTTTCTTCCACAGGAAAGTTGAGTATTATTAGTGTGTACTCATTTTAAAAATGCATCTGTCTTGGCTCAGTGTTGTTTCTTTGTGTAAACAGCTTCAGTGTCCACTCTCAGTTCTGAGTACTCAGTGCCAGCCAGAGCTGCACTGTACATAATCCCTCATCCTCGGGGAGAACAAGTGCGTTCTTGACAACACCACAACCACATCATGTTTCTGTGTCCTCACACGTTACATAATGCTGCAGAGCTTCGTTTCCAAACTCTCGACGGTGTTTTGTTCACTTGGTTTCTTCTGAGGCACGAGTCGCTGCTGAGCTCTCAGCACAGGCCACTCAGAGGGTTTGCATTCCTGCAGTAAGCCTATCTCATCGACACTCCACTCAACACCCTAAAAAAAGACAGGACCATCAGAGGCGTGGTAGCCCTCCCTTTCTCCCCACCAGAGTGCTCTGGCAGCTGGGACCAGCAGATGAACAAGGACTCGCAGTCATCGACAGCATCCCTGAGCTAAAGGAATCTGATGTAAAAGTCAATGAACAAAACCAGGAGAGAGAAAACAACTTAATCAAGATTTTATCAAATTTACAAAGAGGTAGAACAAGAGTTCGAGTCGGAGACTCGGGTATTTTCAGAGTTTTAAAATCACCAAACCATGAGTACCTTTGGGTACTGCAAGAAACTCAAGAAGTACGAGGAGCTGGATGAAGACGAGCTGCTGGCCACGCTGTCCCCCGAGGAGCTCCAGGAGCTGGAAAGAGAGCTGGATGATCTCGACCCAGATAATAAAGTTCCCATCGGCCTGAGGCAGAAAGACCAGACCAACAAAACCCCAACAGGGTTCTTTGACAGGGACGCTCTGCTGAAGTACTGGGAGGACGAGAACAAGAAGTCGTTGGAGGATGAGAAGGTGGAATCCAGTCCTGGACAGGTGAGGGGGGGATACGTCAAGACTCAGTCATAGATGTCACAGGGATGAAGATCCCTGCTTACACATGCACTATATGATGATGGATTAGCTCTGTAGTAAATTACTGTAAGATGATTTGCATAGAAGTGAAGTTAATTAAATGTTGTATATTCTGCAGAATCATCCTTAGATGTTTCTGTTGTGCTGTTTATGTCTCATTGTTCTCATATTCAAACCTAAACCCACGAGTATATTAAATTGAATTATGTCTATAGTGCGACTT
This sequence comes from Anabas testudineus, assembly GCF_900324465.2. Classification (NCBI taxonomy): domain Eukaryota; kingdom Metazoa; phylum Chordata; class Actinopteri; order Anabantiformes; family Anabantidae; genus Anabas; species Anabas testudineus. Next base: position 22,813,745 of record NC_046615.1, on the reverse strand, counting down.
GTGTCCAGTGTATGTAAATGTGTTGCTGGAAACAGTCTAAAAATATATGTCTGAGAAATACCAGCTTTAATGACTATGTGCCAGCTTTGGAGAGGGTTCTTAATTAAAACTTAGAGGCTGGAGAATGTCAGGGTTCAACCCAGTTTTCTGTCATGTCTATCATCTACAGGAGTGTCGAGACAACAGCAGGGGGGAGCAATTGTCAGCAGCCAGCAGCAACACCAGCAGGACTTTGAGCAATGACAAAAAGATTTCAAATAAGGGGAAGAAAGTGTTCTGCAAAACTGATGCAAAGTTGGTTGGGACAGAAAAGAAAGACGAGTGTAAAAAGGAAGTTTCAATCAGGAGTATATGTCCTCAAAAGAAGACTCCAAACAGCTCGAGGAGTGAACTGAGGAAGACTGAAACCACAGAGCAGAACACGAACACGACCCCCGACAGACTGAGCGGAAACCCAATCATCATCGACGAAGCTCTGGAGCAGGTTCTGGTTGACGATCCCACCATGAACGAAGTCAACCTCAATAACATTGAAGACATCTCTCAGGAGACCTTGCTTCGTTTTGCTGAAGCACTGTGCACAAACACTCATGTGCATGTTTTCAGTCTCTCCAACACTCATGCCGATGATCGGGTCGCCTTCGCCATCTCCAAAATGCTATGTGAGAACCGTTCTATCAGAAATCTGAACATTGAGTCCAACTATGTGTCCGGTCAAGGCATCCTGGCTCTGCTGGGGGCACTGCAGCACAACAGGACGCTGGTGGAGCTTCGGTTCCACAACCAGAGACACATTTGTGGGGGTAAGGTGGAGATGGAGATGGTCCAGTTGCTGAGGGAGAATACCACTCTGCTCAAGCTTGGATACCAGTTTGACCTTCCAGGCCCCAGGATGACAGCGACGAGCATCCTGACACGTAACCAGGACCAACAACGACAGAAGAGGCTTCAACAGAAGAAGGAACAGAGTACTCCCGAGGTATCGGGGCAGATTTCTGGTTCATCTGCAGAAAACAAACCACCAAAGAAGCCACAATGTTCTAAGACTGTCGAAAACCACAACAGAAATCCTCCTCCTCCATGTCCGGACCTGCCGTCAAGGAAGATCGCAGAAACAGTTAAACAGCACGAAGGTTTGAACAGCACGAAGAGTCAGTCGAACCAGAGAAAGCCCAAGTCAAAAAAGCTCAAGAACGGCGTCAATGAAAAGGAAAGTGCAGATATTCTCAAAGACCTGAAAAACGCCTTGAAGCCGTCGCTGCAGAAGAGACGAGATGAACCATCCCGCCTCCCCCCACTACCGAGGTCGAGCCGTGACGATCTGATGGCCGCAATTCGAGGGAGCAGTATCAGGTCCTTGAAAAGGGTAAGGCTTCCTGTGAGGGCATCATTAACTGATCTTTGTTAGGGTTTGAGGGAATTTGGCTTTGATTGAGTGAAAGCTTCACATCATTTAGATTTCAAAAGCCATTAGATGTCCTCAGTGTGACTGGCTGCTGTCATCAGATGACAGCCTCTGTCACTCAGTCATGAATTCCTCAACTCTATGTTAAGTTATAAATAGTCTGATCTTCTTGGCTGTTTGATAAGGCTGCTGGGAAGAGAAGACGAGCTGGAGAAAGTGTATTTCTAGCAGGAGTAGAAGTCCAGACAGTTTTTGTGGGTGGAGGTAGTCGACTTTATTCGTATAGAGTTTTTAAAAGATGATTTCAAAGCATCAGTCTTTGCAATGTGCAAAGGGGAAAGGGCAGAAGCATGTTGACTGTATTTGTGACCTTCATGCCCCCTGACAGAATTATATGAGAAAAACATCATGCTAGACCATACATCGACTCTGTGCAGAAACACAGCCGGGTGCTCTGTGTCAAAGACAAAAACAAGAAAAACAAAGTGCAAAAGCCGGCACCTGTGAGGGTATGGTGGTGCAGTCGGTGGCCACAGCATGGATGACTTGATCTGTGAAGGTCCGATCGACCTTTTGAGAGCAATCTGTGAAAATCTTTTGTCAACTGATTAACGTGTGTGACGTTTGTCGTTTCAGGTGGATCTGTCGCAGACCTGAACTCATCGACTGATCACACTTGAACTGTTCCCACGTTGCATTGAAATATTTGATGTTTATTTCACCAGGCCACCTTTTTAAAATCATCTTGTCTCACAGAGGAGAATAAGACTGCGTTTGTACGGTGACCTTGGCGGCTCACTGCTCCTTCATATGTTTTTTTGTATTTGTTTTCAGTTGCAGTGCGTTGAGCTCTCAGGGCCACCGTACATTTCCTCACGTTTCACTTATTGACGCTCTGTTTTGTTACAGTGTGAAACCTAACGTGAATACTAGTGTGTAGAGAAATAAAAATGTATGTTCTGCCTCAGTCTGTGTTCATCCAAGCTGAAGTCATGAGGTCATGAAATCCGAGCTCAACTCCCTTTTGACAGAGAAACAGATGCTTTTGATTTTAATGAGAAATAAATGTTCCCTCCTATTTGAATAGGTTCAGCTAAAAAGGCGTCAGCGTGGAGGGTTTGCTCTTTTGTTCACACTGGTACTGTGAGATGCTATTTGTTGGTTTTGTTAAGAGGTCACAGTTTGCTCTGTCCACAGATTCATCACATAAAGGTCCATTTCAAAGAAAAAGGTTTTTCTTTCAGGCAATTTGTGCACTGCTGAAGTTGTACCTATAGTGCATCCAGAACATTTTCACAGTGCTTAACTTTTTCCACGTTTAGCTGCGTTACAGCCTTATTCCACAGTGGATTCAATTTATTATTTTTATGTAATGTCAAAGTGAAGAGTGGAGAGATCTGAACACGCTCCCCATTCAACCTGATGAAGCCTGAGCGGTTCCTCAAAGAAGAATGGGAGAGACTGCCCCAAAAGAGGCCAAGCTTATAGCATCATACTGAGACCTGAGGCTGTAGCTGGTGCTAAAGGTGGTTTAACATTTTGAGCCAACGCTGTAAATACCTACGTACGTGTGAATCTTTGTTCTTTATTATTAATCAAATTGTAAAGATTTAAATTTTTTTATGTGGTCATGTTTTTTTTTTGTAACATTTACAAAATGTGGAAGGTTAAGCACTGTGAATACCTTCTGGACGCACTGTACTTGATAGCAGATGAAACTGATTTGACAAAAGCTAAAAGTAAAAGTAGAAAGTGTGTGGTTAAATTGCTTTTGGCTCAATTAGACAACTCAAAATGTTCTGTAATAAAGAAGCAGCTCATCCAGGAGTTAAACTCTGCTACAAACTCTCAGAGGGTTACGTGGCCAAACCATCAAATCACAGCAGCAGCTGTTTATTACCCATCACAGGTAGAGGGCAGAGATTTACACAAACTGTATTCGAGGATGATTTGTCCCACTACAGCTCAAACTGTAGGTTTCATGAAACACAAAGCTCTTAAACTGATGAGACATGAAACATTAGATCATTAACACAGAAAAAGAGGAGAAAAGGTATCTGTAGACCTCAGTTAAGCAAAGTGTCACTGTCTCCATCTTTGACTTTAAGAACAAAAGGACACAATCAATGTGTCAGCAAATCACTAGTAAGTGACTCCACTTCCTCACATGATCCAACTTCAGCTGACAGAGAAACATTCATCAGTCCGTTTCTAATCCCGTCTGCTTACACAGAGTTACCGACGTTCATTACACAGCTGCTCAAATAAATATGTCACTTTAATCCAAGTGATTCCTCATTACAACATTTCACGTGTTTAATTACAGGAGGAGACGAGTTCAACAAGTTCTTGGTGAAATGCGTCACGATATGTTTTCTGAACCACTGACAACTGATTAAGAAAACAGGTCTGAATCTTATTAAATGAAATTATTTCAAAAATATAATAGATTTTTATAGAAGAGTGAAACTTTCAAGTGGAGAGTCGGGTTTCAAACACATCTGTTGAATAATGTCAGAGGAACAAAGTTATTTAAACCCTTCACTAAAGGACAAGGAGCAGAAATAATCAGTGACACGCTAACAACATGTTTTTCAGCAGAAAGAAAAGCAAATGTCAAAATGTAGACTACAGTTATGGAAGACGCCTCTTCTTTGGAGTTAAATCATTATTACTGAACATGAAGCAACATGTGAGAACTGAAACTTAAGATGGAGCCAATTTTAACAACTGCACAAACAAAAAAAAGATAATAATGGACCTTAAGTTATTATTAACACATTATTTTGTCAGCTTTAATTTGAAATATAAACAGTGAAGTATTCTACATGTCCAGCTTGGCTTCTAATTTTTTTACTCCAACCTGTCTTGATATTATCTTCATAAAATTACATTTTAAATAAGAAATAAGATTAATTATTAGTCAATGTGTTTGAACTAAATACCCGATTTGTCTTTACAGCAATTGGTAAATATATAAACATCTGTAAGTGAAAATGTAAGTGCTTTTAAACGAGGGGAAGTGGGGGGTGTTTACCGATGAGGGTACATGACCTGAACATATTTCAGTAAATTACTGTCACTGATGAAATCACTGATGCTGCAGCGTCAGGTCACTACATCATGCAGTGATCATGCAACATCAGTGTGTATCAGCTCGACTCAAACACTCCATGATGGAGTATGGATGCGTTCTGTACGCAACATTAACACCACCTGGTGGTCTGAATGTTGTGATGAAAGACTTAATGCTGGCTCACAGTGTGCTGGAGTTTGGACTTTGGTCTAACTCCATTGTAAAGGTGGACCTCCCCTCTGCAGCCTTTTAAGTCATCATGATGCCATTTCTCAACATCTTCCAGCTACAGGATACTGCATGGTTTGGACCAAGGCAGGATGTGGCCGAGTGGTGGCTGCTGCTTCCCTACAGACAGGACGCCACTCCACACTGAGTCACGACTCGTTCAAGCCACTATAGACTGAAAAACAGGAAGGCAAGACGCACACATTACTTTTCCCACTGAACAAACAGGACACAAAGCTTCTGTGTAAATATTAACATTTATTTAAGTATACAATTTTGTATTCTCATTGCCCCCCCACCCCTCCCAACCCCGTTCACAGGTTCGCTGTCAGTATCTCGGCTTCTTGGTGCAGCATTAAGCCTCGCTGGAGGACAGTAAAAACTCTAAGACCAACAGTTAAAACGTCGATTATTTCTTTGCAGCGTTAACACGCGGAGGATCACAGGCATCGCCAAACTCACAAGCTGTTCGCAAATGCCACATTTGGTTCATTATTATTTGCTTTTTTAAAATTATTCTCCGTAAGGAGGCATTTACAGTCGCACTGCATAAAATTATAGTTTGTTAACAGAAGGACAGAAGAGGATGATTTTTTTTATCTTTTAGCTATTTTGAGTGATGTTATATTTGTTTGGGATCTTGACCAGAGCGCTGTTGATGCTTCCTCCTGCAGGAAATAACGGAATCAAAACCCAACCACACGTAACAACAAAACTCCCATCATTTCACAAATGCCACAGTGTGTGTGTGAGAGAGAGAGAGAGAGAGAGATAATCTGCGTAGACAAATTTTGACAAATTCGCAAACACCTTCAGTCGTTTGTAATCGCAAGTTACGATGCTGCAGAACTTTAAAGTTTTATAAGTGTCCGTTGTCACCGTTTGGTGCTTGAAATAGAAAACAAACAAACAAAAAAAAAAACACGTTTTGATAAACACACCAGAAAAACACAAAGCTGTGCAAATAAATGTCTTCAATTAAAAAAAGAAAAGCTGACCAATCCACAGTTTTGGTCAGCGGATGCCTTCATGAAAAAAATAACATGACTAAACTACACTTCATTAGGAAACTCGAAGGTATGAAAAAGAAGTAAGAAAATAGTGTTATCTCGCATTTAAACCGACCTGCTATCAAACACAACGAGGATCCTGCCTGTTTGGTCGCACGTTTCCCTTTAAGGTTTCTCAAACAAGGAATGAAAACATGAAGAAAAGTAACACGTGGAATATCTCCCAAGGCTCAAACGAGGACCCCAACCCTCTGAGTGGAGCCGCTAATGTTTGGAATAATAAAAATATGAATAATAAAATGTAACCGGCTGCGACACCGCATTGTGCTAACGACAAATGTAAGTGCTTTCAAACCAGGGGAAATGGGGGGTGTTTACCGATGAGGGTACATGACCTATGTTTAACTGATGATGTATTGCACAGATTTATTATAACGGTCATAAAAAAAAAAAAAAAAAAAACGAACGCAAAAATAAATATAATGCTAATTCTTACAACATGTACATTAGTGTTTGTCAGATTCTGGAAGATTTTTAGAAGATATTTTAGTGTCAGCGGTAGGTGCAGGGATTATGTGCGTAGGTGGGGCTGGGGACTAGTCGTCCCATTCTTCATCGTCCTCGAAGTCTTCGTCTTCGTCGTCATCCTCGTCTTCGTCTGGGAAAAGAAAGCACAAAAGAAAGAAAAGGTAAAAACCCTTTAGTTCCCTTGAGTTTAAACCAAAAGAATAAGAGTTCGACATGTTGATAACTGCGTATTGGCTTTAATCAGATAAGATCAGCTACTAATGTCTGTACAGTTTATATAAAACTATTTAAGATTCAAGAATCTTTATTAATAAATTAGGATACACCAACACAAAAATAGAATAACATCAGTACAACTAGAGCCAGCAGTTACCTAACTTAATTTAGCATATGGAGTTGAAACAGGGAAATCATTGCCTGCATCTGTTAAAGAGCTTTGAGATGAAAGTGCTCAAAGAGAAACAGGCCGCGATTCTACTTATATATAATTACTGCTAATGTAACATGGTGCCCTCACGTAACCTGTGATCTGAGGTGTTGTTTTTACCCATTATCAGAAATGAACACGACTCATACACAAGGTGCTGCGTCACAGAAGAGGATAATGAGGGCGTAGTCCCCCCCCCCCGGCTAACATTTCCCAGATAGATATCAGTAGTTACCTGAGGAATGGATGGCTTTGCTCCTTTTCTGCATCACTTCCATGAGAGCACCAACGATGCCCGTGGCAGGAGCTGGTGTTGGAGGTCCAGACTCTGGAAGATCTGACACCTGGAGCCACACAAACAGGTCCAGTCACACACAGAACCATTTATCAGAACCGCTGCCTCGTTTTAACCTGTACTTATGAGGCGTGAACCAAACTGTGACAGTTACACAGACGTGATGTCATTCAGATTTTGTGAGCGTCTTACAGTCTTGAGCTGGATTCCCTGTCGGATCTGGTCCAGCAGGGCGTCACGTCCGGTGGTGGAGGGTGGTGCTCGGTGGTTCTGCTCCACCTTCTTCAGCTGGGTTCCTCCTCTGATCTGCTCCAGCAACGCAGACTTTCCACCTGGACTCGGTGAATGAGGCGAGTCTCCGCCTCCGCTGATGCTGTCCAGCTCTGGGGGAGGAGGCGGAGGAGGAGGGGGAGGAGGCGGGGCAGGGGTGGAGCCGCCACTACGGTCTACTTGAGAGTGCTGGGCGAGTGGGGGAGGTGGAGGGGGTGGGGCTTGGTGGGTGATGGAAGCGTGTGAGGGGGTCGGAGGAGGAGGTGGGGGAGGCTGGTGGTGGTGATGGTGTGGAGGAGGAGGAGGCTGGTGACCTCCTCTCGTGGGAGGAGGTGGGGGAGGCGGGGCACCTAGAGTTCCTGGTCTGGAGGGAGGAGGGGGAGGAGGAGCTGAAGCTGGCGCTCTGGAGGGAGGAGGGGGAGGAGGGGCTCCCCGGCCGCCTCTCGATGGAGGAGGAGGAGGTGGAGGAGCTGAAGTGTGGTGAATCGGAGGAGGAGGGGGAGGGGGGCCCCCACGAGAAGGAGGTGGAGGGGGAGCTGGAAGGAGATGAGGGAGATAACACCTTAAGATGACATCATCATATGAGATATGACATCACGCCGTCCACAGAGACGTCAGCTGCTTCTGACACAGGATTCAGAGGAGATCTGGTCAAAGTTACTGTTGATTTGATTCATTTGCTTTAATTGCCGGTGATGAGAGAGAATGGGACTGAGCTCGGTACACAAACACAGGCGAGCAGAGAAACCTCAAGCACAAAATCTGAAAATACATCATTCTCACCCTGAAGTGGAGTCTGTAATAAAAAACCTCTTCTACACGTGTAATCGTCTGGAGTATTCACACTGAGTGAGTGCGTGTTCCCCTTTAGTCGATCTGCTCATCACTACACCAGAAAGTAGAGGAAACGCTTTTCCTGCTTCTCTTATTTACAAAACCAGGCTTATATGTGCTGTAAACATTGTGCTTCTTACGTGCTCTGATCGAAACCTGCGTCTAAATCTAAAAAACGAGTTCCCCAAGTGAGAACGCATCTGACACGGAGAATACTGCTGCTGTCTGTCCAGTCAAAGAAGACAAAGGAGTCCAGTTTCTTTGATAATGATCTTTGCTTGATTTAGTACTACTGCCTGAGAGGTACTGAAACTTGGACGGTGGAAACAAAACAAACCTAATACAACTCTTAAACCAAATCTTAACCCTGAAACAGACCAGTACAGATGTCCTCCTCCCTGCCAAGGTCTAAAACTCAAAAGAAGACAGCCTCATGTATTTCAACTACATAGAAATACACACACACAACTAAATTGAGATTCAGATCACTCGACACTCTTCCCTCCTGATTTCAAACCTGAGCAGGTTAACATGAATAAAACATGGATAAAAACTGTCACAGAGAATCATAAAAGTCAGACACAGAATACTTTTTCATCTGCACGCCTTCAAATGTGCCATCTGACAGAAAAATAAAAGAAAGAAGGAAACGATGGTTCAAGTCGAAGCTGTGTGAGGAATTTAAACATGTTCATTTATAAAAAGAAGGTATTTAACGGTGTTAACGGTGATAATCCTGTATTCTATATTTCACATCACTGTGATACCACTGATACTTTTCTGTGTTTGTATATTTTGTCCACATGCTGAAAACCATTTCAGGTTAGCAGATGAGACATAGAAACCCGGTTTGATCATCTGATGATCCAGCGGCAGCAACTATTTTGAAAATGCAGTAATATATCAATCTCTTATGAATGAAACTATTACTCAATGGCTCAGTTTGAACTCTCAGCTTTGACATTTGGTTTGTTCTTTTAGGCATCTGCAAACTAACCAATACATAATTCAACAATAAATCTTTGAATGAACTTTCCTATTGATGCAAAAGATAAAAATTACACTTCTATTCTTTTCTGTCAAAACTTAAAATCAATAATAAGCAAAGTAACATTTCTTTTAGATAAATCAGACAATCCACCTCGTCACCTTTAGCACCATTTGTCAGCTATTTGTAGAAATAAATAAAGAGCAGCTCGTCCTGTAGCAAACGAGAACAGTGTAGATCTATGTATCAGCATCAGAAATGCTGTCTGCACATTCAGTCATTTAGCAGCAGAATCCTGGTCAGTGAAGCTTGATTCTCTAACAAACTGCAGTGTTTCATGAATATTTCAGACCAGTTTGACACATCTAAAGGTATCCCGTGCGTGTGATCTTACCCTGCCTCCTCAGCTCATTCTTGACGGCCTCCACCCCTCCCTTTTTCTCGATGAAGTCATAAATGACCTTGGACGTCTCTCGGTCCTTCAGCTGGGCCTCAGAGATGCCGCACATGTCGAACAGGTTCTTCAGTTCGGGGTCCAGGTTGTTCAGCTACACAGATTGAAACATACACAACACTGCTGTGGAATGACAACAGGTACAGAAACAATCTGCTGCTCAGCTGGTGAGCTAAGGAAACGCTTTTGTTTGCTTTCTAGAACGAATACTGCTGCAATCAGGCCGAACATATGTTACTATTTTTTTTCTTTTTAGGTATTTAGGTTAGACAAAGTGTTATTAAATTAAAACTAACTGTTTAATGTTTCCCTCAGTTTCAGCTGCACAGAAAAGACACAGTGTTAGTGCGACACCTGGTGGCTGTGAGGCAGAAATACAAGCTGCCTCTCACCTGACAACCTGTTTCTGTTCTGCTACAGTGAATTCTGGACTGACAGGCATGTGGGATCATATGTGTTCAGGACGGTTTCACATGTTCATGTCATGTTAGAGGAAAAAAGCCAATTAAGAGGGAGAGAATAGAAACTAATCAGCCATCAGTCGGGAGTTCATTAGCAGAGAAACTCAATGGCAACACGCATCAGCAGCTCTGGTTGCTATGAGAAACCAGTCTGGGTTACTAAACAGCCACCATTTCACAGTGACAAACATTTGTCAAGCTTTAAATGAGAACACTGATGTTACAGCCTGTTTGCCACCCTACTGATTTTCCTCTGGATGCTATTGTTACAGCTCCACTTAGTATTATAATGTCGTTCTTCATGCTTATTTCACTTGAAGCTGTTCCTCGTTCCTGTTTCTCTTTGCTTCCCTGCTACAGCTAAAACTAATAACAGTCCATTATCTGACTTAAACCCTCCAGCACACTGATGTTGACCATCTACAAACACAAAGCCCAGTGCTTTGTAGAAACTGCCTCTGAGACCACTACAATGAATGGAAGATACTGTAGCTTACAGGGTGAAAAAAAAAAAGCATTGTGTAGTGGAGAAAAGTTGTGTTACAGGTTTTAATTTTGATGGTAATATCTTTCTGAGCTGTGCTCCAAAAATACATGCTTCCAATAGTCTAACCTGACGAAACATCACATCACTAAATGAGATGACAGCAGGGTGATTTTACTTTCTGCTGTGGCACCAAAAGGTTAGCCCTTTCTGAACATACAACAGGTTTTCACTTCAACATCTTCAATGACGGACACAAAGAGCAGATTCTTGACAGGTGCAGGTTGTGGCGATGAACACAGAGGTTTCACAGCCACATCCATTAGGTGCTTAATATTGAAAAATGACATCAGGTCAAAACTATTTCATTCATCAACAGTGCAGCTGTGAATTGGAATTAACACAATTATGTATAAATGTGAGACAAAAAAATTTAATAAATAAATAAATAGATGAAATAATTAATCATGCAGTATGCAGCAGCCTCTGGAACGTTCTGTGTCTATGCAGCTTCTGAGATGCGGCAAACTGTTGCCAACAAGACCAAACCAACAAGAGCCTATTGTGTGATTTCATCTTGCAGCCACCACACAGGTCACTATTGTGTGTGTGTGTGTGTGTGTGTGTGTGTGTGTGTGTGTGTGTGTGTGTGTGTGTGTGTGTGTGTGAGAGAGAGAAGGGGGTACTCACATCAAAACCTGTGTTTGGGTCCCAGCCCACGTGACCAATGTGCCTGAAGAAGATGGGACAGATATGTGGTGAGATCATAGGCACACATAGATATACAGAAGAACATGGACTATTTAGCATGTGCACAGTCTCCCACGTGTAAATGCAAAATACTGCATCCCCACACACACAGACACACACACAGACACACACACACACACACACAGACACACACACAGACAGACAGACACACACACACACACACACACACACACACACAGACATAGACACACACACACACTCAGCCATCAGGCACAGAGACAGTCCGGCCATTGAATGCTCTCAGACTCAAAATGTTTACCTCACTGCCATGAAGCAGACTGTTTCTGCTCGATCAGACAGGACACTTGAGGAAAGCTTACGCACACTTTACATGTCTCAACACCTCCACTCATTCTGTCAAGGAGTGGAGGTCAATATCTGCTTAATTGTTATTTCAGTTCAATCAAGTGTGAACACACTTGTGATTGTTATTCCTGGTGAAAAAAGTACAATATTGAAACACTATGTGACATGTGACTCACTGGAAGTTGCTGGGTGTGCCGATGTCAGCCTTGGTCAGCTTCTTCTTCTTGCCTTTGGTCTTCTTATCTTTGCGGCTCAGGCCGCTGTGGCTCAGAATGTTGTTGAGGTGGTACGGCTGCTGGTGGCTGTAGGAGTTGTGGAATCGGATGTTGTTGATCTCTGGGTTCTTGATGTCCACTGTGGCCATGGGCAGAGTTGGACCTGCAGAAAGAGAAGGTAGAAAGATCAATCAGGGTGAAACGCCGGTGAGCTGTGGACGATTTCCGATAACAAAACTGTTCCATAAAGACTGAAGTGTAATCAGAAGATGTTCCAGTCACATTTCTGCTCCAGAGTTTTTCTGTACACTAGTTTTTTCAATGATCCAATGTCCGTTGTTCAGTGATGCATAGTAAGTTTTATCTCATAGCATTAATTATCCATAAACATACTGTCGGCTTTCACAGGTACAGGACAGAGCCTTTTATACTGCGTTTACTTTTTTGCTTCCGTATGAAAGTTTTTCATAATTTAAACTTCAGTCCTCTCCCAATAGTTCTGTGAGTATCCCACTATTTAATAGCTGCTTCCTTACTCCTGCTAATGATATAAAATCTCCAATACACCATGTAGCATTCATCACAGCAGCACTGGTGAGGCGTTCAGGGACATTATGGTGTGTAGGTCATCCATGTTTCCAAATCATATTTATCTTGAAATACTGCCACTGAAAACCCACATCGTCTGACCACTACACTCAATAGACTTTTATACAAGTTAGAACTAAAACTCACTGACTGCAGCCTTGAACCTGGGCACAAAAGATGTGACAAACAGAACTACGGATCCAAGTGTTTGAGTAGCTACAGGATAAACACATTGATTCAGTGCTAAACCGCAAGACAGTGAACACATTTCTCTCTCCGAGTTTGTTTTCTTGGCTGATTCTCATTAGGTTCAGAGATGGGGGACTAAAACAACAAACTTTGTGGCTTTCTTTGTTCAGCCAAAGCTGAGAGGTCTGCATGTGGGAATCAAACTAAAAAATATTGTTTCTCATTTACTTGCGCTCCACCACTGCTCAGAAAGGGATAAGGAGGAATATTAGCTTCAGAAAGTATTTTTATATAAACAGAGGACTGTGGAGGTTGTTCCCTGTATTTGCTTTGGAGATGAGTTAGAGGATCTTCCCGGTAAACATAGAGCAGAGTAATGATTACAGCAGCCAACAGCAATTTCAATGTACAAATGGATATCTGAGTAATGTTTTGACTTGATAAAATGTGAAAAAAAGAAAAGGTTCCTGTTCTTTGTCAATATCGACTCTAAGAAGACAGCAACAGTAGCAGAGAGGGGCTAAAACCATGGACCTTGTGGCTTTCTGCTTTCTTGCTGTAGGTCTGAAAAGAATCCACGAACCTCTTCACAAATGGCTGAACAGCTTCACAGCACACTGTACCTTCCCCAGTTGATAATCACATGAGCTCACATGCACCTTTTCTAATATGAATTTTGACTGTCCCACCCTGTCCTCACACTGGTTCAAGTCATTCAGTCCTCAAATTCCTCATAATCTCTGCAAACTGTAGCATCTGACATAACCACTAATCCACTGCTAATCCCCAAGTCCAAATCCCTGGACTCCCCATAAATGCTGGATGTCTATGACGAGACCAGCAGGCTCGCCTCGAATGCTGTCTCCTGAGGACCAGGACAATCCTCATAGCTGCTTAGTACTTTCAAGCAGAGCTGCATGGGGCCAGTGCATTCGTAACTCTCCAACAATGTGAGTAATCACAGAAGTACCAACATTAGCAGCTTCCTGCTCAAAGGAATTGTAGCTACTGATCTGGGTTCAACATATAATGTTTGATACGAAAATCAGTTCACAATGAACAATACATCCGTAGAGGAGGGAGGAGACAAACCTCCATCTCCCAAAGAGAGAGGCAGATCCCGGGCAGCAAACTGTTTGTCTAATGTTTCACAGCTAAAATGTCAGAATGAATCTGTGCCACTGGAGAGGAACTTCAGTGAAAGAATGATCTCAGGCACGAATCCATGGAACTGATTGAAGAGACGACTTGATCTACTTTGTATATGCTAATCCTGCTCCTTACAGCGCCTGTATTTGCCAACAGTCAAAGAGTTTAATGAAGGTAAACAGTCTTTTGGGCAGAAAGCTGCAAAAAAGAACTGAATCTCTGATGGACTTTGATCATTACTTTGTTGAAGTTGTTCAAATAAACAGTACAATCGCATTTTAGCTTACACTGAGGACAACTCTAGGGAGGGATCAATGTCTTGAATAGAAATACGTACTTGCAGAAAGTGTGAGCTTACTGTGTTTACTTCTTCACCACCCTGAAGCAAAAACCTGCTTCTGCTACTTTCTATCATCGTGTTTTCTAAAATTATGTTCTCTATGTTTTCACATAGCGTCTTCTTACTTAAGAAGAAAATGTCTTCCTCTCCCTCTTTGGGATTCAGCTCCTACTACTTTTGTAAAGTTTTAGTCTGCACAGAAAAGCATTTGATGCTGATATAAACTACACATGCTATAAATGGACTAAACACAAACTAAGAATTTCACCAAAAGAATTGATTAAATGTTTTTTTTAAAAGGAATTCAGGAGCTGTAACTATGTGTACAACAGATTATGAGCATCCTCCTAGTGGGCATCACAACAGGGTTTAAAGGGAGCAACACAGAGCATGTGGTCTACATATGGCACAGATGGGCTTCCTGCTGGCAGATTAACCTGACGCTGAGTCACACTGTCTGTGAAACAATGTCACCAAAGTGTCAGGAAATAACTCACTATTTTTTCTGTTCTGCACTACATTTCACTCATATCTGTTATATTTGTTGAAACTCATTCACAAAATGATTTCAGCCCAAATGAACCAGCAGAACTTACTCAAAGTCACTTTAGCCATCATAAGTGTCTGTTTGTTAATCCAGGTCAGAATGATCCGGAGCACTGTGGTCCCCAGTAACACTCTTTTGCTTTTGCTGTGTATATTTTATGCACAAAATAAAAATAAAGTTCTGGATGAAGCTGTAGCTATGAAAGGGGCACAGCATGGTGTATATGTGAGTGCTTCTGAAGTATGTATTTGCATCCTTTTTAAGGATCTTTGTCATATTTAACAGCCTAGGGTTGGCTTGGGTGTGAAAAGATCTGGCAATGCTGAATTGTAGAGTAACAATGCTTAGAAATCAGTCCAGCCAGGCAACAATAGGCTCAGCTTACACTTGCACTTACACCAAGTTAGATTTAGCAGAAAATGAGAAGGATTATGGCAGTGCTGTCACAGACATCTTCGATGCAGGTTTAGAATTCATCATCAGATGTCACTCACACATTGAACACAACATTGAAACCGCAACACAACACTGATTAAACATTCATGATAAGGATCTATTGTGCTACAAATTCATGAAAAAGCTTTAAACTATGACGTGGCCAAGTATGCTCCCAGACTAAAAGCCAAGAGGAAGGTAGACCAACAAAACGCAGGTGAAAGGAATCATTGGTGAAGATATCTCTCTACAGACTAGTGTAAGACTGCTAACATCCATTCAGTCTATTAACAGAACTAAACATGGGCGCACAAAAAATAAAAAAACCAAACTGAAATCTCACTCTCAATACTTAATACAGATCTATGAATGTGCCATTGAAAAAAAAAAACAAAACATATTTTTCCTCAGACTAACTGGTTTTATTGCTCTTGGGCTTTGGCACGATTGAGAGGATCTGTATTTGCTTAGTGTTACAGAAATTATCGTTATATGCAGTACTTATTTACTGGTTCTTTTGTTTTTTTTAGTGTGACCTTTAGTGCTTTCTTTGTGTTGGTATTAGAATCTTATCTCGTATTCATGTTATAGGTCCATATCTAGTGTCATTTGAAAAGAAATCAAACAATCTGAGAAAAGGCCAAAAGATTGAAAATCAGATCAATCAGTATCAAGAGTTCAACATACCATTTTTAAGGTCAGCTCTTTTCTCTGCAAAAGACAAATTAACACAGTTATAGTTTCAGAACAAAAGAAACAGCACTGAAGTAACTTAATGAAATAAGAGATATTTCGGGTATTGAGAGGCGACAGAGGAAGCTGAGCTGTTCAAGAGTCAGGAGGTGTGCTGAAGTTTGGTTAGTATGACAAGAAGAAGAGCCCCAAGGTGTCGAGAATCTGACAGAAAACAAGCTGCCTTTCGTCTTCTACACCGTGGGCAAAAGAGTCATAAAGACGGTTCAGGAAGGAGGAGAAGCAAAAAGCTGAGCTGCGTCTGACATACACCACCACCCAGAAAAAAACCTTGTGTGCCCCATCACAGTTTAGTGCTGTGCACTTCAAAAGGCCGGCATGCTGAGAGGAGCTGGAGGGAAGCCAGAGAGGAGCCTCACTGCAGAGACATTTACTACACAGACAGATGACAGTTTTACTTCAGCACAGAGGAACACACTGAGCTCGCAGCAGCAGGGAAAAGAATAGTGTCCCAAACCTGCAAACTCAGCTCATGTCCCACGATTAAGAAAACACCTTCGCAGACAAAGGCTGAGCTGATGTGTGTTCATCCGTTCAGTGCTGGCACTGAATGACCGATGTCATTGTGTAACTGTCCTTGTTGTGTCTGAATAGGGTCATTATTTTGACAAGTTACACATCTTGTCAGACTTTTTTGCAAATGTTAAAAAAAAAAAAAAAAACTAAAGTGTTCAGATCCTTTGATGTGGTACTAGAGAGAGGCTGTGCTCCTCTCTCTCTCTCTATTCTCGTTTGTGCCTTCTACCTTATTTCCTTATCATTGGAAGAGGCTGAATGTTCCAGGTCCCACTGGCTGGTTGCACCAGGAGACATTCTCCCTGATCGTGGCCCGTCTGTTGCTTGTTATTATCCACCATTCTCTTCTCTATACTGTCCAATTCACCCAGCTGGTCAAGGCAGATGGCCCCCCACCCTGGTCCTGGTTCTACTAGAGGTTTCTTCCATTAAAAGAAGTTTTTTTTTCTCCACTGTCGCCTAGTACTGCTTAAAGGAGTATTGTTGTGAAAACTACAAGTGCAAATATATAGTATAGTCTTAAGTTTGAGCTACATGACTGATTTTATCAGATCAATTATTAATGGGTCACGTGGGGTTGAAGGATCCATCCTTTAATAGTTTAGAATGGAACACACCTCTATTTAACAGGGCTGTTCCAAAACTATGGAGCATAGGTTCTAGTAATCAGAGCTTTAGTCTGGATGATGTGGGTGGGGAGGAACATCCAGATATCGAAATAGAAAAGTTAATAACTATCCAATAACTGAAAACCCCAATTCTGAAATATTTGGTTTGTGTTATTAGTCTTAACGTAGGATTCCTGTTGGAATATTATATTAATACAGTTAAATTGTAAATACAATGTGTATAAAACCTGTTTTTTTACTGGTTTCCTGCTCATAGGTGCTTTCCATTACAAAAATGCCTACAGAGCTGTTGCTATCTAGTACAAGTTCAAGCCTTCTAGCTCTCAGGCAGAACTTTTGAGTCAAACTCAGTGTGCTGGTATCCATTTTCCCCTTTGGGACCAAAATGTCCTGAAACCTTCAACTAGTCAAACTGTGAGAAACAATGAATGACAACAAAAATATGAATCATCCACATTTAATATGACAAAAACAAACCCGGAAAAATCACCTCCTAGTTCCTTGTTCGACCTAAGATTTCCCTGTATAAGCTCTGCACAGACACGGACATGAGCGAGGCAGAAAGGTTTGGGACCCAGGTCATGGTTGTGTTAGTAGACGTTAGGTTCTCCAGTTTTAGATGAGAAAGGGCAGAGAAGCCGAAGGAGCAAAGACTGAAAAGCCAGGACAGTAAAACTCACCAGTTTTGCGCTGCCTCCGGTTGAGCAGGTCATTGATGGCAACTCTGAACCTTTTAGCCTCTTCTTCACTCGCAAAGTTCAGACCGATCTGACAGGTCTGAGAGGAAGAGGAAACAGAGCCAGAAATGATTAAAATCACATATTTATTTATGTAACAACAGCTTTTAACTTAATTTATCTGACAAATGTACAAAGACAAGATCTGATTTGACAGTTTTTTTGTAAATATAAGCAAAGTTAGAGTTTGTCACCTGCGAGACAGCTACAGTGTCTGAATGTAAAATACTGCACTGTGGTATTTGGGAAGAAAAAACTAATGCTGCTGCACACTGCTCAGGTCAGCTACCTTTCTGCATAAAAACACTCAGTTCAGTCCAAAACTGCAACAGCTTCAGGGGCGGACACATCCTGAAGTCCTGCTGCAGTCATAAAACAACATGAGCAGGAGCTAATGAGAATTCCTAACTGGGTGTAAACACACTCTGTCATTATCACAGTTTATTAAAAGGAGGACCCAATCAGTGAAACAAGCTGACGTAGTGTTTTGGTTTTGAAGTCTTCATAAAAGAGCTGTATACTTACATCTCCTGCAAATGAGATAAAGTAGGATCTGGAGCTGCTGATGGAGAAGTTGTGGTAGAGTTCCTGCTCAAACATTGCTTTTCCTTCCTGCAAAAGAATAAGAAAAGAAAACAGAGGAGATTCCCTTGGTGTTTAGGGGAATCAGTCATTCTGCAGATGTCTGCAGACTGAATACAGATCACATCTACTTTAGATTATTACAGAGTTTTCAGTGTATTCCTTATTTCCAGAAAGTTTCTGTTAGTCAAATTGTAGAGAGAGTCTGTGTTTTAGCAAGAAACACACAATTCTCTCTGATTTTCTGATGATGGAGCTCATCACCGGTAGAGAATTAAACTTATTTCATAGCAAGTGTTCCTGAATGTGCCAACAAGGAGATACCTGCATTATTAACCCCAGAACAACAAAAGAGTGCCATGTCATAATTTCTATACAGCTTGAAAGTGGTGGTATGTTTTACTCAGACAAGAGTCTGAGAGCATCAGACATTAACACAGATCAGTAGCTGGTAATTCACTTTACATCAACAGGTTGTACATCATCTTTAAAGCACTGTATTAATTAATTCTGTGACTGCCCACAGTGTTTGGATGCAGTATGGCCACAATCCACTGTAGAGGCAATGAAAAACACAAAGTGGAAGAATGGAGAATAAAACAGATTCATAGGAAAAAAGCTTAAGTTTGACATTTAGAAAAGAAAACAGTATCTTTATTTGCTTTGTAGCTAAAAGTCAGATGAGAAAAATGAAACTTCTCATGTCTGCAGACACAGACCTTTTAATCATACACTAGTACCTTTATTTCACATCTCTGCAACATGTTTCATTCAGCTTTTACGAAGTTATCTCTGCAGGATAGTCTCACTCACCTTGATGTCAAACACTCGGATGAAGTATGACCTCTGGGGGTTGTCTTTGACCAGACAGGCCACTCCACAGCATCTCTTCACCCAGTTGCAGCTCCGCTCGGCCGCGTACACCTGAACAACTGCCGAACACAGAGTCTGCAGACAAAGAGAAAGACAAGAACAGCTATTGTCAAATCTGTACGGTTGATGTAAAACTATAAAAACAGAGAGCGTTGTTTGTCCTTTGTTGTATTCACGTATTTATTCCCTAATTTAATTTACTGTCTTTCATCTAGTTCAAATTGTTTTTGCTGTTCCATGTTAGTATCAGCTAATTAGTCAGCTGTGAAGCCTTTTGATTGGATGACACTGTCCAGCGAGTAAAAAATATAGTTTGAGTGACGGTGAAACTGCTGATTGTTAACTGCTCGTGTGTCCAGATTTAACAGGAACACATCTGGTTCCTTGTTAAAAGCAAAACTCAACCTGTGACAAAGCAACAACAGAGCAGCCAGTGAGGAAGAGGAAATCTACACGATGCAAAACCTTTGAGCAGCGATAAAGACTAGAGACAGAACACAACAGCTGGACCTGTTGAAAAATGAGGAGTCATTGGGGCAACACTGAGACATTTGGAAATCAGATTACAAGTCACATATGCAAATATCTTATCAGCAGGTTCCCATATGTGCAGAGTAACATGAATAAAATCTTAGCTTGGCTTTGAAAAACAAGGTCAAACAAGTTTCTCTGTTTCAGCTATGTCTGCAAACAACTTTGCTACCTTCTAGTTTCAGGGGTTTTCAGCCAAGACTCTGGTCTTCAGCAGTGTTTTTTGGCTTTTTGCTAAGGTTAAACATCAGCTATTTAACCTCTGAGTTGTTGTTTTATTGTAAATCTAATGCATCTGCCACTTCTCCAGTGTTTAACCTTCACTTTTGCAGGACAGGAAGCTGAGTCTGAGCTGCTGTCAGCCCCCGTCCTGTCCTCGGACTGTGCTGGTTTGTGGTTTTAAGGTTTCTGCTGAGGTCATGTTGTGTTAAATCCTCTGCCAGGAGTCATCTCTCCAACCACTGGTGGAGAAAAGAGGAAATGCCACAAGGCTGCTTTCCTCCTCTGTGATTAATGAGCACAGGTTGGAGGAGCAGGAAACACTTTCAACCACGGAGTGACTGTTCAGCATCACACAGAAAAGGTCGAAGGTCGCCTGTTAAAAGTCTCATTTAGGTTTCATATAGTCTCACTTAGGAACATACACAGTAATAAACACAGACGCTGACACTCGGCATCGAAGCATCTGATAACCACAAGTTACTGAGTTTACATTGACTTTACATAGACTGAAAGTTTACTTTCAGTCACATAATTTATGATAATAAATAATCAGATCAGTAATTTACAGAGTCTACATTTAGTCACCTTTTGTATTTCTAAAAAAAAAAAAAAAAAGAAAGAAAACACAGTGAGGTAAAAGCACAACTGGCCTTTTACCTTATGAATAAACGGGTCAGATTCTCATGCCATCCTTCAAGCAGTCTCACCAAAAGATCCACTTAGCTGAAGTTTTCTCAGCTGGCACTGAGTCGGAGATGTTGAAATCTTCATTGTTCTCAGCACTTTGAGGTCTTCTCGCCCCTGCTGGCTGAGTCGAGTCTGAAAGTTATTTAATGACCTTGACAAAAAACAATCTCACTACAAGGTCTTCTCATGTGATGGTGAGATTGTTTTGTCAACTGCTGTCTCCAAGGTCAAGGGTGAACTTTCAATCTCACCACAAAAGGAAGTCTTCATACTGTGCGTGCTCTCAACTGCCCTGAGTTGCAAAGATGTACTGACTGACAGAACACTGTTTGACTTCATAGCCATACCTGCCTACATATCTCGATAATGTTTAATAACTCCTAACACACCTCATTGGAAAGAGACTACTAAGAAGTTATTAACAAACTAGAAGGTTTGGAACAATTCATCGCATTCACAGTTCAGCTCATTCCTTAGTTTTTGTTTTACTTTTCATATTTTGGGGTTTGACCATTTTCATCAGGAATCATGGTCCAAAGGATAAAACTGAACATGAGACCAAGGTATTGTGGTTTTGCTTGCAGAGAAATTAAATCACAATCATTTCACTTAGATTTGACAACATGGTTGTTGTAAAATGTCTTCTAATTCATTCACTAAGCAGCAGCATATAGATTTGAAACACCTTTCACAAACAGGTCTTGAAGCCTGTGAGCTTGTGAATGTTGGCTACATAAACTAAAAGCCGTAAACTGCTGGAAAGAGAACTTGTATTTGCAGACATGCCTCTCTTTCACCAGGAAAGCTGCCTGCAGCCAGTCGGCAAGGTAAATATGCAGGAGAAGGAAAGTGCAGAATCACTATCCTGCTGTCACACACTTATGCAACTCAGGAAACACTTAATAAAATGGGGTATACTACAGTTTTTAACAGCATGGCATTATAATATCTTTTTAGTATTGACATTCAGTCCAACACTACTCCATTTTATATCAGCCTGTGAATATCTGTGTGTTTTGTACTGTTCAATAACTAATACCATTTACAGGTGTCACCTTGGACTTGTAATGCTCATGTTCTTTTACTGTTTTAGAGCCTTAATAAATAAGAAAACACAAATTCAAGTTATTATATTATATAAACATTGATATAAATATTATTATTTTCATATCACAGTAAAGTTAAATTAAGTTATTTCACCATTAACTTTTATTATATTCCAGATGTTCTCACGACATCTCTACTCAGATTTACTGTAATATACTGTTGTTTAATGCTGAAAGTTATTCGACATATTTTTCAGCCTCAGTCTTCAGTTATTATATAAGTCCTTATGTCAACCTTTGAAATTCAAATTTTAGATTTAAGGCAAAGAAATTCCCAAAACACCCGTCAGTCATAAATCCAAAATGTTTAATTGGGTGCTTCTCCAACTGTTTATTTCAATCTGCCTCCAGATAAACCCACCTCAGAGCCGCTTGAAGAGCAGTGGGGCACTCCACGAAGCTGGATTAGCAAATTAGCCACATAACTTTAGGAAGCTTATATCTCAGATTTTCTGAATTTATGTTTTTCTTTTTTCCCCTTTTAGAAACCATCACTTTCCATAACTGCTCTACAATATCTAGATCTATGATTGATATTTAGATTAAATTAGGATCATTACATTTAGCTTTATTATTCTCAAAGATATCTGTTGAACTTTCTAACCCTGATTTGTAAAATACCCGGTGGGGCAACCATCCATCTGTGTGTGTTTGTGTTAAGGAAGAGACCAGGAAGGAATAAGAAATACAGGTTGTCCTCAATGAAGTGACCAAAACAATAGTCGAGTTAATTTACACTTCACTTAACTGCTCAGACGTGGTCAAATACTGTGTTTAGGACATGAAAGGGGGGCATTACAGTAAATACTGGTGATTTTAATGCACAGTCAGTGGAAAGCTGTAGCTGCTACAAAAATACCTAAAATAAACACGTAGCTTAGCTTCAGACTATGAACATGCTCCTGCTTTTAATCTTTAATACTCAAGGTGCTAGGCTGAGTTTCCATAACGTAAAAAGGCTCTGTAACATTATTATGTCCACAAACATGAACCTTGAACCTTTTCTGATATCCTACTTTGAGAAATGTTTCCTCACAAAAACAGCAAAGCACAAGCAGTCACACAGGAACTGTATAAATATAATACAGACTAAAGTCTACAGTTCTGACCTTTAAGCTCAGGTATTTTATTCTGCATTCATGCTGCTGATTGTTGCAGTCGACCCTGCAGGCTCAGCTGCAGTTCCACCCGCAGTAGCTGACATTAGAACCTGCTGAGCTGTCCTGCAACCATCGCATTACATCAACCTAAACAGATCCAGTTCAACTGTAGACTCACTCTGTGATGTAACTCAAATTGTGATTTTTCTCTTCAAGTGAGAAGAAGAGGAGACCTGGACGACTCAAACCCTCCTTTCAGACATGCACTCTTCCCATTAATCTGACAACATCTGACTGTGACACGTACATCACAGTTATTTCTGAATGAACATCCTGGTCATTTTTCCAAAACGTCACGATGGCGAACTGACTAGCTGCCAATTTCAACACAGCACAAGTCTGAACTGCATACGGTCATGTTAACTAGTAGGCACCAAGTTATCTAAAACAAAAACTTACTGAATTCACAGGTGCAGGGAGAAAACTTGGGAGCTTTGGGACTATTTCAGATTAGCTGTGAACACAGACGGGCTATAAGAAAATGTCTGCTCAGAAAATCAGACTGCTTAGTACATTGGTTTCAGACCACTGCACAGGTAACACCATCTGTGTCGTCGTAATCAAAAGGAAAACCCAAACTGATATTAAAAGTACATGTTAAAAGTCACCACCGGAGGGAAATCACAATGTTGGAACAAGATGCAGAGAGAGAAAAGACAAAGGAAACGTCAGCATCCGACTACAGAGGCAAACTCCATGAAAAGATCAGAGGACCAGTTCTACACAGTACAGAAAGGATCATAATGTCTCTAATGGCTCTAGAGCCCAGGGAAAAGCAGAATATGTGCAATTTGTCTCTTAACCATCTCTGGCACTAGACCAGAACTATCCCACAGGCTGTGCTGGTCGAAAAGAGGAAACAACATCTGGTATCCTAGAATTAAATGAATCAATGAATTAAAAAGAGGCTGAATTCAAATTAAAGTGTTAAAGTTTGGACTTTAACAAAAGTCAAGTGTTAAAAGTTTGGACTTTAATACTTGACTAATGTATTTATGGCTATAAGCAAACTAACAAACCTAAAAAGAGGGTGTTTCAGTATTTTTAAAGCTATTTTAAAATGTGTACACAGCTAAACCGGTAGGGAATCGGACGGGTCACAAATAAAACCGTAACACCGGGGCCCCGGTTAGAAAACCACATCGGGGTCTAAACAGGTTTGTGGTGCTTTAAACCAGGAGGGGGTGATGAACTGGAATAAGACGCAGCTCTGGGCTCTTTTACTGCTCGTCTAGGTGATGTCCCGGTGCCTTATTAGAAACTGCAGGTGGTAAACAAACGGAGGAACTCACCGAGCATTTCCTGCCCAGGTACCCGAACAGGCACTCGTTCTCCTGCGGGGTCAGGAGGAGGGAGCCGACGTTAGCGACCCTGCGGGACGGCGGGTGGCTGTTCATGGCCTCGAATTGTTCTAGTTCACCCCGAAACGATGCGGTTCTCCCCGGACGGGCTCAGCTAACAATACTGGTTACAGACAGTCCATGCGGGCTCCGGTTGCTATGGCCTGCAACCGGATCATCTCCACTGAGTCCGACTCCGGTGTGGAGGGCGGAGGGGGGCGGGGAGTGTGGCTCAGGCTGGCTCCTGCTTGAGAAAGACCCTTAACTTCTCCGTTCAGTGTAAAACGTGAAATAAAGACGCTTTGTGTGTCTGTAGACGGACAAACGATCAACTTTCATTCGGAAACTCCAGCAGCTGCAGCAGCGATGCGCACATCCAACATGGAAGCGGAGCAGACCACCTTAAAGACACGGGAGAGGGGGGAGTTCGTCTGGGCAAACTCTAGAAACAAGTCCCGTGATATGAATCAGAAAGTGATGCTGACGAACGAATATACATCAACATGTCGTGTTACCTTACTTCAAATACAACCCGTGTGCTATGAGCGTTTACAGTTCGCTGTGAAGCTGAACTGTCGTTGCTGGCTGAAAATGGTTCCGTCCGATGGCAGCAGGAATGCAGCAGGGAGCAGGAAGGAGGGGGGGTGGCGCGTGGAGAGGGGTGGAGTGACGTAGGGGGAGGGGCCTACGGGTGACGTAGAAATGTAAATAAGACGTTGATTAAAAAAAGAAATAAAAAAGTTGAATATGTTGTTAATATAATAACTTTTGTAAGTAAATAACAACAATAGTAGTAATTAAAATAATTATTAATAATAAATACACTTTAGGTATCTCGTAATACATAAATAAACTTAACCGAATTAAATAATTGTAATGACAACAAAAATAAAAAATGTATAGTAAAGCAAAAAAACAAACAAAAGAACAATACAAAGAAATCTGGAAACATTTGCCTTAACATAACAATGTTAAGGCAAATGTTATGACAGCCACTAGAAATCTGAGTCAAATACTATATTAAGTCAGAGTAAAATATAGTCAAATAGTAGTAAATAAAGTTGATTTTGATATAAGAAACTTGTTATTGTCACTGTGGCGTAAACATCACTTATCACATTTTAGACCTAAAAAACAATGACTGAAATAAAACAATCAAATCTTATTGAGACTTATCTTATCATGATGGCAACCTTGCTCTTTATGATCACTTATGAGTTGTTTATAGTAATATACTGAAGTTTAGCTGCTAATGAGTACAGGTTGACACGTGGCTGACAAGAAAACTGCTCTGTATGTGTTAAACCCTCAGGAAAATATATCCTATCTTGTATCTTGGCTGCAGTTGACTGGTTAGAAATATTCACTGCTTCCCTGTGCAACATAACAGAAATGTTCTTGAA
This sequence comes from Anabas testudineus, assembly GCF_900324465.2. Lineage (NCBI taxonomy): Eukaryota > Metazoa > Chordata > Actinopteri > Anabantiformes > Anabantidae > Anabas > Anabas testudineus. The sequence continues at coordinate 22,788,206 of NC_046615.1, read as the reverse complement.
GTTTCCAAATTCAAAACCAATTAAAACAGGAGGGTTATAAAGGTACAATAACAGATGGACAGACGGCAAAGGATGTTGGCGTCCCGCAGGTCCTGCTCGCCTGCAGAAGGGTTAAAACTCGTCAGGATTATTAAACTAACCAACACTAATCTGTAGACCAGCTGCTTCTGCTGTCTGCTGTGTAAATACTGTTAAGGGCCATTCACAACCACCACAACCTGCAGCGCTTATTACAAACAGAACAAACAAACTTACTGATGATTTGTCTTTGGACTGTATAGGAAGAGTTTTGGTGAACACATTGTTGTTCCAGTCAAAATAATCTATTCAGGCAGGTGAACCACTATTCATTCACTGTGTCCTGTACTTTGGTTTGTAGCTAATACCTAACAAATACCCCAGATTTCCATTCACTCCAACTGTAATTTTATTTACTGCCATGCTGTGTATTACAACCTGTGCGTGTGAGAGCATGATCTTAATTAGCATTTAGCTCAGATCACTGCTGTAAGTAGTGTCATGGCTCATGTCTTCACTAAACTGTTGGACAACAAAATGCCATCATACTGTGACAAGCAGTTTGTTTTTTATTATAATACATTAAAGAGTAAGAAAACTAACTAAAATGAAAACGTTAGAAGCATTTTAATAAAGTTGAGAACAGAGATGGAAACACAGGATAAAAGTATTAAAGGTTTTAATGCTCCACTCAAATTAAGTTTTTATTTAGTTTCATACACATGTGTGAAACAGACCCACGGATGATTATCTTCATTTTAACAAATGGGGAGGAGAAGTGTTGGGAGGGAGTTGTTGTTGGACTTGTTTTTTTCCACAAGCAGCAGATTTCCAAGTGGAACATTTACTGCTAGACTGAGATGGATTTGATGATGAGCGTGAAGCGGTGATGGCTGAGGAAGTATGGAAAACGTAACAGTACCATGAGACATTGAAATGAAAGCTGGCAGCAGCAGAGAGAGGAACAGATTTAAAGTTTGACAGCTATGACGTGATTGGCTGACAGAGATTGTGTCTGAATCTGATTGGTCAGCAGCCTGAGCTGGAAATGTAAAGGTGTGTACAGTGCTCTGCTTTGAGATACCTGCATTTTACCAGAATTCATTTCAATAAGCACAAAAAGATCCTTTATCTGTAAAGAAAATCAGCTAAGAAATAAAGAAATACACTTAACACTTTATTTATGTTCTCTATGTGAATGTATTTCACTGAGGGCACCACTAGATGGAACCAGACACTGGGTGGTTACAACTACTAAACAGGTCTGGTCATAATGTAAACTCTAATATTAAACAAAAACCCTAAAAGACAAAAGCTTCTCGTGTCACATTTTCATGAATTATTGTGCCTCTAAATTAGATTCAATTAAAGAAACCTTCACTACACATCCTTTTCCCAGAACTCTCCTCTGTGACCCAGACCCCTTCCTTTCAGTCTATATGTGTAATCTAATAAAAACCTGAAGGAAGTCTTCATGTCTGTCTGTGTTGTTTCCTGTTCAGACGTTCATTCACAAATTACACAAACATTACACTTAATGCAGTTACTGACCAAGAATACGAAGGTTGTTTCTCCTTCACACAGCTATTTCACTTTCAGTGAATATCGAATAGAGTGTGACATCAACAACGTCTTCAAGGAGACAAACTGTGCTCCGATTTTTCAGCATAGTCCGATCATAACAGTAGACTACAGGAGATTTCAGTGAGATTCTTCAGACTGAACCAAAGTGGTGGATAACAAAATCCTCAGATAGTGCCTCTTTACCATGAAAATATAAATAAATGCAAAGTACATTTAGACTCAAAGCAGCAGCAGCAGACAATAGTGGATCAATACATACAACATTATCCATTAATGTATTTCTGGCTCAGTTACAATGTTTGAATGTGTCTGAACAATTTCACGGTGGATTTGAAAGGATCGGTTACTTAAAGGTCTCTGAGGTTCCTCGCTGTCTGATCAACTAAAATACAGCTTAATGCAGGGAGGTCTGAAAGTCTGCACAGCGTTCCCAGGTTTCCAAAACCTGAGACACAGATACTTTGCTACTAGGCTCCAACGAAACAACATCCTTCTAGGCAATATGATGTCAGAGGTCATCTTTGTGGGACATAGCAGGAGGTTACTGTGCTGTACCTTTCCCAGCAGCTAAAGACAAAACATTTGATAAATCCCTACAGAAATTATTAGTGGATTATTAATGGAAACGTATGACTGCTTCTGTGTACCTGGTCGGACCTGCGTGGTTTATGTCTCCACAGTTTCCTCCTGTAGAAAATAAAAAGAGCTGAACTTTTCTTTCTGTCACATCTTTTCAGCTGTTTCTCCATGAAGAAGTTGAAAGAACGTACTCTGGATTTATACAATATTCATGTAATGTGAGCCACTCCATAGGTTCTTGATATATGCTGAGGCTGTAAGGAAGTATCATATAATAATCACTCACAGTGTCGAGTGTGTGCAGATATAAACAGATGACTCTGAACATTATGTGGATGCAGAGGTGCGGCTGAGTGAAATTTTATAGGTTTATAATCCTACAGATGTTTTCTTAGCTGGATGGCCACAGGTGGGAGAGAGAGCAAGGACTGAGAGACCAGAGTCACACACAGTGTCAGGAGTGAGAGCGGTGACTACTACTGAAGACTATTAATTTCAATGAATGTCCTCTGCAGGTTCTGGAAATGCATATGTATATGATCTGTCTGAACAGTTAGGCCAAGCATTCAACTAATTAAATAGTAAAATGTTTTTATTGTCACTGGCAAGTTGAACTATAAAATGTGTAAAATCCAAATAACTATTTTTTGTTTTTGGTTAGGGACTCTGATGGAGCACTGTGTGTTCTTAATTAAAACCTAGAGTCCCATTAAAAAGTATCCTAAGTATCAGTTTTACTAGTTCACAGCACATGAGCTCAGAATGATGTGCTAGCTGCTAAGCTACTTGCCATGTGTGGCTGATCTGATTTTGATTTTGTAGAACTGCACATGACATGGTACCCCTGCATGCCAGAGGGTTTTTTGAAGGCTGCATGGACTCATTACTTCAGCGGTTCCAAAACTCAGTGGCTGTGGCTCAGTCTAGAAAACAATTAATTACTCAAATGAATGCCCTTCTCTGATATGAATATGTCTGTTGCAGATGTTGATTATTGCATTATATCAAAAGCTTCTCATGTAACTGTAGTCCACTGGTGGTCGGACCATGAAAGGTGTCGAGCTTGTTTACTGTTCAGGGCTTCATCTGAAGCTTGGTCCAGTAAATGAGAGTCTGGGCACAGATGAGGAGGGGCCAGACCAACAATAGTGGGACATCTCTGAGTCCATAACATGCAGGGGACCCCGGAGCGGAGAAGACAACCCAGCAGCTTTTCAGATAAACCACTGTGTCCTAAAGGATGAGGATACCAACAAGGAGGCCTTGATCCTCAACACAGTGAGCGGGGACAGGACGGTATGTCATCTTCATCATAAAACTCTTTTTAGTGAATTGTTTGTATTATAATGTGGTACTTTGTTGAACCATAAATGGCAGATTTAGTCACAGTTTGCACACAGGATGGGATTTAGTTCTACCAAAGTACCTGCATTTGTATTTCCATAGTTGTTTCCTGCTCTTTCTTGGGGACCACCTTTCATTAGAGGATTGTCACAATGTTCTGATAACATGGACTTTAAATCTGACACAAAACCAGTCTGGTGGACTGTTCTGTCCACAGTATGAACTAAAGTCCTGCACTGACACATTCAAAGGCCATACTGTTTGATGAGTTAACAATTAGATACAGCTTTTTATCAATAAAAAAACATTTAAACGTAACTCCACCCCACTCCATTTCAAATAATCTGAAATATGCACTTTTGTCTAACATGTAAAGTCCATGTTTGATTGAAGACTTTTGAATTATTTAGCAGCAGCCCTGACACACTGAAGCTCTAGGTGAACAGTAACAGCAACATACTGTGCTCTAGAAGGATAAAAACATAGAAGAACACATGGGTGGACAGTCAGACTTAATGACTAAACTGTGAAAGTAAAATGTAAAATGCAGATTCTCGTTGTTGCTGCAGTTTAGTGTCTGAGTGCTTGTGTTAATAAAACCATAAAATCACATCTGGAAAATGCAGGAGAGAGACCGCAGCCTGAAAACCACATAGTAACATAATCAAGACTCCACTGGAACCTGAAGATGAAGCAGATATAATTACTGTGTGTGACACAGACCTTTCAAGGCACATTAAAAGCACAAACTCAGTAGCCATACATTTGATCTGTTTTTGTGTGACATAAACTCTAAACCTTAGAGTTTGGTCATATTATGCCAAACTCTATTCTATTAATCTTGGATCCATTGACACAAAATAACATGATTTTTAAGTTAAAGTGTGCAAAAACATGTTATAATGCCTGTTTGCTGCTTATTTGAGCACCTGTCTTTAAGGCCTCTTAAAGCTCATTCTGTTCTGACTGGCCAGCTTGTTGACTTCTTCCTGTGGGCCAAACTATGCCCAGTTGAAACAGCTCCATCTTTTGGAAAACACTTAGCAGATGAACGGTGTCCATTGTAATTGTTGTGGTTTTATCTTTGGGAAAAGTAATATAAGGTCATTTTACTGACTAACTTTACAGGAGCTGTATTCTGCATGAATTCTTAAACTAGAATTAGCTGTGAGTGGAGCGATGGCAGCTCACCTGAGAGGCTGGGTGTACTTAGCGGCACAGAACATTGTCAGTCGAGGTATTCCACAATGCTTGTCATCACACACTTTAGCATTTAGAAAAAAACTGAACTGGCCAGACTGAAACCTGAGTGTCTCACTACCAGCCAATATGCAAACACACATTCACCTCAAGCTTTGAAGCTCTGACCGTTTGTAACATGGATATCCAACGTCGCAAAACTATATATGTAACATCAGAATATGAAAAGCATAACATGATGCTTCACTGTTTTGCAGCCACAATATGCAGAAGCTGAACTTTGTGGAGCAACATTCACAGGACCTATGTAAAACCTCTTTGACAAGCATGCAGGGAGTTTGTCTTGGGGGAAATGCCATAGAAAAGGTCATGTGAAGATGACTGCTGACTGTTTATTATGACTGTTGGATGTTTAATGAAATTATTGTAATCTTGTCTTTGCTGTTTTGACTTTGTGTGGTGCTGCTTTGTTCTTGTTAAACCTACATATGTTGGGAATCAAATAATCAGTCTGACTCAGACTTTCTATAGTTATGAGAATACTTCCACAGAGCACGTCACAGCCAAATGCCCCTAACCCTAACCCTAATTCTAACTTTAACTATAAACCCAAGCTGTGAGGCACGGCCAGTACGTCCCCACAAAGACGGGATAAAACAAATTTGTCCAGAGAATGATATAAACACATGCAGACACACACAATCTATGATGCGTGGTGTTGCTAAATACATGACAGTCACTCTGTCTCCGGACATTAACGGCGGATCATTAACTGTAATTCAGGGCTGGCTTCATATTTTCCAGATCACAGTACGAGTTGGTCATGAATCAAACATACCCACTCAGAAAAATCTGCCCGAGACCCTCACATCTGCACACTCTGCCGCCCAAACACCACAGATAAAATTCAGCCAACACAGGCACTGATATAGTAAAAATAATCATAGCTTAGGAACTCGAACGAGGCACATCAAGTCTGTCAGTGTAGTATTATCTCCCCATGTTGAAACAGTGTGTATTAGACTGTGGTGGTTTGGGGGGTGAGGGTTATCTTAAGCTGTTCCAAAACCAAAAACCCAAAATGTTAGAAATGAATTAAACAGTGTTCATCTACCTTAATGTAAGCTGTAAATATTAGCATGTCCAGGCAAAGTTACACTCCAGTGGTAGTAGCCATGGTACTTCCAAGGCCAAAAGCAGCACATGCATTGTGGAGCGTTTTCCCCACTGCATGAAAGCCAGCCCTGGATGCTGTCAGAGTTTAGATTAACATTAGCAGCTTTCCTGATTTTACTGGACTTTAAATTTCATTTGCCAAACACACATTGTACACGGATCATTACATGTGAAGATTTTCTGCCTCAGATGTGTTTGCTCTAGCCTTAGTCTTTCAGCACAATGTCATGTACAATATGCAACTGTTGTTTCAAAGGCCAGTGGTGTCAAACCTCACAATGGTTGAAATGGGGGTGAAGTGGAATTTTTGCACTCCACAATTTACTAATTGCATTTAAAATATTGATCTCACAAGACTTTAAATCTGCTTTGTGACTTGTTGAGGCCACATTTAGAGACAGCAATCCTTCAACTAAATGCTAATTTAAGCAGGTACTATATAATGTTCAGCGTGGGAACCATTCTAGGCAATTCTATCTAATTATAGCAAAATGCAAAGAATAGTTGAGCCACATTTCTTCACAGTTCATTCACTCAATCTTTTTGTCTCTAAATCACAAATGTGATTTGATAATGGCACTAGAGGAAATGCCAAAGGATCACAAGAGTAGTTAGTGGAATATTTTTTCTTGTGGAGGACAAGAATGTTCAGAACTTAATGCCAGGCCATAGTAGTTACAGATCCTTCAGTCTGTAGTGGTTGACCGACTGACTGACACTGCCATCCCCAGAGCAAACCCGCTATCGTGGCTAAAACTTATGAGAGCTAGCTCACTGACAGATCAGCCCCGTCCTCATCTGGATCCAATTAGTTGAGCTCAGCTTATTTCTATCATTTCATTGTGTCTGTCTGAGACAAAACATAAAACGGAGTCTCCTGTGTCAGTTTGGACTCAGACTTTGTTTTTGGGGGGTCTTTCTTGTGGTCTGGACTCCTGGCGGTTCCAGTGTTTTGGTGGTTTGGAGGACGGCCTGAGTGGCTTCACCGCACTGTTTGTCTTGGATCGGCATCCCCTGAAAAACCACCACGCTGAAAGAGTTATGAAACTGGTGCGAGACACACAGTCCAGAGAAAGGCTTTCCTCAGTCGAGCAGGACATGAAGAAACCTTTCTGATAAATAGCCTCTTTACCATGTTTTGAAGGAAACATTTAGGCAATTTATTTATGACTAAACCCCAAACGTTCCTTCTTCCACCATCTTCTCCAGCTCTCCACTCACAGATCTACATCCAGTCTAGTCTAGTCTGATCATAAAGTTCTCGTGTCATTAAAGTCATTCGAAAACATCAGCTCCAGGCCAGCGCCTCGTCACATCAATGAAAAGTTGAAATGATCGAGGAAGCCTCAGCCCACTGGTGGTTTTTCTGTACCCCTCCTCTGGTTACAGTGTAAAGTGAATGCTGGGATATTTTTCCATGGCGTCCTTAGAGGCAACCTCAATGGCCACGCTTCCCAAGACCCAGGTCACAGTGTCTTTCCCTTGAGTTTGGAAAAACTAAAAAATGACTTACTTGCATCTCAGGCGCCAACAGCAATTACATGGGATGGGGTGAGGGGGTTCTTACATAAAAAGCTGGAGAGAACAATTTTCGAAGAATGAACAAGAAGAAAATAAAAGACAGAGGTACAAAGGGACATGTTTCCGCACATATTACAGGGTTACACGCACTTCATTATTCCACACGTGTGTGAAGTTCCCAAAGAAGTCTTTCATATAGATCTCTTAACATCTTAACTTTATTAAGAGCATCATTTCCTTTATTAAGCTTACATCAAAACAACCTGCTGGCAACAGTTACCTTGATAACAAGTCAACACAAAATCTAATTTTTCAGGAGCAATTAACTGCTGTCATGTCAGTGTAAAATTAACTATTGCAAGTCAACTTACAATTTTCAATCAGCTGTTCTCACCACGGTACCATAAGAGCTGAAAAGTGCACATTATGAAAAGGAAAACTGCAGTAGATGGACTAAAGCTGCATTTTTATCTCTGATGTTTTTAATGTATTGGATCAGTATAAATATATGAATTCAGCTGTGCAGTAGACATCATAGTTGGACATAGAAGTGCCTCTAACTCACTGGTTGAAGTTGTAATGGGTGTTAAATAATAAACAATTAGGCAAAGGAGAGAGCTTTTCCTTACTAATCTCCATGTTCACAATGTCTCTGGTGCTCTGCAACATCCTTTTCATTAAAGTCCTGCTCCCACAGAGAACAGTGCAGCTTTGTGTTTTGTTGTGTTGTGGAATTTGGAACATTATCTACATTGCTCCTCACTCATGTATCCCCTCATAGGCCTGTCTGATTATCTCTGCTCACTGAAGCTCAAAATATATTTCCTTTCTCTCTAAACATTCCTGTTCTCGGCTTGTGTAGGACCACTAATTGCTCCATGAGGAATTGGGAGCCATGGCGCTCATTGGGCTCCATCTCCCGGTGCTGGCCTTGTGGGTTGGCGTAGGAGTAAAGTTCCAAGTTGGGGGCGACCAGATGAAGCCAACCCGAGCACCACTGATCCCGCACCGGCCTTTTGTTGTAGTCTGGAATGCTCCAACAGAGTCATGTCGCCTTCGTTTCAAGGTGGACCTGGACCTAAGTGTTTTTGACATCATAGCAAACCTGAACGAAACCCTCAGTGGACCAAACGTCACAATATTCTACCACAGCCATCTAGGATACTACCCATACTACTCCAACTCCGGGGTCCCTATCAATGGTGGACTGCCACAGAACCAGAGCATCTCCAAGCACCTGAGTAAGGCCCGGTCCGACATTGACAAGCTGATTCCCCACAAGGATTTTCGAGGCCTAGGTGTTATTGACTGGGAAAACTGGAGGCCTCAATGGGTTAGGAATTGGGGAGCCAAAGACATCTACCGCAACAAGTCCAAGGAACAGATCCGGAAACTTCACCCAAATTGGCCGGAGAGCAAGGTGGAGAAGGAAGCAAAGGAAAGTTTTGAGAGGGCTGGGCAGACCTTCATGAACTTGACCTTGGCCCTGGCTGAAGGTCGCAGGCCAGATGGGCTCTGGGGCTTTTACCTGTTCCCAGACTGCTACAACTATGGGTATAAGCAGCACCCGCAGCGCTACACTGGTGAATGCCCCAACATTGAGCACATACGCAATGACCATCTGATGTGGCTCTGGAAGGAGAGTACTGCCCTCTATCCATCCATCTACCTGGACTATGAGCTCAAGTCTTCCCCCAACACTGTCAAGTTTGTCCACTATAGAGTCAAGGAAGCCATGAGGATTGCATCCATTTCTCGTACGGACTATACATTGCCTGTATTTGTCTACTCAAGACCTTTCTATGCCTACACCTTTGTGGTTCTTTCAGAGGTACAGTATGTTTTCAGTTCTGATCTTTACAGCACTGACGTTTCTGAGTAAACCTGATCAGTGTGTTGAGGTGTTGATAGTCGCACTAATGATTGTGTTTGTGTGAGTAAATATGTTTTCTCTAAAAAGCATTGACAGTATTTAGACTGATACTTGTGTAATAAGGTAATGAAAACTACTTGTTTACTGGTTAAAATGTGTATTATTCCAATTCAGAGTGACCTGGTTCACACCATCGGGGAGAGCGCAGCCTTGGGAGTGTCAGGTGTTGTCCTCTGGGGATCATCAGAGTACGCCCGATCACAGGTAATGAAAAAAGAAATGCAACAAACAAAAAATAAAACTGGTGGTGTAGAAACAATAAAAATTACACAAACTTGTGATCTGACTAACTTTACCTACAGATACTACTAAATTCATCAGCCTTAAAAGAAAAGCTTTAAATCTGTATATACTCAAATCAAAAAACCTCTATGTTAAATGTTTCCCTTATATTACAGCATAAATTACAGAAAATAAACCTCAAAGCACTGGGAAACTATAAATGTTAACAACAAAAGAAAACAAGGGTTTGTGATTTTTGACTGCAATAAGTTTGAGCAGACGACATTCTCTCCTCCACAACTCAAAAATAGTTTGTTTTCTGACTGAACTTTTAAAAAAAGAGAAGAAAAGCATCTGATTTATGTGTGAAAGGATTTCTGTTGGTGACTGTGGATTGTTTTACATCCTGTTAAAGCAGAAACAGCTATAAATCCTGAAGAAAATGCTGAATATATCTAGTACTATGTCTAGTTTTAAAGAGACAAACAAAAATGGTGGAAAATAAAGTATTTTCACTGGAGTTAAATCTATTGCCATCGTACGCGAATTACCTGTCATCTCTACCCAACCTAGAGTCTAAATCCTGCCTGGCAGCTCCATCTCCAACATCCTTCTACCAATATACTCACTATCCCTCCTCTGAACATGTCCAAACCACCTCAGTCTGGCCTCTCTGACTTTGTCGCTAACACAGGTAACGTGAGCCGTCCCTCTGATGTACTCGTTCCTTATTCTGTCTAACCTGGTCACTCCTAAGGAGAACCTCAACATCTTCATCTCTGCTACCTCCATCTCAGCCTCTTGTCTCTGTCTCACTGCTACCGTCTCTAACCCATAGAGCAGAGCTGGTCTCACCACTGTCTTGTACACCTTTCCTTTGAGTCTTGCTGACACTCTTTTGTCACACAACACTCCTGACACTTTCCTCCACCCGCTCCAACCTGCCTGCACTCTCCTCTTCACCTCTTTTCCACACTCTCCATCACACTGAACTGTTGACCCCAAGTACTTAAACTCCTGTACCTTCTTCACCTCAGCCCCCTGTAACCTAACGCTTCTACCTTGATCCCTCTCGTTCAGACACATGTATTCTGTCTTACTACGACTGACCTTCATGCCTCTTCTTTCCAGAGCAAACCTCCACCTTTCCAGCTGTTCCTCCACCTGCTCTCTACTCTCACTGCAAATCACAATGTCATCCGCAAACATCATTGTCCAGGGTGATTCCTGTCTGACCTCATCTGTCAGCCTGTCCATCAACATAGCAAACAAGAAGGGACTCAAAGCTGATCCTTGGTGTACTCCCACCTCCACCTTGAACTCCTCTGTCTGACCTACAGCACATCTCACCACCGTCATATTTCTCTCATACATGTCCTGAACTAGTCTGACGTACTTCTCTGCCACTCCAGACGACCTCATACAGTACCACAGCTCCTCCCTCGGCACCCTGTCATACGCCTTCTCTAAATCTACAAAGACACAATGCACCTCCTTCTGACCATCTCTGTACTTTTCCATCAACATTCTCAAAGCAAAAACAGCATCAGTGGTGCTCTTACGGGGCATGAAACCATACTGCTGCTCACAAATCTCCACCTTCTTCCTAAGCCTGGCTTCCACTACTCTTTCCCACAGCTTCACTGTGTGGCTCATCAACTTTATTCCTCTATAGTTGCTGCAGTTCTGCGTGTCACCCTTGTTCTTAAAGATCGGAACCAGAACACTTCTCCTCCATTCCTCAGGCATCTTCTCACTCTCTAGAATCCTATTGAACAAACTGGTTAAAAACTCCACTGCTGTCTCTCCTAAGCACTTCCACACCTCCACAGGTATGTCATCAGGACCAACAGTCTTTCCACTCTTCATCCTTTTCAGAGCCTTCCTAACCTCATCCTTTCCAATCTCTGCTATTTCCTGCTCCACAACATCCACATCTTCCTCCCTTCTTTCCCTGTCATTTTCCTCGTTCATCAGCTCCTCAAAATACTCCTTCCATCTTTTCTGCACACTCTCCTGGGTTGTTAGTACCTTTCCATCTCTGTCCTTAATCACCCTTATCTGTTGCACATCCTTCCCATCTCTATCTCTCTGTCTGGCTAGCTTGTACAAGTCCTACTCTCCTTCCTTTGTATCTAACCTGTCATACAGCTCATCGTAAGCTTTCTGTTTGGCCTTTGCCACCTCCCTCTTCACTCTACGCTGCGCTTCCTTGTACTCCTGTCTACTTTCCTCAGTCCTTTCTACATCCCACTTCCTTCTAGCTAACCTCTTCCTCTGGATGCATTCCTGTACTTCCTCATTCCACCACCAAGTGTCTTTACCTTCTTTCCTCTTTCCAGATGACACACCTAGCACCTTCCTACCTGTTTCCCTGATAACCTCTGCTGTAGTTTCCCAGTCATCTGGAAGCTCATCCTGACCACCCAGAACCTGTCTCAACGTCTGTCTGAATTCCTCACAAGTTTCTTCATTCTTTAGCTTCCACCACTTGGTCTTCTTTTCTGTCTTCCCCCTCTTCTTCTTCCTGACCTCCAGAGTCATCTTACACACCACCATGCGGTGCTGTCTGGCTACACTCTCCTACCACCACTTTGCAGTCACTAACCTCTCTCAAATGACCTCGTCTACATAGGATGTAGTCCACCTGCGTACTCCTACCTCCACTTCTGTATGTCACTCTATGTTCCTCTCGCTTCTGGAAGTAAGTGTTGACTACAGCCATTTCCATCCTCTTAGCAAAGTCCACCACCATCTGTCCTTCCAGATTCCTTTCCTTCACACCAAACCTGCCCATCACCTCCTCATCACCTCTGTTACCCTCACCAACATGCCCATTGAAGTCTGCTCCAACAACAACTCTCTGTCCTCTGGGGATACTCTCTATGACCTCATCAAACTCACTCCAGAATCTCTCCTTCTCTTCTAACTCACAGCCAACCTGTGGCGCATACCCACTGACTACATTCACCATCACCCCTTCAATTTCTAGCTTTATGCTCATCACCCTGTCTGAGACTCTTTTCACCTCTAGAACACTGTTTACAAACTCCCCCTTCAGGATCACTCCTACCCCGTTTCTCTTCCTATCCACACCATGGTAGAACAGTTTGTATCCTCCTCCAATGCTACGTGCCTTGCTGCCCTTCCACCTTGTCTCCTGTACACACAGTACATCTACCTTCCTTCTCTCCATCATGTCTGCCAGCTCTCTGCCTTTCCCTGTCATCGTACCAACGTTAAGAGTCCCTATTCTCAGATCTATATCCCTGCCTTTCCCCTTCTCTCTCTGCCCACGAACCCTTCTGCCTCCCCTCTTTCTTCGACCAACAGTAGTCAAATTTCCACCGACACCCTGTAGGTTAACAGCATCGGTGGCGGTCGTTGTTAACCCAGGCCTCGACCGATCCGGTATGAAAGTTTTGTGGATGATTCGCATGGTTATTTTGGCAATTTTTACGCCGGATGCCCTTCCTGACGCAACCCTCTCTATTTATCCGGGCTTGGGACCGGCACAGAAATCACTGGCTTGCAACCCCTGTGGCTAGATTAGTTAAATCTATTGCCATCAAACTCTAATAACCTAAACTAAACAAAAACTAAAAAAACATCAGCAAAAGTGTGAAGAACTGATTATATGTGGTTGTTTGCCCTGATACAAGAAACTACTGTTAACATAGCTAACGTGTAACCTATAACTTAATGTTATTATTTTAAGTGTTATAACTACCTTATTACTAACATTGGTAATACTAACAACCCCTTCCCAGGGTTTATTTGGTTTAAGAAAGCTCACCTGATTTCTACCTAACCTACAAATTCTTTCCTATAATAAGCCTCTGAATGTTATGATTAGCATGATGAGCTTGTTCCTGCCTCTTTCAGAGGAACTGCCTGACAGTGAAGAAGTACATCGACGGCCCTCTGGGACATTACGTCATCAACGTCACCTCAGCCGCGAAGCTGTGCAGCAAAGCACTGTGCAAGAAAAACGGCAGGTGCGTTCGAAAGAGCTTGGACTCAGGCGCTTACCTGCACCTGAACCCGCGCTTCTTTCACATTCACCGCAATCCGGCACCCAAGGGCCCCCGCTTCCATGTGAGCGGTCACCTCAACAACCACGACATCCTGGACATGAAACACAAGTTCACCTGTCAGTGTTATCAGGGTTGGACAGGCGTTTACTGCGAGGTGCCCCAGGCTGTGCATTCCGGTCCACCGCCCCCAGCTCAGCCTGCCATCCCTGCACCTCACCCCCACGAGAACAGCCTGCTGGGAGATGTCCTGCTCCTCCTTTCCCTCCATTTCTCCTGTCTGTGCATCATCATGTTCTTAGGACTCTGTCTGATTATCAAGTGTCTGATACTGTAGATAGAAAGGTCTGTAGAGAAAGCAGGTGTAGCTGGGCGTCACCTGAACTCCCGTTGGAGTTAGCTCTTCTTAGCTAGCTGAGTTCATGTCCTGGTGTTTTAGTAATAACCTTTAAAATAATTTTATACTATCTCACTGAAAGCAGATTTTTAGTGATCACATCCTGGAGACTTTAAAGTTTATTGGAAAAATATTAGTTTTTTCCTTCAGATGAGACTGATTCATTATCAGAATCTCATTCACAGTAAAAAAGTATTAAAACCTCCAAACACACTCCTCCAAACACTGCACCAACCATGTCTCTGTCCACAGACGCCACGTCCTACAACTCAAGAACAACAAACCTTTTCATTCAACAAAAAATAAACCACAGATACAACAACCATCAGTTACATAGTTTGTGTTGCATGAAGGGTTATTTTTTTGCCAAATACATATTACGATAAAATGCTGTTTCTCTGTGTTAAATTGTTAATAGTAGTTTATAGTTAAATAATTAGTTAAATTCACAGAAAAAAACAAAACAAAAGTTAACTGTATACTGTAGGTCTGAATATTCATGACCAATGACTGAACTTAAATACTGAGCCATGCTCTGAAGGAAGGCGTCCAGGAAAAGTCCTGACTAGGATCCAAAACCACATCATCTGGCTCCTTCTAAGCCTCTACTACTACTACTACTACTACTACTACTACTACATCTACTACTACTACATCTACTGCTACCACATCTACTACTACTACTACATCTACTACTCCATCTACTCTCAATAACAAAAGTTGATTCTATCACTATCTCATATCTGAATGACTGAGCACTAAAATATAACTGAAGACAGTTCTTCTGTTTGTTGTTAGAGAAAACTGGAAGAAACACGTGAGGCAACATAATCAGCTAAAAAGCAGCGTCTGGTCTTCAAGTGTTTTATTCTATGCAGCATCTGACAGGTAAAGACAGAAGATAATTACAGATGTTGCACTTAAATGAACAGGTTAATGTACCATATAATAGGCCCCACAGGGCGCTGAGTGGTGGAACTCTAAGCTGGAACTAAGTGATGAGACCAGAAGTCGTAGTCTGTGTGCACTTCTTTACTCCACTACATTTATGTGACAGCTTTAGTTACTTTTAGCAGATGAATGTTTAATGATTATTATGGATCAATCACTTGTTAGTATGTAAACTCTTTAGCGTAAAATATTTTCTTTGTCACATTTTTCACCAACAAATCTCAACTAGACTTATATGTTACAGCATAAAATTGTCTTAGTGGGAAACTTACATTTGAGGAAAGAAGTTGAAGTGGTACTTTTACTTTACGGCTGTATTAGTGTTCGTCCCCCACCTCTGACAGACGTGACCACACTGCAGCAGAGGGAGAGGATGGATCACAAACGTCTGTGATGTTTCAATCTTGTAAAATTCTTCTGAACCATATCTACTCTCACTGTAACATTGAATTCTTTATATAAAACTACAGTGGCAAGAAAAAGTAAGTGAACTATTGGCAGTTGGTTTTCTGCATAAGTTGCAGGAGCGGACCAGTGACACAGAGGTCTGCAGAGGTCACTGTGTGTGTAAAGCTTGTGGGAAACGTGTAACTTCTTACGCTCAGTCAATGACAATGTGAAGAAAGAAAAGAAATGTGCTGCTCCAGTCCTCACATTTCAGCTCTGATGGTTTTGGAAGAAACAAAACAAAACAGAACTACATGAGCACCGTTTCAACACATGGAGACAGAGCTGCTAAGCTGTCATTTGGACAATTGCTGTTCAGTAGATGGGTTTAGCAATGTGTCAAGTTCAACTCCAGTTTAAAATGTGCTGGTTTTCTTAGAAGAAATGTTTCTTTTCCATGGAAACAACTTCTCATGCGCTCATTTCATTTGTCTGTTTCATTTACATTTGATTTGATTCGGATGATTCAGTGTAAATATAAAAGAGGTAGCTTGAAAAATGTATGCATTTTTAAACGCAGCAAAACATCCTGCAAGCTCATGTCATATGCAGAGGTAACTAATAATGAATATCTACATTTTATTGGACAGTTCAGTAGTAGACTGTAAAAGTCAAGTTTGAGCAAAAATCTTCACAGAGAAACCCGAGAGAGAAATTGAAGCAGTAGTAGACTAAACAGTAGTCAATCAATAAATCAGCGCAGACATTTTGAAGACTGTTCAGTTAGTTTACAGCCTTAGTCACTTGTTTTATTTGGGATAATGACTGTAATGAAGCTGACATCACAGCCAGCACTTGATCTGCAGTTTGGTGGTGACAGCGCACTCGGTCAAATGAGTCACAGCGAGCTGCGGCGGATCACAGTCACGTGACCAGACAACTCAACAATAGTTTGTCCCACGGGAAAGGGAGGGACGACCGAGGAGAAGGAGGAGAAGGAGGAGAAGGAGGAGAATCTTCTGCTGCAACTGGAGTTTTAGAGATCCTAGTAAAAACTGTCAAAACAGAGTAAACTGTGGCTCAAGTGTTGAAGTAAGAGGATTATAGATGCTGGTCGAGCACCGGGAGCTGTGTGTCATTCATCTCTTTACTTTAATACATGACGTAGTACTTTGAATTAACAGAAGCATTAAGCCCGTATCTTCTGTGGTGTGCATTATTCTTTTTTATGGCCGTTTGGCTGAGAATGGATAATTGCTTTTACTGTAAATATATAATTGCCATGTTGCCATGGACATAAAAAAAACACGGCATTGTCTGATCATATTTAGCAGACACCATTGTCTTTGTGTCAGGGTACTGCTTCAACAAGTAAAGAGTTGTCTTTACTTTGCAGTTCACCTCCTGATGAACCTAAAAATGTAAAAGAAGGAGCTCATGTCAAAAGAAGGATCGGAGGATGAGTAGTCACCTGTAAACAAGGCCCAAGGATTGAGGTGGAGAAATCTGTAAGTCAATGCTCAGATCACCAGGGTCCTTAGGATCCAGTCACGACGTTCAAAGCATTAATGAGCAAACGTGAGGCTGGCAGAGCTGAAGCTGACGCGGCTGAACACTTCTCATATAGTTTCTGTTGGGGTTATTATCGGATTATGATGACTGACAGCCGGGGAAGTAAACACACTGCGACTGTTCACAGTCCTCTAAGTTTCAAGCGGTGGAGCTGTATTTATTTTTTAAACACCAACCTCACAATGAGCAAATGATGATGTCAGATCAGAACATGTATGTGACCTTCATGCCGTTTGTTCCTTCAGCTGTTTTTATCCAGAGACAGAGTCTGTTTCCATTTTATCTCCACTTGAGGTTCATCGTTCAGAAAATCTTAAACAAACACCTGTAATTTTACAAACCTCAAACTTTAGTTAGCTCCTGTACTTTGACTAATAACCATAATCAGCTTTATGCCAGTGTCAGCAGTCACTCTGGACGTTCAGCTGGTCTGAAGTCTGCAGTGTTTCCTCTCACACTGAGATCCAAACACCACTTTTACATATTGTCGTCCAATAACAGATAAAGTCACATCTCGTGTTTTATTGTCATCATATCCCAAGAAAACACCCAAACCAACAACATGTTTGTCTCTTAATACTTTCTGACTTCTCTTAAAGCTCAAAGTGAACTGTAATGAAAAGAGTCTGACCTCTGCCTTCAGTTTGCAGCTCTGATTGGCTGTTTATCAGCTGATTACAGGCTGCGAGGGAGAGTAGCTAAACATTTATGGCCATGGTACACAAACAATTAACAAGGTCTAAACACAGACGGCTGATGATCAACATGCATTGAACGTCTCACGTCCAAATCTACGTCAGATGTTCAAAAAAAAGTAAAGTAACTCCACTTCCGACTGTAAACGCAGAAAACACGTAATTTACCTGAGAAAAGAAAATGAAAGTATCCAACAGGTGTTACAGTTGGATATGAACTCGGCAGGTTTGAGCTTTGATAGAAGAATTAATATGTTATTATCTGTTTTTATTTCTTATGCACACATTGACAGAGGTTTATAAAGTACACAAAGTCAATACTCAGGTACTTTCCCATAAAATGACTCCACCACAAGTAGAAGTACCTGTTGATTACATTAATGCGGACGTCTATTCCTAGTTAAGTCAGTGTCAGTTAGTCGTTTCTGATTTAGTTCGGTAGACAGAGTTACTGTACACATGTTATAGTTGGATTCATAACTTAACAGGTCCAGACGTGTTTTCTCATGATTTCCGTTTTCACTCCACACAACCAAAACCAGCGTTTACCTTATGCTGACAACAGCTGTAATAATAAATGAAAAAACAACAATTTTTTCAAGCATGATGCTAAAGTTTAAAGCTTTTAGGTGCAGTATCTCCACATTCTGCATTAGAGTTTGTTCCATTTTGCTTTTTGTGCTAAATGCAGATATCGTCATGGTTCCTGCTGTTCTGGTTGACACCTGTCCAGTGTTGCTTGTTGTTGTTGTTGTTGTTGCCTGCTGTTCTTTTCTCTCTCCTCTTTCCACTCACCCCAACCAGTCGAGGCAGATGGCCACCCACCTCCCCACTGTCTCCTGGTGCTGCCCAGTACTCAGGTTGTTGGGTTTTCTATATAATTCTGTATACAGTTATATTTGTAAGGTCTTGAACCCTAAACACTCTAAAAAGCCTTGAGATGACGTCTGTTGTGATTTGGCGGCATGCAAATAAAAATTTAAATGAAATGAAATGAATAGAATGAGAACCGGACCGATTCTCTATCATTTTATTGCGACCATCCAGCAGTTGTTGAGACAGATCTGTGTAGTTTCATCTCCTAAAAATAAATACTTCCAAATTCCAGTAGCACTTGTCATGAACCAGTGTTAGTTATTAGTTTAAGTGGCCTCATGGTGTTAGAACCATAAGTCATAGCATCATCAAAATCATTAATATTCATGAGGTGGGACAAAAAGTCAAAATGATCATTTGAGAGTTTTTAAAAGTAAAGGAATTCTATTACTTTACAACACACTAAGCCATTCTATAACGCTGTATGAAAAGAATCATTTGAAAGTGAGTACAAGTCGCCCCGTCCAATAAAAACATGGCTTCTGTTCAAGCAGCCCGGCGTCAGTCTGTTGTTCATGGATGCATTTGACCTCTCACATCCTGATCCCACATCAACACAACAACTCTGTGAAGTTCTGGTACTGAGGGATATGAAATGCTGAGTTAGGTCGGTGGGTAAAGATGGCATCAGAAACAATAATATGGCTGCCGGGGAAAACTGGCAACCCTGCAGTAAAACACACATTCACTGACATATGGAAAAGAAACCTCAAGAGGTTACACAAGAGCTAATGGACTCCTACAGGTCACTGGACCCTGTTTAACGTGAGACTACACAAAGCTTCATTTCATGGGAGTCAGGGGTCAAAGCTACAGTAAACTGTGATGAAAGACAGTATGTGCATTTCCGTCTGTGTGATGGTCTGATAAAAACATCAGAGACCCCAGAAAGCAGAGTTATGTTGATGTGGTTTTGAACAGGAAATGATAATACAGCTTTAGTGTAAACACAATATAATTCTACAGATTAGATAAGACTTCTGCAGAGGTCACTAGTCTAAATGGAGAAAGGACTCCACTGGTTATTGTGTCTAGTTTCACAGACTGGGAGCTGCGAGTCTGCAGAACAAAGGATGTCGATAATAGTCAGAAGTCCCTAGAGAATCTTGGAGAGGCCAAATCTGTCAAATCATTTATCATCATCAATAAAAACGGGATCCAAGGTTTGTTTATCGTCCAGGTAGAGTTTAAAACACCTGGAATA
Source organism: Anabas testudineus (assembly GCF_900324465.2). NCBI lineage: Eukaryota > Metazoa > Chordata > Actinopteri > Anabantiformes > Anabantidae > Anabas > Anabas testudineus. Next base: position 22,768,513 of record NC_046615.1, on the reverse strand, counting down.
CATAGAGGATAGTAGAGAGCGATCACACAAATGGATTCAAAAGCCCTGTTCAACAGCAGCTACCGTTCATTCACAGTGTTGGCGAAGGTCAGTGTGTACTGCTCTGTCTCACGGCCCACTCACCTGAGGACAGTTTAACCTGATGACCTCTTGACACAACCGAAGTGTGTACAGTAACAGCTGCAGCTTCAATTAATGATGTTATGAGTTTGTTGTATATGTTCTAAAACATGTAGAACTACCTGCTTGGTTTGACTGAGACTAAAGAAAATGGCCGTTCGAGGGAAACAACTGTTCAAAAAGTCGATGCTAAACCACCCAAATCAGTTTTCCACCCACTTAATTTGATTTCTGTCGACCAACATCCTGCTGGAGCAGGCGCCTGCACGTCGACATCAAACCGTGCACGCTGAACGCAGGCCGATCCTGAACCATCACTTCCTCTCCGGGCGTCTCGATGCTTCATTACAGCTGCAGCCGTTAAAGCAGCAGGAAGGTTTGTGCTGTCTGAGCCATAACACAGTCCATATGCTCGTGAGGACACTTCGACCGCCACAGTCGGGGAGGATGAGGTTTCCGTGCAGGGGTGAGTGGTGAGTGGGTACAGAGGTCAAGAAGTGAGTGGGGTGTGTGTGTGTATGGGTTAAGGGGGTGGGGGGGCTTTCATGCACGGAGGTGGTGGAAATAAATCTGCAGTCAGGATCACAATGCCATGCCAGAGGAATCCAAACACACCCCACCACCAGCCCCCTCTCCACCCTCTGTGGGACTGTGGTTTCCTCCACACACCCACACACTAAGGACAAATGTGTGTGCAGAGTTTTCTATCATGTGTACTTCACTGTGTTATTAGGTGCAGACACTTCATGTCACTGTAAAACATTTCATATACTTAGTGATTAATTAATAAAAAATGTTTTATACCTTTTGTCCTGTCTTGATTTTGTCCCTGCATAACCACAAGTGTTGGTCATTTCCTGTTCCCCTCCCTGACAAAATCACTTGTAAGGACGACTTAGGGAAACTCCACTGATGGTTTTATTTCACCTATGTACGCAGAAATATATTAAAAAGACAATAAAGGGCTTCAACCTGGATTTTTTCTATAGGTTCAACCCTTTTACTACCTTTGTGTTTCTGTCCTTCCTCTGTAACTCTGCAGGAAACAAAGAGGGACCATCATCAACTCGACTGCTACAGCATCATGTTGCCTTTAGATATTTGATTTGTCTATCTTTGATTTTGGAAGTGAGAACATGAGGAGGAGATGATTCAAAGTCTGGATACACAGCGTTTCAAGACCTCTCTCCAAAAACTAAACAAACAAATTAGATCATCATATTCTGGAAATTGTAAACTAACTAATTTTAATTAGTTCATCATCACTATTGGATTGGATTAATTGTAATGTTAATCACACATCACATGATTTAATTCCATATGAACAAATGCAGCAATAAGAACTGAACGACAACTGAACGAAAGAACCCTGTAGTTCTGTAACTCAATGTATTAAAGCCTTTTTATTTACTTCCTCATCATTAGTCGAATTTAACAGTTGGGAAACATTTATGTTGCTGAACTCTTCAGCTCCTCTGGCTCTGGATGGAAACAGCCTTTATTTAGGAAACTTTCCCTGGATGACAAATCTAAACTGAGCCGTTCCTGCTGAGTAATCAAACACAGATGACTTCACCAAACACACTTCAGCAAACTGCTTTCTCGTGTCCCTCATCTGTAATTACAGCCCCCGTCCATAGCAGTTGATGGAGAATCACATTTGCTGTCGATTTGCACCTTGGCCTGCTCTGGCACTGGAACACGCTGAAACACACACTGGGTGCTTTTGTTTTGAAAAGACAAAATTAAAAGGTGCATTCAGGGAGCAAATTAGAGAAACGTGTACCGTTTGAGTTTAGAAGGGAGATCAGAGGAAGTCACTGATGACTGATTATCCAAGCGAGAGGAAAAATATCTGACGTTAGCTCCAATAAACTGAGGTTTAAAGGATACACACACAAAGCAAACACACCACAGCACTTATTTTAAAGAATAGTCCGTCTAATACAGACAGGTGCCTGGATGACCATCTACTATTATTATCACTGCCATCGACTCCACTGGAACAGCTTTAATAAGGGATCAATTCATAATTATAGATTATGTCTAATGCCTCTAATATAATCTTCAACATTCATTCTTAGGACATCAATGTCTGAGTGTACGTAGGGTTTCTATGGGGCAGTTTCAGAATCATGATAAATTTGTACCTTTAGTTGTGGTTTCATGTTTAGGTTGGAGCCTTTCTTCTTCTTCTTCTTCTTCTTCTTCTTCTTCTTCTTCTTCTTCTTTGTTTTCTTCTTCTTCTTCTTCTTATATAAAATAAGGGAAATAGGACAGTTACCCCCCCACCAGCCACAACATTAAAATCACCTGTCTAATATCGTGCTGGTCTGTCGAGGTATGGTGTCCACAGAAGGTGTCCTCTGGTATCTGGTGCCAAGATGTCAGCAGCGTATTTGTTAAGTCCTGGAAGTTGGGAAGTGGGGCGTCCATGGCTCAGACTCTCTTAGTATGTTCTGGTGCCAGGTTTATGACACACGGGACATGATGTACAAGAAAACATGATTCTTCCAGTGCTCCACCATCCAGTGCTGATGCTCTCGGTTCAGTGCAGCTGCTGTCAGCAGTGGTCAGTGGTCAGTGTGGGCTACAAGTCCAAACCCACAGCCGTGACACCGGGTCACAGGAGAGACTGGCTTTAAAAGTTCCCCACTCTGAGCTGTGAGCTAGGCAGCACTGGTTTCCAGTACTGTACTGCTTTTGTGGGTCGACCCTGTTGGTGGCTCACTGTCCTTCCTTGGCGTTGTCTTCACAGGAGGGAAACCTCTACTACTGCTTTGCCTGAGGTTTCTTCAATTTTTTCCACTGAAGGTTTTTTAGGGAGTTTGTCTTGATCCGGTTCGAGGGTGTCGCTGTTTTATGGACTGAGGGAAACTAGTGTTTGACTGGATTTGATGATTGTGTGATTGAAATGTGATTTACTATGTTAACTTGAACTGACGTCCTGCAGTTTGTTGTCAGGTCGCTCTCCTGAGAGATCTTAAAACTTAAAACAGTTTGTGCTACAGGAGCTCTTCTGTGGAACTGGACCAGACAGGACCAGACGGGCCACCCTGCAAGCACCAGTGAGCCTTGGGTTCCCCTGGCCATGTTCCTGGTTCACCAGGTGGGTCGGTACTGGTACTGGGAGCGTAACTGTTGGACACCACAGGAATAATGACGACTGCAAACTGACTCACATCCTCGTGCATCTCGTACCAATGTAGAGATGTACGTGAGATTCTGACGTCCTTAGAATTAAAGCAGGCTGATGTCCCAGCCCCTGACTGATGCCACTATAACACTGGTCTACCTGGTTTTATTGTTGTGGCTCTGAGCACTGTGAGTAGTTTGTACTGCTGTGTGTAATATATGAAGATATTGACCCGCTTGGTTTATGTTGAACTAATTTCATGTCAGCAGCTAATGTGAAATGCTTCGGTTTATAAATCTCAGTAAAGTAAAAACTAAAGACATAACCTGTCTATTTTTAGCTTTTTACCACTAAAAGCGTCTTAGCATGGAAACATGCCCCCCCTCTGTTTAAAGCTTATTATGAATGAATAAACAACAAAAGATCTAAGATGTTAATATTTTAATTACAGGTAACACAAGTTTTACTTTTCTCTCATAATCTCACACAGACATGCAACATGGAAAAATCCAAAGTCTGCTCTGTTTCATTCCTAAATGCTGTTTATTGAAGTGACATATTTACTGAGTATGAAAACACAGTTAAAAAGGGAAAATCCATGTGTATATTTAACAGAGGGATCTGGTTCTCTGCGACTTTTGTCTTCTGGTTTGTAAATATGTGTGGTTACCCACTGGAATCTCAGCTCGGGTTGGGTTGAGTGTCGAGTCCACACTTAATGTAATTTAATCAGCACAGCGACACTCTGCTGCACCCAGGAGTGAGGATACCAATTAAGAAATCCAGATGAAGATACTACTTAACTCTGAAAATGAATATCTGTATGTTGACATGTGACAGTTCTGAGACCCTGATGATTTCCTGCTCTCTCTGCTGCACATATTTTCTCAGGGTCATTGAGTTCATGTAGCTTCAATTATTAAATTCACAGTTTCTATTTCTCATTTGAATGTGCAGGTAAAATTTATTACAAAGAGAGAACCTGACATGACTTTAATGATTGATTAACCTGCTCAGTTATCCATCCCGTTCTGCACCTGTTTTGGATTATTTCTGTGTGTTTGTGGTCATTTCATGTCTATTTTCAGTTGTTTTTTATTTGGTTTTGGTTGTTTTGTGTCTGTTTTTAATCATTTTGGCCATTTGTGTAATTTGAGGAAGTGTTTCCTAGTTTTTACATTATTGTGACTGTATTTGAGATTGTTCTGTATCTCTTGTGGTTATTTTATCTTATTAACTGACTTATTAATATGAACAGAGGCACAGACCCTGGGTTGCTGAGCTTGTACCCAGTAAACCTATTCAGTATCCCATTCATGTTGACACATGATATTTATAGAATTGTAAAAGTAATAAGTTAAAACTGAATACCGGTAACTTTTCCCACTCTTATGCTGAATTGTAGAATATACAGTGTTATACTTAACACACACACACACACACACACACACACACACACACACACACACACACACACACACACACGATATGTGCAGTTTGTACAGTGAACGGATTTTGTTGGCATCTGTCATCCTGATGCTGACTAAAGTGGATGAGTTGAGACTTTTCTTCCAGAGAGGATCAGACCTCAGAGGAGCTCAGAAAACTCACAGGGATTTAAAATCTCCCTCTCTCTCTCCACTCCCCCTCCCTCCCTCTCTGCTCCCTAATCGCTGTGTTGTGGTGGTGACGCTTTCTCCTCCCTCTCTTTTCCTCTCTGGGCCGTATATAAGTGTGGATGTCTTGTGTTTCACACTGACAGAGAAAATGAATGCTGGCTTGTTGGACGTATGGAATTGAGGGCCACCATGATCCCTGCGGTGACCCAAAAGGAGAGACCCCCAGCTCACCTCGGACTGCTAATTATTGGTCAGTTTGTAGCATCGACAGGTGAGAGGCTAAGCTTCTAACAGTGTGTTTAATTTTTATCAGTCTAAAAAAATCAGGCTTGACTTTATAAAGCTTTTGTTTTGCTGCACAAAGCACGAGATGCATGAGACAAGTCTTTTAAACCCTGAGGCAGGCGGCAACCCTGGGTGTTACAGGATGGACTGAGAGTCTGTTTTGGGTGATGCAGGAAGGGGGAGGATGAGAGGGGCACGCTCAAGTCAAGAATGTTGGCTCACCATAAACAATACCCTTACAATGGAAAAGGTTTTTCTCATTTAGAAACTGGGTGCACAGCAGCACATTTTTAAGTCACGCAGTGGTGTTTTTACCCAACAGGCATCAACTGTCTGCTCAGACGCTGCTCATCACAGAGACGTAAAGATCCCATTAATATACAGTTTCAGTCAATTAGAAGATGCTCGGACTTATGAGGTTCTACAGTAAATAGAAGAGCGACAGCATGAGAGCACGTTCGTCAAGGAATGTCAGTGAGAGCAGGAGGATTAAAGTTCATCACAGCCTGCTATAAAAAGTTCTCTCCTGTTTATAGGAGCATGTTGTTTTGCAGCCTGTCCTCCACAGAGAGACCGAGGGTTAAGTATCTGAGGTTAAAGATCTGCCGGAGCAGGGAGGAGGAGGTGCACCAAGCTCTGCAGTGACGAGAAATATTATATATATTGCATATATGTAAGCTCTCTCATACACACACACACACACACACACACACACACACACACATATATATGTATATGTGTGTGTGTGTGTGTATAAATATATATACGCACAAAAAAAAGGCACACACTCTGTGGCATCGTTTCAATAAGCTTCTGCAATGGCTCAGCATTTATTCCGTCCACAGTTGTATTATTTTTTCACCAAGATCTTGTTTTGATGATGGAGAGTCGACACTGAACCACTTTTTCACAATTTGAGCTCAATGAATCCTCGTTGTTAGAATAACCTGGTCATTCAGTATATCCAGGTAGTCAGCTGACTTCATTCTTTGGACACATAATGTTGCTGAACCTAGACCTGACCAACTGCAGCAGCCCCAGATCATAGCACTGCCCCCACAGGCTTGTACAGTAGACACTAGACATGATGGGAGCATCACTTCACCTGCCTCTCTTCTTAGTCTGATGCTCCCATCACTCTGGAACAGGGTCAATCTGTATATGTGTGTGTATGATATATAATAATAATACATCTGATTGGATCAGACAGACATTGTCCACCTACAGTACTTTCCACTGGTACTGTATCAGTGTATATGTGGTACATTTGTTATCATTTGTCCACTAGAGAGCACTGTTTATTGTTATACTGTAACATGTCAGGTTTGCTTGCTAATCTTAGTTACAGTATGTTTGAAGATAATAGACATTAACATTTAAAACATTTTGATTCTAATTCACACTCGATGTATCATGAATTGTTTGTGCAAAAAACAAATATTTGACATACAGTTAGATGCAGATCTTAGCAGAGGCCGAACAAACCGATAAAGACGAAAAAGGAAACTGTGGGGAAAAACCCCATAAGAGTGAATAAGGATCCATCAGCAGTCAAGAGGCTCATTGTGTAGAAAATACTCTCTCTGCCTCCCTTTCATTATTTTAACCCCCAATGGTTTGTCTCCTCTCTTCTTCTGAGGTAATCCATCTGTTTTCTACATCTGACGAATCCACCACAAAGCCAGACTCACCAATGTTTTTTGTCCTGGCAGAGTGATTTCTGGAGCCTCTGTGCTCACCAGGCACTGTGATTAGCTTTGGCTCTGCTGGGTGGAAAGATTTCAGCCGTGGTGGTTCCCGTTCTCCAGCTTTTGTTTTCAGGCTCTTGCGTGAGGAACACGGACCGTGACCACTTTGAGGCACCCGGAATATTTGTTAGAATGCTTCTCTTTGGTCTGGTTTACATGGTTCAACCAGCTTTGTGTGTGATTCATGCAGAGTCATGTTCCTGTGTGTTTGAAGACAGAGTCTGGTTGAAAGGATTTCTGTTCCCATTGCAGTTGAAGCATTGCACGGACTCTTCTGAGCTCTTGATCTGATGAAGCACTTTCTGTTTGATAAACTCTTTACTACATTGTCACATGTTTTATCCAACTGAAGCCAATAAGCTTCAGCATAAGATCAGGATTGACAGCAGATATCTACTCAGCACTGTGTATTTCCACATTTTTACAAAACCTAGCAGATAATTGTTGATAAGGAAAAGTGGATTTCCAACTATCCCTGCTGTACAGTACCCCTACGGATTACCTGGACTAGGTGTGTTCAGTCATTCAGAAGCTGAAGATGTCAATTCCCTGTGTCTTCCCTCACCCTATCCTTATCTGAGATGGTGTCTTTGAGCTCTGGGTTGACTGAACACACCTGATCCAGGTAATTAGCTGTGGATAGGGAAGGGATAGTTGGAAAACAAGCAGGGAAGTGGACTTTAACTAAGTAAAATGATAAGTACTTCAAAAATGACAGCTCCCATGAATAATTACCAAATAGTTACCAAAATGCACAAACTAAAACTAATCTGTCTGCAGCCATAAATTCTGTGTAGCATCCAAACCTCTCCTATCCTACTGTTACTGTAGACTTGTCAGAATTAATCAAGCTCAACTTGTCTGTGGATTCTGCTGTTGAGCCGTGATGTTTAACCCACAACCCAAGATTTGACAAGAAGTTAAGGCAAGTTTGAATCATACCATCAGTTTTCAGTTTGCTTTCCCTCCGTCTAGGAAGTGTTTTTTTTTTTCTTGCAGAGACTTAAACAATGTGTATCTGCTAATGATTAATAAATAACAGTATGGAATTTAGAATGCATTCATGGTGTAAAACATTCAAATGGACAGAATCACACTAATTAGTGTGTTCTCGGTAATGTCCGGTTGGGGTTGGTGCATGTTTCTGTGACAGATGGCATATGTGAGGGAATCTGTTAAGTTGGCTTCCGGCCTTTGGTCTTCCATCAGGGGTTCAGCTTGATCCAGAACATGCTTCTCCCTCTCCTGGCATCTCTGAATATGCTCAGTGTTTTCGTCTTTTGATCCTCTTAGAAATGTTTCCATCAAGCCGTCGGCCTCATTTACTCCTGAATTCCAAATGCTTTCTTTGAGCATGAAATTCACTCATGTTCCAGGAGCAACTTGTGTAAAATGAGCCTTTTGAGGATGCTGAGGTTGTTGAGGTTGCACAGCAGCACTCTGAGCCATACGCCAAAGATAGAAACTGGCTTTCTTCCCATTCTCGCGTGAACACACAGATAAAAGATCACAAACTTCCCTGTTATCGACTGTGCAGAGAACGTGAGGTGGTGTGCCAACATTCCTGCCTTGAATCTCCTTTTGCCCAGGCCTGTGACCCGCATCGTCATTAGCTGCTAAAAACCTGAAGATGCTAAACTTCAGACAAAGGCTGTGGCTCATATTCACCCCACATTTTCCAACAGAGACACTTAAAATTAGATGGTGTCTCTATTCCTTGTCAAATGAATGGAGCCATTCCACGAAAGCCACAGACGTCAACAAACTCTTATCTTAATCGATGCCAGACCAGGCTCAGGGTTCCAAGCACGTCTGGATAAATAATCCAGACGCGAAGCCAAACTTTAAACATGAACTACAATATGTTTAACCAGGGGCCGTTCATTTTATCTTTTATCGTGATAAGAACCATCGACTGGAACACGAGAACCCAGTTACGACTCCCAGGAGGCCCTACACTGTGGCCACATGGCTTTTCTGTGCGTATGGTACCCTAATGATTGTCACGCTGTTTTAATTAGTCCATCCACGGTGAGGTTTCTTTTGACTCTCCACATGATATATGATGGCAAACAAAGAGCTGTCACACCTCGATATCATCCAGCCAGGATAAGATGTAAGTGCCGAGACTGAAAATCATCAGTAATGAAACTTAAAAAGGAAACAAAATATCTAAATGTCAGTTGTGTTAGAGGGATTGGCTGTAATCAGACATGTTCCTATCTGCTCTGCTCTCTGCCAGACTTCATATGGAAGTGGTTTCAGATTCTGACAGGCATTAACCCACATGTATGCATTTACTACTTCAATATGGGCAACTCTGAAAAATGATCTGCTCTCAGTGCAGCAGTCAAATTATTTCCAAGCCTACAGGGGGAAACTGGCAGGAACACAAAGACAGGAAAAAAACCTTGATTCCAAACCAACATACCTCAGAAATTTTCTATAAAATTCAAAGAACAACAGATGCCTTATCGTGCTTCTCAAGAATCCTCCAGACTGTTTTAAAAAATGCATTTACATCTGCATCTGTGCTGCTGTCACGCACGACTGCACATTAACCTGCTACTGGATCATCAGGTAAATAACGTTTAACTAGTTTCTGCATGTCTGGATTTGAAATTAGAACAACTTCTCTGGTTCTTCCCTGTTCGACTGTGATTACTGTGTGACTTCAGGATCTGTTAGCATTAGCTAATTCGTAGCGAATAAGATGCAAAAATGACATTGTGTATGATCAAGATATTATCCTTAACAGTAGATTTATTTATTACAACTAAGAAGAAACATTAACAGGTTATCAAAGTCCAAATAGTGCCATCAGATTGTCTCACCTTTAAAGCCATTAGTATGGTAATGAAAAGCCAACCAGTGCAGTGGTTGGTGGGAAAGTAAATAAAATGTCGAATCCCACTGATTGACTCAGAAAGAAACTGACTAAACACAGAAGTCAGACATCTGATTGGTCTGTTTGCTCTGTGCCTGGATATTTGGGACACAGAGACATAGCAAACACTGAAACTCACAAAGACATTTGGCAGTGAAGCCTGTCATTGTGGCTTGAGGCTTCGGCTCTGGTCTGAGGAGGACTAGATGTGGACAGGAAAGCAACGGCCTGTAGAGCTAAAGTCCTCGTTCCAATCTCTGGGTGTCAACTGGTTTCCTCTCTTTGACCTCTGACCTTTGGGTGTTATGTAAATGAACTACACTGCCCGTCCAAACACACACACACACTATAATATTTTGTTTCTTTAGCTTTGATTACTGAACTCCTTCACTGTGACATCGTTTCAATACATTTCTGCAGGGTCACAACATTTATTCTCGTCCAGAGTTGCATTAATTTTTCACCTAGATCTTGTTTTGATGATGGAGAGTCAGATCTCTGCTGCTCAAATTCTTCTCCAGCACATCCCAAAGATGCTAAATGAGGTTAACGTCTGGACCCTTTCACAATTTGAGTCTGATGAGTCCTGACATTGTCGTATTGGAATATATGAACTTCCCCCACAGTAGGTACTAGACATGATGGGTGCATCACTTCACCACCTCGCTTCTTACCCTGATGCTCCCAAAGATTAGACACTGAATTAGAAACATAAAACACCTAATCTGTTATCAAAATGGTTGTCAAGGAAACAGACATCAGACAGATGATGTTGTATCTGTCTATTGAATTGGAGGAGTAGATAAATTAGATTTAGCATGCTGAACACATCCCAGATGCTTTTTCAGACTTTAACATGGAAAAACTAAGAGCACGTGTAAAAACTAAAGCTAAAACGTTTGTGATCCACTACTGAGCTCAGTAAAGAAGAGAAAACAGTAAAACAGATGTTTATTTATATGGAGAAATTATGGATGACCAATTGAAGTGAAATGCAGAGGAACCATTGAGCTCATCAAACTTCAATGAAGTCATCAAGCAAATAAAATATAAAAACAGTCAGAAGGTCAAATAAAGTGGAAGAGACTTCTGCCGACAGGCTGAAACATTTCACAGTCACTAAAAGCCCTGGTTCAGTCTGTCTGCTGCAGGAGATGTGACAGAGGGTCAATGTAAACTTTATTACAGAAGTTTATGTGTTGTATGTGTTTAAACAGCCTTCAGCCTCACTACTGACCTGTAAGTTAGTGTAAGGTTTAGATTTTCTACTCATGCTAGAGGAAGAAGGGAATAAACAGGAGATGGGTTCCATTTATGAGTCCAGTATTTTGACTGTAGTGGAAACACTGACATTGGAAGATGAGATAAAGATGTTCACCAAAAACTCCTCGATGTTGATGCTACTAGTTTCTTCTTCCAGATACAACAGATCAATGATACTGCTACTCCAGTCTTAGTTTATCTTGTGCCATTTGGTTGTATAAACCCCGAAACACATATTGTTGGGAAAATGTTGCTATTATTTTCTAAATGATGTTGGAATATGAATGTGACTCTGTGTTTCGTCAGCACAAATGATTACGTTGCTGGGCCCTCAGAAATGCATATATCATCACTTGGAAGATGTGTTACAGGTATTTTCATTGAAAAGGTGACAAAGCTAAAAACACCTCAACCCTAATGACCTTTCACGTATAATTCAACCAATCACAGACCTGGTTCCTCAATATCTGTGATCATGAAAACTAGAAAAGCATTGACTTGAGTTTCTGTTTTGTGTCTGACTCTCTTAGGATGATCGACAGCTGCCCCTCCTGAAGCCCAGCATGCCTGTGGTGTCAGTGGGCAGGGCATCCTCCTCCCACCATGTCCTACCTGTCGCCCTCACCTGCTGCTGGCTGCTGCTGCTCTTCCAAACCACCTTCAGTGAGAAACCTGCCAAACTGCCTCTGATTGGCCGGAAGCCCTTCATCGCCGCCTGGAATGCTCCTCTGGACATGTGCACTATCAAGTACAACATCACCACCAACCTCGACCGGCTCTTCCACATTCACGGGAGCCCACGGGCAGACTGGACAGGCCAGAATGTGACCATTTTCTACGCCAACCGGCTGGGCTCCTACCCCCACTACACCCTGCAGGGTGCTCCAGTGCATGGCGGCTTGCCGCAGAACTGCAGTCTGGACCGGCACCTGCTCAAGGCCTACCGGGACATCACCCACTTCATACCCCGAGAGGACTTTCGTGGCCTGGCTGTCATCGACTGGGAGTTCTGGAGGCCTCAGTGGAACCGGAACTGGCACAAAAAAGACATCTACCGGCAGAAGTCAAGGGAGCTGACAGCCAGGGCCTACATGAACGTGACGGAGCAGCAGGTGGAGGAGCTGGCACGACGCCGCTTTGAGAAAAGCGCCCGAATATTCATGCAGAGGACCATTCAGCTGGGGACCAGTCTCCGCCCCAGTGGCCTCTGGGGTTTCTACCTCTACCCCGACTGCCATAACTATAATGTGCATGAGCAGAACTACACGGGCTTGTGCCCCCTGCTGGAGAGACTGAGGAATGACGAGCTGCGGTGGCTGTGGAACAGCAGCACTGCTCTGTTTCCCTCTGTGGCAATCAGGAAAAAACACAGCAACAGCATCAGCAACCTGCACTTCTCCCAGCACAGGATCCGAGAGGCACTGCGTGTTGCCTCGCTGACCTCCAGGGAGTATGAGCTCCCCACCTATGTATACCTGAGGCTGGGATACCGAGAAGAGGCCCTGTCCTTCCTCACAACAGTAAGAGTGAAGAGGGGCTGTTTTACTATCTAGGAGGTGTTAAGTTACTGCAGTGGTCCTGGGGAAATTTAGATTGTAGTCTGGTGCTTCATCAGTGAAAACAGATGGTTGGTGTTGGGGCAGAAAACCTTTTAAATAGCAGTGCAAACATTTGTCAGATACAGTGTTTCACATGCAGTGGGATTTCCTCTCTGCAGTGCAGAACCAGTAGAACAGTACCTTCCTTGTTGTTGTGCTGTTTAGCTGTAATTACCTGACCCACAGTGTTTCCCCCCATTTACAGAGCATGTTAGCACTGTGGAGATGCTAATATACAAAACTAAATGATTAGACAGTATGAACAACAGATCTACTTACTGTCTGCAGACTGAAATTAATCCCCAACCAGGAAGTATAACCCCGTGTTAATATGAGTCTAGTCTCTACAGCCGGCCCCCATCTTTACAGTGACAGGTAATTAGATTGAGAGGTTGCTCCTTTAAATTAATTAAGAACTGCAGAGACTAACATTTCAATCCTACCTGTGCATTTTGAAGAAGTTTTACATGGTATAGGACAAATAAATAGATAATAAACTAGATAACAGAGGTTGTTTGTGCTGACTGAAGGTCGGTGTTCTGAATTACTATTAGTAATATTCACTACTGTCCTCTAGTGGAGACAGAGCTCATCAACTGCTGTGTTTTCTTACCCTAAGCCTCTTCGAGCTGAATGTTCAAAGGTTGTGTGTTTTAATACCATGTTTCATGTTCAATATGTGACGTCTGTGTGTTTCCTGCAGAAAGATTTGATCCACACCATTGGGGAGAGTGCTGCTTTAGGAGCTGCTGGATTCGTCATCTGGGGCGACCTAAACCTGACTTCATCCAGGGTAGGGGTTAGTTTGTTCTGCCTCTAATCAGACAAAACACACTTTCTCACTCTCACTTTCCATGAAACTAAATAGCTGATTCACAGAAGGAAAAGATCCTCATAGGCTGTGAGTCAGCTGATGATTCACTGACGCCCAAAGAATATTTAAATCCACGTCATGTGTATTGTTTTCTGCTGTCAAACTGTGTATTTCCATGTAAAAACCTTCCTGCAGCCAAACCGCTCCTGTAAATAGTTGGACAATAGAAAGTTGACATCATGTGGTCACTGTTTAGTATAATTCATGTGTTGTAGAACCTGCTGTGATCCAGTCTCCATGGAAGAAGTCCGTCTAAACAGCATCTGACACCATTAATTATGATCTCAGAGAGTGTAGATAGATCAGCAGATGCTTTTTAAAAACTGAGTGCAACCTGATGTGAACTATTATAATCCTGGTACCAACACAGAATCTTTTACTGTCAGTCTCATGATGTGTTGCTGTGTTTCAACAGTATAACTGCACCAGGGTGAAGTCCTTCCTCAGCCACCGCCTGGGTCAGTACATTATCAATGTGACACGAGCAGCTGAGGTCTGCAGTGACTTCTTGTGCCAAGGGAATGGCCGCTGTGTCCGCCGGGACCCCCAGGCCCGCCATTACCTCCACCTGAGTGCCGACAACTATCAGATCCTCTCCTCTGGTAACGCAGACTTCACCGTCACTGGGTGGACTTCTCTGCACGAACAGCAGCTGTTGACTGAAAGGTTTCGCTGCCACTGCTACGAAGGCCACGAGGGTGAACGCTGTGACAGCATCAACAAAGTGAGGGAGGACGATCTATGGAGGAAGGAGGAGGAGGAGGAAAAGGAGAAGAAGAGGATAGAGTGGGAGGATGAGCAGGGCAAACAGTGTGAGGGAGAGGAGAGCACTGCACCCTCAACCAGCTGCAGCCTTCAGCTCCTGATGGCGTTGCTGCTGATGAACTTCTATTTAGTAAAGACAGTCATATGATGCTGTGTGTTTTATTTAAGATGGAGACCGACTTGAACCCAGGACGTTGTCATTTTATCTCCTGGATAGTCCAAGAAGCACCTCCTTTAAAACACTTATCAAATTCTCAGTATGGCTGCAAGTAAAGATTATTATGTGTTGAAGGTTTGTTCTGCATCATTCAGCTGGTGCTGCACTCGTTAACGTCTGTTTAGAAAGTCAACTGTAAAAGATTTAGTAAGAAAACATACAGAAATTATCTTTAAATTCATGATTCTTCAATTCAAAAGTTGATTCTTCTTCAAACAAGGTGTAAAGAAACACTGCAAACGAGAAGAGTTTCTCTAAACTCTCATCAAAAGAGTTTCTCTCGACTGGTGTGCTGCTCTTTTTAAACACTGCAGCCACAATCTAAAGTTGTGACATTAAGAAAATCTTGTGTGCTGTATGATGCTTATGAAATGTGCAGTGCCAGGTTTTTACGACAACCAAAAACAAACTGGGAACCAGTGGTTTTACTGGAGCAGTTTGCTTTGAGCCCCATCTAGTGGCCATTAGACTAACTTCAGCCAAACACACTGCACCTGAGATACTGTAGAGTGTTAAACTGTGGACTGATTTATTTTAAAAGCTTTGTAAGTGTGTGATTAAGTGTGTTTCAGTGATTATATGGAGGCCTGGGATTAGTTTGTCATTATATTTCCTCTTGATATGACGTACAGTACTGTAGATATGACGAGGCACTGAACAGGATGGAAAATGTGGCACATACATGACCTGGTTTTCTTTGCCTACTTTTTATGGAAGCTGTTGGTTTAGAATAGAGGGCTGACTTGAGGAAAAGTGCAAATCCTTCACTCAGGTTAGTGCAAACATATCTAAATGTTTCAGTGAGTAAACAAAAGCATTGGACACTTGACCAGGAACCTGCAGAAAAGGCCTGTGGACTCGGGGGAAGACGCACATTCAAGGTAATTTGTTGCTAAACACTATCACAAACGGACACATGGGGCATCTTAGGTCAAACCTAATCCAGACTGGACCTGCAGGGGTTCAGGTCAGGTTGGGAACTTTCTGGTCCCTCGAGTTAAACATGTAGCAGCTCTTGAACTCTAATCCTGGTTTAAAGTGAATCATGACTTCAGGTGAATTTCAGGTCTCACACGATGCAGTAACTGTTTGATGTTACTGTGTTCTTATTGTTCTCTTAACATGAAACTAAATATGCAACATTTCCTATGCAACACATACAAAATGTTACCTGAATGTAAATGCACTGCAAGTAAAGACTCTTGTAAAGTACAGCTGGGTCTCTCGTTTTCTTTTGGACTGTGCACAAAGAGAAGATGTCGGGGGAGCTGACTGCAGAGAACCAACTTCTACTTATTACAACATGTTCGTGGTGTTTTTGTTAAACAACGTGATGAAAACAGACGATTCACCACGTGATCCACAAGCTGCATGTTTCTGTCTAAATAAGATGCATTAAGAAGAGGAAGAGGTGAGGACAGTGATGAGACAGTCTCTGCTTCCCCACCAACAATGACACATGAAAAATATGAAACAGCTGAAAACCTGAAACAAACTGAAGGTCTAACACAGATTCTGGTTGGCAGAGCGGTCACTCGTCGCACGATTTGCTATTAAATGGTTTGAAAACAGTTTCAAAAGAACAGAATTCAAAAACTGATTCTAATAATGTGTGGTATGGAGAAGAGAAGTCAACCACCTTTCGGAATAAACCCTCATTAGCATAAAAAAAAGAAGAAAAAGGATGCACAGAAAAAGTTCAACAACAAAACAGAAACTCTTAAACAAAAAGAAATGGAAATGCTGAAATAAAATGTACTTTTACTGTAATAATCAGAGTTGTCATCTTTACTCTTTATGCATTGTTGCTGTTTCTGACCAACACTGTGTTACTCTGCTAATTGTTGGTGGTTTTGCAAGAACTGGATTTGAATCCATTAAAAATTTGCCACTGGAAGCACAAAAGAAAACATTGAAATGCAAAATGTACCAAAATGAAAAAAAGTACCTCATTCAGGTTGTGTATGTATGAAACACTACAACATCTGTTTTTGTATTATCTCCACTGAGACACAGCACAGTCAACAAACTTCATTTAACATGAACAACTGACAATGTCAACTGAATTTTTCATTTTTAAAAGGTTTTGTATTTGCCCTATTTGATCCATCATTTCTCAAACTCACTAACGATGAGTCCAGATCAGAAACGAGGACGCTGATCAGATAACGATTGATGTGAAGAAACCATTTCCTCTGACACATGAAGCAGCAGAAACAGAAAAACTGAGAAGTTCAGAAACTCAACAGTCTTCGCAGATCACCGAAGAAAGGTAGGACCTCACAAATAATACCAATAATAATAATGATAATAATAATAATAATAATAATAGTTGGCTGTTATTAAGGCACCAAGGGTTTGTGGTTTAGTTTCTGGTCCAGGGACAAACCAGGAGTCAATCTAGCTGAATCCTGGGGTTCATCGACGACTCCCCTACCAACCGAGACACGGTCGTCTCACTATTATATTAAAATAATTGGAAATAAGTCTCCTGAACATCTGGACGATTCAGTTTTAGAACTGACTTTTAGTTTTAGATGATTTTTATGTGTTATCTATTTTAATATATTTTCAGACTCGTCAACCATCTGGTTAAAAAAGATTTTACTGGTGAAACAGTGAAAAGAAAGTTTATTCTGCTTCACATGCAGGTAGTTAGTTGGCCTCCATCTTTAACTAGATTTAAAAATATAGTAAGTTGTGAAACGGGTCAGAATTCTTCATCATCATTCAGTGGACTGAACTTTCCTCATCAGATGGTTTGAGTCTTTCTTGCTACGTAAAGTTTAATGAATCTGTTTAATTTAATATGAAGATCTGCTCTTGTTTGTCCAGAACCATCATGATTGTCCTTCCTTTCCTGTCTTTGGTCGCCGTATATACCATCGGCTCCATCACTACTGTTCTCGCCCTACCACCGACCGAGCCGCCGCTGATCCACAACCACCCCTTTGTGGCCATCTGGAACATCCCTACAGAACGCTGTCAACGGCTCCACATCCCGCTGGACACCGGGGCCTTCCAGGCAGTCACGACGCCTGCTGCTGTGCCTGGACAGTTTCTCACCATCTTCTACGAAGACCGCCTCGGACTCTACCCGAAGGTTGATGTCATCAAACGCAAGCGCTACAGAGGAGAAATCCCCCAAAACAGTAACCTAACAGAGCACCTGGCCAAGGCCCAGAACCAGATAGATTACTACATCTCCCAGGACTCCTCTCCTGGGCTGGCTGTCATCGACTGGGAGTCTTGGCGTCCACTGTGGGACCAGAACTGGGGATCGAAACGTATCTATCAGAAGCTGTCCCTGGCTTATGCTCTAGAAATGTCCCCATTTCTATCATCAAAGCAGATTTTTGAACTGGCGAAGAATCAGTTCCAGAAGGCCAGCCGCCGCTTCATGGAGAGAACCCTCAGCCTCGGCGTGGGCGAGCGTCCAAGCCGCCGCTGGGGCTTCTACCTGTTCCCTAATTGCTTCAACTACGGCTGGAATGAACCCGAGTACACGGGAAAGTGTTCTGTGAAGACCCAGAAGCAGAATAACCAAATGCTGTGGCTGTGGGAGCACAGCACTGCCCTCTTCCCCTCCGTCTACCTCCACCTGGGCCTGAGGAACTCCCCCCGAGCCGCACTTTTTGTTAGGAACCGTGTCCAGGAGGCACTGAGGGTGGCGGCGCTGCCTAAACGTCCATACGTGATGCCAGTCTTTGTCTACTCCAGACCATTGTACAGAGACCAGAGGGAGAAGTTCCAGAGCCAGGTGAGCGAGGCTGATTACTCAAAATTAGTAAAACTGCTTATAAAGTATCCAGTATTACTGAAACCCAGATGGGGACAGGGTTCAAAGGTCACTGTGTTCAGATGCTTCTAAGAGTTGAGAGTCAGCAGCTGTGTCGTCTGAAACCATGGACGAGGGTTACTAACAAAAACATTTCTCAACATTTCAACCCAACAAATAAAATCTGAGAATTGTTTCTGCAAGTTAGTTTACAAACCTGTAGAAAGTGGAAATCTCTCTTTCCTGGATGAACGTCTGCAGGAAGAGGACGCCCCCGTTCTTTATCCCGCCTACATCACAAAACAGACTAGAGAAAGAAATCATTATCATCAGTTGTAATCAATGAGTAACAGTAAATAACCAACTGCAAACATACATAACATGCAAATGGCAGAGGGACATTTACATACAATCATTTTTTGAGAGATAGAATGATGTGTGCAACACACAACTTTGATATTAGAAAACACTAGGACGTTGAACAAGGTGTAAATAATGTTAAGTTCTTACGTACAGCCACTTCAAACATACCAAACAACAAGGTTATTTGTCACATTCATGCACAGAGATGTTGAAAGATGTTTTTATGGCCGTCTGTGTGGAAAAGATAAAAATATAGATTAAAAAAAGACAGAAAATTTAAAATACTGAAAATACTGTTTGAAACTAAACAAACAGAAATTGAACGATACAAGGGTAAAAATGCACTTTGTTAGAAACTGTACAAGATAAAAATAGAGGGAAAGAAAATTTACCATGAAGAATATGATGACTGTTGATATATAAAGTCTATATTATTATATACACACACAATACACAATGTACACAGTCTACGCTGACACACGGTGACATGTGTAACGTGATGTTGATTTACACAATGTGCAATGTCCAAAAAAAAGGTAGTGAGTGTTGTGACAAGTCCAGAAAAATCCAGGTTCAGACGTTCTCTGGGTTCTCTGGGTTCTCTGGGTTCTCTGGGTTCTCTGGGTCGGATGGACTGCAGGAAACAGAAGCTGAGAGAAGAGTCCATTGCTGGGAGGACCGAGGTCCGTCCCTGCTTGACTGATTCCAAGTGTGGAGTTCAGTGGAGACGTTCATTCTGGTTTCTGTTGCAAACCAGTCTGTGAGGATTCCCTTCAGAATGCTCTGCTGATGTATTTTAGGGTTCTTTAGATGCTGCTGGGCTTCGTTCACCTGGACGTCAGAACCCCTGGGTACCAGTAAGTGCCCACTTTGGGGTCCCGTGGCCTCTCCTGCTTTGTGCTCAGACAGTCCTGACTGTGTAACTCTATCATCCTCTCTCTCTCAGCAAATTAAAAGACAACTTGGAACTGAACAAATAACAAAAGTAAAGAACAGGAACTCCATGTCAACATATTTTATATATTAAAATAAATGTTTGTCATAAAAAGTGACAGAGCTTCTACGTGTGTTTCAGAAAGACTTGGTGAGCACCGTGGGAGAGTCGGCAGCTCTGGGAGCTTCAGGGGTGGTAATGTGGGGAGGAACCAAAGATTACAACAACAAGGTGACAGCAGACTGTTTGTTTTAAAGGTGGTGAGAGTGATTCCCTCTGTCTGTAGTGGCTGAACAGTGATCCCTTCATGACATAACATCATCAGAAGAAACAGGGATCAAATCGTCTCAGTACAAAAGTGTTTCTGTTTTCCAGGACCCAGATTCCTTGGTGACGATAACAAACTGTGTGTAACCTGAAATGATAGAATCAGCTGTGGTAAAATGCTGTGTGCACATCACTCCCCACAGTGACCAGGCTTTAATCAGCAAATACTTCAACTGCCCTCGTTTCCTCTTTTAGGAGAAAACGTGTTATCGCTGCTGAAAGATGTGTCTTCACCTCCGTGTGTGTGTGTGTGTGTGTGTGTGTGTGTTGTCTTAAAGGGTTCGATGAAGTTTGGTCTTTTTACCCTGTCGACAACTCAAATCCCTCAGTCACTGTGGAGTAGAAACATCATGTAGCACCCGTCATGACACCAACAGGAAAGCTTCCTTCAGTCGCTGCAGTGTCTCCTCGCTGTGAAGACAAACGTGTTTAATCTCAAATCACTTTTCCACAGGAAACTCTGTGATTGTACTTGATTAGAACTAAGAGTTTCTACTTCCAACCTCCATTTTCTGACATTTCAACACAATTCAAATATTGTCCTGATGTCAATCCATCACGTTTATTATAACTAAACCTACTAGTTATTATCCAGTGTGAAATTCAGAAGCTACTAAATAAATAAGAATTAATATATTCAAAACACCTTCAAAAGATTAATTTAAACATTCTATTCATGTAACCTCTTACTATGTCAGACCTACAAGTCCTAATTTAAACTAAGCTCAACCCAAATGACCTTTCCTCTTTGCTCTAATACACCTGAGTCTCACCTGTAACCCCGCCCCCTGCAGGCTGCCTGTCAGTCTCTGTCCGAGTACCTGACGTCCACCTTCAACCCCTACATCGCCAACGTGACTGCGGCCGCCATGCTCTGCAGCGAGGTCCTGTGCCAGTGGAAGGGCCGGTGTGTAAGGAAGAGGTACGACTCCAACCACTACCTGCACCTGAACCCCGCCTACTTCAGCATCCTGCGGGCCAACAGGAAGTACGTGGCGGTGGGTCTCCCCTCTGCAGCCGACCTGGACGACTGGGCTGAAAACTTCACCTGTCAGTGCTACGCGGGGTCGAGATGTTCAGCCAGACTGGTTCATCCGACCACCATCAAACTGATCTGGGTTTAATGGGTTTGATGATGTGTTCATCTGCATTAAAGAAATTACAAAAATGATGTCATCTTATACGTTAAACAGTTTATTTATATTATAAAATATTTTGCAAATGACACCAGTAAATGTGACTCTGGCCCTTCTCGGATCAGATACAGTAAGAGTTTACTTTTACTTTAAAACAAATGTATAAAGTAAAGTCACACTGTATTCTCCACAATGATGGGATAGAATCATTTAGAGAGGTCTCAGACTGTAGCACCAACCTGCCAGCAGAGGATGCTCATCGAGATTCTAAGATCTCAGGACGACACAGTTGGAGTCACTAGAGGCTTGTTAAAAACAGAGAATACATTTTCACACATTATAAGTGGGTGCGTTCGAGGCCGTGAGAGTTTTTTCGTCCATCAAATAAAACAGGAAGCTGCAAAACAGTCAGACTCAGTCATGCTGCAGTCGAGGTTGTTGTCCTGCAGGAGGAGGCAGAGCTCTGCTCTCACTTCAGATTCTCACACTCCTTCCTGGCTGGTTTCATAATTACAGGTTCACTTAATAACAGACGTTTCTCACAGTGAAGAACCAATCGTTCCACATACTCACCTATTTACTCCTGTGCTTGTCAGGGTCGGAGGTGCGTCTTTGAACTCAGCAGGCTGAAACATGATCAGCAACCAGGAAGAACTTCAGAGTTTTCCCTGCATGATTGAAAAGATTTGAGATCTTTGCTCCTGATTCAATCACCACAACATTAAACTGAACTTTAATACAGACTGAGTGAAACAACAGTTTGCAGAAGCAGCGTCAAACCATGTTGATGCATGAGAACAATCACTTGTAACATATGAGGTATAAGGCATGAGGTTTCTGCAGAAATCTCCTGTTTAGAATCAAAGAGAGAAAAACGTTTATTAGTAACTACAGTGAAAACTCATCTGTTTCGTTTCTTGTCCTCAAACTAATGTTTGAGCTGCACAACAGTGAGACTGAACCTGGAAGTTACAGTAACACAGAATGAAAGTAACAGTACCTGAAATCAAATCCGATCTAATCAAGTGTTATTTCTGTAGCTTGTAGTGACACGTTACAAACCCCATTTGAGGGTCTAAGGTCAAATCAATGTGCAGTAGATAACACACACATTCATAATTATACTTAAGTTGATGGACTCATGTCTCCACGTTTATTTAATTCTTCATTTGCTGTGTTTTCCTTCAGTTTCAGCTTCATTCACACATGATCAGTGGACATTGACCCCACTCGACTGACTCTTCAACACAGGGAACTACACTCTTCCTGTTTTCTGTTGAGTCATTTAAAAACTTTGTCAAAGAGATCAGAACATTGTTCTGAGTGCTACATGAGAACGCTGTGTTTTATTTCACATCATGTTAAAACCAATTCCCCTGCATGTACAAATGAAACTAGGAATCTGAGAGTTTATGTTTCTGATATGATGATGTGTGGGCTGTGGACCTGTCAGCCTGTCACTGATCGTACTGTCTCTGATTGTGTCTCTGTGTCCTCGAGGCAGCAGGATTTCCATCTGTCTTCAGTTCTGCTGTCAGAAACATTTTCCTCCTCTAGCGGCCGCCTGTGATCGTCGTGTCTCTGCTGCTGTTTCAGATTTCACACAACAGGGATCTGAGACACGGCTCCTGAGCACTGAGCTCTCACCAACACCGCAGATAACATTATTCTAATATCAATTACATTAAATACGTTGGCTTTTCTGAACAGGGACTTACAGTATATGGTGAAAATATCTGCAAGTGTACACGTAGAAATCTAAAGCAACTCAGACTGTGATGTTCAATACTCACCAAAAATAAATCAACTCAATACAGATTCATTCATTCATTTCACTCTGTGAGTAAATGCTGTTCTCATTGTCTAAGAGGTTTCATGGACAGAACGATGTCTGGCACCAGATACAGGACATTTGGAGAAATTCTTTCAAAGACCTGTTGAAATCTGACAGAATCAGGATCAGGTGAGTCAGACCAGTCAGAAACAATGGGAAACAGGACTCCGTGTGCAAGTAAACACACAAAAAAGTCGAGTTTCATTCAACGACAGTGTGAGTAGTAAAATACAACACAGTGGTGTCTGGAATGTGAGAGTCCAGAGCTGAAACACGCTCATTGTGGAGCAGGATGACTGACTGATGACCAGAGCACAGGGAGATTGTATGTCTGACTTATTTCCACGTCCCCTCATCCATATTCAGGACTCATCAGCATCAGCTGGTCTTTCAGAATCCGGCGTCCGAGTAACTCTGGTGAACAGCTGGACTGTTGTGTGCTGTATGAATATTTCATGTCTACGATCTCTTCAGGGTTTGTGCAGCTTTCACAGAATGATGGAGAGAGAGAGAGAGAGAGAGATCTTTCCAACAGTCAGAGATCTTTCCAACAGTCAGAGATCTTTACAACAGTCAGAGATCTTTCCAACAGTCAGAGATCTTTACAACAGTCAGAGATCTTTACAACAGTCACTGATCTTTACAACAGTCAGAGATCTTTCCAACAGTCAGAGATCTTTCCAACAGTCAGAGATCTTTACAACAGTCAGAGATCTTTCCAACAGTCACTGATCTTTCCAACAGTCAGTGATCTTTCCAACAGTCAGAGATCTTTACAACAGTCAGAGATCTTTACAACAGTCAGAGATCTTTACAACAGTCAGAGATCTTTACAACAGTCAGTGATCTTTACAACAGTCAGAGATCTTTACAACAGTCACTGATCTTTACAACAGTCACTGATCTTTCCAACAGTCAGAGATCTTTACAACAGTCAGAGATCTTTACAACAGTCAGAGATCTTTCCAACAGTCAGAGATCTTTCCAACAGTCAGAGATCTTTACAACAGTCAGAGATCTTTCCAACAGTCAGAGATCTTTCCAACAGTCAGTGATCTTTCCAACAGTCAGAGATCTTTCCAACAGTCAGTGATCTTTACAACAGTCAGGGATCTTTACAACAGTCAGAGATCTTTACAACAGTCAGTGATCTTTCCAACAGTCAGAGATCTTTCCAACAGTCAGTGATCTTTCCAACAGTCAGAGATCTTTACAACAGTCAGAGATCTTTACAACAGTCAGAGATCTTTCCAACAGTCAGTGATCTTTCCAACAGTCAGAGATCTTTCCAACAGTCAGTGATCTTTCCAACAGTCAGTGATCTTTACAACAGTCAGTGATCTTTACAACAGTCAGTGATCTTTACAACAGTCAGAGATCTTTACAACAGTCACTGATCTTTACAACAGTCAGTGATCTTTCCAACAGTCAGAGATCTTTACAACAGTCACTGATCTTTACAACAGTCAGAGATCTTTCCAACAGTCACTGATCTTTCCAACAGTCAGAGATCTTTACAACAGTCAGAGATCTTTACAACAGTCACTGATCTTTCCAACAGTCACTGATCTTTCCAACAGTCAGAGATCTTTACAACAGTCAGAGATCTTTCCAACAGTCAGAGATCTTTACAACAGTCAGAGATCTTTACAACAGTCACTGATCTTTACAACAGTCAGAGATCTTTACAACAGTCACTGATCTTTACAACAGTCAGAGATCTTTCCAACAGTCAGAGATCTTTACAACAGTCAGAGATCTTTACAACAGTCAGTGATCTTTACAACAGTCACTGATCTTTACAACAGTCAGAGATCTTTACAACAGTCAGAGATCTTTACAACAGTCAGTGATCTTTACAACAGTCAGAGATCTTTACAACAGTCAGAGATCTTTACAACAGTCAGTGATCTTTACAACAGTCAGAGATCTTTACAACAGTCAGTGTGAGTCTGGTCTCATGTCAGTAACAGTGTAATTGTGAGTTATTGGGGTCTAACGGTGGCTGAGATTGAAACTTGTGACTTGCGACTCGACTCGACACAAGATCAGGGGCGTCCAACTCATCACAGATGGACTGATTGCATCTCCACCCTGAGGCCTCACAGTAAACACACCCCAGCAGCTGATTCCTGACGGAGCCACAGTCACTTCCTGGTGGACCCGTCCCCCTCTGTGCTCTGGCATCCTGGTCCGGCGCGGTCGTCCTGCCTGTATAATCTCCTCTGTGGTCCGGGAGGAGAATAAGAGCTTTGTTGTCCTGATTCTTCTCCTTTATTAGAGATCGCAGCAACATTTCTAGGTCACCGGCTGTGACTGAACGCTCCGCTGCCCAAACCAATGCTTCACTGAGGGAATTCACCCCCTCCCCATGCTCCACCCAGGACTGTCAGGGGGAACACAATTAGAAATGTGCTCCCAGCAAACAACAGCCGGGCTGCGATCTGCTAAACGATCCCAGCTTCTGTTTTCAGTTGGAGCAAACACATTGTGGATGCTAACTCAAGCTGTTTGTCAAAAGGCTCTTTCATGGTGATAATTGGGTGGACAGGCCTTCAGATCCTTGTTCCCCCACAATTCACATTTCTCCTCATAATTATCTTTGATGGGGGGTTAAACACATTTTAAAGTTCTCACTGGAGGTTTGGATGCTGCCATCAGAAGCTTTGATGGTATAGATGGTATCTGGCTGAGTGAAACGATGCTGTACTGCTGTCTTAGGCTTTAATAAAGGTCCTTAGACAACTTAATAAAGTGTAAAAATAGTCTTGACATACATAATCTGCCTTTTTACTTCCACGTCTCCTGTGTCTACTTCCTGTTAGTCTTTAACATCGGTGAACTACATTAAGTCATATTAGGTTTAAAGCCATCCAGCTGTTTTTTAATCCATCCGTCTCTACACTATGTCTTGATTTCTGCAGACTGACACACCGAGCTCGTCTGCAGCTTTTTAAACTATAAACATCCTGTTCTTCCAGCGGACCAGGACCTTAGAAACAGCCTGAAGTTCCTTTTCTTTGTCTTTTCTGGATGTGAGACTGCGTAAGGAGGTGACACTTCAGTCTGCAGAGTTTCAGTTTGTTATGTGAAGAAGCTGATTGGATGTGAAGAGTTTGTGGAGGGAGCTGCAGCGTACGTCTGGAGGGAGTCTTTAGAGGGAATCAGATCACTGCAGCTCTCTGACAGCAGCCTCCATTAAAACTCTTCACTCGAGGCTACGAAGAAGTGCTGCAGAGTCAGAGCCGGTTAGAAGCAGAGACACTGTCAGACTGCAGAGGAGGGGGGAGTGGGTCCAACACATAAATCATATTAGTGACAAATGTTGGAAAAAGAATCAGTCGGCTTACCCAGATCTGGACCAAACTGGTCCAATTAATTAGCACAATCACATCATCTACATAATCAACTCCACAATAAAACACTAACTGGTTATTTATGTGCTGTCTGGTTTTATTTGTTATTAACAGCCAGTTGAACTGACTGTACAGAAATGAGTTCAGCTCCTTTACAGTGATGACTGGGTTCAAACTGGAAATGGGGTCCTGGTTCATCTTTGTTTTTCAAATAACAGCACTAGTCAAATGGGAACCAGTGCACAGGACCTCAGCTACATCATGACTTTGGAAGTCAACACTTATCTGGTCACATCCGGGACGTCGTTGGTCTGGGTTCAATTCAGTGAAGTGTCCTGTTAGGACTCTGTTACAGGATTTACTATGATCACAACCCTGTCTCCAAAAATATGTTCAAAAATATGTTGACCTTTTTTCTATCTTTACACACTGTTAACTGTTCTTTACTGGAGGGGTGAGAAGATGAGGGCCTGATATTTGACTAGTGACTTCTTATCTAGCATCGACTGGGCTGGTACAAAACCTTTTACGTTGTGTTATGGTTGTTTTGGTGTTTAGACATCCCAGCAGGAGAAAAGTTATGGAGCCTGCACCATCCAAGGCGAACACTTTGGTTACTGTGGAGGCCTGGCCCTGGTCCACCAATCAGGCACTGCGGTCCCAGCCCTCCCAGGACGTCCGTCTCATCCCAGAAAACGGTCCTGGGAGCAGTTGGGAGAAGGTCAGTAAGCAGCTTGTTCACCAGCCGAGACTCAGTGTACCCGCTGCCCCATTGTTTTTGAATGAATGGGGCTGTCTAATTACTGGAGCAGCGACTGGGTCCGCCAGCCTCATTTACAAAAGACTCGAACACGCAACTTTGGTGCCAGAGAGCAAATCAATGCCAAACTGGTGATTAGAGAAGAATGTGGTTTCCATACAAAGCGTCCCCTCTGGGTGATTCTGTGATGAACTCTATTAGGCGACAGTGTTCTGTCGTTCTGCAGAGGCATGAATACAAACACAGGCTCATTTTGAAAATGCAATTACATGAAATAACATAAGTTATAAGTTTAAGTGTTTTTGTGTTTTGTGCCTCTCGAGGGTCTAGATGATAACAGCACAACAGATTGGAAGCTTCCATTTCAACTATTCTCCCTCTTATCATAATGTTCAAGCTTCACACTCATTCAGAGATGTGTTCACACTGAGAGCTGCAGAGATCATCAACAATCTGTCGATCTGATCAACAACGTTGATCCGAGGCCGAGAATCTGTTTGTGACCGCTGACTGGTGGTGAGCCACGCTAACAGCACAAACACCATAAACAAAGCCTAACATGGTAAATTAACTATATCTATCTATATCTATCTATATCTATCTATATATATATATGTAACACTAACTAACAAATGTAGGACATGTAGAAAATATTAAATCCGGTTTTCTACACTTCTACACACAAAAATAATGAGACTATTAAACATGCTAATGTTTAAACCTGTGGGACAAAGACACCTACAAATTAAATGTTCATCATATATTCAAGTAACTAATGACTGATTTAATTAATTTACTGTAAATGATTAATATAGTTTCTTACATACTGTGCAAATGTTACCATGCAAACATGTTAATTAATCAACATCTTATATATTATATGAACACCAGATTTTACAAGATTTACCCCGTGTACATGACAGGATTCAGGATAAAATATACACATTTTTAACATGCTCATTATTTATGAGCCTCTGGTTTCAGATTGTAAATGTCTGTCAACGTACTTGGTTCAAATCAGGGAATATTCACAAGTCCACACTGGTTCTTCAAACCTTCAGCGTGTTGAGTGCAGAGAATGTGCACAGATAAAAAGTTCCCACCAGAAACATGTGACTACTTGTACAGAAATAATGTGAAGAGAAGCTCCAGCAGCAGTTTAGGGAGGTGTCAGCAGTTTGCATGTTCAAACCTTCACACAGGTTCAGTTACAGGTTCGTTATGTACTAAACAGCAGAGATCTGGATGGAACTGCACAGTAACGACTTCTCTCTGAATAAACGAGCCTTGATGTGCTGTTGGTGGTACTGTAGCACTGTTCACTGAGAGTCAGACTCCCTCTGTCGTCATGACAACAGGAGGCGAGGACAATGGCGTGCTGTGTCCTCCCCACAGCGGGCAGCAGCAGCGACGACGATGATGATGATGATGATGATGAAAGCGATGGCGAGAGGCAAAACAGCTGAGAGTTGTGGTGAGCATGACTCAGCAAAAGACACTCAAGGGAGGGGGAGAGGCTGTTTCTCGATCTGATGTTTCTACGTGTTTGGAGCGACGAAAAGTAATTTTAAAACGTGCATGAATCCCGATCTTCATTCACCGTCAGTGCTGGTTTCCAGAAGAACATTCACTTGTCTCTTGTGCTGACTGTAACTCTCAGTGCATGAGGACATGTTGAGTCTGAACTGTACAAACAATGGTCACTGTGTCCTCGGGACGGACAGCAAGAACAAGCCTCACTCTGCTTCTTTTCTTCTTCTTCAGGGTTTTCATGTTTCTTTTACTGTTTTTCTTCTTTTGCCAAAATAAAATTGTGAGTTAAAATGTGACTTGTTGTTTTTTTTCTAAGGCAATATTTTTATTCTGCAGGATTTCATACAGCAGGTACCTGACATCAGATGAAAAGATGACACAAAATAACAATAAGTTGCAAAGTGGAAGGAGTTATTTTGGAAGCCACTGATTCTGGAAGTGATTCAGCATGAGTATAAAATATTTGCCATGCTAAAAGTCAAAGGTGCAAACGTAATTAAGATAAAAACGTCTGGTCTGGACACATATCCACATCGTTCCTGTTTCGATTTCGGCTCAGGACCTTTGCAGCACGTCACCGCCCCTTTTCTCTCCCTCAGTTTCCATTATGTGAGACATGTCTGCACAGGAACTTGAGCTGGGACCAGCGGCTTCACGCACGCCTTCCATAAGTAACTAGTGCTGCTGTGGAGGCCGTGAGCCGAGCGGCGGGTGCTGGTTGTGGTGATTGTGTGGAGGTCCATGTACCTCTGGAGAGTCTAGTGCTGATGTGCTGACTGGTGCTGGTTCGAATGTTCATGCAGGGGTGGACATTCTTGCTGCTGCCAGTTGTGGACTTATACAAAGATTCATGTCAATAACCTTTTGAAGAAACTAATCGTACTGACCAGATTAAGAAGACCTGAGTGTTACACCACCAGCCAGCATGCAGCACACGTCCCCTTAAAGCTTTGGGCCTCTGAACTATATAGAGTGGACAATTAAATGATGTTGTTATTTTAATTAAATAAATGATGCATTTGTTCTTATTGATCAGAATTCATCTTTTTTTATTGACATTTCTAGTTTGGTTTCTAGCTACTTGTTCTGTGAGACCACACTGAAGTGACCTGAATGCTCATCAGAGGTCAGAAAAAGGTATTTTAAAATATTTTTAATTACAGTGACACTTTTCTAACCAGAGGTGATTCACAAGAACGTACACGGACACAACACACCATCAACAGCCACTGTCAATATATTACTGTACGTTCCCTTTAACTCACTCACACAGAGATAGAAAACAACACAAAGAACTAAACTGTAGATAACGATAGCAGCTGTGGCTCAAGTTACTTTTTAAAACCGTTTCCTGATGCAACTATTTGAGGTAACACATTATCACATGGCCTCTTATTTTGACATTATTTCCTTGAAAGCTTCCTGAAAAGAACCTTGTAATTGAAAATAGGCACAAAGGTGGACTGGTACAAATCCAATTAATACCTTCCAATTAATTGCTTGCACAGATAATAAAGTCTTTTAGTGAGAGCATGTCAGGTCAGCGGGGCACGATGAATGTGGAATGTGTCTACATGGAATTTGTATAAGTCACCAAATATGAACTTATAATAAATGAAGCAATGATTTCAAGACCAAACGCCACCTGTTCATAAATGTAACATCATTAACTCCAAGTAAAAACTGACCCATAAAATAAAAGAGGTGCAGAAAAAAGAAGACAAATTACCTCTGAGGGCAGAGTCAGTAGAAACACTCGAGTTAACCGTGAAACTAAAATAAAATCTATGAACTAATGTTGACTGTGTGTTCTTTCATTTCTGAACGTTGTAAACAGTGGATGAACAGACAGTGGCGTCTTTAGTCTGTCAGTAATAAAGAATCTCAGGACTCTGTAGCCTGATATGTCAACATGTCCACCAATCCAGAAAGGAACTGACCCGCCACCAGCTTAACGCTGTTGATCTTTGACCTCTGACCTCAGCAGTGGGTCCCCACAGCAGAGTAGGAGGCCGAGGTGGATGCCTCCCTGTGGACGATGCTGAACGGGGACAGCTCCAGCTCGGTGGTGGTGCACTCGTTGTCGATGTTGCTGGCGGCGGCGGTGGCTGGAGATCGGGGTGGGCCGCACTCGTCGCAGCAGCAGCAGCAGCAGTCCAGGAAGGCTCTGGTGAAGGGCTGGCACAGGCAGAACAACAACACCGGTGTTACAGCAGACTTACAGAAGAGCAGCAGCTGGCTGACCACGTAGAGGATGTCCAGGGTTCTCCTGGGAACACTAGCTGCCATGTACACAGTGACAATATTGCAGATGTTCTCTGGGATGATGGAGAAGCCGTACAGGATGGCCAGTGCCACCACAGCACAGTTCATCTGGCTCTCCAGCTGGATCTGCTTCTTGCTACCACGCACGCAGGCCCGCTCGGCGCGGCGGATCTTGCGAGCAGTGACCAACGAGCTGCAGATGGTGAAGAGCGTTGGCAGGCAGAAGTAGCAGCCGAAGTACCACCACAGGCGTGCGCCATCGTAGGTGAGGCCCAGGACGTACAGTGTGTCTGGGAGATCGGTGGAGATCCGGACCACGCAGCGCTCGCACGGCGTCACATCTGGTGGGTCGCCGTCCTCTGTGACCAGCTGTCGGATCAGCAGCTCGGGCAGCGCTAGCAGCAGAGCACCCACCCAGATGACGGCGAGTTTAGCCGTGGTGGACGCCCAGTTCTCCATCATCTCATAGTACATCTGCACATTGGTGGCGGCACGGAAACGGTCGATGCACAGAGCGCACAACGTGAAGGTCGTGACCCCGAGAGATGCCACCTGGAAAGAAGAGACTAAAGTTAAGTTCTCACAATTCTCAACACTCTTCATTGTTCAAGTGTTTCATCTGGGAAAAGAAAGCCAGGAAACTAAAGAACAACTTTCTGTGATGACGGAAACAATTAACAGAGTTGGAGCTGTGAGACACAGACTGATGCACTCTAATGCACCACGGCACCGATTAGTCTGCATTGTTTCATGTGTAGATATGCAGCTTACAGTCAGCCCCATCCTGTTGTCATGGACTTTCAAGTTTGACCTCTAACCTGCGACCTTAAGCCTACTGAAGATACTGGACACACTTCCTTGCAGCTAGTTATCAATGAAATTTAAGTTGCTAAAAGTTAAAGATATTTAAAAGCAGTAAAATGAACTTCATTAATGTCATTTTTTTTAAATCATATGTAAAACTGATGATCCCACTGAACAGAGCTCCTACAGTCTAACGTACAACATGTTCTGATTTTACTGAGCAGACACTGCTTCTATTTTTACTTGCTTTTCCTGAGTCTGGACTGAACCCTCACAGCTCTGGTCTTTGTCTGCAGACTCATTCGCTGCCCTGTCACAGACACACTGAGCGCTAACAGTAGTATTCAGTGCACAGTGTGCTACAACACCTGATCCTCAAGGCCTTTCATATTATTATCATGCGTTTCATGTGAGTGTTTAAAATTATGGAAAATAAATAGTTCATCAAATCACCAATGTATTCTCCACATATAACAACCAGATCTTCCCAAACTGTAGCTCTGATTTGACTCTGGGGGTTGATTTTTCTAGGAATGATCAGATAATAATCTCATCTTATCAACAACTAAAACTGACTAAAACATTACTGTGACTGTAGCGACCTCTCTTCACCCTCCTGCAATAACTCACACACTCACAAACCACGTGTTGTGTTTCAGCAGCTGTCAACACGAAGGACAGCAGACAGGCAAAGATGGGAGGTTTGTTACAGGGCGTGCACAGCCCCGGGGGAGTGGGGGTTCACTCTTTCTACCAGATGTTGGAACATGGCTGCAGGGATTAGCTCTCATTCAGACGTGGGGCTGAGATCTTTATATTTCTGCACTGACACACTGTTAAGTTACAGAACAAAGGAGATTAACACGAAGTGTTAGTGAAAGAAAACAGACCGAGAACATCCGTCCAACAAAGGATGTTTGTAGAAGTCAGTTCCATAGAAGCTGTGAAACAAACAAACATATTTCTTTATTTCTATTTATCCTGATCTAATCTCAGAGCTCCTCGTCCTATTTAGACTGATCAAGACAGGGGGGTCCCCCTCATCGTCTAATCTCAGTCTGAGGGACTCTTC
The DNA here is from genome assembly GCF_900324465.2 of Anabas testudineus. Lineage (NCBI taxonomy): Eukaryota > Metazoa > Chordata > Actinopteri > Anabantiformes > Anabantidae > Anabas > Anabas testudineus. The sequence goes on along the minus strand of NC_046615.1, from coordinate 22,735,839 downwards.
ATTAATCCCTATCCTCACTCTGATTGGACAGCAGGCCGTCACATGTTCAGCAGGTGCTCTCCACAGTCTGATGTGACACAGATCAGATTAAGGACCCTTCACATTAAGCGACATTAAACCTGATTTAGGCCCCGGCTGCAGTCTGGAGCCACCGCCCCCTAATTCCACTCCAACGTGACCTGTTCACATGAACATTAGTCCTTTAAACTGGTTTAAAATGGGAGGTGGAAGGTGGACGGCTCAATTGATGCACACTGGTTTTATGCTCTCAGATAGAAGAGAGTATTTCCCAGGCTGCTCATCATTTAGTGCATGTTTTTAACCTTAACGTCTCAGACTAAACAGCCTGAGGCAGGTGAAGATGTTAATAAATCACCTTTAATTTGTTTCCACCAGCACTGATTTAGGTTTTTACACAGGGATAAAAGTTATTCTGGCTACTTGGGCGAAGAACTGCAGTTACCTGCAGAAACCACCTCCTACATCATCCAACCAGTCAGGACCTCAGTCAGTAAACTGTCTCTCAAAGCATTTAGAGCCAAACCTCGGAGCCAGAATATGAAACATTCAGGGTGTGTGAGTAGTTGAGGATTAACTGATGAGTCTAATCCCAGACTAGAGGTTTCTGGGATGAGAAAGTAACACACAGGCCGACCGAAGAAGATAATGTCACCAGCAGCATTACCTGCAAAACCTGACCCCGACCCCCCCAGCTCACCTCTAGGTACGGAACAATCCTGCACGAGAAGTCCCCCAGCAGCCAGTTCTTAGTGAGCTCGTGAAAGACCACGAGCGGCAGGCAGAAGAAGATGACGATGAAGTCCCAGAGCGCGAGGTTGGCCAGCAGCGAGTTGGAGATGCTCCTCATGTAGTAGTTGTGACACACGATGCACATGACCGACACGTTGCCAATGATGCCCACGCTGAAGATGACTGCGGCGGTGATCAGGACCGCGTAGGCTCCGTACGACTCCGCCGTCACCGGGTAGAACGGGTTCTTCATCTGTTTGCGTCTGGGGCGCGTATTGACCGGGAAAAACGGCGTGGAGTCGGGAAAGTCCGGCACAGAGTAATCCTCATCAAAGTCGCTGATGTTGAGTCCGAAGGGGGCTCCGGCCTCCTGCTCCTGCGCCATGACTGCGGGCAGAACCTCCCACGCGGCTCCGTTCTGCGGCGCATCGCTCCGCTTCGTCCTCCCGGGTTTTGCGCTCCGTCTCCGACGCCGCTGCCGGTTGTGTGTGGTCCAACCGGGGACGCAGATGAGTCCATGCTTGGTGTGTTTAACCACTTCTCCCACACTGCACTCACGTCCCCGCGGCTCTCTAACCTTCTTTTCCTCCGTGCGTAAAGCTTCTCCCTGGGATACATGGCGGATGTGCTGTCCAAATTGCGCGCCGCTTTTACGCACAGCGGGTCGGGATGTCTGCGTCCCCAGTAATTCAGAGGGTGACCGGTTTACCGTTTCTAGCCACGAGGCCTGGGCACTCACCCCGTGCGCCCCCCCATTGTCCTCCCCGCTGACGGTGCGCCATCTCCGGCTGTGCGCATTCCTATCAGCGGCGGTGGATTCATAATGAGGACTGAAAGTCGTCTTTGTTTTCCGCCAGTGGAGTTGACTCCCAACGGCCTCACTGCACAGCCACAAACACAGTAACCTCAAGAACAGAAACAGCATGATGTGGTTCTGTCTAACCCGGTAAACGGAACCGTGTGATCCAAGATGATCGATCCATGTCTGGGTTCTGACGATCGGTCGACAATTATCAACTTTACACGTCTGTAAAATACAGTTTCTCCTTCTTTTCAGCCATAAACAGCTTTCATCAAGTCTTTAGAAGCATCAAACAGGTGAACACGGGGTTCGGTGAGTCCCGGAGCGGCTCCAGTCTGCAGGCATCACCAAAGACCCCGGACACCGTCCGCAAACTAGACTGGAAGCTGTGAACTAACCATTGAGATCCTCCGCAGCAGAGGGTGGAGGTAGGGGTGGAGAACTGGATCCCAGGCAAGTCTGGTCCAAAGTTCTTGCACGGACAGACGGTTCGGATCGCTCGAAGTGCGGGACCGGGTGGGGAGATCCGACCGGAACAGAGGCCGAGCTCCTCTGAGAAAGAGGATCGGTGGTGAGGAGGAGGAGGAGGAGGAGGAGGAGGGCTGGAAGAGAAAGGGGGCAGTGATCTGTCAAAGAGACTCTGATCCGATAATAACATGTACAAGTAACACACACACACACACACACACACACACACACACACACCACTGCTACTGCTACTGCTGCTTACACACACACACACACACACACACACACACACTAAACCAAAAGGACTTTAAAGTTTTATGTAAAAGACTTTTTTAGTTTCTTAAAAAGGTTCATGACAACAGACATTTACAGTAATCTGTGTTATTGAAATGTAAAAATAAAAAAGATTAGAAACTGAACGACGAAGAAAAGAAGAAGATAAAACTAAATGTTTTTAATATTTCTGCAGGAATTTATTTATGCACTTCCAGTATTTTGTAATGATTCTATAAAAATCTTTATAATGTTAAGATTAGTTCTAAATTCCTGATGGAAAAACGTCAGAACTGAAGTTTTAAAGGGGAATTTCACTGAATGTTCAGGTCTTGATGCTAAATGTAGGTTTTACAGTGTTCGAACTAAACCTCTGTTTTAGTTTTTGTCTGACTCGTTTTGATAACAACAGTGAAACTGAGACATTTCTGTAAACCACTTTGGTGCTGGCTTTGTTTGTGTCTTAGTTTCCAAACACCTGGATCTGTAGTTTCCAATGGCCTCGGGCTTTTCAGCGGCCTGTTTAGTCAAGTCACCCTCCATTGTCAAAATAACACATCTGATATTGGCGTAAAACGTTTGCACAGAACTGAACATGTTTATGTTTTGTACTTACCATATGTGTTCCCCTCTGCTGACTAACCGCAGACAAGCATCAACACAAATCTTCATCAAGTGTCTCCTGCTGTTAGTTGACCAGCAGATGGCACAGCACAACCACACAGAGGAGGTCTGGCCATGGACAAAGTGAGCGAGTTTAAAGACATTTATACTGTTACATTCACACAAAGTGACCACGTGCAGCAAAACAAACAAAAACACCAATTACCTAACATAATTGAGTCTTTTATTTTGAAAGCGTCATTAAAAGCCTCCTTGAGATATAAACAAATATAAAATTTCTACTTGTACAAATCCGTCAAACGTTTTATACATTTATGTACAAATCTTTTTACAATAAATAAAAATAAAAACCCAGAAGAAGAAATAAGAAGTAACCAAAACAAGAACAGGTACAAACAGTTGTTTTCTTGCTGAACTTCTGTTTACTGGTGACCTTTAACCTGCAGGCGGTTCAGGCAGGTTCAGGGTCGGATTGTTGGGACGAGGCTTTGGTGACGGTGGTGTGGCAGATCTGGTAGCAGGTTGGTTTCTGGGCGTCGTCGTCATCCTCTGCTTGGTATGACCTCAGACACACGTCGAGCCACGGACGCTCACCTGGACACAGTTCAACAGGTAAAGTACAGAACTGTACCTAAAGTTTATATTTTATTCTGATACTGAAGATTTTCAAGTTAACAAAGTATAAATACAGGTAATCATGTCTGTTTGTACTACAACACCTCTCACAGTCAAATGGTTTGGTTCATGTGTGAACAGACCTGTGCTGCCCCCTGGTGGACAGAGGGACTCCATCGTTTGACTGATGCTGTTTTGAGCCTCCTGATTGGTCGCTGCCTCCTCCGCCAACAGGCTGAAGAACAACTCCTTATGAAAAGACTCAAACAAGTTACCAACAGGTTGTTTCATTACATCTCACCTGTTTTTTTTCTTGTATGTTTTAAGTTTAATTTAAGTTCCTCTCTGAATGTGATGTCGTCTCTGTTGTCACTTCCATTATTCTGCTGATTGTTTTTCCCCAGTTCACTTGTTAATCGTTTGTTTTATTTGATGTCAGAAAAAACTGAAGCTACAAAATCCTGAAACTCTGTTGTGTCGACAGAGACTCTACCCGTTACCAATCCTTGGTCATTGGGTCGGCTTCACTCTCAATGAATTTAAAACCCCCCGTACTTACAGATGATGGTATTTTCTATGAGATTCACTGTATTCCTTCGACACATCAGCCTACCGGCTGCTTCTCCTTTGCTCCGTAATACCATACGTGAAGTGCCTTTAGCTGGTTTGATTTGGTGCTATCTTAATAAATCAAAGCTGAATCATAATCATTATTCATTGCACTGCATTCCAAACCAACTATTCTTTACCTCCTTTATCGTTTATTTATATTTTCTTTTGTTCTTATTGAATTTCTTTTGTATTTATGTTTTTCAGATTATGGTTCTCTTCTTTTTGAGCTGACAGTAGCTGTAACAAGACAAATTTCCCTCTGGGATTAATAACATCTTATGAAAGTCAAACTGCTCACACAGCAATAAACACACAGACTTCCAAAAGTCTGTGCTGTGTATGATTTTTAGACAGAAATGACAAATGAACTCAGATTTTCTCTTCTCCTTGTGATCTAATCTCATTTGATCCAGAGTGAGGAGGATTTTAAATATGATCTGAAACTCACAGCGTCTCTACACAGGAAAGCTTCCAGCGTGTCTGTGGCGTCCTGCAGCTCGAGCTTCATGAGCAGGACGAACTGCAGCAGCTGAACCCCGAGAGCTGCAGATCAAAAGACGAGAGACGAGATTTATTTCAGAGAAACCCTCATGACTTGCTAAATACAGAAGGAAGAGGACAAACACATAAAACTGGGTTAAACAGAAAGCTGTTCAGTGATTTTAAACCATTGAAGAAATAACAGTGAACCCTGGCATTTTAGCACGACCCGTTTCCTGTCTGTTATCACCTCCACTGTTTCCTCTGACATTCCACAGACACAAATCTAATTCTTGTTCACCTTCGGCAACGATCTTCTCATCAATCACCTCGACTCTTTCAGCACACAGCTCTCTCAGTGCAGGCTCAGAGCACCGCTTACACCTAGAACGCACACACACAGAAAATCATCACAAGTGTGAGAACGATAAAATAAAGCCTGTATTTATAGCCTCTGTGTGATCTCAGTGCCTTTATTTTGAAATATAACCCGCTTTATCTCGACAGCATTCCCACACATGCTACAATGAGACAACACGTAATCATCTTAACGTTGTTGGTAGAAACAATCTCATCAGTAGGTTTGATGAGACACATGCAGGATTTCTTTGTGACTTTGTGAATGTCTACTCAGCAGACTCTATCTGACTGTATTCCCTGACTGAAAGCTGCTAAATGCTATTGACAATCTAAGAAACATGAAGCCTAAATCACTATCAAGGTCACAACAGTCTCATGGAAGCTGTTGATCCACTAAAACGGTGTAATCACAGAACACAGTGTTTTAAATTGAAGATCTGATGACAAGCAGCAATTATGAAATTCAGAGGTTCAATGTACTGAGAAATAAAAGTTCAGTAAAAGGATAACTGTTTAATTTTTATAATAGCTCCAGAGCCTTTTGTTTTCCAAATAAAATGTGATGACAGGTTTGAACAAAACCTGTCTGACAGTGTCTGAGATACTGCGTAATACTGAACAATGAGGCCGAGAGCAAACAGGTTTAGTAAGAGCTCTTAAAAGGCTCATTAACCAACGTCTCAACATAAAGGACGTCTTCATCATAATAGAGGCAGTGATGGGGGGGGGGTTTAAATGCCCGTGTGCACATAATAACTGTCTATCTCAACAACAGTTTTTGTTGCACTTACTGTATTAAAAGCTATTTAACGGTTCTCATCTTTTCAGATTCTGCCTCAGGTTACCCGTCTGTCGAGGAGCCACTTTGAGTTTTAATTTATCTGATGCTTGGAGATGACTTCGCTTGTGGTTTAAAGTCAGATTTACACTGAGTTTTTGTGCTGTCCCAGACAAAAAGACTATGGGGGACACCGGTTTGCATCGTCACTCTAACATTATCCAACATTAAATTGTTCCCATGATTACGCCTGACTGACCCGTAGTATCTCTTCGCCCCCCTGAAAAGGAAAGGTGCAGCCAGGTCGAGCAGAGTCAGGTGACCTCCTGACGACCTCACAGGGATGATGTTCTGGTAGTTGTCTGCTAGTTGACATGTTTCCTCCAGAGTGGAACCTGTGAAACACCAAAAACTGCTGTGTTTTTCTTTTCAGATCCAGATAGACTCTTATGTAAGACGCTCAACATGTCGGTCCAGTTACCCATTAGGTAGATGAGCTCCTTAGTTTTCCCCTCAGAAATAAGCTGACTGGACAGGTGAATATGCAGAGCTCGTTTCAAGGATCCCAGGGAATCTCCGGGGACGTCAACCCGCCCAGAGAGCACCCATGGTGGGGGACTACAGGGTCCAGAGTCCTTGGATGCCTCAGAGAACAGACCCGCCACCAGTTCATCATCTGGGACGTCCTGCCTGAGATCCCAGTGCAGAATTTAGGATCATTAAAAATATGATAAAGACTGAACGTGTACATGAAAACACTCAAACATGCATAGCGTGATTAGCCGACTGTGTGTGTGTGTGTGTGTGTGTGTGTGTGTGTGTGTGTGTGTGTGTGTGTGTGTGTGTGTGTGTGTGTGCCTACATCGACGTGCACTTGCTGCAGTAGAGTTTGAGAGCCTGGTGGAGTCTGTGGGGTTCATAGGACCTCAGCTGGACTCTCACGTGATGAACTTGACCAGGCTCAGACTGCTTCACTTCGGAAAGCGTCACTGGCTGTATGTCATGACTGCATCTCCTCTCTATGCACAGAAAACATTACATACATACTGATAACTTAGCACTGACACTTCTAAGTTGTTGATGGTTTAGATTTGACCTAGAATCTGAACAGACATCATTAGAATTAAAAAGTTATTTTAAACACCCTGCACTCAGGATTCCAGTTTTTGTTTCCATTAGGAATAATTCTATTTTCATACAGACATCACCGTCTCTGGAGGCTCAGTCTTTTGCAGTAAATTGCTGCCTGAAGTCTGGAACCCCTGACAATGACCAAATGGTTTCCTCCTGTGAGGAACTTTGCAGGATGCTCTTGTTAAAGGAAGTTTTTCTCCTCTGCTGTCGCCTAGTTCTTAATCGAAGGGATTTGTTGGGTTTAAAGTGCCTTTAGGTGATCTTTGTTGTAATTTGGTGCTAAATAAATAAGACAGTAAGTGGCGACAAGCTTCATATACATTCTCCATTTGTTTTATTCTAAACACACAAGTGTTGAACCAGTTAAAGCAGCTGCAGTGTGTTGTGTTTCATACCTGTGCTGCTCTTCTCCGTCTCACCATCTAAAAACCAAAACAGAGGGAACCATTAGAGACGGAAACAGGAGTTGATGAATCAACAGGTAACACAGGCTGAAACAAACTGCTGAGCTGCTCCTGCTGCCAGCTGAGGAAAAAAGATCACCTGATCTGAAAACCCATAATTAGAAGGTTTTAACCAAGCAGCATCCCTCAGCGCACATATCCTGCTGCCTTTGTGTATAATCTTCATACATATACTATAATAAATACTTTTCTGGACAGCAGTTTCTAAGAATACATTCCACTGACTAAATGCTGGTTGCTGCTTTGCTGAACTACAACAGATGCTGCCTTATCAAAGATATTTTTTAAATTGAGGCAAGCCTGTAACATTTAAAGGAGATAATTTTTTCACTTGCTAACTCTGTTATCTTTCTTCCTCACAGACCTGACTGTTTTAGTTCGTTTTAAGTTTGATTGGATTCCTGTAAAGAAACTGGGCTCCAGATATAGTATTCCGTTCACTCACAGTTACACAACAGACATCAGGCCTGCAGGTCTGAGCACAGAGCTTTTTGTAATGTTGCAGAGTTCTTTTGAAGCTGAAGCTGGTTGTCTATGTGGAAACAATCAGGTCATAGTCAAAGTTAGGACTTTTTATTTTATCTCCAGTGAAGCGTGGGCTTTTAGAAGGCCCTGCTAATGGAAGCAGCTTCCTGCAGCTTCAGTCCATCCACCCTTCAGTCCAACCAACCATTTGTGATTGGTCTATCTGAGCAGTCAGGATGTTCATTTTTTCCTTCTTCTTGTCCGGCATTTTTTTATTGTATAAAAAGTCTTCTTTTCTTTTTGGTATTTAGTTACAGTATAAGCAACATGAAGCGGAGGTTTACTGACACGACTAGTCTAAAGCAATGCAAACAAACCCATAACAGTGTTCTTAGGCTAAGTGGTGTTTCTGGCTCCTGCTAATGTCGGTATGGTAACGTGGTGGAAGGACAAGGCTACAGTGCAGTGATATGCTGATGCTAAGCAAACAGCTACAGTAACATGAACTGTAAAAATCATCTCCTCAGCCTGAGAGTATCGCTGTCAGTAGTAAACCGACAAAAAACAACTACTGTTGATTGGTCAGAGCACCAGAAAGTCAGATAGAGGAGTTTCATACCTAGAGACTCCGGTGGAGTGCACCAGACTTCATACATCTCTGAGTCATTCAACTCTGGGATGTCGGTCTCCTCATCCTCTGAGAAGGCCTCAATGACCCTGATGAAATAAAAACAAGAAGACAAACAGAATGAGACTCACACACAAACAAATACTGTAAACAAATTAAATCATTTCACTGAACATCCTCAAATACTGCCACAGTTCTTCATTAATCACCAGACCTGCTGCTACCAAACACACGTAACAGTAAAGGATTTCCAAAAAAGAACAGGGGTGTGGTGGCAGTTTTACTTAGGACAAATAAACGACAGCTAATAAATAACAGGTGTATCAGATGAGGCTACAGCGTAAAGTAGGTTTGCTTTCATCAGTATATTTTAGCCTGAGCACATTTTCATCCCATACCTCTTCAGCTGTTGCACATCTGGGCTGTTTTCTGGAAGAACCCGGATCCCCCTGCCGAATGCTGTCCCTCCATGCAAGTGAAAACCCAGGTGATCCCCCTCCTCTGATGGGCTGCTGGTGAGGCCAGGTGCCTTATTGGATCCTGGGATTGCTCGCAAGTTGTAGATCCTCAGGAAGGCCCCAGGCTAATGGGACAGTTAAGATAATATTCAGTAAAGGATAAGAAGTTATTCCTATTTTAATGTTAGAGATATTTCATAAGTTAACAGACAAACAGGAAGATGCTGGAGCACAAGTTCAGTTCTGTCAGTGTGGAGTCTATCAGGGTCTAACAATCAGCAGATGGCGCTGTTGCACTAAACTTGCACTCAGTGCAGTGACAGTGATTAAACAGCTGTTCAAATGACTGGCTTTGGAGGGTTTGTCATTTTTGTTTTTTTTTCCGTCAGCTCTCCATCACGAGGAGCCTGCAGCTGACAGAAATCAGTCCTCACTCTCATCGTCAACAAACGCTTGGCTGATCGAGTGTCGAAGAGATTCACTGTGTAGGGAAATTTCACTGGAACCTTCACGGTGATTTTACAGAGTGCAGTCGATGCAGGGCCCTGACACAAACAGATATACATGTGATTTAATTGTGTTGTAGCTGGAGGGCAGAAGCATGACAGAGAAAGTGAGTCCGATATAGGTGGTGGCTTCTTATAAATCCACTTTCTCTATTTACTGAGTGAAGTTTGAGTCAGTGTCAGGGTGGATTAACAGCTGATCTCCTGAGGCCTCTCCTCTAAAGAGGCACACGATGAGCGGACAAATACACTGGGAGGACTGGAGAGTCGCCAACAGCCACAGGGAAGCATTTTATCATCTGGGATAATTCTTGTATCCACAAACATTCCCACATAACTGGATGGAACTTTGAAAGTGACAAACAGGAGAAGCTCTGCTTCCCTAAAGGTCCCTAAAGCATTTGGAGACTGGCACACTGAACACTTTCAGCAGCCTGGTTCTGAGTTAAAGTAGACAATAAGGACTAGCAAAGATTTTCAGGTAAAGAACCAGAATATTCTATAATGACTGAGTCAATTTTGACCTGAACTGCAGTTAATTATGCTGCTGACTGGTCCACACAACAAAGCCAAACTCCACTGATCTCGTTCACCAACTACACAACAGATGAGAAGTAGAGTGGTACTAAAAACAAACGGCAGACTCACACAGTGCAAGATGCCACTGCCCACAGCACATCATGTGGTGAAGGACCATAAAGATAGGAGTTAATCGTCATTGTAGCTTACATCAGCACATATGGACCTTTACACCGTCTGGAACTGGGGGTTATGTGAGTTGGTGCTTACACTGGCTTATGTATCATTATGTGGACCTTTAATTTACAAATCTCAGAATATAAAAGACCGATCATAAGTCTAGACTGTGGGACTCACATTCTGTTGGTTCTTCATATCTGCATAGATATTTTTTTTCAGCTCTAAACATAATTTGCAGAAGAACACAAACTGAACTGAACACAATATAAGGCCATTGTAAACTCCACAGTGAAAAATAATTTGCAGTCAGCAAATCATCTATAGTCAATGTATCAAATGACAATATGAAAGGGGCTGCACATAGTGATGAACCCACAGACAATCAGCAGCTGAATCAGGTCTTTGGAGCTTTATAGTGATATATAGTGTGTTTGATAGCTAGTTTAAGAAGGAAAAAAAAATCTCAGCCACAAAAGGCAGACAGATGCATTTAGCAACTAGCTGGTAAACACAGGGGAGCAGCGAGTAGCTACAAAGCCATACCATAGCAAGTTACCTCAGAAGTTGAAAGAAGGAAAGTGTAAAACCAAAAACCGGGGCAATGGCTTATGAGTCAATCATAAAACACCTGTATATGTGGGTCGTTTGATTATTTAGATACGGACTTCTAAAAGATTCTCATGTATTTGTATTCTTAAGGTGACTGAACATAAAGGGAAGTTTAATTCATAAAATTATAAATAATGGTGTTAATGGAAATATACATGGTGTTAGATTTTTCTGAATCCAACACAAACTGAAGTTAAAAAACAAAAAACACCCCACTCCCAAAATATTGTCCTAAATAAAAGTGAAAATGAAAAAATATCAGATTATATATAAGATTTTAAATATTTGACCCTTGTATGTGCCATCTTATTAGTGAACTATTTAACTTCATTTGTAGGAATATTGGTTAGATGTACTGCAGCAAAGCCAGTCGTGGCACTCTCGTCTATTTCTTTGGGTTTATGTTTACAATTCATTTCCCTTCATCTTCAGCAGCCTTTTCAAAGTACACAGGAAAACATGCTATTTGAATATGAATCATTATTGAGATCATATAAGTCCCACTGCAGCAGGAAGCAAACAAAGAGACCAAACAGTATTTTTGTTTGCAGAATCCCAGACTCTGCCAGGATTTTATTTCGCCTCTGGGGGCCTGGATGTTTAGCAGAATGAGACAGAAGAAAACAACCCTAAGTACTTGGGAGTCTGGCTGTGTTTTCTTAGAGCTACATGTGAGGTTAGCAGAATTTACCTCAGTTTGTGTTTGGAAACAGATGTAGAGAGTATATAGTTCTTGGAGTCCGTGAGAAAACACAGGTGGACGGACTGCAGGGCAGTCGACTCTGATCTGGACCAGGTGAGCTTCCTGTCTGTAGTCGCACATTAAATCCAGTAGCCGTGAGAGGCCAGGTGTGATAATAATGAGCAGACATTCAGCTGAGAGAAGCAGCCCCGAGTTTAGAGCTGAACTAAGTCATCTGGTCACAGGACAAAGGTCACTGTGCATCCAAAAGTACAGTAGCTTACAGCAGGTGAATTTGCAGATGCTTTGCAAATTGCAAAAGTTAGAGCTGCTTCACCTTCTGTTGGAAACAAACTTTAATCCACATAAGCGCCAGTAGCTAGGCTTAAAACTTTTAGTCAGAGCTGGCTCAGGTGACCCTGGACCATCTTTTAGTTATGCTGCTATAGACCTAGTCTGCTGGGGGTGTATAATATTTATTGGCAGCAACTTGTAGGTGTTTTTAGAAAAAACAATTATTGATTCCCAAAGGGGAAATTCACGTCACAGCAGCAGAGTAAAAAGAAAATGACTTGCTTTGGAGGGTAGGTCTAATGGTAGTGGGCCCCCCTACTCCAGCCCTCCGCCTCCCCAGCTCCTGGTGGATTTCAGGTCTTTCTTCTAAGGTCAGACCACTGTTTAGCAGTGCTAATAGTGGGCTACCTGTTGCCATATGTAAATTAACTTCCGTCCACATTACAGCAGCCTCTAGATAGAACTATGCAACTTTTTATTTTTAATTTTTTTCCTTTTGCGTGTTTTATTCACTGATGATGCTGTTGTCGTCAAACTTCCTGTTCGAATCCCTCTTTCAACTAGTTCTCACTGGGAACCAGAATTCTAGGTATTTCTCTATTGCTAAGTCTATATTAGACTAAAAGTACCTGAGAATTTTTTTTTTTTATGAAAAGTTAGAACAAAAGAGCATCTCACCTCATAGCTCACCTCTTATCATTACTACAAGAGTTGGCATAGCAACCAACAGGAGAAACAGTGGTATCGTTGGAGGGTTGTGAACGTCTTTTTGAGCTCTTTGACCAAACAGATCACTCAGCTGAAGCCACCTTTAACATTATGGGCACTTTATCACTGTCATCATATGAACAGGAGGCACATAGAGGCTGTAGGACTCACAGAGCACCAACGCAGAGTGATCAGCCTTTCTGACAGAAAATGGCTTCATGCAGTTTCCCCTGCAAAGAAACCATTTTCTTTTTAAAAAGGTTGGGGGAACAGAGTAGAGCACCCTGTGGCGGCTTCTGTAAGTACTTGATCTGTATAAAAACTAAACACTCCACCGTCCGCCCACTACCCGACAGCCAAGACGATGCTGCAGCTGTCTCGTGGTATTAGTGCTGCTTGGCTGCTCAGTAAAAAGGGATTCCTTAAATTCAAAAGATTGCTGTGGGCTTCCACGGTTTCTCGTGAAGCTGAGGCTCAATAAAACAGCCAACACACACACACACAAAAAAAAAAAAGAACTTGTGCTCTCGCTGAGAAGAAGAAACGTTCATTTCACACTGGCTTTTTTATAGAGTTGCAGGAAATGGACTTTAAAAGCCAAACAGATACAGCCTGACTCGACAGCGGGGCTCTTTGAGCTAAAACATAATGTGATGGGAAGCAGGGATGTGACTCACGAACCTTATTTTATATTTTTATATTTATATAGAGATTTCTAAGACCTTAGATTTAACAATCACTGGCAGAAAATAATTATTTTCAATTAATTAATTGTGTAACTGTTTAACACAGAAGAACATGAACTGCTGAAGAAACTGGTATATGGTATATTGTGAATATTATATCATATTATATATTATACTAGTGGTATATTAAAAGCCAAATTTTGATCTTGGCACTGCTGATTTTGTGCCAACAACCCTTACATTACCATACTAGTACAGTGGAGCCCAAACGTCAAACCACAAAGATCTGCTGATTTGAACATTTTTAATACTTGTGAATACACTAACTGGTGACTTCTGCTCTATGCGATTGAATCGTATCAGCTCTTCTTTTGTTGGTGTGTTTGTTCTCAGGTTGTTCCTGTAAAAGATCTTTTGGCTTGATAAGACTTTCTGATTAAAAGAGGCTTAACTAATTACCGAGAAGAATTCTAGACTAATTAGGAAGAAGTCTCTTTGACACTCAGACAACCATTAGCACAAAGAGTCACTGAGGTCTGTCTTGTTCATCAATACTCAACAGGACTGAACTACTAAATAAACCACTTGGCCATTTATTGCATTATGTATGTATTTTTATACACTGTCCTATGGAACAGTGTTTAGAGAGGTTCTGGGTTATTTCTCTCAGTTTTCTGGTTCATAAATAATAAGAAAAGAGGTGGTGAGGTGGTGCTCAAGGCTACTGTGGGGTCAGACAGCCATCAGAGGTCAAGTTCAACACAACACAAAAAAAAACTGCATTATTCAGCACAATTCAGGGACTGAAATAACTAAAATAACTGACTGTCAGACCAACAGTAGAAAATGCTGGAAAATAAAAGCATCAGACATTACACCTACCCAGGGATAAATCTGTCCTAAGTTGTATTATCTACATAAATGATCTGTACATGAGTGGAGGCTCAGATGAGAGCTGTGTAATGAAGCAGTAGTGTGAATCTGGATCTGAACTCTGGGGTTGTTTGAGTGATGCACTGCTGCCTTCTTAAGCGCCAGGAGAAGCAGCATTTCTGCTGTTTGATTTGAGCCTGCGGGCCAACATAAAGTCTCATTTTCCTCAGAGCTGTGTTCACTAAACAGGAAGCAGTGTGGGAGTAAAGAGAGCGCTGCATTAGTGCACGACCTCCCCAAAAACATTCAGTGACATGGAAATGTGCACTCGGTCGAGCATGAGTGCTAAAAATGAGATAATGAGTGAAAGCCGTCGGAGCTGTTCCTTCACATCTAAACACAGACAGAGGAGATCACAGTGGCAATGTGAACAACAATCAATGGCTTAAAAATTCTCCACAATATTTCAATAGAAAAAATATATATATAATGGCACAACTCAAACATTCCCCCGATGGATATGCAGCCTAAGCCCTCACAGATATCCCAAGAAAGAGCTGAAGGTGACTGCACTGAAGGCCTGGGAGAACATCACACTGGAAGATACAAAGAGTTTGGAGACGTGTGTTGGTCGAAGACTTGTTGACAAAATAATATACATGTTGGTTTTGTTTAATTTTACATTTATTTGTGTGAAAACTTCAGAATTCTTGCAGTTTGAGTTTTGAATGTGAAAAAAGCTTGTGTCTCCCACACTGCTGTTTTATGCTTATGTAAATCTAATAAAAAGGATAAACCTTGATGTTATATGCATCGTCTTATTTCAAACTGAATTTACAGAAGTACGTAGCCTGAAGAACAAAAATTTGTCTTAGGAAAATAATACGTTAAAATTTCAAATCTAAGTACATTAATATTATCACCAATTTTTACATCACTTTGTTTTTAATATCACGTGTTTGGTTTGAAACAAGTCTATTAATTTTTGTGGGACCAAAATTGTGCATTGTGTGTTTTGCTTGAAGACCCTTTTTTAAAATGGATTCGTTTTGGATGATCATTTGCTGATGGATTGGACAGTCGAGACCACCACCCAGCCAACATTCCTGTGGTTGTGTACCAGGTTTTTTGGGCATCTCTAAACTTACCTGAGAAAATATCACTGCATAATGTAAGAAACAATTATTTAATGCACCTTTCTATCTATAGTAACACCCAGTGTGGTAAGGATTGACACAGAGAGATTGAGTTAACCAGAAAGTGGAACAAGACATAAACGAAACGCTCCAGCAGCAGAACAGACGGACAGAGATCATTCATCATTTCAAGCACAATGACTGTAGAGATACAGTGTTCTCTATGCTATAATCAACATGTTCTCCTTATACATGCAGATGAGCGTTTCTGCTGATGAAGACAGAGTGACAGACTAATAGTTAAATTTAACATTTTGTTGTTTCGATTAAGTGTTCAGAAAGACCCTTCCTTTCTTAAACAAGTATCATTCAAGTAAATGTTTTATCATCTGTGTGTGCTTCTGAAGGAATCGGCGACAGAAGCAGCAACACACACTGACTGCAGCACACCTCCTCCTCGCTCTCTTGTTCTCAGCTTCTCTTTTCATCTTAATGGGCTCCTTTCTCTCCTAATGGCCTTCTTCTCACAGAAACGCCTCAGTCGATTTCACACAATATCACCGATGATTCACCAGAGGAGCCTGGTAATTGGGGGAAATATTCCTGTTCAAACACTTCTTTAGAAAGGCTTTCTGTGTGCGTTAGTGTGAAGTGAATTGACTGATGGGTGTTAAGAGACACCTGTCAGAAAAACTCAAATCAAAGTGACATTTTACCTACACCCCATTTGTCGACTTACAGGGCCTAAGTGTTTTGAATTAATTCTTAGATTAGGCTTCATGTGACCGTGTGGACCCTCCTGTCAGCCAAATGTGATGACACAGCACTGATAACAGATGAGAGCCGCTGCAGCAGAAGAACTTGCAGGTGTAATGTTCTAGAGGTTTTTGGAGCACAATAAGAGTCTTGATATGCTTCAACATGAATACTGTATTTATGTGATATCACAGCCCATGTGTTGATACATTCACACATGTGCAGTTGTTCATAGATGAACACTATGAAAGGTGCAACAGAATTTCAGTGATCGCCAACATGTCTTCTTCTGATCACAATTGGAAAATCTATGATAAAATATACAATAAACTGCTAATTTATTTAAAGAAGCTAATTATAAAAACTATTGTGAAGAAGGAAAGGTGAAGTTGTGAAGTGTAAAAAAAATGCACTAGTTTAGATAACGTTTCGAGGTGTCTCCATTCACTTCAACTTCATTCTGCAGCATGGTCGTGACAGAAAGAGTCAGAAAGGACTATCTTTAGAAATAAGAAAAACATGGGGTCCTGCAACAGATGGTACAGCCCCCACAGAGCTCTGATCTCAACATCACAGAGTCAGTCTGAGGTTATATGGAGACAGAAAAGACTGAGACAGCATCAGTCCACAGAACTTCTCCAGCGTGTATGAAGCAACCTACCAGTCAAGTACCTTGAACACAAGTATACCAAGGAGAACTGCTGCTGTCACTTATGTGTCTGCCGACAGGGCTCTAGCTAATGCCCACAATGAGGGGGATGGCACAAAAACTTGACCATCTGAAGTTCACTGACAGCCAACAGTTGGCCTGGTGTGTCCCAGGGTGGTCATCTCACTTTAGGGTTCTTTGATTTGCTTTTGTTCTTATTAGGTTTGTTGTTTTTAAAAGTGTCCACGCTTTACGTTCAATACTAACATTACACACCTGTATGACAACAGTCCAACATTAACTTAGCTTAAATTAGCTTTGGTCCAACCTGTTGCCTGGAACTTTAGGGGCATAAAGTACAAAGCAAATTCAAGGATTTCACTTTTGGTGTAGAGCAGTTTTTCTAAACCCTTTCTAGCTTGTGGGCTCATCAATTTAGGCTGTGTCTACGTGTAATGGCTCAGTCATGTTTTTTCTAAAATGATTTTATTGTTTACCTGTTTAGAAAGTGTGACTGATAAGAAGCTACATCACTTGTTTTTCTTTTCTACAATTATTACATTTAAATTAAATTAGTTAACACAACATTTCCTGAAAAGCCATGAAAGTTCTCCATTAAAGCTGAACAACAGAATCTAAAATTAAATTAATTCAATTGTTACACCTCAGATGAGTTTTCACACACACCTCAGTTTCTAGCACAGAATAAAATCCAAACACTTCTGACTCATGGAATCTGAAGTAGTGATCAGTAGACAGCTAAACACACACACCCCCACCCCCACCCCCACACCCACCCACACTTTTTTACGTGTGAGAACAGCTTCTAATCTGCAGGTTACAAACCCGTCAGCCTGAGCCCTTCAACACAAAGGTCACGGCGATGACCTTTTCCACTTCCATCGCTCGTGACCGACTATGCTGCGGTTAAGAGTTGTAGCTTCATCTTTAGTTGATGAAAGAAGATATTTTATACAGAGCCGATTGTGTTTAAACTGAGCATCTTCCAACTGTTAATCACCTCTATAACACTCTTTAACGTACTGGGATACAACTTGAAAGTGGACATAAGGACATAAAATCAATTTACAGTTGCAATTAATGCACTTTTTCCACTCACACTATGATGTTTTAATGGTTGCTCTCAAAGAGAAAAAAGTGCAGAATTGTTTTGTTATTATTTTAGGCACATCATTTTTATTAATACTGTTGACTTGGATAAAGATCAGTTAACGTTTTATGACGAATTAATGCAGAAAAACAGAAAATCCCAAAAGGTTCACATACTTTTTCTCGCCACTGTAGACATGTTGTAGTAGTTTATTGACAACAGTGAAGGCGGCTGACTCAGCACTGACAACAGACTTTTCACACAGCTGATCAGTCCAACAAGATCCTGAAAACAGACCAGATCCTGAAAGAACAGCCATCTGTCCAGTCTAAAGACTGCTGATGTCAAAGCAAGTGAAATTATTCCTAGTTCTCAAAATGACAAATTTCATATTTAGATATTTGATTAAAGAATTACAAATATTATGACAACTAGATAAACACCGATATATATTTATGAACAAAAGTATGTATGGTCACTTCTGACAAAGAAACTGAAAGAAAGACAGACGGAGAGTAAAGAACACTGCAAAAGCTCGACTCCCAAAGCCCAATCTTGGGAGGGATACTCCAAAATCCTGATCCTGTGTTTTTGATTTTGGATACTCCTCCCAACACCAAACCCTAGATACTCTAAAAGCCAGGTCATAAGTAGGATACACATACTAAAATCTCATACACAGTGGGGTTCTCCAGAAATACTTTTCCAGTCATTATACAAAAACCATGATTCTAAACACTTACATGGAAGAATCCCAAAGCCCCATCTTTGGTTTTGTGTTTAGCCAATTTTGGTGAGGACATGAGAGAAGGGAGAGTTGTGGCAGAGCAGCTGGCAGTGGATCCAAGTTTTATTAATTTACAGGGAAAATGTTTGTCATGTATAAGAAAGAAGATTAATTTCCTGTTACTGTTATTGACCTGTGTCATTACTTCTGTTGTTAAAGTGATCTCGGTCTGTCATCAATATGTATACAACGTAGGTCAATAAACAATGAAAAACAACTTTTGGAACTGTGGTACCAAAGTGTGGTATAAAAACTACTAGTTTTGAGGTTTTAAGTTGGTTATGATGTGTTTTTTTTCATGTTATAAAACTTTATTAAGCCGGTAATGTCCAGACGATCTCATTTAGCACCAACAACTTTAAACTCATTACTTCAGACTGTTTCGTGTTAAATAATGTGTCGATGAAGTGTATTTACAGGGTTTCGACGTGACTAAAGATATTTTGTGTAATGAACCAGCGCAGTTTGACTGTGAACAGCTCTTTAACACCTTCAGGGTTGAAGGGAGACGTGTGGCACGAGGACAGACTAGAGAGCTGTTTATACAGTGAAACTGTAAAACAGACCCCGCTCGGCCTCAGACTCAACATTTAAATTATTCTGTAACAGCAACTGACAGACGATAACTTCATACAGCGATAATTAAGCAAATTAACAAGAAGAAATTAACTTCACTTGGGCAAGAGATTGGTAAATGAAGCAGATGATAATAATGAACAACATCAGAGCCATTACAGTCATCGTCTATCCTCATTAAGTGTAAACTCACTGATGAATTCTCCACAGGAAGAAAAAGCTCCCACTATTTTTTCTGAGCAACTTCAAAACATTATAGATATTAATTATAAATTTACAACTTAAATTCCTCCAGAATTTTCCTTTTATTGATTTATGACATAGGCTGCAGACTTATATTACTTAAGATATAGAAAGCTGGGATTTAATAATGACATTAAATATACTAGTAGACCTAAATGAGTAGATGCTACACTTTCTGCAGGATTTATTGTGTTAGGGAAAAGGTTATTGTTCTAGGAGATGTATTTATAATATGAAGATGCTCTCTTCGCTTTGATTTGATTGGGTAGGTGAGGTAGGTCTTTTGTAGATAGATTCCACATACGAAGAAAACAATGGATGCAGATTTTATAATGTGTGTCATATGCTGCCCTTAAGCATTTGCACTTGCTTGCTTTGTTAAAAGGCAATGCTTCAGGTAATAAACAGAGTCTGTGGTACTTCCCCTCTTCTCAGCTACTGATATTTGGCAGAATTAAAAATTTACATCACAAATATGTTGACTGCTTAATATCGAGTGTCTCCACATCATCAACATCTTGTTATGTTGTTTGTCCACAGCAGCTCATTAAGTCTAAGGTAGTGCAGCATGGTTAATCTAATCACAATAGCAATATCGGGCTGTGCAATTATTTAACTGCAAATGGCTGTGATTTAATTAAATAAATACAGCTGCTCCCCCAAAAAAAGGTAATGGCACTGTTTGCAATTTCCTGGTATTCTGCATATGCTGGTTGTGGAATGTGATATGATCTTCACCAAAGTAACAAATATCAATAAACACAATATTTCTAAGCTAATAAAATGCAAACAGTAATGATCCACGTGTCTAAGGAACAGACCCATTAAATATACAGAGTGATGATGAAAACTTGTAATGACAACAGTGTTTTAATAACTCGTTAAACTACCTCTAGCAGCAATAACCGCAACCAGCTCCCTGTAGCTGTGGATTAGACCTGCATAACATCCAGGATTTACCTCACAGAACTGTTTCAGCTCCAACATATTCTCTTGACGGCAGTATCTCTATTAGTTTGAGATCATGAAGTCATTTTGTAATAGATTTACTTTGATGTTTAGGGTCACTGTCCTGTTGCATCACCCAGCTTCTTCCCAGCATACTTCACTGTTAGTATGATGGTTTCATGTTGGCTTACAGATATATTTTTCCACTATACATAGTGTTTGGATTTACTGTATTCATGTTGTATCATATCATCATATCATTAATGTGTATGACCAAAAAGTAGACTCTTTATACCATTTTATTATATTCCAATAGCAAATCCCACACCTTGGTGCTCATTTCTACCATTTCTCTCTACTCCAATTTTATTATCAAAACTCCAGAATGTGTTAGGTTTAACTGAAGGAAAAGAACCCTGCTTTGTATTTTTGGACAATCCTAAAGAACCACCTACTTTTGCTTTAAATTCTCTCTTTGAAGCATAGTAAGTACTACAAGTATCATAAGTTTCTTTGCTTTTCTCTTTTAGAACCTCTCTGGGTTCGGGACAGCTGATTGGATAAGACAGTAAATCTGGAGTTGTCAGTCTGGACTCACAAGTGAATGAGTACTTAATACAAAGAAGAAACTGCACCCACCTGGTGGTTCTACACTAAATAAGACGTCCACAAACAGAAATGAAAACACCAACTGAAAGCTTTTGCTAAGAACTGGAGTGAAGCCAAAACCAGCGAACCTCCAGTGTTCAACATCCCAGTCCTCCAGGCTTTAAACATCTGAGGCTGTTATTTTCAGTAGTTGAAATCAAGGTTGAAATAAAAAGACTTCTATAAGCAAACACAAAGGAGAAATTTCTGAACACAATTCTGGTAGGACTGCTGTGTGTTAACAAGAGTGTTGGACCCTAGAGAGAACAATGGTATAAAAGATGTATCAGCGCGAGTAAAGAAACAACAGCAAGGTGCTGAAACTATTTCGAGGTCAATGAAAACTCATTTATCTTTAAACATATTCAAAGTCCTGTGTGTAAAGTCAAACTGAGGTTGTGGCTGTGTGGGATTATCTCTGCCACGGGAGGTAAGGGAATGTGGTTTCCATAGCTATAATTCAGTCATTTCTGCTGTTCGAACAGTTATTACAGGGTAGACGTCCTTGTAGGGAAACAGACAAAAGAGCTTCTGGTTTTCTGATACTTCAGCCACCGTACAGCCACGCAAACTGATTATCAAAGACCTTGGGGTGCTGAGACATCAAGAATAATAAAAAGAAAAAGAATTATTAGACATATAATCATTTGAAGAAAGAGAGCTTTTACCCTGCAGTGAAACATTACACAAAGCTTATTTGATAAAGTGGCGTATGTAATAGAATTGTTCGACCTACCTGCTCTCTTTTCAGGTACTTACAGGGGACTTATCATTGGAAAGTAATTTCACAGACAAAAATCAACAGTATTTAAAATAATGTAGAAAATGCACTGTTAAAGAGCAGCACAATCCAGCGAAATGCACTGCGTAATCGGCTAAAATACTTTCTGAAAGAGTCTTTAAAAGTTTGGTGGAGCACGTGTCCAGGCGAATATTTAAAGACTTTGATGAGTGTAATTTGGGGAGTTTGCAGAGCTGACTGCATGCGTTTCTGGCAGATCTGTGTACTGTACAATATTTTTTATTATGTTGGTGACAATGTTGATTATTTTACAGGAAAAGCAAATTAAATTCACATTTTAAGGCTAAAACACTACAACACCAATTACAGGGGACGTGTTTCAACTTAATTTAACCAAGAACCAATAGAATTTGTGATAACATAACCAGAAGAGCTAAAATGATTTTGAACTCACTACCACAGCACTCTATGTCTTCTAAATATTTGGGTAAACTGGGTGATTACATCTACAAGTTAAACTATATAAAAGGTGAATGACACTCACATATGCACTAATGCAGACCTTCCTGAGGAAATTTGAATTAATTTTAGTCACTGCACATCTATTCAGATCCAACTTTAAAACACAGGGTGGCTATGAACCACAAGACCACTGCATTAATCCACAGCATGAGTCACGGCAGGTACTAGGACAAGAAAAAAGTCAAATGAGTGTTTGACAGTTGCATGTTAACGAGCCCCCGTTTGCAGCAGCGATAACAGCTGGGAAACAAAGAAAGAGGAGGAAAGCAAGAACAAGATGGAAATGAGCAAAGTGAGATCTCAGATTGCCTCCTTTTTAAAAATGCACAGTGATTATTGTGTGAAGTCTGATCTGAGCTAAGCCTGAGGCACTCTGAGCTGCAGAAAACTAACTGATTTGTTTTGTAGAACAGACAGTGACGGTTTAACATAAATACAGGAAAGAGATCAAGGCTACACTGCAGAGTAACGAGGCCGAGGTCGAGAAAAAACAGTAAACAGATTGCATTTTGTCATAATGTAGTATTTTCCATAGCTGCAAAGTTTGATATAATTTAAATAAAGTTTACTTGTTTTCAAGCTTTATCAATCTTGGTGGTGAGGTTAGAATGTTAAATGACTAAATATAAATGAATGAATGCAATTACTTTAAATCTCATAAGGCCTGGTTTCCAATGTTTCAGTACAGATGTCAAAACGATATTTTTATACATTATTTAGAATATAAAAAAGCCAAAGCACAAGTTTGTGCACCTCAGGGTTTCAGTGCCTTGTCCAAAGACACCTCCACATGTGGTTCGTTTCTTCATTTATGGACAACTGCTCCACCATCTAAGCGACAGCCACCTTGTAAACCCCCTTAGGATTCTTGATGCCAACTACACATTTTGATGCTGATTGGCCTGTAGTACTGAACACAAACATCAAGGACATTCGTCAAACATCCCCTGTGGGTACTGCAGTCAGCCAGTGCTGATATAAGTAAGTTGTCCCAGCTTTGTGTTTGACCAATCAGCAACTTGTAGTACTGCAAACTCCTAGTGACTGTTCCCAGGCCATTGAAAAGTGCAAGACAGAAGAATTTTGAGTCAAAACAATTATAATAGTAGTGAATACGCTTGACTTGGGCACAACTGCAATAATCTCCTTTAGGAATTTGTTTCTGACCTTCAGCTGCCTGGCGAACTCCACGTGGTTGTCATAGACGAAGACGTTGGCAATGAGGTTCTCTTTCTTCTTGGAGAAGGAGGATGGTCCCTCTGTGACGTCTGGCTCAACTATCACCTTCAGTAGAGTCCGAGGACACTTGGTCCCATCCCACACCTAAAAAAAAAAAAAAAAAAACACAAAGAAAGACTAAAGTTTAAAAGCTCACATTAGAGAAGTGAAGATCTGAAAGTGCTCTCCACATATTTAGCGTTTTTTTCTCCAACTCATGCATTCTTTGTGAACAGACAGACAGCATTTTGTGCAAAGGATCTGAAGAAGTGAACTGTGCCTCATCCTTCAGTTTATTTATGTGCGATTTGGTCGTTATACAGTGATGCAGTTGTGAACAGGGAACATTATCAAACTTTTAAGTTAATGATGATCCCTGTTGTTTACTGAGAGGCATAAAAATCTGTTCTTCAACTAAAAGCTGTTATGATTTGGATAACATCCTCTCCTGTATGTGTTGTTGTGTAACAGCAAGCTGCTACAGCTCAGAGCTGGTTTTGAAAACAGACTGGCAGCAGACCAGCATCCGCTGCCAAATCCTGTTCAAATTTATCTCCTCTATCAGCATCACTGGCAGGAAACCAGGCATCACTTACAGTCTCATTTCTGTTCTGAAAAGTGAGGTGGCAGGTGAAACAGCTAGGGACCAAGATAAAATACAAGAGACCTCCTCCCACTGAGGCCACTAGACTGTGAAGTAGATTTACTACAAAACAGATTAAGACTGAAGGCAAACAGCTCCATTATTTCGAAGGGACAAAGCACAATATGAGCTACTTCTTTCCAAATCAATGCAGGTTTACAGTGGTTTTAAAAGGAAACGCAGCTGGAGCAATAAGGAGCAACCAAACAGCAAGCAGGTTCCTTAAAGGAGAACAACTCACATTAACACAGATGAAGAAAAAGAAAACAACAGGTTACTATCAGTAAACAGCCGTCAGGGAAGCCTCCTGAAACCATGGCCTGTTGTTTATTAGCAGGAAACAGTAAAGTGGAACTCGAGAAAGCTGATTTAGTACCTGTCATGTAAACGGGAAACCTGGTTACCGTAATCAGGGTAGGGGATTAGAGAAACCTGATTCCAAAAGTAGATTTCTCCTGGAGAACTCCGATAATGCTTCCATGTAAACATGTAACCGGGTTTTCAAATTGTATTTTTACAGAGCATATGTGCAGGACAAAGGCTGCCGACACTCTCTACTCTATCACTGTCAGCACAGAAGCACATTACACAGTGTCATGCTGCCTCGTTTTTAAATCTAGTCCACCGGAAATCCACCTAAAGTGGCCTGTACACGTGGATTTCTTTAATTCTAACAGTTTGTGTTGTAAAAGGAGCACTGTGTCTGTGACAACTATCAAAAATACGTAAATACCAGTAACCTGGTTACTTGAGTGCATCAAAAACTGTCATTTAGTGTTATTTAGAATAAAGAAAGTTTCTCATTGTGTTGTTTGGTATCAGTGTGTTCACTAGACTGAATGATGACAGGTGTCAGTAAGGGGGGAGTTGTCTGAGGAGATAAGGAATACTGCTACAGGATACAGCTACTCCTTCTCTCTAGCAGATCACGTCACTTCAATTTCAGGGGTTGCACTTTCCACAGACACTGTCATTGTTATCATGTTAATAAATTAATGTTTTGAACCAGGCCATCCCAAATGTGAATCATGCAGCTCATAAAAATTACAGTGACAGATAAAGTACTCTACAGCTGTTACTTCAAAGTGCCACATACATATTTAATCAACTTAAAGTAAGAACCAAGTTAAAGACTCTGGAGCATCCCTAGGTATGGAACAACAGTCACGTGATAACTAGTGGCTGTATAAACCAACTACCCTAACTTGACTGACTGAACTCCATCATCACTTGAAATCTCTATTGTGACTATTTTGTCACACTAGATATAAAATACAAAATATAAATTATATCTCAGAATGTTGTACTTTACTTGGTGAATCATCTATTCAGTTATTATACAGTTATTACAGGTCATGAATGAATATTTAAAAAATGCACTAAGTCTGAAAATGAAGGCATCTGTGACGGCGGTAATCTGCATTGGTACTTACCCTGAGCAGAGTGCAAGTAGTGTCGATGGGTGCTTTGGCAAGCAGCTGGCAGGTAAGGTCAAAGTAAGCTTTGGGCTGGACGTCAGACAGAGGGATTGTGAGAACAGGGGGCAACAATGCCTGGCTAGCTGCCCAGGATCGAAGCTCCTCCACAGTCCGGCGATCATCCTGGTCAAAGTGGAAGGACCGGCTGGACGTCCGCGGTTCCACGTCTCTGCCAACTGATCCATCAAACGTCACCACAGAAAAACCATGGGTGTTGATCAGCGTGATGGAGTCGTTGAAGAATTGGGTCTGTGTAGAGACATGTGGCGCCATTTAGCAGTTTATCCTCAGCGTACCTTGACCTCCAAGTTAGAGATCAAGTTTATGAACAATCCTGATCATTTCTGGTGTTTTATATATTATCGACCATTAAAGTTCCAACATAACATTTACATTTTTAATTCAGCAACAACATATGGTTACTAAAAGAAACAGTGTGGACCTTCATTCTGTGCATTCGGATGATGTCTCCAATTTGGAAGATTTTTGGATGATCCTCCAGTTTCTCACAGAAGATGGTGCAGCTGATCTTCTGGTTGGACTGATCAGTAATCTTCAGGCTGGAGCAGAAGTCTTTGGAAAGAAAGACAGACAAACACAGGGATGTATTCACACAACATCACAAGGCTCACAGAGGCTGGAAGTGGCCAAATTGGGAAAAACCTGAGCTGACCTGAAATAGGGAGTTGAGTCTATCCTAAGTTTAGAACTGCTAAGTTTAGCTCCTAAATCCTATCTATAGGACAGAATTTCATGCGTCCGACTGTAAACAAAGCAGTGATAAAATATTCAACCCTGTGATTTTGTATTACATGTCACCATTTAGCTTCAAAAACCACATTTAGCATTAATACTTTACTGCAGGTTGCCTTTGTTTAAAGTTAAATTTAGTTAGATCTGATATAGTTTAGCATGAGATACACACAAAATAAGAAGAAATCAGGAGGGGGTGGAATCTTAATTTTTTTACAGCACTGCATCTCAGAGTGTGTGTGTGTGTGTGTGTGTGTGTGTGTGTGTTTCTCCAGTGTCTGATCAGATGGATTTTTCTAATATCTCTGCCTACTTTAAAAGACGCCTCAAGGATCCACAAAGATGATGACAAACTCTGGACAGTTTGCAGCTGAGACACTCCTTTCTCTTTATTATCTTTCCAAAACACACACACTGACACACACACACACACACTGACACACACACACACACACACTGACACACACACTCCATCATTCTGTGCTGCATGGCTGCCGGTCGACTCAAACTGAACAGTCGGGTGTTGATTGTGTTATCATCTCCATCACTCTTTTTTCCTCTCGTTTGAGCGCTAACCGCTAATCTCTGCGTGCTCCTCAGGTGTAACTGCTTCCTTTCTACTTCATAGTATCAGCTGCAGTGTGTTAACAGACAAATTAAGTAAATGACTAAACATCGCTCCAGTGGAAGAGTGGATTAGATCAGCCCAGCTTCCTGTGTGATGATGACAAGCACTTAAGCTTTTAAAGCCGGACAAGCAGCCTGTTCAAACCCAGACATCCATTACTACGCCATCATCACATAAAATAAAAATATGTTTTGCCATTCCGCTCCTCTCCAACTCTCTACCTCCACCTCCGAGTGTGTTAAAAGAGTAATCAGAGACATAACCATCTAAGCAAAACCGTCGCTGATGCAGCTTTTATCACTTCAAAGTTTTTCTCCTCTTTTGTTTGTCAGCTCATTTCTGTCTCAGAGGCGGTTTATAGTTTATATCCTATTAACCAAAAACTTTTCTAGACATTCTTCTAAATTGTCTATGTCCAGCTTTAATGTCTCTGTCCGTGGTCCTGAAATCCTTCTATTAGTGTTAATTTAACAGTAACTGCTCTGAAGCTTCTTTTCCGTCCAGAATTTGTACATCGTTAGTTTCATTCATAAAAAGTCTTAGTAAAGTTTCTGCAAAACTTTTATTAAATGTTCCTCAACACTGATAAGAGTAATATTATATTTATGACTTCAAATGTATAATCAAAGGGCTCTCAGCTTGTCCCTTCGGGGGTCGCCACAGCAGAACAGGTTCCGAACATTGATTTGGCATGTGTTTTTATGGGGGATGCCCTTGCTGCTACAACCGCCCATTTTTATCTGGGTCCAGGACCGAGGGGCAGGGTCACACCTGGGGTGGGATACAAACCAAAATCTTCTGCATCATAACCTAATGCTCTACAACGCTATTACTTTACCTTGCAAAATAAATTATTCCCCATCAGCCTCAGGCCTTCCTGTCTTGCTGAAGTCGGCTAATGACACCATGTCCTACTTTTTGTCCTGGGGTTGATACTGACCTGTTCCCCGGCTCTTAAACGGCTGTTTGAAGAAGACAACCACACCGAACACATTGACTACAGATCCAGGCTTCAGGTGACCCAGTCGGATGTACGTATATTTTGGAGTCTTGGGATTCATGGAGACCTGAGGAGAAGGTTGTTCTAGTCACACACACACACATATATACTGTATATATACACATAATATATTTAATGACACTGCTGCCTTTTACAATTTGATTAATTGTGTTGCACAAAATAAAGATTTTTAAAAATGTATTCTCCAAACTTATAAAGAATTTCAATGTCAGGTTTTCTTCCTAGCTTCTTCCTGTTCTGTTCTGTAACAGGTTTTGGATACTGATTTCTACATGTTAGAAGTGATAAGTTATTTCTAAATAATGAGAAGCAGCAGTTATTAAAAGCTGTGACTTGTGACTCTCCTCCTCCCCTGCATCATAATCATCATCCCTAAACCAGACACCCTGATTCAGCAGAGATAACTTTGGCACAGCCACCTGCTGACATGACACATCCTGACACATACAAGTCCTCTACAACACACTCCAACAGCCTATTCAGCTAACCAGTCCTCTGACTCTGACCTCGGTGGGATTCGTGGTGCTCCTCTTTGTGGCTGGCGAGGATCTGGGGTCAGGAGGAGGCGGCTGGCGAGACACCTGAAGGATAAAGACAGAAAGAGGGTGTTACAGTGATGTGTTTTCAGTGAACAGCCACCACAGCAGAGACCACTGTTGCTGGAGGAAAAAGACCTGTGAAATGACAGGACTAGAGAGGAGAGGAGGAGTATTTACTGTCTCAAATAAAAGTTACATAAAACTGAGTGAACACCACCTCAGACTAATACATTTAACTTCACATAGTCAGCCTCCATCTTTAAACTCTTCATTTGTCTAAGGAAATCATTCAATTTCACTCAGAAGTTCAATCAATAGTGAGCAGTAAATTAACATTTCCGACACTTGCTAATTTTGTAATTCACCAACAGCTGTACCGCTGCACCACAATTATCTTCTCATCTGTAAAATCGAATGTGTTGCATTTTGGGACTGGTAGAACAAATAAGTGTAAATGCTGTATACGCTACTCTTTATGTTCCAGAGTGAAATTTTTAAGTGCACTATGTACACACTGAAAATGGCAGAGACTTAATGCACTGCATGATATGAGTCTGAAAAAAGCATGCATGAAGCTTCAACATGACTGGTTTGCAGATGCATACAACCACAAGGAGGTCATTCTAGTTTTAGCTGCATCACTAGAAACCAATTAATGCCGGGTCAATAGTGTGGCAGGCTATAAACATTACAAACCAAGTTTAGTTTCAAAAGACTAAACCACAAAAATATTGATCATGGGAGTGGAGACAGATGATGGAAAGGGAGGGCAGTACAACACCATACAGCATAATGCAGAGCAGGGCAACTTGTGTCTGTTGGCTTCTACAACGCTCTTAACTCCAGTGCTCCAGAGTGAAATGATCTGTGTTAATTAAGGATCATACACTCCAGCTTTAGAGAGCAGGGCTTGTTCAGTACTGATACACTGCTACACTATCTCTAGTTAATATAGAAACATTCCCTCCCACCTCTGTTTTGTGTGAAAGCGTACACTCATGTTTTGCTCTATGAAGTGAGAAACCGTCCAGCTGCAAAGACATGTCAGGGATAGTTTCATTCAGTCATGACTCAGGACAACAGTAATCAGATGTTGCAGAGAGGTGTGTTATTACGCTTGCCAGTAATTGCAGGTTGTTAATTTTGTTGGTTAAAGATTGAATAGACTGGGCAGCAGTGGTTGAAACCTGAATCGGCATTCATCTCAGTCGGCAAGCGCCAAGCACTCCATCATGCCTTCATCAGGGTCTCTGCCTGCAGCTCACTTTTCCCCCCCAATGATGTGAGCACTATCCATCCACTGAATTAAGATTTTCTCGGTAGTTAAAGAAATTCTTTTAAGTTCCTACACTGATGTAGACCCCATCAGATGCAGGAGCTCCTCTCTGCTGTAGGTTATCAGTTCCACAGAACGGACAGGATACACACAGGGAAACAAAAGCCTGGCTGTATCTCTGAGCGACATACTGATGTGTGTGTGTGCACATACAGAATTTTTTTGCACAATAATGCATTTATCTGTCCAAACATTAAGAGACAAGTCAGTGTCTTATTTGAGGAGTCTCTACAGTGAAGGCTGAACCTGCAGATACAACACGAGGAGGATGTGAAATTTATCAGCAGGTAAACAGCAGAATGTCTCCAGGTGTTGTTGGTGTTATGTCTGTCTGACAATGACGTAGAGTGTAGATGAGTCATCTTCAATTTACAGCTCAAAAAGCAGATCTCATGCTCTGACAGACTGGCGCAGCCTGCACACTGAATTCACAGATGCCACAAACACAAACACCGATAGAGATAATGAAGCTGTGATGCATCAGTTCATACGAGAAGATCAGCAGTGAACCTTCCAACAGGGTCACAACCTTACTGAGGGTCTCCAAAAGTAAAAGTGCTCATTAGGTAGCAGAATGTCCCCAACCGCCCGGTTAAGATTCCTTATCATATTATTAATATAACACAGTTGAATTACACAGCTCAAACAACCCACAATGAAAAGCTGATATTTACACTCAACAGCCAAACAAATAAACCCTCTCCTTCAATAGCTGATGCCCTAAACTCCAAGCACACCTACAGCTGGTGTAGCTCACAGCAACATGTGCAAACTAGCACGTTAGCTGAGCTGAGTTACCCACACATCCAGCAGAAATAGAGCTTCTCTGGCTAACAGTCGTTTAAAGAGCCAGGAGTTTTTTTGTATTTCATATTTTATCAATCCCCATGACAAAACATCTGCTGGGCAGCTGCACCAGTATGACTCCAGTGTTTCATTGTTTTGATGTCTTGTCGCTCAACCCTGCGTTTCAGGGACATTTGCTTTACAAGCCGTTCCACAGCCACCTCATATTTGACTAAATAAAATGTGTCATGCAAGGACTCTACCTTTAATATATGCAAAACAGTAAGCACAAATTCCCCCTCTCAGTGAAAACAGCAAAAATCTATGAAGGTCCTCACATATATATTGGCGTCATCTCCAGACAGCAGCAGGTTACACGGGTGCAGCTTGTCCTTATGAACTGTGGGAGATTTGCCGACAGTGAAGCCAGAGGCCACCACCACATCCTGCAGGAAAACACAAGATAAACAACAACAAGCAGAGAAATCGGGATTAAAAATGAGCAGAGAGAGATAAATACACATCTTTCTTCCCAGAGGGAGGACTGATTGAAGTAGCAGATGTTGCATCCGGGGAGATATTAAGTAAAACGTCACAACAAGCCCCAGATGATAAGCTGGTGTGAAAAGTGGAGATTGTCTTTTGTTTGGTGTGTCAGCTGTCCCTGCGACAGCTTTAAAGCCTCAGCTCAGGGCTGACAAAGGGACAGCAGATAGTCTGAATAATCATGTTACAGAGACACACAGCTTGACAAGGGCTCAGTGATCAACAGCTGAGCACAGCGGCTCAGGCTGTGATGACTTCCTGACTTCACTGAGCTTTACAGGACTTTGAGTTCCATCTAAACGCCACTGTAGGGAAACCAAAACCACAGTGAGATGCTGCTGACAGGGGGATTATCCGTGATGTCTTCACCGTCCCCATCAAGGTCTTAGGTCCATTCACTGTTTGTAAACAACATATTTGCCTGTGCTACAGATGTCACAGTCTCACAGAGAACTGAGAGGTGACTGAAACTAAACTGTCACAGCGGGTCACTTTGTAAAGTTAAACAGAGCTGCAGGATATGAATGTCACCTCAGAGACTTGATACATCGATAAGTTATTGACAAGTTAATGAGCTGAGGATTATTTGTTCTTAAGAACTGCAAAAACAATTCTGACACTTCGCTTGTTGAAAACATGGTGAACTTGTTTAACATGCTTATTTACCCACAAAGACGTTCCAGTACAACATAGTGCTTCACTGGGAGTGGCGTTAAGGTCTCTTTTAGCTCTGTTTTTGTCTCTACCAACTTCTAAGGTAAATATATATTGTAGATTTGTAGTTATTCTTAGATGTTAGGAAGACATGGCACAGAGAGAGAAGATGTTCTCACGTACGAACTCGGGGCAGTCTCTGGAGAACAAGGTTCAGACATTGTCCAAAAGTCCAACAAGAAATTATCAGTGCAAGAAGTGTTCTCACTTTTGGGAAATACTCATAATAGATGATACTCAGTTTGGTTTCAGTGAAGCATTTCCGGTTTAGTGCTGAGTGGATCAACTGAAAGGGAACACCCATTCAGTTGCTGTTACCTGCTCCACACATGGGCTCTATCAGACGATTTAATACAGTGATGTCCATTTAATCTATAGAGCGACTGACTCAGACATTTGTGTTCTCACATACAGCTCCTCCAGGATCCAGTGAATACCTGAAAACAGTAAATATATGGGCCTGACAACTAAACCCTGAGCTAAAAGTCACCATAAATGGCCACAAGGCTGCTATTTAGGTTCATTACTATAAATGACCTCTTTATTATTATATTATCACACTGTTTTCAAAATGTAATATGTCATTTTAAATGTATGGTCCCTTGAAATTATTTTATCTGTGGTTACTGCACAGCAAGCCGACTAGAGCAGCAACCTTAAACAGGGCTGATGGAAACAACATAAGCCATAAGACCCATAAGAAATATATTGCATTTTCCTTAGCTGCTTTATAAAATTCATTTTATAGTTTACACATATCGCCATGGGTGAATGTGTAAAACAAAATGAATTAACATGTACTGCGTTACTCCTCAGGCTCTGTCGGTCTCATTTCTAAGTGCTCCTGGGACCTGCAATCAATCACAAACTAGGGGTGATAAAGAATAATTCTTTACTATTCTTCTCTACCTACAACTATTTTGGTATCATTTGCTATTTTGTCAGGACTTTGTCTGTTGTATATTTTGTGCCAGATTAATGTCAGAAAGGTAGTGATTTTGAAGTCTTAACTACTGACTTTGATGGAACATAACAAAAACTCTCCCTTCACCATAGCTCAGAGGAACAAACAGAGAGAAATTCACTTTATTCACTTCACTAAATACATTGACTTGATTTAGCACAGCAGGGTTGTTTCGTGAGTCTCAGCTTAACTGTGGAGTGCATTTTCGCAGGGCATGAAGGCTGTGCATTTTGGTTCTGATTTCTTGCAGGAACATATTTTAACATACATAGACATGAAACTACCTCAATAATATACTAAGACCAACTTCAAAACACTTAACTTAACTTGTCGCTACAAAGCGCTTCCGGGATGAGCTGCCATTTTTGTTCCTCTATCTTTACTGCTGAATTTCTTGTGTGTTGGGAGTAAGATTTAGATTTTTTTGGGTAGTTAA
The DNA here is from genome assembly GCF_900324465.2 of Anabas testudineus. Classification (NCBI taxonomy): domain Eukaryota; kingdom Metazoa; phylum Chordata; class Actinopteri; order Anabantiformes; family Anabantidae; genus Anabas; species Anabas testudineus. The sequence continues at coordinate 22,702,691 of NC_046615.1, read as the reverse complement.
TTCAGTATTGTGTTTTTTTTTCAGCTAGCTGTTTATTATTTTGGAGAGGGTTCTCCCTCCGGTGAAATTTAAGTTTCTATATTTGGTGATTATAAGGCTGAATTTACTTCCTGTATTCTTAATCTACTCCCGTAAGCCCTAAACCAAATTTGGGTTCTACAGTAGCCCTGAGACATTAGCAGGAGAATGAACCATTAAACATTGAGGCTGATATACTGTGGATAAATTAAAATCAACTAGTATCACTGGCTGCATGTATCCATGGTTTCATGTGAATCCCACATGTGCACGAAGACGATATGAATCCAGCACAGACAGGACTTATAGGATCTGATGCTAACATCTCAGTGTCAGACTTCACAAAAAACATTCACTGCACTGTGGTCTCTGGTTAAATTAAACACTATTCCTTTCATGGAAAGTATTTTTCTTTTCTATTAAAAAAAAGCAACATTACAGCTCATACTTACTTTTAATTAAGCCTCAATATGCTACTGAGGGGGGGAATGTTTGTCCTACGATGATAAAGCCTGTGCAGCACAGCCGTCAACATGCTCCTACTTTTTTTTTTTTCTTGTTTGTTGCTTTCAATAATTAACACCCTTTGAACACTCCCTGCAGTTTTGAGCATGCTAATTTCATGTAAGGTCTAGTAAACGTATCAGCTTTGTTTTGTATTAATAGGTAGCTGAAACAGGAACAAGAAAAAAAACCCAAGTATTATTTTGCCCTCTCTGCAAAGCATTATGGGACATCCATATAAAGTCTAGGAAGATGAAGAAAAACACACCACCAGTATTAGTTAACACAAAGGAGACACAAAAGAGAACAGGAAACAGAAAAGAAGTAAATTAGGATTCAGCAGTTACACAGCATCAAAGTGCACACAAACATTATCATTTCCTTCCACATCATTAAAACAACATCTGTGTGCAAAGACTATATATAGATCCATACGATGCATGTTTCATATAGCAGATCTGTAAGTATTTACAGTCAGGACTATAGAGAAAGGCTATCAGCAATGCTTATGATGCTGTACATGTTTGTATTACATTGTTCATATATTTTTTATATAATTTAAGTCAAATTAAAAGCTGCAATTTGATATGTTCTCGTTTTATCTTTGCTGCTTGAGTGAACGTACCCCTTGACTGACAGCTTGACTGAAGGTCTTGGCCAGCTTGCCGAACAAGACAACATTGATGGATGAGTTCTGAGACGAGGCATTCGAGGAGGAATCACTTTCTGAAAAGATTTAACATTCAGATCAGGACAATGAGGAGTTCAGGTGATGATCTCTGTCATATATGACAGCTACATATTTGTAATATTGAATCTGTCACAACACAGCAGGGAACTCAAGATTGATTTAATTTATTGCAACGTAATGAGAAGAAACATTTTTAAAACTACAACAAAAGAAACCGTCAAAGGAAAGACTTTAGTAAACAATTTACAGACCAAACTCAAAATGCCACAATTCACTGTAACACTGTAGTGTAGTAACACTGTGCCAAAAACTGACAGCCTGGTTATAACCCAACAATACAGGACAAGAGGACCTGTTCATCCTGTAGCTGGGGACACAGAAGACGTGTCAGACAATAAAAGAAAGGATGTCACCGCCACAATAAGAGCCTGGCTTCTCTGTGGCTCTTTAATCAGGCTGCGCAGAGATAAGAAGGCTATAGACAAGACAACAATGAGAAACACTGGCCTCCATCTGCTTCTACAATCCATACTCTGAACTGCTTATATAGACACAGCCAGTGCTGACACACAGTCTAAAAAGACTAAAAAAAGAAGTATGAAATAAATAAATCAAATAAACTTGGTGTATAATAAAACTAGTTTAACTGTAAAGTCTTAACAACAAATAATGACTTTTCATAAAAATTATTTAATGTGATAAACAAAATGTTTAAGTTTTACCTTCGATGACAATTTTCAGGATGAAGTCGTTGGCTGATAATGGAACTAGCGGACCTTTGTGAACCACTTTCCCCTGGACAAAAATAAAAGCAAAGCAAAAAATGATTTATTTACAGAATTTACAGTGAGACTAAGAAATGTGAATTCCTTGTCAGTCACTACAATCAAATGTGATGTAAATGCAATGATGAATTGTTACTGTATTTAATCAATCCACAGTTTGTGGACATTTAATTTAATTTTACATTTTCTTCCCACTTAACTTTTGCACAAACATCTATAACCACAAAGACATTAATTGTGCATTTCTCTGGCATCAACCAGTACAAACCACATCCTCTTTGCTTGTCTGCTTTGTATGTTGGTAAGAAAAAGGTGGGAGGACAGGTGCAAACAGCTGGAAAGTTAATTCAGCTGGAATATATGTGGCACTGAGTCACACCACTGACAAGTTGGTAATTTTGGCAACAGGAATAAATTAACTACTTGGGGCAATTGGACAGAAATAATGGAATAATACCTTTAGCATTATGGAGATGTTTTTAACAGTTATTTAAAAGCTACTGTAGATTCTGTTGTCGTCAGACTGATAGATACTTCCACAGTTTTGTTTCATATACACAGAAAGCAGCTTCTCTGAGCAACAGGGAAGACAAAACTTTAACAAAGATGACCTGTAACTTACTTACAGAGTTTATAGAAATCAAGAATTTCAGCAGGTGTGGAAACAGTGACTTGTAATAAAAGAATATATGTCTCGGATGAAAGGACAGTCCTTGGCAATCTTCTTTAAATGTTTAAAATCATGTAGGATTAATGGTAACAGCACAGCAACTGGAAAATGAAGAGTCTCAAAACACACCTTGACTGTTGAGTTAGCACAGTCGGTGCTGGTGCTGATGAGCGAGATGGGAATCCTGCTCAGGTGTGCTGGTGACTGACCTCCTGTTCCCGCCCCCTCCAACCACACGCAGCCAGGCATGGCGTCAAGATGACCTGATGAATGAAAACAAAACTTTAATTTCTGAATTTAATGTTAGTTTAATAGGAATGACTTTAGTTTTATTAATAATGAGGATACAGATACTGATCCGTCCAGTTTAAAGTCCAGTGTAACTTTCTTCCACGGCTCATTACTAGGATGAGCCCTTTCACAGGAAAGGCCAGATCCATGTCGACATCACAGAAGGACGCTTGAAGTGCTTCAGAGAGAAAGCCAGGAAAGTGTTGGCCATGTTCCCAGCAGGTAGCACATTGCTTCCTGTCAAAGCTTGTTTATTTGATTTCAGCCAGATTTGACTGGCGAGTCCCTCAGTGGTACCTTGCTGACCAAGGATGGCAAAGTGGGAACAGCCTGCAAGGCAGTCGAGCTGTTCGCTCAACCATTTAGTCAACTGTTCAGTGAGGCTGAAAGCCCGGCCGGGAAAAAATAAACTAAAATAAACCTCTGTGATTGAGACCAGAAGGGAGGAGCCAAAGGCTTGAATTGGATCAGGTGGATTAATTCATTCATGAATTCAGAGCAGTTGTGTGTGAAGGTAGCACAGACGATTTCTTGATGTGACCTACAGCTGCAACAAGTCACTGTCAGTCAGTGTGCCGCCCCCGGTGTACAGACTCAACTACACCTGCAGTCCGGAAAATGCGACAGCTTCAACAGCAAAATTAGTTATACTGGTGTTACTGATCTATTATACAGGGATAAAAGAATACAAAACAAATTTCTAAATAAAACAACTGATGTCAGATCACAGGTCAAATACTCGATAAAAAAATAAGTAAATGAAGGCAAACAAAGAAAATGTTAATCTTATATGTTCATATCAATATGGAGACAATGATAATAATATGATAATATATGATAATAATGTATTGCCTTGCCCAGTCTTTGCCTGAGAGCTTAGAGTCCAAACATGTCCACATGTTGAAGTGACCTTGATAATGACACTTAACCCCCAGCTGTTTCCAGTCTAATAGGCACCTTGCCTAAAAGACTTAATCACCCTTTTCATGCCTGGTATCTTAATCTTTATATCTCTACTGTCAGGTTAGTCCTGTGAGCATTATGTAAGACCTCACTCAGTTCTTTTACTTCTCTGGTTTGAGCGGCAATGTGTCTTCAACTGATGTTAGCTGCTGCTCCATGTTTCTCCCATGAAGTGGGCCTAGAAAAAGTTACAGCTTCAGTAAGCTCAAAATTTGATTTACTTCTCCAGAGGAAGTTCTACTTTGCCCCAGCCATAACCAACTGTAACCTAAACCTGTAGTAAATCCTCCAAGAGACTCCTGTTTTGCTAAAATCAGTAACCTTGAGGTTATCATTCACAGAAATCTTTCAAATGCTGATTTAGAGTGAGCATAACTGCTGGAGGCTACAGGCAGCAGGCTGACCTGTAGCCTCCAGCAGCAGCTGGTTTGTTTGTTAGCTTCAGGAAATAAATACCCTTCCACCCATGAGCCACAGAGTAGCAACATAACAGAGACCACCAGTCGGCTGTAAACAGTCGGCCGATCCCTGCGGTGGGACGACAGCTGATCCCTGCCAAATGTCGGCTAGGCCACCATGAGCAGACGCCAAACTTTCTGTTCCTCCAAGCGTCACCAAAACCCACTGCTCGGCAGCTCCTGAACGCTCATTAACACGGAAGCTAACTCAAGCTCACCCCAATACTTTTGTTCGTGAGGAGCGGAGAGGCTGAGGGGGACAGCTCACTGCTGAGCCACCAACACAGTGCAGCAGTCAGGACTGCAGATCAGACAAGACTGCTGGGGCGTGTGGACTGAAATATGACGGACTGAAATATAACTGACCTGCTCCACACAGAAGACGGCCTGACCCACTGAGGGTTCACTCAGATAAACATAACAGCCATAATAAAGCTCTGGAAGTCAAACTCATCTCTACTGGTAGTTTAATATTCTATTCATTAATTTCAAAATACATCTGAAAATATTAGTGAAATAAACTGACAGATTCTCAGAATTATTTTTTGTTTATTCTGGTTACAGCTTGTCCAGTGTAAGGACTTGTTTAATAGAAATGTTTCCATTCAAATTTAGCACAAACCTTCCAAAGATCTTTCAATCTAATGCTGTAAACAGTCGGTGAACAGCACCACACACACACACATACAGCGCACGTCTCTCACCCCATCATCTCTTAAAAAAAACTAACTAAACTCTAAACTCACACATTTAATTGCTGTTTTACAATCTCCAATTTTCCAAAGTACACTCATTAATTATTCACAGAGGTGAACTCCAAAACACACAGCTAAGTGTTGGCTACAACCTGAGGGTTCATTTTCTACAACATAAAACCTCCAGCTGCCACAGGCGTACGCTCCAGCAGTTTCACCTATTGAAAAAATAAAAAATAAATTCTCACAGCTCAGCAGGTGATTTCAGGGGCTTTTATCAGGTCAGGAGCAGCTTGCGAGCGCTGGAGTGGAGGGAGTGTGTCGAGGGAGAGCAGCTCTGGAGAGCTCAAAGAACCCCATATATTAAAAACCATTTAAATCCACACTTCAGCACTTAGTCACTGGCTCTCTGTGGACGAGAGCAGACAGAATAGACGGGTCGACTGAACAGAGAGACAGACGGGAACATGAACGCAGACACTTGTTTAAACTGTCTCACATCCGCACAACACTTCTGCTAAGAGGCTGCTGCATCAGCCTCCAGTTTATCACACCACACAGCCACCAGTTCAATATAAAGCCTGGATCCAAATCTTATTCACAGTTTAAACCTGCTGTCATCAATCATTTGATATTAGCAATAGATGAATGACTAGGTGCAATGTAAAAGATGTTCCTCACAGTCACAAGTCTTAAAATATCACCAACTCTCAAGTTTTCTATGCAGTTTTTTAGGGTCTTTTAGCTCCTAGTTTTCATTTTAAAGGCACCTTAACTGTATTTTTTCCAGTTTGGACGTATCCAGCAGCAGCATCTGTTTTCAGCCCTCTCTGATAAACCCAGATTAATAATAATAATCCATTTTATTATGATTAGATTACACTTCCTGCCCACCATCAAACTGCACACAAACAAGGTTAACTAGCTGGTGAATAAAGTGGGACATCTAACAGCTCGGGAGGTGATGGAGAACAAACCAGAGATTAAAGGAGAGGCAATATTGGATTTACATTGATCATGGGCACAGAAGCACAGCTCCAAAACAATGGTAACTAAGCTCTGTGTCTATTAGATGGCTGCCATTTCAAATCTGTGACAAGTTAATTGGGCTTTTAAAATCAATAAATAAACTAATGTAGGTGTAAGTTTTATTTCTATATACCAATATAGCTGCAAGAGTTAGACTGATGTACAATTTGTTATCACCTGGGGAATGGTACATTAGAAATAGTCCAATAAATCTGCTTGACAAAGGCATATATGTTATATTAAAATGAAAGATACTGGTTGATCAGTAACTGTGTTTAACCTCTATTCTTGACATTGTCACTGTCTTGTTGAAGACATGGTGAATGTAGACCAGAATGAACAGTTTATTTTCATGCTGTTTCATCTGATTCACTGTCAGAAGAGGCTTAAAATATTCATAAGAACTGGAGGAGGTACAATGATGCACCCTGTCTGTGCTGTGGAGATATGTTTTAACCATGCATCCCCACAAATCATCGGTCTTATCTCCTGACCCTCAGGTTCACAACACAGATCTAAAAGCTTTATTTCCATGCAGTGTGGAGGACTTTCCTGAGCAGCTGATAAATCCTCCCAGAGGGCAGGCACAAATGAACCTCCTTTGACTACCAGCAGCTGATAAGAAGCTGTCACAGGTTCAATAAAACAAACATCACAACCGAGAAACAGGGTCAGCTGTTCATTACAGCGTTACAATATAGACAGCATACAGGTGATTTGCTATTATGCTCACCCAGACATTTTTAGCTAGGCGTCCCCCTTCAACCAGATCAGGTGACATTTCTTGCAATGCGAGAAAAACATACAACAATAACAATCATCCTTCTGTGGTATGTTTTAATCATCAAAAATATTATAGAGTTTAAAAATATCAGCTAATATGACAAATATGACAACACCAAAAAGAGGCACTCATCTTCATGCAGTGAAAGATTGTTTTGCATGACTATGACATAACTTTTTGTGATTAATTTCAAAACCTGTTTAAATGAGCAAACTGAAACACTTGTGAGTTGCTGACTAAAGTGCCCACAGGGACTGGTTTTATTATTTTAATGGAGATTGTTTCACATCTTAATGGGCTCTTATAACAGTATCACCTCATTGGAAAAAAAGGTGATACTTCTGGATTTGGCTGGGAGCCACTTGGGACCATATTTATCTGATAAGACAACAGAGTCAGCAGGCCTGTAATTACTGTAGCAGAGAAGATGACAACTTATTAATACTGAATGAACATTTATGGTAGAAAAACCTAACCTTACAGAGAGTAAAATGGCAGCCGATTACAGTATGAAACTAGACAAATATGAAACGCACAGCACTAAAGTATTTCCATCAGTACAGCAACACGGGAAAATCATGTGCATCACTCACTGAAAACACCTTCTCTGCTCTTATTCACCCATTAATTCCAACCGATACTTCTGTTTACTTTACTGTCAATAAAAAACTTTATTACAGATGTTTCACATTATAAACCTGGTTCCACAATAACTTCTTCTGTGTTTATTGTGAAGTTTTCCAAATCAAATATAGGTCTACGTGTGATATATTGCTAAAGTTATTCCACAGCTGTAATAAAACATCAAATCAATAATGGAAAAGCACTATTGTTTGTTCTGCCTATAAAACCAAGAAGGTTGGTTTATTGTTGTCGGAACAAAAACCCATTCAACAACCTCAAAATAAACAAAGCAATGCCCAAACAACAGTAACGTAAATACAAAAAACACAAATACATGCTGCAGCAATTTCACAATTAATTGGGAAAAATCTCAACCATTGCAGAGCTTTACAAAATCCAAACAACACAGCCGCCCCGATGCCTCCTGAACTAAACGGCTTACCAGCTTGATTTGTTTCGTTTCCAGCTCTGCTGAAATCCATGCTGCACACAATAAACTTGTTTCTTTGTCACTTAGAATGATAAACAAGTTTAATGTGACAAAAGTAAGAACATCTGCATCTCCCTGTTCCTCTGAATTTTGTGTACCTTTAGCATAAAAAAATAGCAGGATTCTTATTTAAATATGAAAAGATATGTTCATTATATGAAACAAATAAATATAAACCAGGTTCTAGGCCTAGTTCTTGCAGTTGAAACAAATAGACAGTGATGGTGACTTATGGAGCCACTTACATCGGATTCAAAATTACTTCTCTTTAGATTAACAGTAAAATGTTATTTGAAAATTAGCAGCCATATTTTGTTTTGCAAGGCCAAGAAATCAAGTGAGGCAGCAGAGGAAGATGTGAATTAATCCTCCCTGCCAAACTTCAGCCAATCAGAACGGAACGAGGCGGAGGGGGAAACAAACATATCAGACAGAGAGTGACGGATGTGTAGAGACGCCGTCTGCGGGGTTTTACCTTTTTCTTCTCTGACAAACAGCGACTGTGTGTCAAAAATCATAAACTGTCCTCTCTGTACCTTCACCCGATGCCTGTGAATTTGCCAAGAACAAGCGTTATTTGCTGCACATTTGCATAATCTTTGTCCCTGTCATGTGTTGTCAGGATGACAGAGAGAGAGAGAGCGAGCTCAGAGTAAACGTGAAAAAGGACTGTACACGTATCTATAGTAGAGTAAGTTGTGATGTGTTTCTGCATTAAAAATCAGTTGGTAACAGACTGGATGGTGTTCTGGAGCTTCATCTTCACTATACCCGTTACTGTTCACCTGCCATGTTACAATAGAACAAACACCTCCAGATTTTGGATATTACTAATTACAAATATCGTGACAGTTTCCATAAATCTAACTATTGTGGTCTGCAGTACTAAATATTAAACAAAAAAATTAAACCTCATCTTTATATATTTTATCTTATTATATCTATATCTTGTCATCAGGTTCCACTAAATTAAATTATGTCAGCATTTTTTTAAGTTTATTTATTAAATTAAGTTTAGTTAGATCAACTTCAAATATTTGCTCTCAACTGATATAATTCAATATTCTGTGGAAGCTGTTGACAAGATAAAATTAATTGAAGTCAAAGTTTCTTTTTCAGTGAATATAATCTGATTAATTAGTGCTCATTATCATTAATGTTTTAAACAAATCTGTACCAAAATTGACCTGCTTGTTCATTGTTTTACATACTGTAGACTCATGAATGTTATGTTAATGAACAAATGTTCAATGATGGCTTCAAATCTTTATCTGTCCATTTGTAGATTGTTTGTGAATTTCCGTCTTCAGACTTTGTAACCCTTCCAGTTTTTTGTAAATCAACAATTCTTGATCATAGATCCTTTGAAAGCTCGTTTTGGTGAGGTATGGCTCATGTGAGCATGTTCTTCTTGTACGGAGCAAACTCAAGAGGTGGTTGGAGTGGTTTTTGTCAGTCGAAGCAGCTCTAGTCCCACATTTCCAAATAATCTGCATCCAGGTATGCTAGGACCTCGCACTGTGAGGTTTTTAGGGTTGTTCTCGAAACAGACGTGAAAGATCAGAGTTTTTTTTGTTGTGTGTTATTACTTTAGATCATATATCATATATCATACATCATATTTGTTAATACTCTTGACTCTAGATGAAGATCAGATTTGTCATTTTATGACAAATTAATACAGAATGAACCATGAAATTCCAAGAGGTTCACATACTTGTAAACCTGTGCAAAACCAACACTGAACAGACTCGTGCAGGTTTCACAGCCTCCTGCTGGACAGTTATATTTGGATCTTAGACTCTTCAGCAGAAAACCATGCAGAGACTGGATTCTGTTTTATTCTTTACTGCAAACATTTTCTCAGGTGAAAGCAGCAGAGGCTGGTCTCTGTAATGTATTAGCCACCGAGGCAAAGAAGAGAAATACCAGGGTGCCACAGCTAGATGAAAGTCAATGGACCCTTCATACAGCTGTCCAGCAGGAGGTCGCCAAGGTCATGCACCGTGTGATCTATCCCACAGCGAGCAGCCACTACTTCAAAAGCAGGAGGGAGTGCTCGTCTTTTAACTCTCGCAGGTAGGGACAGGATGAGTAAGCTACTCAGAACTCATAAATATTTATGTGCAATTCCACACAAGGGGAACAGTGAAGAGGAGAAGCCACGAGCTGAGTAATCAGCCAGCTGAGACACAGGTTGATTAGTAACATAAGACAACCGTATACAGAATAAAGTACAATGTTTTCTTAGGAAAATAGGTTAGCAAAGGTGTTAAGCTCTGCCACCACTTGTGACATGCTGCAGAGTAGACATACATGAGACATGGCGTGTACTGTAGTGGTCGACCGATTGATTTGCTGAATAATCAGGCCGATCTTTGACATTTCTAATTTACTAGTCTCGGCAGACGTCTGCACTCAAGCCAACCAATTAATAAAAAATGTCTGCAGACAGATTTGCAGCCTTCATGGGTTGAATTTGAATTTATGTAACTGAAAAAAAACAGCATACAAATGTGAAAAATCTGTTTGGGTGCACCAGTGTGACTGACTCATCAGGCTGATTTTATTGGCACTTCAAAAGAGCAGTGAGTGAAATTAGTAGATATGAAAAATATAAAAAATATAGTTACTGTGTTTCTGCTGCAGCCTCTCCTCTGTCTGCTCTCTGTGACCAAGGCCAGAGCTCAGCTCCTCCATGCAGAGCAGAGAGCAGGCAGGAGAACAGAGGGAGCCCAGGTGGGCTGAGACATTAGTCATATTCTACAAAGTTTATGCAGGAGTCTGTCATTGGTGCCAAAGGTATGAAGTTTCTGAAATAAGGGTTTTTAGTACGTCAATGCTTCATGCCACTACTGTCAGTGCAAAGGTATAACAGATAAAAACTGTCACCTAAAGAGGTCAATCATCTCCAGTTACATCACAAACAATATCACTTCATAAAAACAACACCTGATCTGAACACAAAATTTAAAATACTGCATAGCATGACCTAATTGCAACTTACTGTTTTAAGGATCATCAAGTAGCAGTGGATAGAAACCTGTCACTGTTCATATCATGCAGTATACAGAGGACTAGCAAACAACTAATTAACATGTGCAGTCACCACATACAGGTTCATCTACAGCACGTTAACTGGAAGTTGGACTTCCAGCTTTCAGATAACTTCACCTGGATGACTGAGAATTTTCACCTACATACAGCAAGTTAACTGTTAGCCAGCTAGCTAGTTAGCCTGCTAGCCAACGTTAGCACACACTACCAAGCAGAGAAGCTAACTAGCATCCTGTTTAACACCAACCTAGCAGACAGTAACTTAACAGTCGTGTATAGACTATAAACTAAGAGTTCTGCAGTGTTGAAGTAATCTGAGAGGAAAATGGAACAAATAGAAGCCACGTGAACTAATATTGTTCTGTCGTAACATAAGACAGAAAGAGAACGTAGCGCCAAACTCCATTCTAAAACCATTCGGTTTTAAGTTGTACGGATTCTTTACAACCACAAACAAAAAGCAGAGGCCAACATATAAGTTGATTTCAAAACGTGCAGGCTCTGGATTAATTCGGAAAACATAACATTCATAAAACCGCACGTTATTTAATTTAAAATCTGAACATTTCCTCGAACCGCAAGCGTTTGAAACTAGCATAATTTTTGCGGCAAAGAAGATTCAACAAAGACATCACTTTAGAGACAAGATTCCCATTTGTGTTGGATGTTGGCCGAAATTTACAGTGGGGTGTACAGAATCGTAACATGTATAAAACTTTGCCGTACGTGGCGTAAACTTGTCCCAATTAGTGATGCAAGTCAAAATATTAGGATTTTTAGACGCGTCCTCTTCCTACAAGACGACAGAGAAACAGCGTCCAACTGTTGGTAAACAAACGTGTAGCTACTAACAAATAACGAACAACAGTCATAAACAGAACTTCATCCTAATATTCCAACATTTAACAGTGAAGATGTAAAGTGACAGACGAAACGAGACTCTGGATAAAAGTGTAAAAACTTACGTGAGCAGGAGTTCGATGTTTCCCTCGCTGGGTTTCGAATTGATAGACTGCTGCAACGCGCATGCGTACAAAGGACCCCAGTGCAGCAGCGTATTGTCTATGTCTTTATATTAATTTATCTGTTAATAGTCATTAATGGATTAATTAGTTAATTCAATAGTTTTCTTTTTTATAATACAAAATAAAATGCATCCACAGGACATAAGTAAAATACTAAATACTAACTTGTTATTTTTTCAAAGTTTGGAGCATGAGCATGAGGATTGCATGTCTTCATCTGATACCCGATTTCCCCATTTACATCATCATCATTTACGTCAAATAAAACCCTCTTTAAGCTCTCATGACTTCACAGACCACAAAATAAAATCTTCTCAGCTCCACAACATCCACTGATTTAAAAATTAGGCCTGTATCCATTGCATTTCTGCTGACAATAGGTCCTATCAGCACAGTTTAATTTGCCACTTTCCTCTATTCAGCACCTGAAAGAAGATAAAACTCTTCAGCTCCTTCTGGCACTTTGATTGACCTAGTAGCTTATCTTCATTCAGGATGTTTTAACTCCAAAAAACCTTTTTCATTGCTAGAAAGGTTGAACCACACGGATGCTGCATTATTATGCTGCATGGATACTTGAAGCATAATTTTGTATTTGACCATTGATCATTTTGTATTTGACTAATTTTTTCCCACAGAGAAGCCTCTTGCAGGTCCACTCTGCTCCGTATGACAGCACTTCTTGGCTTGGCTGTCTGACAGGAGCTGGAGTCTGCTGTGGGGACAAGGTGTGATAGTGACATCAGGCAGGTTGACCTGCCAGCCTCCAGACTCTGACTGGAGCCACTGGAAGTGACAGCAAACGACAGACGATTTCACAGTCTGTGACTCTGCCTCCCTACAACTGGTATCTCTGGGAGTCGTTCCTGCAGCGTTTCCTCCTGTCAGGTCAAAATAATGCTGAAGTGTAGACGCTGCAGGCATCAGAAACTCACAGTGGGAGAGTCTTGTTTCTGTCCTGAGACCACTCTCTGCGTGTGTTAGCGGTCCACCTTAGCCTGCTCATCAGCTGTCGTGTTCAAACAGGTAATCTCAGTGAGCTCACAGGAACTCATGCAGTATTTGCGTGCCACCTGGCGCACATAAGAAGTAAAAACCTAGTCTATATGTCATGCTGTTCTCAGTCTTAATCTGTTCTAATCTGTTCTTCTAAAATATCATCAGTCGTGTGGGCAAAAAACTGTCCCAAATCCAGGACCACTTCCACAAATACTGTACAAATACTTTGACTATTTCCATTGAGTGTGTCTTTCTGCTTATCTACAATATAGTTAGGTCTGCGTTTTAGTCCACGTATCTATCCAAACATTTTTTACATTTATGAAGAAAAATTAAAAACTTATCAGAAGAAATAATGTGTTTCACTTTAGCAAACAGTTTCTGTTCTATGCTGTCAGTAAGATATGAAGAAAGCTTTGACGATGCTGCAGTCATCCTGAGCACAGCAGGATAATTTCACTGCAGATTTTGACCTTTTGGTGAATAAAAAAAAGCCTTTAAGTGAATACGTCTCCCATAGAAAGAGAATATTAAAATCATTTATAATGTTACAGCTGCTGTGCCTAATGCTGCACACAGGCCCCTCTCTCAAGTGTATTGTCACAGTCTACACCTGTTTGGTTGGAGTGAGCGAGTGTGAACGCCACAGTCTTCAAGACTGTAGGACTTTGGTTCTTCATAAGTACAGTACACACCATAATTTAATAAACCCAAATTGAAAACAAAGGTGGTAAAGTACCTTTGCTGTGTTTCATTTTTCTGGGATTACAGGTGTACTGTAGGTGTGTTAAAGTGTGTATCACCTGTTTAGTAATTCCAGTTTTAACATCCTCCTGTTTTTCTGAGTTTGGACTCTTAAGCTGACGAGTGCCATGGAGCTTAACAATCAATATAATTTCCAATTTAAAAAGCTTCCCATGGCATGAAAATCACTCGGAATCACCCTGTAGTGAGTGTATTATCCAGAGTGCATTTCACCTCAATCTGTTAAGTAGTATCTTCCTGCAGATCATTGAGGATCCATCAGCATCATTATGTTCACGGCAGAAACAACATCTTCCTCTCATAAAACAACAGCGTTGCTCTGAGCTATCACCGATGTCATATTCACACACTTCATCTACAAGTCAAACAAATTAACAAATGTGATGTGACATGCCTAAAATAATAACACAAAGTTCCTGCAGGACTGCTTTAGCTCTGCCATATTCTTTGGACGTCTCATGTGTGACTCTCTTCGAGTTGTTCCATAGCATCTTTTTGGAAAGAACACACAGCTACACCAGGAACTAAACAATGTTCAGGTCTGATCCATAGCTACAGGAACTGTCTGGTTTTGTGTTATTATTTTAGCCACATTATATTTGTTCATGCTCTTGACTTAGATGAAGATCAGGTCACATTTTATGACAAATTAATGTAGAAAACCATGAAAAGGTTCTCATACTTTTTCTTTCCACTGTATATCGATGGAAACTCCAGAACCTTTTGCGTCCAGATTATTGCGTGTTTAATTAAATAGAAAAATGTCAAACACTCACAGAGCCTGTGATAGAAAGCATAATTCTACTGCTGTATTAGCAGGAGACTCATTACTCAGCTCTAATGAGTTTCTCCTGCAGAGACACGTCACAGCGGCAGGCCGGGGTTCGGCTCCTGCTTTATGTTTCTAATCAGCTGCTCTACTCTGTGAAGAATATCACCAATAAACAGCATACATGAAGCTGTCTTCCAGATGGAAAACAACAACTTCCATATTGTGCGATTTGGTCCCGTTGCTGCCTGAGGGAATCCTGATGGATGCTGTTCACATGAGCTGCTGCTGCCTCCAGTTTCTAGACCCCAACTGTTCACTGGACACGGCTGTGTTTCATCTCCAAATCCGCTGAGCTGCTGATATTATTTCAACAAATGCTTGTATGATACACTGCTGTTCCTGAAAGGGCCTCAACCTCCACACTGTTCAAAAAGCACCACTGAGACTTCGTCACTGCTCCAGGGTGAAGGAAAGGCTGCAAATTTGGGGTTAACGGCGTCACCATGTGCAGCTGTTAGCAAATAAAACTCAGCATTTATTTTCTGACAAAATAATAAGCCACCTTTTTCTTTCTCTCAGCATTAATAGTTCACATGTGTGAGATTCAATCTAGTCTAATCTTTATTCTAGTGTAGTTTGAATCAAACCTTATTTTACGTAGCCTTAGCCTTCATCTAATCTGTTTTAGTCCAAGCTTCCCTCGAGTCTAACATTCACTTCAGTCTAGTCTATTCTTGTCTAATCTTGCCTTATTTTATGTTGTCTTTTCTTTATTTGGATGTCATCTTTATTCTAACTTAATCTTTGATTCATATTAATCTTATTTTATTATTATCGAGCCTTTTCACTATTTATTCTGTTTTAATCTTTTTTAATTTAGCATTTTCTCTAGTAGAGTTTAATCTAATCTGGACATGTCTAATCTATTCTTTCTGATCTAATCTAATTTGTTATAGTATTTTCTCTAATGTAATCTTATACTATATGTAATCTAATCCAATCTGGTCTAGTCTCACTGTCCAGAATGGAACAAAATACTACAGCAGACAGAGGCTCTGTGGAAATAACCAGGAGTCCAGAGCCGGGCTCAGTCGGTGTCAGTGTTGCCCTGCAACACAATAAAACTATGACTATAAATCTGAACTCCCAACAGCCTCAGGGACCTGGAAGAACAAGATGATGATGATGATGATGAGGAAGAGCAGAAGATTTACTCGGTCTGATCACCCCACAGATGAGCTCCATCATCTGTGAGGTTCAGGACAAGCCCGAGGAGTGCTGTTGTCATGCTGTAGTATATGATGTTGTTGCAGACAGAGCCGAGGGCATCGCGACCTGTGATTTAAACTGAAACACAATCTGAGTCCTCGGCTCTTTGGCCAGAGCTGTTCATTAAGCTGCAACTGGATTTACCCATTTGTAATGTTATTATTATCATGTGATATTTCTGGTATATCTCAACAATGGCTTTGGTTCCCTCCTTACTGCACCACTGTAGGAAGGGATCTCTTCATGGCCTGGTTCAGAAACTCTGATCAGAAAGTTTTTTCAGCATTAATTCTCTGTCACGACTGAAATCCATCAGTGAAATTCATCTGGAAAAGCTAGAGTGGAGGTTCAGCATTAATATGTGAGTTCACAGTGGAATTACAAATACGATTTGTATGGCGTTAATTGCCGTGGCCAGATAGTGAAAGAAAGAGAGAGACTTCTGCTGTTGATCATTTCCTTGATCAATGATAATGTGAAGGAGCATGTCAGGAGCCTGATAAAAGCACAACAATGAGGGATGATGGTGTGGATAATTACAGACACAAAGTGTCTTCAGAGGAGATCTCACATCTAATCGGGCAGACAGAAACACCAACACGAGGATATTCATTCTGAGATACTGGATGAAATAAACACTCACCGGAGGCATACAGCA
The DNA here is from genome assembly GCF_900324465.2 of Anabas testudineus. Lineage (NCBI taxonomy): Eukaryota > Metazoa > Chordata > Actinopteri > Anabantiformes > Anabantidae > Anabas > Anabas testudineus. Next base: position 22,686,144 of record NC_046615.1, on the reverse strand, counting down.
CTGAATCACAACCATCAGTACTTTGCCAAAGAATTTAAAACAAATTATTCAGGTGAGGTGCAGAAAATAAATAAATAAATAATTTAAAATAGCTTCCTGCTCTGTCAAATATTCTAATGTACGCACTAAATGCCAAAAAGATGTTTTAAACTCTAAATGGACAAAAAGTGCTGGACAACAAATGTGCAAAGAAAGCCATTTGGTTTGAAAGGCAATCAAACGTCTGGGTTAGGTTTAGAGAAATAATGTTTCTCTGCAGTAATCTTCTACATGTGATGATGTCCACACACTGCATCGGTCTTTCAGCACCTATCAGCTGTAAACTGCCAGCACACTGCTTCTCTTATGCTGCAGCTACAATCAAAACAGGAACATCTACACAGATCTATTTGAAGGCTGTTAATTCCAGTCAATTTTTGCTTCACACTAATTTCACCAGATTTTCCGAGGCCAGGCTTCCTGCCAGCAGCTGCACCAGCTGGAGCCGAGTAAAGGTACAAATCAGTTGGTGTTTAAAGGCAGAGCGCAGCGCTGGCAGAATGCCTCAGGATGAAATGAGCGTGGTCTTTATGAGCTGCTGCTGGACCAGAGGTGCAGATTTAACAAGGCAGAGGAGATGGATCATTATGGAGCCAGTACAGGAGCATGTGAAGTGTGAGTGGGAGTGTGACAACACGCTTGACAGCAGTGGAGTGCCGTGTCAAGGCCTCCGGACAGACAGAGATGGTTAGTTAAATGTCTCTATGTCTCCAGAGTGTTGGCCAATCAGACACTGGAGAGCTGCTAAGCTGAGAATCAGACCACAGAGATTTCACACTCAGTTATAACATGCTGTTGAACAGGACCGGTGCTGCTTAATGTTCTGTCTTTCACTAACTCGTTCAACTTTAACTGCTCATCTGACTCTATGTGCATTGAAGGAATGGTACTCCTTCTGTGCAGCCATCATCCAATAATTAAGGATGTTTTAAAGGAAGTTAACTATATTTAAGTATAAACCAATTCTATCTTTACATTAAAACCTAATTCACATGCACCCAGTAAGTCAGGAAACCTCTTCCTTTTCATTGTTTGTAGTTTTAATGTGAAAAAGTTGTATATTACAGTTTTCATTTGCATAATAACAACATGCTAATAATCTTTTAAGAGCTGCACTGACTGGGCTTAGTCTTGCTGCCTGCTTCTCATAATGACACTGTGTGGAAACAGACGGGAGTTTGTTCAGGCAGCTCCATCATCAGCACCATTACACAAACTGCAATATTTGTTTAGTTGTTTAATTAAAGTCTTGTGTGTGACATGGACACTACTCTCCCCCTGATAAGACTCTGATGTGATGTGTTATTTGTCGTTATGCTTTTACTGGGTTTTATGTAAAAGATGAAAGCCGTTCATTTCGTACAGGATCTCAATTATCATACTTCAACAGTGGAGCTGCGCTAAGAGAGACAAATGGCTCATTATTGGAATTGTTCTGGTGTAAACATTCGATTAAAGACACTTTACAGTCTGCTCTGCAGCCCAATAACTCAAATTTATAAAGTAGTTTAATTTAATGAATCCTGGAGGAGAGCGTCTCACCAGTGAAAATTTTAATAATCTCAGAAGCTTATTTGTCAATCATAACTTTAAATAACCGTAAGGAAAAAATAAACACGAGTAGAGGGGTTTGGAATTGAGCAATTTTTCATAATGAAATATTTTGCAATTACAGCAGCACTGCTTGCACACAGGCAAATCAGTTGTGTTTGGCATTTTGCAAAATGACTACAAATGTGCCAAATCCAGAGGGAGAGCGGTTCTCGTCTTCCTTCAGGTCTCAGATTCAGAGTTTAAAGCAGAAAGTGCCGAGATGTTTACTCAGAGAGAAGCTCAAGTTAAATCAAGTCACACTGTATCGTAAGTGTGGACATAGAAATCCACGATGCAGAAGATGTTGGTTTGTAGCTCTGTTCATCTCAGACTGCCATTCAGGTTCCTCCAAGCGCAACCCATCAACCATGCCACAAAGAATTGTGTGACACTCACCAGATGGGCCAGTTAATGTATAGTAGTCTGAGTATGTCAGGCTGGGAGATAAATAGCTGCCTTTATGGAGAGATGATGCAGGAAGAGAGGACAGTGGTGTACGCTGACAATGAATGATGCTCTCAAGATGCCACCAGCCTTACACTGAATAAAGTGTGTGCAGTGCAGGTGCAGTGACACGCTCCGTGTGTGTGTGTGTGTGTGTGTTGCCTTTTACATCAGTTAAGTGATGATTTACTTTAATAGATAGAACCTTTCTTTGTCTGAATCATGATTTTTGTTTTGCGCACAGCTGATCGGCCACAACATTAAATCCTGGTGGTTCTCAGCCAGTAGAGCACGACGTTCTCAATCCTAGGGCTGTGGATTGGAGCCCCACGTTGGGCGTCCGAGGTTAGTTTGTAGAGCAGCTGTCCACAAACTCCAGGGTTAGTGGTTCAACTCCCTGTTCCTGATTAACAGCCAGTTTCTTGGGAAACTTTTAACAACCCTTTTGAATGACGCTGACTAAGCATTCAGTCTACTCATCAATGAATCAATCAACTGGCAGATCAGTTAACTTTTTGATAAGAGATTAATCAAATATCAGAAGAACACTACCTTCGTCGGATTCAGCTTCTGATTGTGATGCTTTGCTGTATGTCTTTTTCTTCTGGGACAGTAATCTGAGTATTGATCGGTTTTATTGATGAAGAAACAAACTCCAGTATTTGGAGACATCAGACGTATCAGTCAGGTCCCTGCATGTTCAAAAGCTTTTAACACCTCGGGGACCTCTGGATGTCCCCAAACCTCTGATTAGTATTCACTAACATGAAAAACAGGAACCATAAATGATGATGTTCACTTTCCAGAAACCTTGAAAATTCAGCCTTCATTGATTTTCATGTTTTCACCTCAGATGTTGATTTTCTCAGCTCCTCTGTAGCTTCATAAACTCCGTCAACCTTAAATATCAAGTGTAGCACTTTTAAAACCCACTAAACAGGACAAGTTTTCATCATGCACAGCAGCAAGTTTGGTTTGGTCACTGTAAAGAAACGGAGTCAGACCAGATCTCACCTGCTGCATTAAATCATCCAAACAGTTTTACATCAGGAGTCAGACTTTCCTGAACCTGTACAGAGTTATGAGAGACGTCACCTGTGCTCCAGCTGCACTCCTCTCCAACCTGCAGGTAACCTTGAGGAGACATTTTATCAGCATCATACACATGTTCGTGTTTGATTTGATGCCTTTTACATGCTTGGTTACTCTTTTCTTTCTGCTCCTCAGTCTACAATACACTCATATTGTTTCTCTCTGCAGTGACCTTGTCTTATCTGCATTAATAATTCATGTCGCCTAAAAACTTTAAATGGGAGCGAGGCGTGCCAGTCTTTAATTCCAACACGTTAAATAATTGATGCTGTTGGAATCTGATGCACTGCAGAGCTTCAGCAGCTTCACCACTGGAGGAAATTTACATCCGCTTACCCACTGATCTACATTTCCCATCAGGCCTAGAGAGCACCTGCCAAATTCTTCAATAAACACACACACACACACACACACACACACACACACACACACACACACACACACACACACACTCTAATTCATTGTTCAACTACTGCATTCTGAAGAGTTTTCCTTTTTCTACATTGATAAGCTCAGAAAACTCGGCTGGTTATAGAAAATAAAAACTGAAATGAAGAGAAAATGCAAATGAGCTGCTGACTTCCTGCCCAGAACCTGTCAGCTTAGATTAAAACAGCTCACGGTTCGTTTTTTCTTTTCTAACACGCCCTAACTTTAACACCTTTATAGGTTGTTTTCCCGCCCTCCTCACACACACAAGTTAGGAAAATTAGATTAGAGGTGTGGACTGATCCATCTCTAACTATGAGCTTTATCAACAAGAAAGGGGCCAGATGTAAAACCCCTGATTCTATCTTTTTTATACATAAACGGATGTGAATAAACAGAAGGAGTGGAAGGAAAGTATGGCTCATGTTTACTCCAGTTAAGTTAAATCACCTGCACCTTTAAAACCCGAACAATGACAATAAGAGGGTTTTTCAGGGGACAAGCCTGGATCCAGATCTCTAGATTTCTCTCTGTTCATCCTGTTTTCTCCTTTTATTTATAAGGTTTTTATTTTCAACACAGTTTGTACTTTCTCTGACCTGTTGTTGAACTTCACAGCAACATTTCCTCATTACTGTACTTTGGAGTGAAGGGACACACACATTCTTTCTGTCGTTGGATGGTTTAATGTGCTGCAGCTAATTTTAACAACATATAGAAAATGTTTGGCCTTAACAAAGAGGCTTCAGGCAACTTAATGTAACCGTGTACTGCAGTGCTCTAATAAATACAATGTGTGTAAAGCTTATTATATGATATAGTGAGTTTGACACAGAGTCACATGATGTAACACAGTCCAGTGGTTGCAAGATGAGTAACAGGATATAGGAAAGAAGGAAAACAACCAAGTACCTTCACTCCTCGACAGTGACAGCGCTTTCGTGAATATATCTCTACACACAACTACAACAGAAATAAAACACTCAAGATGTGATGGACGTGGAGATTTTCAGCCATTTTAAGCAGAGTAGCTCCATCTCGAGGGGATTAGTAGTGTTTGGACAATTACTTCGTTACTTCAAGACAAGCAAAGCAGATAAAAGATCTGGAATTGGTATTAGATATTGAGTTAGGATTTGTCAACACTTGGATATACATGATACATGATGCACAGCAGTAGTGGAACAACAGCTTTAGATGCTCACAGTAACACTTTATTTTACAGGTTGCATGTTTTTCAATTAATATTTGAATTTAATTTAATAAATTAGGAAATTACTACACAGCACAGACAGAAAAATCTAGAAAAATCTAAACTTAAAGGCAACTTACTGCTCTGGATCAAATTTGAAGAAAATCTCATAGTTTTGTTTAGTTAATTTATCTTTTATATGTCATATAAGTTTATGTATTGTTAAGCAGATATGTGTTTGATTTGAAGAAAAACTTCAAAATTTGGGTTTAACATAATAAAACACACATAAAATGTGACTTATTGTACTTGTGGTTTTATTAACTTACAGATTCTGTAATATTTCCTCAGGTAATTTGAAGGAAAACTGCTGCAGCTAACATAATGAACTGTCTACTGAGCCTTAATGCACCAAACACTCATGTTAAGCTGCACTCAGTGATTTTAATAAACTTACTGTGCACTGGGGTAGGAGCTGAATTCAACACCAACCGTTATCATGGTTCACCATATACTGGTGTGAAAATAAACAACCTTGATCTAATGTATGTATGTATAGTAAAGACACGGCACTGCACTGGAAATTCCCTCATTTCATGATGATCAGCAAATAAAAACATTAAACATTAACCTTAACTAAGAACCTGGAGAATGAAACGACTTAATGTGTGACATCTCTTCTATGTAATCAGACTATAAGGACAATGAAATTGAAGGACACAGCTACAAGAGAGGCTCCTGATTTTTTACAGGCAGATAAATAACACATCTTCACACTCATGCACCCATGCATTGCATAAAACACATGCACACACACACTCACTCACCCTGAGCCTCCCACAGACAATTACAGTATAATTACAGAGCTGATTATTTGTCTCTGCAGGAGGTTCAGATGGTTTCTCTGTTTAAGGAACATTTTCAAACGTGCGACTGAAAGAGAACAGAGACTGTTCATCAACAGGTCAGAGTCAGCAGCGAACACATCAGGAACACCACAAGCAAGTCAATCAGGGAGGTGGTGAACTGGAGGTTACACCTGCAGGGAACAGGACTGTGTAAGAAATATTCATTTGGGTGCCAAGTTCTTACTGCAGATTAGACATGATGTCAGTAGTAGCCCTATGAATAAAAGGTGGGGCCATGTTTTGTACTAGACACACTCATTAGATATTTGCTTGCCTTGTACCTCACTTATAAACCGAACTGTTCCTTTCATGTCACTTTGAGGCGGTATAATTATTTTGACACTCTGAATTGAATTTCCAACTTTTGTCTGGGTCTGAGTTTTTTCTATCTCTGGTCTTGAAGTGTGTCTCTGAGCGGCAGCACTGCCCATTTATTTTCAACTCAAACTCAGTCACACACAGACACAAATGGTTAAGAGTGACATGGCATTATCTGCATCACTTTAGATTGTATCAAGGAGGAAACCAAGGATGTCCAAATGCTCTTAATTATGCTTAATCCTATCAAGTGCAATGATTTCATTCTTCTAGCAGCAGTAGAACCACTAAGACTTTTAGCTCATCAGTCTGACACGTGTGTGGGTGCATCTCTAAGGCGTTGTTGTGTTTGAGAGAGCTCACGTTATTCATCAGAGTTTAGATCTAATGAAGCCACTGGGGACGTGTCTGGTTTATTTGGTGATTTGTTGGCAGGTTAGTTCTTCTCTCCCTTCTCTTTAAAACTGTTATTTTATTTTATCTTGACTTATTGTATGAATCTATTAGCTGACTGCTGTTTGTTTGGCTATTTGATGCTCAGCTTGGTTCATCAGCTGGTTGTTTTGGGACGTTTAGGTGATGGTCGCCACTGTTCAGTGTTCCACAGTCAGTTTGATCTCATAATCACTACTACTACTGTGTAATACTTTGGTTTTATTAGTCTTACATCAGCTTCTCTTTATATTTGTTGCATCAACAACTAGTTTGATTCCTTCATTGATGAAAACTTTGTTTTACCACCTACATGAACATTATTTTAGCCTCCACTCTATGTTACCTGCAGCTGGATGAAATGTATACTTCTTGGCAGCCAGAAGATTTATTCCAGTTCTAAACCTGAACTTTTAATGTGTAAATCATCAGCAGTTTGGTGTGTAATCCCTGCAGCGAACATTCAGTGTTGTGATGTTTGGTTCTGTTGCAGCTAGTGATGGTTGTCAGGGCTAATAAAGCAGATCAGATGAACACAGAAAGTGTTTCTTGTGCTTTACTGCTGCAGCGACATGGCTGCATTCACAAAGAGGTGTGTTTGACTTTTATGTACCCAGACAACACGATGGAGTTCAACCGCTCCGTCTCATCGTAAGGCGACGTCTGAAGACAACTGTTGGTTGACAGCGGGAGACGACTGATGAGCAACAGCTGAGCGAAAGGCCCCCATGCAGCTTCACGTCTCATCCTCACTGACAGATTCAGGACGACGTTGCAGCGGATGACACTGTGCATCAACAAGAGATGGGACAAAACAACAGAAAAAAAAATGCATTATGTGAGATTTGCAGAGTAAAGGTTGTGAATAAGCACAATGCAACATCTGAATTTGCACAGTAAGGTGAAATGGAAAGAGAATCATGACGATTTCATTCATGAACACAGCAACAAAAAGAAGAAGTAGTGAGGAAGAAGACTTTACTTACATTATTAGTAATATAACTAAGTGAAATCTTAGCTGGAGTCTTACAGACACTTACTGTCTAACAATGACATGGGAAATAAAAGACAGACTTTCAATGACTGAGAGCCCAAACAAACAGAAAGCAAACAGGAACAGACTGCTGCAAATGTTAGTGTGTGCTGGGGGAGGCTTATTTACTGGAGCTGTTTGAACTGAATGAGCTGCAGGTGAGTGAGTGGGCGGCACAGGTAGTAGAGGAGGGAACTGGGAGGGACTGAGTGAGGACGACCAGGTATGGGGGATAAACAGATGACAGATGAGTAATTTAATTCAAATCATGTTGTAGATTCATTACATGTAAAATCCATCCAGTCTGATTTCATAAGAAATTTTGGTGGATTTACAACACAGCTTCTGAAAGGTTCATCTGATGGAGGCAATCACCGAGCACTGTTGAGGTGATATTGAAGACCAGCTTGCTCTCACTGCAGCCTTGCATAGCTTCTCTATGGGGCTCAGATCAGGTGAGTTGACTGACAGGTCACAGCAGTGTTGTGGTCAGGTAACAGCAGGTGCTCCTGCTCCGCCAGGTGCTGCTGGAAAAGGAAAGCAGCGTCTCCATAAAGCCTGACAGCAGACCGTGGTTGACTGTGGTTTTGATAAAACACCCTCTTCCTCCTCACTCGAGGACCTTGTTTCCTCTGAAAAGAGGACTTCAGAGCACTGAACAAAGCTCCAGCTCTTTTCTTCTCAGCCCAGGTGACATGCTTCTGATCTGGTTCAGGAGTGGCTTGATACCATGAATGAGAGTTGTAGCTCATTTCCTGATGACGTCTGTGCCGAGTGGCTCCTGAAGCACTGAGCTGAGCTGTACTGGTCTCATTAAAATAGATCTGTATGTGGGACAGAGAGTCACGTATGTTGTGGGTCGAGATGCTAATTAAATATTAATTATTATACCAAATTCAGTTTCCTGTACTTCACAGTCCATGTTTGAATGTATTAATGTTTGTTGTCTTCACTGCTTTAAGTAACATCTCCTCCTGCTGCAGCCGTGACTTAGCACTTGAACACATTTCTCTTTTACTGGCTTTTCAGAACGTTTATTTAGGTTTGACCAGATTTAGCTGTTCCACAACAGGCCTATATATACGCGGCGATTCACTGAACGTCTATATTTTTTGCACGAACAGGCAGTGAGTAGGTGTCGTCTGACTGCGAGCACCATGATCCTCTGCTGGATTTCTGCACAATCACAAAAGCATTTCTGTGCTGAATCTGTTTAGGTGTTACTCATCACACTTATCTGTTCACAGCATGTGTTCTTCCCGGCTCTTGCCTCATTCTGAATGCATTACACCAAAAACGTTCATCCCCTGTCAAACAGTACACCTGTACGCCCAGATACACTTCACTGATTCTTTTCTATCCCTGTTGTCCTATTTACATTCCCTCCACTGCTCGTCTGCTGAGGAGGGAAAACAAGCTGCTCGATGGCCTGCAGCCTAGAATCACTAAGTATTTCTTTTGGTAAAACTCAGAACACTCGAGATGACTGTGGAGGAATGTTGATCAGTAAAACAAGTGGCACACATCAGTCTCCTCACTGTGTGCGTCTGCCAGTCATCACTCACACGGAGAAACAGTTCCCTCCAGGTGGAGAGTTTGAAAAGTTTCTTACCTACGTTACGAGCAGGTTACAATATCTAAAAGACACACTTCAGTTCACTCTGAACGAACTGAGCAGATTTGCTTTTCATAACTGACACAAAACCAGTGTTCATCCAGCGCTGTGAAGTAAATATTAGGAGTTGGTCTTATTGAGTTTGTTGTCCAGCAGAGAGCCATGAAACCGTTTCCCTAGAAGACGCCACATTGGGGATTTAACATTTGTTTGTTTCCTCATTGGTCCACGCAGATCTGACCTCCGGCTCCTCAGTGGACGTTGAAGTCATGTGGTTCTAGTTTCAATCTGATGTAAGTCAGTATTTTGTGCTTTGGGCTAAATGTTAGCTCCACTTTAGTCACAGTGCCAACTCTCCTAATACCCCGTACAGCTGTGCATGGTGACCTCTTCTTCTGAAGGTGTTTCCTGAATTCTCACAGACTCTTCTAGGTTGTCGAAGTCAAAACCTGGTTTCTGTCTGGTTTCATCCTGGAAAAGTCGAAATTTAGTCTGTTTGTCAGGTACAACAGTTTGACTTGTAAGAGAACTAAAGTGAACCCTCACTTCATCAGGTGCAGAGTGGGTTTACAGCAACTTCATCTTCTCAGTTCCACAAACTGTTTCTTACTGTTCAGCCAAATTAAACAGAGAAGCTTCAAAAGAAGCACGTCCACACTTCTGCATCTATCTGAGGTCAAGCAGACACCATGAAGAACCCTTTGGATTAGTGGAAGCTGTCAGTCGAAACCTGCTCTGCTCATCTACATCTGCTCTCAGCAGTATTTTCATGTTTCAGGATGAATTTGACCTCAGAGGAACAAATTACCTTTAGTTTTATCTGCAGCATCTCTTGAAGACTTGGAGGAAGCATCAGCTCAACGTTCTCAGAGCCTAAATCAATAAGAGCAGTGAGGTGGAAAAGAAATGAAAGGCGTGTCCTTGTTATGTTATGTGGAAGGTTATCTTAATCAGAGGCTGTCAGGGTGGCTGTAGAGAGGCCGGGTGTGTCAGCGGGTTCAGGGAGGTAAATGTGACAAACAACAGTTCAGCTTGACCTCTGCTGCCGCCTGTATCTCACTGTCACTGGGTCAGTTTCTGTGTAAACTTTATTTAAGGAGAGTTTTTATTCTGTAATTTCTTTATTTTTTGTCCCCCAAGCAGGACAAAAGAACACTAATCCTGATGTGCTTCACTTTGAACTAGCTGGCGAACAGATCCAGACACGTAGATACTTCACTGGCCCCCACTCTGAGACGATGCTGTGCACAATGAACATATGTTGTTCATTTAAATAAATGAGAGTGTACAGAAATCAATATCAACATCAATACTGAACACTCGATTCAAATGTTACCACGCGATCAAATATTACTTCTCCCCGAATAAAATAAAGGTTTTAAGATAAATATAGCTGCTGGACAAAAGCTATATGTGTTACTCTAATAAAACACATGCAGCTGGACAATACAAACTTCATCCTAGCAACAGTTTACATCATGTGAGGTCTGAATATGAGCACATGAATGAAATTAAGTATTTTAGTCAAAGTTAACGTTTTAATGCTCCCAACGTTAGAGTGACACTCACAAAGCAGTGGACATACGTTCTAAAGGTTATTGAATTAGGCCAACCAGAGAATTTCAACAATATTTACTTTATTAGCAAGGTTTTCAGATTGTCACCAGTGCAATTTGATAAAGACAAATAAAGGGCTGGGTTTATGTTCTGTACTGGTCATCGCCTGTTCAGTCTGCTGAACATCTATTACTAGAAGCTCCTGATAATGACAACTGAAATGTGGCAGGAGAGTAAAGAAGACTGAGAAAAGACTGAGCCCACAGGTATTAACACCGACCACGTCCTTGGTGCTGAAGCTGGTTTCTGTCACCCACAATTCTTTAGGGTGTATTTGTGAATAAACACGGCACCTTGAAGTGATGTCTTCATGAAGAAAAATAAGGTGCTTTCCTCCGCAGCCTAAGTTAACAGTACTGTATATAATAAAATGTGTGTGTGTGTGTGTGTGTGTGTGTGTGACAAAGACGGCACGCAGATCATTAATTTCAGTATGTCCAGAATGGGTCATCTGTGCCCAGAGGTGCCCCAGGGGGCCACACTAAATATAGCCTCTGCCCAGGAGGTAGATGATGAAGAGGATGCTGCTGGTGAGTGTGTGTGAGTGTGTGTGTGTGTGTGTGTGTGTGGACATATACTGGGCTGACTCTATGTGCAGGTGTGTGTTATCAGTGTGTTTATGTGTGTATTTAGCACCTTCATAAACTTTTACACCTTAAGTCTTTGTTTAGCTGTAAATCACCTGCTGGATTTTAGATCAGTCCGTCGTGAGTCTACGAGGCCACGCTGCTGTAGCTTGAGCTGAATGACGCTTCGCCTCTTTACATGAATTTCATGACAGTTTGTTGAGCTCATGTCTGAATTAACTCATTTAATGTAGAACAGCTGCACATAGATGATGCTACTACGGGGTTTTGACATGCGGCCGAGAGGAATCAAACTGCCCCAGCAACTGAATTACAGCTACCTCTGCTGTGTTTTCACCTTGTTCTCTTTTTCCCGAATGACCAAATATCTATAAATGCGATTTCAAGTTACAATAAAAGTCTGATGTAATTCAAAAAATAAATTGAGTCACTGTTTCCAGGTTTGTTCTTCCTGCTTCTCTTGTTTTTACTGTGCAGACACACACGGCCAGTGCAGGAGAAACAGTCTGCTGCTGTTTGCAGGCTGATGTATATGTATGAGTTAGTATTTTATAAAAAGTCAATTTGTTAAAACCATTTTTGTTCATCAATAGTCAACACAGATGCCTGCGAGATGCAAACAGCAGATTTCACATGCTAATCATCCATCTGATTTACATGTTAATATCACACAGGAATCGCAGTGAATGATCTGTGACCAGCCTTATCTGAATATGAATGCATTCAGCGTGCAAAAATAAAACACCCAGAATTCAGCGAGCGAGCGCGCGCGTCCTCCAACATGTGCGGAGGCATTATGCTCAGAAAATGTCAGGCATAATGTGTTTTCACAAAAAAAGACAAGAAAAGAAAAGAAAATGTGGAGTGTGACAGCAGTTTAGTTTGGAGAGCTGATGGTGAGGCATAAACAGACAAGCTGTCATCCCGGGCGTGAGGGAACTTTTATTTTTATAACTTGGAGAGGATTTGTAGTTTGTGGACAGTTTAAAGAGCAGAAGTGGAAGTCGCTCTCTGCTTTACATATTCTAGCAGTTTCATCACGGATGGCATTTTGGGTTCAGGTAAAAACTGGATTTTCTTTCCACACTTGGCTGAGGTAATAAATCAAGAGTATGAAATGCAAAATTCAGCACTTTTATCTCTCTGGGATTTTCTGCTCTGTATCTTAGAAAGTTCAGCTTATTAAATAGTAGAAAAACACCTGAATGTTAAAAAGGACAATTTGAATAAATAGTTACAGAAAACGTTTCTGATTTACTGTTTTGTTCAATCTGCCGTTGACCTCTCTACTCTCTGCTTTTGTTCACTTTGAATTGGACTCATGTTGGGGGACATAATTTCATTGCACGGTAAATAAAATTACAGGAGTGTGAGAAGCAAACTGAAGCCTCTTTTCTTCCAGACCTTTTCTGCAGCGACCTGCAGAGCAGTCACTGTGTCGGCTGTCTGAAAGAGAATCACTTTCATTTTGCTTTCAGCCCATCAGAGCAGTTGGAGGTTTTGTTCAGAGTGTGATGGATGAAAATGGGAGCAATTGTGAAGCTCGTGTTTTTAGGATGTTAGTGTGTGTTCTGAGCAGAAGAACTGTGGTTTGTGTGTTTTAAAGAAGAACTGGGAGATTTTATTATTTGATATGTTGAACAATTCATTTGGTCGATTTCGGTTTATTCTAGCAGTAATATTTCCAATTTAAGAAATTTAAGAAGACATCACCCCAACGTGTCCGCTGAGAGAGTGAAGGAGGAAACAGCAGCTCCATCTGTCTGCAGCTTTCAGCCAGGACAGAACCATAACTGAAGAAATGTATGCAGCCATATACACTGATGGAGGATGTGGAGTTTCAGCGACACATTAACAACACAGAAGAAGAAACTGTTGAAGAATTGTCATCTAAAGATTTGATAGTGAAGTGTTTCTGTTCCTTGTGTCCTTCCACACAATCTCAAGTCAAACAGTTTCAACTTTATTATAAATTAAATAATAAATATCCCCCCCTCTGCTGTCCTAAAAACACATTGGAACTGTTTTTGTCTAAAACCACAACCTCCAAACCGTCTAGAATAATTCTAATTAAACTGAAACTGTTGACAGAGGCCATTAGACATTTGCATAAAAACTTGTCTGTCCCACTTTCTAAATGCTCTGTGTACAAAGACTCTACAAACACACTATATATGTGCTGTTGGATCCAAAGGGAACACGTGCAGCAGAGTGGGTCATTCGTGGTGAGCAGCCGACTGTGGGCTGACCGACCTCCTTTGAATCACGACCACTGAATGCGTTGCTGCAGCTCATGGACCACCTGGGACCAAATCCACCTGCAGCCAATTAAAATCTCAGTGAGTCAGAGAGAAGCTATGACCCAACACACACACACACACACACACACTCAAGCTGTGAATCAATACCTAAGAGGATAAAAATAAACTTTGTTTGCGCGTCAGAATCCATCACTAGCTGACGAGCCGTGAAATCAGCTGCTGACGTGACGAGAAGGTTCCTGTGTGAACAGAGAGAAAAACACATTGATACTTATTAATATAGAAGCTGATGAATCCTACGGTGGCTGCACGTGTGTCGCAGCAGATACGATTCTGTGAGGCTTTAATCAGCAGTATGAAGTCATTATTATACTCTTATTAATATATATGTATCAGAGAAAAGGAGCACAGGTGCTTCTTCACACAGCTCAGGACCCAAACCCATTTACAGCTGCAGCACTAAAGGTGTCCAGCTAAAAGGAGGCTCTCCACCGACCTCCACTGCAAAGATGGATTATTCCTTCAGGAGCAGAGAACCCAACCAGCAGCCATCAGAAGAAATGTCAAATATGACTATTCTCCATTTATTTTGGGGGTTTTGACTTATGTTTGATGACATCTGGAGCTTTACTTTGTAGCAGAGGAATCCAGGATTTGGAAGCTTGTTTCACTTGAACCCCGGCTCAGTTGACTATCTGTTCTGTGGTCGTTAGCATTCCTCAGAATTAGCAGCATGTTTAGTCAAATTCACATTTCAACAACTTAGCATGTTGTTATCCTGAGTTTTATGGAACGATTGTGCAACAGGCAGAAAACTGATTTCCTTCAAAGCCTTTTACTCATGGTTAGCATGCATCCTGCATCCTGCACAGATGCTGCTGCAAAAGGCTGCAGCTTGTTGTCTCCGCCCGCCTGCTGCTGCAGCCTGCTCTCTGTTTTCCAGGAGAAGCACAGTTCAAACAAACAAGCAAAATTAATTATTAGATGTTTTATAATTATTTATTTTATTTTTGACAGTGTCTTTGCTGGTGTTGTATTGTAGTCTGTTCCCTCTGCTCAGTTGAGAAGAGCCAGCTGTAGTTGCATCAGCTGTGATGATGTAAGGCATTATGCAGCTTTTGAGAGACGTCTCCAGGATGAGATACCGAAGCTACACAGTGCAGTAAGAGATGATCCAGGAATGCAGAGATGCCAGTGTCCCATCAAAATGATTTAGAAGCTATAAATATTAACATCATTTCAATCTGGAGAAGTAATATAAAAATGTTCCATCCTGGGACCTTGAAGGATTTTTCCCATTAAACGTTACGTTTTCACTCATATGAAGGTTTAATCTGTTACAAAGCTTCAGCAGAATAATAATAATCGACTATGAAGAATCACCCCAGGATGCTGCACTGCAGTTGTGGATCACTGCATTAATGCAAAAGCAACATAACTAAACATTACTGACAGCAGGAGCAGCAGATTAGAGGCACTATGTGGAGCTCTGTATTGACGTCTCAAACTTTGAGCTCCCTAATGAAGGCAAAATGCCAAAACGTGATACTGAAAGACTGGAGCAGCGGCCACAGCGAAGCTAGATGTTCTTTACATTCACACTTTGAACCAGCACGGACAAGATAAAGCCTCATCACATGAGCATTAGATCATTAGAGCAGAGAGATTTAACTGGACAGAGCTGATCACAGGCTGTGAGTGTGAGTGTGCAGCTGCTAATTGATGTTAATTCGCCTGAAGAGCAGTCTGATGTGGAAGCAGTTTGAGTTTGACTGTAACTGTCATGTTGACTGTATAAGTCAATGTTAGTGCTTTAAACATTTTTGCTATTTCAGTATAAAGCTAATAAGCTTGTTTTTGGTGCTTCACAGTGACTGAAGCCTGTTTGAATTGATCTGCGGTTGCACGTATCTTCCTTGTCTCTGCAACAACATGCAGATTCATTAAAACAATGTAAACTCTCACAGAGTAATTGAGCCCACAGCCACCTACAGCAGCTGGATGAAAGTGCTTAGTAATGAGAAAAACCCACAGTGTTTCTGTCAGAGAGCCAATTAAGCTGATGGTGCAGGATTTCCTGACGGTGTCACACTGGTTTAGTCACGATAATATGCAGAGAGGGAGAAGCTGAACCTGCTGGAGCCACTGAGTCTCACTCACAAACCGTTCGGGAGAAGAAATGTCTTCTTAACACCTATTGTCATCAACTAAGAGGACACAGGGATTCATCAATGTAAGAACTCAAGTATATGAACAAACCTGCAGTTTAAGAACATGTCATGGATCCATCATGGATTTTTTTCTTCTTAACTAATTTAAACCAAACCTCAGGAATTGATGAATCGTTTTAGTTTCGTACGTGGTGGCGTTTAGAGTTCGTATTTGTCCACGTGCTCACTGTGAAAACAATAATTAGAACGCACACTTACCATCGGTACAGTGTGTCAGGCCATAACGAGCAGATGGATGCTGCAGCCAATTGTTTGTACAGTATATTTAATGGATTGATTACTTGCAACTGCATTTACTGGTATTGTGTTTTTGTCCTGCAGCCAAATCCAGAAACGTCACTTTCAGGAGTCACACGGTTTAATGCCACCCCACAACATCATCTCTCAGAGAAACTCTGCACATCCCTGCAATCAGCTATAATCCACTGTATGCGACTGTGAAGTATCAAGAGCTTCTCAGGTCATTTCAACTCATATTCCCAGATGGCGCGGCACTGATGTAGGTAATGTTGTATTCAACAGACTGAGAGAGTGGTTCACATAATGTAAGCAGAAATAATAACGTCACTGAAACATTAAAAACCCTGAGTTTCAGTCGAAGTTTCAGGGAGCAGTCTGTCTTTTTATTTCAATTTTTGTTTTGGACACCTCAGTGAGCTGAATTTAATTTTCCTTTTGTTGATGATTTTGGCAGCGTTCACCCTGGAGCTGATTACTTCCTGGCAGTGTCTTCATAAATACTACAACCCGTGTTCCTGCCAATCTGCTCGGCTGATTCCTCCTCTGTGGGAACGCGTTCAGACTGTCACATTTCTGTTTCACATGGTTCTCCCTCAGACTGAGCTCTGCAAATAGAATTACTGCTCATTACTAACTCTTATTACTGGATGTTAATCATGTTGCTCCTGTCAGGTTGATGGAGGTCAGTGTTCTGTGAACATATTCTTAACCAGAACTCATGAACTGCCCACGATTGAAGCATCTACAAATGACTAAATGTATTTTTGAGACTGTAATTAAGCTGCTGGGAAAATGTGACAAGTCATAAATTATAATATGTTATTCTTTAGCAGTTATGGTCCAGTTACCTCAACTCAGCTTCCTTCCAGTACGTTCGCTCCACCCTTCAGCTGGTCAGTGTGTTGAAATTACAATGAATAAGAAACTACAACACGTATTAATCAATAAGAATCCCTGAAGTCTCTGTGTTAAACAGCAGCGCTCCACACTGACAGAGGTTTAGGAGGATAGTTCTACTAAAAACACTCAAAGTAGTTGCATAATATGCTGCAGCTTTAAGTAGAGTACTTAAAAGTACTGGTGTTCACCCCACTACTGACAGTACCACTGACCTACTGGTTGATGTTACTTGTGAGTGGTGTAGTTTGTTCTAAAAATAGCGTGTGACGCACTCAGCTGACTTCCTAAAGGAAGAAAAGGGAATCTGAGCAGAAAGAGTTCCACTGGTTTATAATTATTCGATAGTCACTTGTTTTCATATATTTACCATTTAACAATTGGAGCTCTCTGTAGTGAGCTCAGACTTCTCAAAGGAGGAAACGCAAACTCACACCTGAAGGTGTTAAACAGCTGAGTGTGAGGACAGCGACCACCTGATCAAACAGAAAAGCCGACATCAAAACCTGTGGAGAAATTCACACGAACCGTTTCATCGCCAGTGTTTCTTTTTTTTTCAGTGAGGTGGTTTGTTTCATTCAGTTGGCTGCAAAAGCAAGAAATGAGAGCGGCGTCGAGGGAAATAAAAGCAGGACGCCGGGAGGTTTCATCATTCAGACTCTACCTGTTCTCTTCTTCGCTGCCAAGAGATGCAGAAATATTCATTACATGCATGAGGAGTTCTCTCTGGCAGCTCGTATTGATCTGGTCTCTCCTGTTCCTCTGCACGCATTGATCACATCGACTGTCTTCCTTTTCAAGTTTGTAATGAGGCGCACACTGTGCTGAGCTTCCTGCCAGACTCATGTTTGTGTAATGTTAAAGGTCAAATCGGAAAGTATACAGATGGAGCCCCTTCCCATTTCCTGCACTTAAACTCTTCCCATGTTGGATCATATGTATTGTATTAGAACTTCTGATGGACCTCTGTGCTCCATCACAGCAGAACTGATCTCATAATAAACAAGTTTGAACTGTTGGTCACCATGTATGTTGAGGAACAGGCCACTAAGTACTTTCACTAACTCACTGCCCTCAGTGCTAACTCCTATTTAACTATTGATTATTTATCTAAACATCAGGAGAATGCAGCTTGATCTGGGTCTGACTGAGGGTGAGAGGCTCAAATACAACAGAGAGAGATCACAAGAACACTTCCCTGCCACCCAGTGCAGGGAATGGAAGAAAAACAAGGGGGGCTGTGGCTCTCTAGGGGTAGAGGTCTAACACCTGACCTGGGATCCGAATCAGGTTGGGTCCAAATTCTTTCTAATCAAGTGGATCCAGTCTCCTTTTGCTGTCTCTGGTCTCAGGTCTGTGTCTCAACATGTCCAAGATGATGGCTGATGAGCGAACCTGCAGGTTGTCGACTGCTGATGATCAGCGTGGGAGAAAAGAAGAAATCGGATCCTCACTTTAGTTTAATTATAGTCGAGTCCTCGTGCGTTGAGCCTTTTAAAACATTAATTTATTCACATCAGATTGTGATTTTCCGTGGGCCCCTTCGGGTTGTGTTAGATGTTTTGGTGCCTCTGGCTCGGAGTCGCAGTTTTTTCAGCCGAGGTCCTCGAGAGTATCCCTGATAAAAAACCTGAGGTAAATAAAACGTTACTCCTGCGATTTATGGATGTTATGAACCACACTGACTGTACAGAACCTGCTGTACCAGCTTCTGCTCTCATTACAGAACAATAACAACGTGTCCCTGAAACAGACCCAAACATGGCACCGAGATTTGAAACATTCCTTTATTATAAATAGATCATTTGTATAAAAACGGGCATGCTTCAATTCAACCATGGCATTTAGACATTTCACAACCAAAAGCTACTGTTCATTGAGCTGAAAACAGCGACGGACTCATCTCATAATGCAGGTCGACGGACGGACGACATGAGACAAGAACCAGAAATTTTCACAACCACAAGCTTTTTTTTTTTTAAACATACAGTTAGAATAACAACAAATATCATTGGTCCCCACACTTTCTTTTTGTATTTATTGTTTCTTGTTATAATTTTTTCGTCTTTCAAGTTCGGCTCCTGCTTCTTTGTGGTATCTCCAAGGGTTTGAAGTTGTGAGCCTTGAAGGTTTTTTGGTGCCGTTCAGGTTCGATCCCTGCGGCCTGTAAACATAAAAACACCACGGATGTGTTGGTTCAGCGTCTGAGCTGCTTTGATCCTTTAGATTGTTCGTCTCACATCTCTTCACATGGCGTGGTTGGTGTAGCTGACATACGTGGTTTTTGTTGGTGGCACTAAGGAGAAAAGAAAACAGCAGGTTGGTAAAGTGACACGTTCTGTTACCTTCTGCAGGTAAAACTGAGATAATCAGATGTCAGTGAACGTCACACATGAATTACACTGAGCAGATATTCTCAGCAGACAAACGACTTTAACTTCCAACGACTCTTAAACGGTTTATCACCACCTGTCATCTGAGGTTCAGTGTGAGCTGAGTAACAATGACCAGTGGTCTGGTTCTTGAACATCTACGTGACTTTGTAAGAGTCAGAAGTTTTAGCAGCTCAGTGGTTCGATTATTTAGCAGCAGACTGAGCTGATGAGTTTCACCATAATGATCCAATACAACATGTGAACAACAACTTATATTCCATCATTTGGGGAAACCCAAGAGAAATCCACTAAGAACAATGGCGTCAGACTTGGAGATGCTGACTGTCACTCACACTCAGCTACAAACCTCCTCAGTGCTGAACGTCACGATCTGATAATGTCAACAGAGCATCATCTAAAAAAAAGCAGCGAAGTGGTTCTGAGGTCCCTAAACTGGACACTATGTTTAACCAGCTGCACCAAATTTCAACCCTAATCTGTTACAAGGGACTCTTTCATAGGTCAACAGCAGCTGGAATCTCTGTGATTCCTCCTATTTCCCATGAGACACTGGGCACGATAAAAGGGGAAGTTCAGCCTTGTGTGAGCTGCTGCTTGTTAGATAAAGCAGATCAGTCAGCACTGCTCCGATGAGTAAACAATCCAACATCTCACACTTTTCTGCTGACACGCTGAGAAGTAGCTTTGAAGTGCAGCTCTGAGCTGTAGACACTTTGGCTTCGTCAGATCTGGTCTCAGGTGACGTGTTAATTAACTCCAGTCGGCTTCCTGATGCGTTCTCATTACCGTACAAAGGGTTAACGCTAACTCTTCACCTCCACATGGTGAAACTGACTCTTGTTCCTATTACACCATTGTTCAGAGAATAATAAACATGACCCCCACCCCCCCACTCACCGCTGGCCTCCACGCCCTCGCACAGCTCTGTCTTCACTTCACCGTTGGGGCGCTCGGCTGCCAGTTGCGACAGCTTGCTGGTCATGGTGGCAGCTGTGACGATGGCCTTGAAGCTACGCTTACGTTTGGGGACGTTCTGCTCGGGGTGGAAGATGATGATGTAGACCTTCGGCATGTAGAGCATCCCCAGGGAGACGGAGGCACTGAGGCTGAGGGACACGGTCAGCGTGGCCGTCTGGATGTACATCTGATGAGAGAGACAGAGGGGGGGGGGGAGTGGATGATCAGTGACACCTCAATAAGTAATCACTAACTGAGTTATCTTTCCTTTTTCATCTTTTTCTGTTTCATGTTTGATTCTGTAGTTCAATTCTGTAGAGTCTTGAAACTCAAACACAGATACTTTTAGCCACAGTTTGTCTGACGGCCCGGTAACCTGCGCTGTGCAATGAGGAGAGTGGGCAACAACTTATGTGTCCGAATAAATTTAATACGTGTTGTATTACGAAACATCATGGTACAGTTCAGGCTACTGGACTCTCATTTAGCCCCGTTGTCTAATGGTCCAGGGCCCCTGTGGATGTAACATATTCTAAATATTATAAATGAGTCTAATGTTTCAGGAGTAAACAGAAGGAGTTTTAATAGGAGGCCATGGGGTAGGCGCCTAGCTTCAGTTTCTACTGCTTCATTACTAATTCCAGCTTGAAAAACAACAGTTCTTTCTACAAATAATCGTTTTCCTAAACTGTTATTGTGAGCTGTCCCTGAAAATAATCACTCGTCCTCAAAACACCTGAATTACTCACTTGTGCCTCAACAATGCTGTAATTGAACAGGAAGGAAGGGGATTGAACCAATTATGATTTAATTAGTAAGAACTCATTTCTGCTGTTTGTACAATTAAGTTGTTAACAAATGAACAAAATTCAATGTTAAAGTCACAGCTGAGTCTTCCTGACCAAAATAGTGTGAATTATAATGTGAGATATAAATATAACAACAAAACTTTAACCATACAACAGCTTTAATACATTTCCATGAATTATTCCATCAATCAGAACAGGAAAACTATTCTCTGCTCTCCAAGGGTTCCAGTGAAAACATAAAATGCAGCTTGAAGTAAGTTTTTAAATGTATAAAGTAAATGCATCATTGTTTAACATAGTTAGTTTCGGGGGTTCATCCGTTTATTGCACAGCACTCTGCATCAGACTGAACACATTCAGTCTCTGTAGGAACCTCAGCTCCAAAATGCTGCAGCTGACAGTCTGGCTTCGCCTGTCTGACTCATTTGACTAATTTTAAGAGCACACATTAATAATTCATGTATCTGACACTTGTTGCTCACTTATTTTGCATAGATTAATCTATTTGTTCCCCAAAACATTTTTAATTTGTGTTTTCACCCACTGACGTCCTAATCGCACGCCCTCATTGGTTTGCTCAAATATCTGCCACCTGCATTTTCTTAATCTCCTGTGCTGGTGTCTGTTTATCTGCAGTAATTTGGTGATGGATCACCTTTTACTTCAGATAAACCCAATCTGATGATCTATAGAACCGGACTCTATCGGTCTTCAGATGATCGACTCAGCTTGGTCACTATTTGAACCTTTTTACCCTGCACACGTGGATCAGTTTTACAGGTTACACTAGATGATTTTCAAATTAAAAGCTTACCAAAAACTGAACAGCTTTAAAAGTTAAAGAGAAAAAAATGTGCATTTCATTGGAATTAGGAACAATGTGCACGTGCAGTACACAAATTTCCCCCTTTTAAGCCAGTTAAACAATAAAACTAACACCCAGTGCTCTGACAGCCCCCCAGTCTCTCACCTTTTTTACTGAGCTGAATAAATGAAATGCTTTGAGTAGTGGACTAACAGCTGGACAATTAATAAGGCTGCTAATCTCTGCCTCAACAGAAGAGCAGAGACACACTAGGACTCTCCTTGTCTCTGTTTGACAGACGACCCCTGAATGCATCATTAGGCTCTGCGCTGCATTTATGAGCCAGAACGAGCTTATTGATCCTCTGTGTTATCTCTATCTGCAGTGTCCTGTGAAGGGTCTCAGCGTAACTGACTCATTACTGAGAGAAAGAACCATTTAGAGACCTGATCCACCGTCAGATGTCCATTGTCCACTCGCCATATTCTGACTGGACTGAATAAACATATATCTCTGTTATAAAACAACAAACCATCAAGTGCTGCAACAGCAAAAAGGTTCAGGAAGAAACAGAAAATGATCTGTTCGACATTTGTTACCAATATAATGAAGAAATGTTTTTGTATTTTATTTTTTTATTGCCACAAACATCGACTCATGCAGCACAACCTGCTCATATCAGTGGTAAAAGAAGGACTCACATCTTTAACTTAGAGAAAGTCACATTACAGGCACTCTCCATGTGGGAGACCAGGGGTTAAAAACCTCCACTTCCTTAAGAAAGACCTCCTTGTGATGAAAGCGTCTGCTGAATGAATAATGTAAAAGTACTTTTACAGTGCCAAAAGAAAAGCAGAATATATTTTCATTATGGAGAATGACTCATTTCAGAATGCACTGAATTTAACATGAATATGTTTAATGATCTTATTGATGCATTGATATATCACCATTTATTAGATCACTATATCTTTTATTATAACTAAAAAGTAAATAGTAAAATTTATCCTCGTCTAATCTGAAGATTTTGTATTTTGTTCAGATTGTAAAGCAAATGTCTGATTATAGGTTATATACAGTAAATAAGATTTGACCCTGTTAGACATGAATTACCATCAAATATACTGGACAATACATCAAAGTAGACTTTTCTCTGCAGGCTGATTTTTATAGCAGTGGATTGAGACACATAGTGATGCTGGTGTTTTTCATTGGTCAGTAGCTGCTCCACTGTGATACAAGCTACATCTAACCTTCCCATCTTTCTATACCATACACCACACACACTACTCATCACATCAATAGAGAAAACTGTTAGTTTGAGTGTAGTCTACACTCGAGATGAGGGGAAGCATGTTTCCCTCACACAGTCCTATTTTCATCCTGCTGGTTTCACTCCTCTAAAGTCTCTGAACATTGTTGTCTGGCAACAGACTCTGAGCAGCACGAGAGAAGCTCTGAGCTGATAAAAGTACGAACCCCTCAGAGTCACCACGACTTCTCCTAATGCCCTCAGACCTGAAAGGCATCGCTAGTCAGAGGACATCAGCGCACCAGCTGGAAGCAGCGGTTGGATGGAGACACAGGCGGAGAGCATCTGCTTGCAGTTGTGACAGGAAGCAGTGAAGTGTCATTTGTATTCCCTCTCATCCTCAGCGTTGATGCTGATAAATCTCGTTTTGGGGAAAACCCAACCGTCTGCTGCAGCAGGGCGAGGCATCGGCTCAGCTCAGTTTTCAGAGAGGTACTCTCACTTAAGCTCACTCATCCACACACAGGCCATGCTCCCCTCCCCTCCCCTCCCCGCCCTGCATCATGTGTCACAACACACCTGTGCACAGTCTCCCAACACACAACACCGCCTACGACCACCACTGCTCAGAGACCATCCTCATCACCATGGCAACTGGATCGCACAAGCCGAGGCCTGGGTTAATGCCTCTCAGACGGAGTGCCGCACTGACAGCGGGGAATCCTCCGTGTGGTGCTCCGTTCAATCTCCAGGACCGAGAGGGAGGAAGGAAACATGGCAACAGATGGCGAGTTTCCCTCCAACAGCCCAAAACAACAACAGCGGCGACTCCAGCGACGCATCACGGAGCCATTATGAAAATGTATGACAGACAAAGTCATTTGTGGGCCTGAGAGAAAAAGCACAAGCTCTGAAGTGATGTATGTGGCCTCTCTGACACAAGCTGTTACTACAAAACCAACAATACGAGCAGTGTGAAGGTCAGAAGAGCCTGACGACACAAGAAGGGCTGAAAGGCCGACAGACGGCCGGCCGCAGTGCTAGGAAGTAAAATCTGTAGTGAAATGAGACGAAGACTGAAACGTTCAAGCTTTATTATTTATTCTATATATTTAGATTTTGGGAAGTGTGTCTAACATGATGCACACGACATGTAGAACATGGGTAGAAGTGTGAGGAACGCGTGCACGGTGGGTCCCAGGCAGTGCAAACAGGAGTTAAAGTGGACTGTTTCCACTCAGTGTGAGATCCCTCTAACTTTAAATATTCTTAACAGAGAAGTTTAAGGTGGAAATGAAAGTTCAGGAGGTTAATAGAAGACTGAATCCTGTGACTGTGGAGAGCTCTGCCTCTGTGACCTGGATGCCACCTTCCTGCTCGATCAAAGCAGAACTGGTTTAAAGCTCAGGACTGTGGGAGTCAGATCTGAGAGCAGCTGAGGTCTGGATGAAACTGGAGCATGCAAATAACAAATCTGAATGTCAGCAGCCAGCTGCAGGACAGGAGAGGGCAGCTAATAAACAACAAGAATATTAGGTGAAAGGAAGTTTCGATTGATAAACCAACAATATCACAGACTCGTTGTGGCTCTGATGTTTTAGTCTCTGATTTTCATGTTGGACACTGCAGCCCACAGGTTTGTCCCAGAAGAACTGGGACAAACCTTTTTCTCTTTCTAACACCACGTCACACGGCTAGCTTGGCACAACATGGCAAAGGGAACAGATTTCAAAACAAGAAAGCATCAGTTTCCTCCGACGTAATATGCAAAACAAAACTCAGCTACATTAACAGTTGTACTTTGAATTAAACTTGCACGATGAGACAATTCCCTGTACACTGCAGAGTGTTTCAATGATATTCACACAAATCAATTAGTGCAGATTATTTTTATGTAGTTCTAGTTATAAAGAAACACTCAACATGTGGATTCATTAATAGTGGTCTGATGAGGTACTTTATCCTTTAACTGTGTTCTGGGTCTGCTTCAGAGTTCTTAGTTGGCAGCTCCAGAACACCTCCAGCAGCTGAGGAGGTGTTCTGATCAGTCAGACGTGTGTCAAGACGGCACCTGGATGATGTTCTCTTAAAAATGAGTCCAGCTACTCTGCAGAGAAAGACACTGAGATCATAATGTCTGTGATCTCGTACTGTTAAGCAGTCCGGAGCCCCCCACAGGACACGTTCCACCTTTATGCTGCCTGTTGAGATTCTGTCCATGAAAATCAAATAGACTTGGTGAAAAGGAGAAACCTTGGCAGAGCCCAGTGTCCGCTGAGATTGCTCTTGGTTTCCTGCCAGGAATTTGGATGCAATTCTTATTCCAGTTATACAAGGAGGACTAATGGTGTGATACACACAACCCCACCCGTATGGGTGGAGGGAGGTGGAAGAGGAGGCACAGGAAAGAAGACATAATAGAGAGAAGTGAAAAGAATAGATAGTCGGTGTCCTGAAAACTGAATCTGCTTAAAGTCCAGGTCAAAACGTGGAGAGCAAGTTGAAAACTGACAATCTGTCAGAGGACAAGTTGAAGAGGGAACAAGTAGACTCAGGTGGAAACAATCAGGGTGGTTTGATGAAGCAGAAGACAAAAGATACGGTGGAGAACAGGAAGGTGACCAAAATAAAAGCATGGAACAGGAACTGGAGCCGGGATCATGACTCTAACAGTCAAATGACAAAGAAGCTGACGCTGTGTTTGCCACATACGCACAGATTGAACTGAAATGTGAGTTTTGTGCAACAGTCAAATTGTGAAATACTTGAAGAGAAGAGAAGCTTCTTGATAAATGTCCAACATACTGCTACGTCTCTCAGTTTACTCATCTTTGTTCTTCTTCTTCTCCACATTTCTTTTCATGTCGGGCAATAAATGTATAAATGTGCAGAGGAGCAAGACGCTAAAAAATCCACACATGAATTCCAGACTGACCATCAGACAGCAGCTGCAGAGCCAACGAGCATAGTTCAGCATTTATATTATAACTCGAGCTCCAACGTCTGGGCCGACTCAGAGCTCACCAAGAACAGATCGATAAAGTTACCAAGAAGCTCTAAGACGAGCACGAGCTCATTCCTGACAAATTGATACCGCTTTTGAAATCATGTCAACCCGACTGCTGTCTGGTAGGAACTCCACAAATTAAAAAAAAACATGACTGTCCAGCACCAGGTCACTCAGCACCTGGTGCGGAGCCTGGTTATTTTAGTGTCTTTGGAATTTCATTTTAACAAAAAGTAAGTTTGACATATAATTCATGTCAGAATTCAGATTACATATTACACATTAGTGCTCATCTCGTCCCTGTGCTGTAAACTGGTTATATCTGATCTCTAAATGATCTTTTCCTCGTCACACTAAAGAAAGAAAGCTACTGATGTTGACGTTCTCTCCAGGTCTGAGGCTCACAGAAGTGAAGCAGCAGAGCACGGCTAATCGCTGCTGCGCTTTTTTAGAGCAGCTGAATAAAACGGAAGCAACTGCAGGTTTTTAGTTTAGTATAAAGAGGCAGAGGGGTCTTAAAGCCGAGGCCCCCTTCTCACTAATACAGTGGAGGTTTGTGTAAAAAGCACTTGTGGCTGAGTTACAGGTAAATGATGCACCATGTAATCCACAGTTCTAGTATGTCACTGATCACAGCTTCATCCTCCTCAGCACCAAAATGCTACTGGAGACACTGAAAGCATCCACGAGGAAACTGCTGACTTGAAACAAAAATCTGATGTTTCTGAAGGACTTCTGAATCTGTGTAAGCCCAGTGTAAGTCTATCTTAGTGAAATACTGGAAACAGGGAGACGTGCTAGTCTCATTCTTCGAAAGTGGAAAACCAGGATCTCATGATTCCCCGATAGCTGTGATAACACTTGGCTTCACCTGTCATCACATGTGATTATTTTAACCATGAAATCTGCAGGAGTTCCTGCACCTACAGGTACAAATATAGCTTCTGTTTCTCACCGACATGTGATTTCTATTCTTTCAGATAGTTCTGGCAGAGTGAAGTGGCTGTAGATGCCGATCATAACACTAATAATATCACTGTTAGCATATTAATATGATAAAGTAGCTCATCAGCTGAGGTCAGAGGAGCTGGATTCCCAGGAGGAGCTGCTGTGGGTGGAAGCTGCATGTTAATCTTCTCTGGGATCCTTCAGCTGAATATCAAAGCCTGGTTCATTATGTATGGAAGCAGCGTGATTCGCTCCCAGCGTCCCAGACTTCTCACCGTCTACCTGCCAGTGAATGTGAACACCTCCTCGGGCAGCCGGTGCTGCATTCAGGGCCCGGACCCTCTGATGTGCTTATTAGTCATTCTCTGGCTCTCTCGCTCTCTGTTGGGCTCAGCTGCAGCCGGCACTCACCCAGCACACAGCCGGCTGCTGCTGCAACTGCAAATGTCAGTAAGTGAGATTCATAGCAGGAACTAAAAGGTCATCTGATTAGTTCAGGTCCACCCCATTCTGGATCAAGTTGAGTCCATTTCAGATTAGGTCTCCTTTTTAGAAAATTAATTTATAAATGTCAGTTTGAGAAGGTTCCACATGTCCCCATGGTGAGGACGGTGTTCAAAATATAAAAACCTCTATTTATGCTCAGAACTCACGTCAGTAGAGACAACGTTTGAAAGAGTGTGAAGATGTTTGAGTCCAAGAACTGATTTGACTTTAGAGCTCATTTCAGACCAGACAGTGAATTTTTCACTTCGGTTTTCTCTCAAACACTGAATTTCTCGCTCCACAAATAGACATCCAGCTTGATAAATTATGTGGTGAGAATCTGACAAAGCAACAGACGATTACTAATTAATTACACTGAACAGTATGACAGAAAACCTATTTCCATCACCTCCATCAAGTAGAAAGCCCCGTCGTCACAAGTACAACCTCGTGAAAATGTCATGTACAAATGAAGATGTGCAGCGTGGACAGAGATCAGCACGAGGCCAGTTTCAGAGCCACGTTTCACTGGGAACCTTTATTTTGTCACTCCTACACACGACAGAGGAAGAGAGCAGGTTTCCAGCAGTAATGGTTTGCAGTGACCAAGAGGGCAAACGTTATCATTAAGCACAGGAAGTAAACAACTGATTCCCCTAAAGGAGAAATGCACTGACTTTACACATCAAAGTGTGTTTACAGGTGTTGGGGAACAGAAGTGCATATGTAAAAAAGTTGTATAAAGTTTCTGTGTGAAGTCTGATCGTCGCTGGGTCTGAGGCGTAGAAGCCTGAAAAGAAAAAGAAAAAGAACTGCGGCTCATCAGCGCTCAGGGCTACAGGCTCCAGGCTACCTGCAGGAAGCACAGCAGACCCACACCTTTGACTGTTGGTGGTTGAGTTGTTTGGACCATGAAGAAGATAAAAGGCTTCCTGAGCCTCACAACAGTTCTATACTGTTTGGATGCTTTACGTTCACTCTTCACTCTTCTCATTACACCTTTCTCCTTAAGGAGGTAATTACGGATCTTAACTAATTGACAATCAGCTCGGCTAACGTGTGTTTACACGATTCCAAACCGTGCACACCCACATGCTGCAGCTTTGTATTTAACACATGTAAAACAAGACGCTGCAGTTTAACAAGAGGGCGGCTCCACACTTTGGAGGGATTTACAGACCACCCAGCAGCGAGCTTATCCTCGGTGGCTGCACACAGCTCTCCAGAAATGACACCCTCACAAGTGCAGTTACACAGTGTTAAAAAGGAATAGGTGACTCCTGAATGTGCATCTGGCTCCTCAGTCAGTCAAGAACCAGACTTTAAACAAGGCAGAATCTGCTGTTTTACAGCTCCACTATATCCTGGACCTGACACTGAACACAAGAGATCAAACTGATCTCAACCCTCCATCAAACTGACAGTTGCCTCTGGGCTTGAAACCACTAAATCTGTATTTTTTTTTTCTTTGCCACACAATTGGCACAACGCAGGAACATAGTGATGCACAAAACCAGAACAGAGCAGTAATCTGAGTTATACCACCGTCAAGTTCACCTGCGGTATGTCAACCAGTCATGATGAGGATGTATGAGATTAAGAAGTCATTTAATGGGTTAATAGAAAAAACAAGGAGCTTCTGGTTGTTTGATGAACATTAACTCATTAACTAAACGCTCTGTTTTCTGTTGAGATCATCTGTTCATGTTTCTGTCATTTCAGTAACGAGGAGCCATTTTTTATGACCTAATATTTTTTCTTTCTTATACAATTCACAGTGCACAGCCTGGGTCTACATCACAATTACTGGAGCGGTTTCAATATGTTTTACAGCCAAATCGCTCAGCGTTAGGAAAGGCAGAAAGGTCAGACATTAAGCTCAGAATTAATGTCACCACTTCAGAGGTGTGGTTCACCTGCAGTATTTCACTGAACCGGCCGCTCGGCTCTCATCGCTCGCTCCTGCTGCTGTCATAGAACTGAAACTGCTCTTTTTATCTATTTTGTCGTTCGCTCACTCATCGTTTTGATGGAGCACAGTGAAGCTGTCATTCCAGGAGTAAGCATTACAGATGACAGGATCTCCTCATAATCAGAATGCATGGAACTCAGTTTATTCTTTTTTTAAATCTACTGATCACTGTGACCTGAGCTGTTAGCGTGCCGACACACGTCCTATTATCCATAACCTGATTATGATTTATCCTGCAGAAGAACATGTTATAATGTTTGCCACTAATATAATTAGCCTGGTACCTCATTTGTTATTTTTATGAGTCTGTGTGATGAAGCAGGACTTGGTTCTCTGTGGCCTGGTGCCCTGTTAGCAACTGAGTATCTCACCTGTGCTTAAAGCTGAACTGAACGAACTCGGCAGAGAGAGTCTGAAGAGTGGAAGTCGAGCTGTCTGACCACTCAGCTCCTGTGTATTCACATCTCTGAATAAAGTTTACCTTCTGACTGTTGACATTTAGCTTTAAGAGCAGCTCCTACATACAACTTCAGCTTGATGTTGGATTATACAGTAGTTTTCTTTTTTCAGTGTCATCCACAGAAAGATGCCGTTCACCGTTAATAAAATACTTTTCTAATGAACAATGTTCTCTTGATGCAGATACAAAAATTAATTCAGACTCTACTTACACCTGAACCTCGTGTAGTGTTTTACTATATTAAAAATCTCTATCTGTTTATAAAGCAGCAGCTATTTCTGGAGGAAACCACTCAACATTATATTATAGTTTGTTATACACCTTGAATAGATTCTAAATAGAAGCACTAAAGCGTTGCCATGCAGATCTTTGTTGCAGCTAATTGTGCTAGAGCACTACAAACAATATATGAAAGTGTCGTAGTTATTTTTAAGTGTCTTGTTTTGCAAAAATGGGTTCAGTTTGAATGATTTTTAAAAAATCAGCTGGATTTAAGTGATTATGTTCATTTACCTGCTTTTATGAAGCCTGTTACTGTGAGAAGACACAAACAATGTTGAGCGAATAATGACTAATAATGCCCGAGGTGTTTCTTTTTCTACATAGTGTGGAAGCTCTGAGGCTTTAAAACAAACCATCCGTCTACTGTGATTGCAGAAAAGCAGAAAACACGCTCATTTTTCTCCTTATAATTGGACATGTTCTTAGTAAAATGTATTATGTTTCTTTTGGCAGAGTTGTTTTCGCTTGTGTCTGTTCTCTAAAACCTCGAAGGGGAAGGTTTGATGTGACACCTCCGTCTGTTTTGGGGACAGTGATACAATCTTCATCTGAGCATGTCTGAACATTCAGGCTGAATCTGCTGTGTCAGTCATTTCTCTGGGTGAAAATAACCTGAGGTAAAACTGAAACCGCTGTCGGCCATTTCTAGTCCTTATTAGATCCGGGTATCAGAGGACACCTCAACATTCCAGTTACTCAGCTGTTCTTATCATTGTGTAACAAAATGTCCTAAGCTTGAAGGTCCAGGTACATCTGGCTCATGTGTCACGCAACCCAAGTAAGGGACTTAGAAGAACTGGATAAGTCAGGCTTAAAGATTAAAGATTGTTTCCATTAACTCATTCAACGGTCACAGTGCAGAACGATCTCACACAAAGTGGTGCAAACAGATCAGCGCCACTCACAGTCCGCGTTTCAACAAAATCACATGAATCCCAGAGTTCGATGAAACTGATTCATAAACTTAAAGAGAAACGATGGAAAAGGTGAGAGGGAAAAATAACTGGAGCTCCTAAGACAAAGACACAAACACAACCCACAGAGAGCGGGTGGTGTTGTATTAAAGCTAACAGTTAGATGGTGTAGTGGTAACATCGCCGCCCTCCAGTAGTGGCCCTTAGACCTCCTTACACTTACCCTGACTTTGACTCTCACTTGTAAGTTACTTTGGACAAAATGACTAAATGTTACGTAAATGACAGAAAACCAACCGTCCAATAGTCTGATCAACAGACAGAAATACCACAAACAGTCAAACTTTAAAAATAAGACGTCTATAGATAGAAAGACAGAAGTTTCAACATCTCAGCAGAGTAAACACCATCTGATCTGATATTTAACCTTTGTGGAGTCATGATATTGTCCTACCTGACATCACGTGTGTCAGCAGGTAGTGTTTGGTACGGGCTCTACTCAACTTTATAGGTTCTACGTCAGCTACAGCTGTGACGGTGTCCATCAGCTCCACACAGTCCAGTCCTGATGTCCCTTCACCAGCAATTTCACAGTTGTCTACTGTCCTAAGTCAGTAGACTTCATCCTAGACCCTCCATGATTACGTGCACAAAGCTTCTAATAGATGATGATAGTTTAAGTGGTGCACCCCCCACCTACCTACAGTACAAACAGACAGACGTCATTTTAATGATGTATATAAGAAGACTGCAGTGGAAACAAAAGACAGATGCTCCTGTCACATCGACAGGCTCAACGTTCGGACAAACGGGCCACAAACCAGCCTTCAAAGCAAAGTGTACTTTTGGGGAGAGAGGAGGGTGAAGGGGCACATGAGGAGAGAGTTGGAAAAGCAAAGGTCTAGGTCTGAACTTCAGAAGAGGACACTGGCTCACTCTCAGCATCCCCAAAATAGCAATTCTGATACAACTGAAATGTTTTTCCTCTTTCACAATAAATGAATAATAAATATGAAGAAATCACTGGAACGTTCCTAATTTGAATCTCTCTCTGTCAGAGTCAAACAACTGAGATATAACATCTTCAGAATCTGAACAGTAGCAGCAGAAAACGACTGATAAACTATATTTAGAGAAAATCTCTGTGAATCACCCCACCTGTCCTCCAGATCTCCCCACAGACATGATAATGAGCAAAATCCCCCATCTGTCATCTTGCTTACAGCAAACTCAACCCAAAAACTGTTGTCTGAACGAGCTAAATTTAATTCTGCTCTAATTAGTTTTGTGACAAGAGACTTCAGAGCAGGCTGGGCTGAGCCTGTGGTGATCAGAAACTAATCAATCATCAATCAGTCAGTCAGCCGTGTCTCTGAAAACCAGAAATCGTTAACATGTATAGAGAAGTAATGAGATGTCACACCAGGCGTTTCAGCTCTGTTATTAAAACAGCAAAGTAGGTACTTCTCCTCGTGCTGAGCACGTGTAGAGAACGGATGAGGCCAGGTTTAAAGAAGCCTGGTTTAGGGGAAGAACACTTTTTTGAACGCTTATCATCATTGTTGAAACATCATGTCAATAAATAAATAAAAGCAAATCAACTTTTAGAATAAACACCTTCAGTATTAGCAGTAGTTCAGCAGAGTGTCGCTGTGTTAATGTGTAAATACACGTTTAATGAAGAGCTGATCTTCTGTTTCAACTTAAACATTATTTTCATGTTCACTTTTTTGTACACTGAGCATCTCTGGCACAAACATTTTTATTTTCCTTTAGGGACACCAGTGGCCCTAAAAATAAATGTAAGCATTGGGGCCCTGGCTTCATTTTATTAACTCGCTCCCTCAGTGGCCACTGGTGGACTCAGCCTTGCTGACTATAACACAAATTAGACTGGCTATTTCTAGCCTGCTTGTCGCTACAGCAGATTTTAAAGTTGTAAAGAATTATGGCTCCAACTGTCAGGGTTTGTACCTGTTACCAATCCTCAGTGGGTCAGTGAATTAAAAAACAATTAACTAATAAACCCGGTATCTACAGTGTAGCTCACGTCAATATAATGTTTACTCTGAAAATCACTGCACTCATTCTGTCTTATTCTCTTGCAAGTACATGAGCGTACATGCTGTGCCTCCTCTCTCTCCCTCTCTCTGTACATTCCTTCCTTCTTCTAGGTCATCCATCATGGGAGGAGGCTGTATAGCCCAGGTCCTGATGGTCTCCCTGGTCATGTTCTGTCTGTTGCTTGTTAAGGTCTGCAGTCCATTCCTCTCTCGTATTTCCAGCTTTCCCAACCAGTCAAAGCAGATGACCGCCCACCCTGAGCCTGGTTCTGCAGGTGGGAGATTTTCCTCTCCAATGTTGCCCAGAGACTAGCATCGCAAACTGCAGGACTCCAACATCATTGTGTAGATGTTGCTGACAGTGAACATTTCCATGTATAAACTGTGATGATGCATAATTTATGAGAGAAGCACACTTACCCGCTCTGCCGACTGTGCCGTGCCAAAGAAGATGGGGATGAAGGCCAGCCAGATGATGCAGGTTGTATACATAGTAAATCCAATGGGTTTGGCCTCATTGAAGGTCTCTGGCACACTACGTGTCTTGATGGCATAAACAGTGCATGTGACCATCAAGAGGATGCTGTATCCCAACGAGCAGATGAGTGACAGGTCAGAGATGTCACACTTGAGGACTCCACGAGCATTCAGGGGATCCTGTGTGCGCTGCTCTCCATAATCCACGAAGGTGTGCGGTGGGTCGGCAGCAAACCACACAAAGACGCCCAGCAGCTGAACTGAGATGAGGGAGAAGGTGATGACCAGCTGGGAGGCAGGTGAGATGAAGCGGGGCGCCGTAACTGCCTTTTTACCCTGCTCAAAGATGCGGTGGATGCGGTTGGTCTTTGTGAGCAGTGCGGCGTAGCTGAAGCACATACCGAGGCCCAGGAAGATGCGGCGGAAGGAGCAGACGACAACATCAGGCGCAGCAATCATGGGAAAGGTGATGATGTAACACAGAAAGATGCCTGTCAGCAGCACATAGCTCATCTCCCGCCCAGAGGCACGCACAATGGGAGTGTCGTTGTAGCGCACAAAGGTGACGATGACGAACGTGGTGGCGATGATGCCCAAGACGGAGATGAAGACGGGCACCAGTGCCCAGGGGGAGTGCCACTCCAGCTTAATGATGGGGATAGGCTGGCAGCTGGTACGGTTCTGGTTGGGTCTCTTCTCATAGGAGCAGAGCTCGCAGGTGAACTCACTGGCTTGGAAGTGGTAACCCTCGCAGCGCTCACAGTGCCAGCAGCACGGGACGCCCTTCACCACCTTCTTCCTCTCGCCGGTCCGACACGGCAAGCTGCACACTGAGAGCGGCAGGGAGGTGTCGCCTGTGGTCCACTGCAGGGCCTCCATCTGAGGAGAGGAAGGAGAGAGGCCGGTCAACATTCACTTCAAACTGAACGAACAGTAAACTGTGGGTCTGTTTGTGTCCTTACGTTTAAAAAAAGCTGGTTGGTCCAGTGTCCGATGACCTTGTACTCTGCAGTTGACCTGTTGTTGATCTGATACTGGAAGATGTCGTAGCGCCCTGGAGCGTCCCCGTTCTCGTTAAAGGTGACAGGAGTCCCCGCACTTCCTGTAAAAACACAGGGCAAACAAACAACTCTGGGGTCAGATGTTGTCATCGGACATAACTTCACCAAGCACCTCCTGGTTTGTCATCATGTCCTGACTTTCTTTTTAGCTCACGAGTTCAACCAGGGAGGCACCTGAATGTAAATCTGGGTTCATTTGCTCAAACGACTGGTGCTGGCAGAACAGTCTAAATAACACAGCAGAAGTTTCTTTTACTACACAGTAAATCTGGAGCATCCAGGGTTCCTAAGCGTCTGGGGCCCCTGGGAAGTTACCTGATTTTCTTACTTGGATAATCCAGCCTGGTTTTGACTGCTTCACTTGTCAGTATGATGTGCACAGTGAATCAGAAGACATGAGAAATGATGCAGCCAGATGAGGCCGGTGTGTGTTGCACTACAGTGAAATGTGACAGATGTGTCTCCACCCTCTTTGTTGTCTTTTAAAGCAGCCGGCGTCTGTTTCCTCTAGTTTTTTCCTGATATTGTCTCAAGATTTTCTCTCTCAGTCTGACTCATCTTAACACAGGTTTCCCTCTGGCCTGAGACCAGACAACTACAAAGACATCTTGCTGCCATATGGACTAAATAAATACCCTTCTGCCAACTTAAAATGACTGACACTAATACAAAATTATCTTAACGCAGACACTGTGATCTCTAATGGTGATTGTAGGCAGACTCATGGTTGCTGTCCTGCACAGTCCAGCTAATTGTTACTTAGCAAACAAACAAAATTTAAATTTTCACACTTAAGTGTGAAATTTTAATCCAGTTACTTGGTCATTTGTGCACTGTTAAGACGATATGTCACACAATTTCTGTGAGGAAAGAAAATCAAATGTTTCATGAGCAACAAGCAAATGTACTCATATCTACCAGCTCCATGCAGGTGACCGTAGCAGGTACACGCAGAGCCATTTGCATTGTTTTTGGACTGGGGGGAAACCCACGCAGGCTCGGGAAGAACATACAAACTCCACACAGATGTGATTAAACCCAGAGTCTTGTTGCTGCACCACCATCTAACATTAGTACGACTATATTATCAGCATATTTGGCCACATGGGCTATGAAATGATTTCCCAAACATTCAGTTCTTCCTTCTTCCTAAACTGTCCTCTGTCTCTTTTTTTCCAGCTACTGTGTCCACTGTGCTGTGCTCATACAGTAGTGCTGTATTACACGCCACAGGGCAAATTTAACAGTGGGGACAGCCGTCTTGGAGCTGCTGAAGCAGAGCGGAAGAGCAGCAGATTGGAGCTAAAGAGCAGAACAACATAAAAAAAAACCAGATTCATAATGAAGTGAGTGGGCAGTGGTTTGATTCTCGCTCCTAACCCGATTTCCTTCTTCAACATGAATAAAACCATCACAAATCACATCAGCATGGTGATGAATCACCGCAGCTCGCCGCAGGATGTAGAACTCCCTCTGCCTTCCACCACCCCTGCCCGCCCCTCCCTTCCCCACTCCACTTCATTGCACTTCAGAGAATCTGTGTTGATACTGAATTAACATCCTCGCTCCACGTTATTTCCAAACATGGTAATTGTGATAACTTGATGTGACACATGCAGGAGCATTGTCATTAAACACAATGAGATGACCCACAAACAAACAATCTGTTCTTTAGGATAAGAAGCAGATGTGAGAATAATCCAGAATCTGAATTAAAGAGACATTTGCTCATTTACATTAAACAAAACATATTTTACATTTGGAAATTAACACAGAAAATCACTGCATACTTTCCATCTGACGTCTATTACTAATAAATTCTGTCTAATTCCAGAACCTGCTTAGGAACCATCATGTTTTTAAGTTATCTTTGGTGTCAAAGGAATCCACTGATTTATTAAAAACAGGAACCGCTAACAGCTAATTTAACCACCACATTTCAAAATGCAGACAGATCTTTTCAGAGTGCATTATAGTAGAAAAATATTCTTCTCTTAGCTGTAGACGACTAACTGTTAGATCTTAGTGAGATCATATTTCTCCTATGTTAGCTTCTCTCCATTGGCTCCCTGTAAAATCCAGAATTGAATTTAAAATTCTTCTCC
The DNA here is from genome assembly GCF_900324465.2 of Anabas testudineus. Taxonomy (NCBI): domain Eukaryota; kingdom Metazoa; phylum Chordata; class Actinopteri; order Anabantiformes; family Anabantidae; genus Anabas; species Anabas testudineus. The sequence goes on along the minus strand of NC_046615.1, from coordinate 22,649,222 downwards.
TCAAATATAAACCACTTAATAATCAAGCTCCATCTCATCTTAAAGACCTCATAGTTCCATATTTTCCCAGCAGAACTCCCTGTTCCGTCCAACCGGTCGAGGCAGATGGCTGCCCACCCTAAGCTGGTTCTGCTGGTTTCTTCTGTTAGAGAGTACATCCTCTCCACTGTCACCCAGTACTGCTCTACAGGTACTGCAGTTTTTGTCTCATGCTTTCTAATATGACCTCTTGAGACTTTATTTTCAGGCTGCTGACACTTTCCTCCTACTGCTCTAAGCACTTTGTCAGCAAATCACAACAGAAAGAGACGTGATCCTCTATTAATCCACCTGTTTGACCCGAATAGATCAGACAGCTGCAGCTCTTCTTCGCTTTGCTCACAGGAAGTGAGTAGCACTCTGAAACATAATGGAACAAGGTTCTCTGAGTTTTATTGAACTGATCTCCTGTATCATTTGCTTTCAGGGACCTTGGAGGATGGCATGGGCCCCAGAATGGATGAGGTGTCTTGAGGATATTACATCTGAATGTACACTTTCTGCTACCTCTGCACCTGTCCTTTACATTTACTCTCATTCCTTCACTCCTTGTTTTACTGTCTTCCACTTCATTCACACATCTCAGTCTCACACTATCAATTAATCAAAGGTGAATATTACAATTCACATTCTGTAACTAAATTATATTCATATTTATTTTGTTAGGTGACATAATCAGAGCAGAACAAAGGTGATTGATGAACTACAATTAAATCATCAATATACCATTATTTTCTGTTTCTTAAAATATGTGATTGAGAACAACAAAATATATTCTAATCTATTATCTACTATACTATGGATGCACATTGCCTCCACAAACAAAAACTGTATGTGTGTGACTGTGCAGACAAACCTATGAACTTAAAGATCAGGTTTGCCCTGGTGTTCTAGTTCTTGGCGACAGCGTCCCACTTCAACATCTGGATGCTTATCTCTCTGCAGAAAAACACACTGTTTGGAAGAATGTCGAACTACTTGAACAATGAGGAGACATCTCCTCTTTCCACTGTTCCTCAGTTTATAAAGGCTGTACTGTATATCTGAATTGAAGTCACAGCAGGAGATCAGCTCCTCACATATTCATGACTTCACTCACCTACAGTTCCTTCCCCCTCTTTCTCCCCCTCTACCACTAATCTGACTGTCAAGGGTTTTTCCTCTCGTGCTGTGGGGCTAGGTCGTGCTGCAGCCCCCTTAAAATGGCAACAACAAGCTGTTATCATCTCTTAGTAAGCATCGCTTTCCAAATCAATCAGTGGGGAATCTCCCTGGCGTCCTCCCCGCCGCTCTCCCCCGCTCTGCTGATCGTGTCCAAACAGGACGTTATTACAAAGGCCTCATGCAGATGGCGTTAGCACGACAAGCACTAACATTAGCACAAGTGTCTCGAATAATAAATAAGCACATGAGCGATTGGCACACGATTACCCTCCCCCCACCCCCCCGGCTGCTGCCACCATACATGCTGCTTTTTCCTGGATGCACCACATTTGATGTAACACAGCTGCCTCACGTTCAGAGAGGTGACGCAGAATAAAACAAAGAAGCAGCTCGAGTTTGATTTGTATGTCAGCGTTTGATGTATGTGAAGGTTCAACCAAGCATCATGACGTTCACAGATCCACTCTGGAAAACCCCAAACACAATGCGACGTGTGTGTGTAGGACTTGATAAGCTCAATCAGGCTCAAACCACGCATGAGCAATATACTGCTCAGCCAGGGTTCAGCAGCGATGCACCTGTGCTGCTGCAGCACACAAACTAAACCCTGCACATTCACTGACGGGTTCTGAGAGTCTGGATGTGGTCTGATAGCTGGACCCACTTTGGACACTGTGTTTCGTTAAGCTGAGGGTCTTTCTCCTCTCTGTGTGTGACACTATAGACATCAATAAACATAAACTCCTCCACTCCAACCATGCAGGTTTGGTTAATTAGTGAGTTATTAGTTACTTGTCTCTATCTGTTAACTCTAGATGAGTTGATGGGTGATTTGGCTTCAGTTAACCTGCAGCCCTCCACACAGGGTACTTAGTAAAGCTAATGGATGAATGACAGAATGTCAAGTCTATCTACCATCCAGTACGATGAAGTAAGGACCAATAAGTAATAACAAGCTAACAGTAATAATATAATAATTATTGCCAGTGTTACATCTTATCCTGTGAACCCTCAGATTCTGCGACCTGTAACAATGCAACAAAATCATCTTCACATAACTGATTAACTACTCAAACAGTTTCTGCCTGTAACATTAGTATGGTTTTTAAATCCTAGATCAGCAGAGTCGCACAGGATCCTGAAAATCTAAAGCTAAGATACAGAGATCCTGAATCTTGAAGGTTTCTCTTCCAGGTTTTCATCTGAAATGCGACTAATCTGCCAGACTTTGCTTTAACTCACTGAACAAGGCAACAAACTGTTGAGCGTTTAAAAAGCACAACATGCCGTCCTGAACCCGGCTTTAACTGAGCACAGATTTACTGTTTCAGCCCTGCGGGTGAAATTCACTGCTGATTCAATGTTTAATGTCTCTCCTCCTCCTGCAGAAATAACACCTAGCAGCTCTTCACATCCATCAGGCCAGGCGCAAAGATGAATCCCTGAGAGCTCAACACATCAGCCACAAAATCTGCTCCATCTCCTCCCCTCTCTGTTTCATTTTTGTGTCCTATATCTCTCTGTGCTGAGGGGTGCGGCGCTTATATACTGTATAAGGGAAAGTCTTCGCTCTGACTTATTATTTAGCAGAGGATCACAGTGGAGTGTTTCCTTATTCATCGATGCAGTTGTAGTTAGATTTTATTCAGTTTTTACTTCATTAATTTTATTTACTCTTCAGCCAAAGGAGATTGTCGTGACTCTAAAACAATGTATTTTAAACATGTTGAAATTGCAGGAGTTTAGTTCAGATCAAACTCTCAACGGTGAAAATGATGAAAAAGAAAATGTCGCTTTAATAATTAATGAAAATAAGGCCAAAGATCTCTGTCAGCTACAGCAGCGACTTGGTTTCAAATGAAAACAGCACAGGAAAGATTACAGTAACTGAGATGTAGCTGAGATATAATAAAAACAATAATGTAGATTTTTTTTATTTTATTTGTTTAGAAACTTCTCTATTGTGACTTTGATATTGTTCTTGTTAAATCTGTGGTGTCATCCACAATATACAAATTCCAACCAATAAAAAAGTCCACTCATCAGAAAAGTTGGAATTAGGTTCAGGATACACACTTATCACAGGATCATTTCATAGCATTCATTTGTCATTTGCACCTGATTTATTCGAGGTAAATGGAGGTTTGAGTGGAATCACGCTGCGCTCTGCTGCACTTCACTATATATTTATATAGATGGAGGAGAGGCTCTAGGACATGAAGCCCTTTAGCACAATATTCCCTGTTATTTCTGTGCAGGTGCTACTATAGAAGTTGCCTATGTTGATGATAATCTAATTATAATAATCGGCTCCATTTGCGTCACCGCTTAGCACCAAAATACACAGACAGGCAAAACTAAAAGGAAACCGCTGTGACACTCGTCACTATAATCAGCAGCCCAGTTAGAGGCGTCGCACTTGCTCACTTTTTACTTGCTTAGCCTCTTAATAGCGTCGTCTGTGCAGCATTATTACAGTTAGTGTTTTACTGATTGAAGGAATGCTGTGCAATGATACATTATACTGCATTTAAAGGCCCATGTAATAATTGAGAATTTATTTTCAGACCACCTCTCTTTGTGTAGTCACAAAGCTGCAATAAATGTTCATGTGGAAAACTGTTTTCTGCAGAGACAAAGGACGAATTTAAAAAGTTTGCTCCAGTTTAATATCCTCAGTCTGCTGGTTTGGTTTCCTCTGTTTTTCTCCCCTTCTTTTTCTTGTAGTGGCTTCTTTAGTAATTTGTTCTGGATTATCCAGTGGCTTTAGTTTCATTAGGAGACCTTTGAGGGAGTTTGGTTTGGCATTATGTGATTATTTTGTGTATTTAAATGGTGTCTGAGAAAATCAACAATCACACTCACCTTGAAATAAAAAAGTCCCATTCAGCTTCAGCGGGAGTGAAGAAACTAAAGAATGTGTCTGGAACATGTGTTTTTATTTTCTGCTTTAAATGAGACAAATTCTCCTCACTGAGTCATGAAAAGGAAGTCAGCCTTGGCGATAAATGCCAGCGTTCAGAAGTAAGAGGAGGAAAATGGGTTTTATTAAAGCTTTTGTGAAAGCAACAAATGGCCTTGATTCAACCAGAAGAGAAAGTTCATCTCACATGTGAACGCACAGGGACGTGACATAAGCACAGCGGAAGAAAACCAAACAAACGCTCCCACGCTGGGGTGTTTTCATGTGTTTAGAACCACGACGTATCGATCATAACCGGAGTAGATGTGTGTTGATTATGATGATTGAGGGGCGTGGCACAGCAGCCGAGCAGTAATTGGTGGTTCGATTCCCAGCTGCTCCGTGTGTCCTTGTGCAATCATTCATCCCAACCACACATTTTGAGAGGAGGCTGTTTCAGCCACAGTAACATATTTGAGTTGTCTCTAGGTTTGAGAGTCCAGTCCACTGTTTACCTAAACAAATATCGATTAAAAATGAATCTGAATTGGTTTAAAAGAGAATGTGACGTAGCACGACGGGCTAGAGAGAAGATGTATGACTCTGCTGGAGTAGTTGAACGACACAAACACACGAGTGATGCTGTTTAGTTAGTTTTGTTGTTGTTGTCTTTTATCCTTTTAAACAACAATCTGGCAACATTTGTCATTTTAACTGCTGAAAGCAACAGAGAGCCAAAGTCAATAAGTCACATCTGGGATAGCCTCCAATGCTAATGGGGGCAGGAGATGAATGAGTAGGTGGAGTGGAGTTGCTGGTTTGGAGTCTCAAGCTCGCAATAGACTGATTTCCAGAACGTGCATGTTGCAGCTTTAAAGATGCAGAATCAACCCCAGTTGTATCATATCCTACTCTAAAATCAGCCTTTGTACCACTTTAACAATCATATATTTGATGAAGAATTATTGCTTTTATGCTACTTAACATCTAAAATAACTTAAAGATCAACGTTTTAAATTCGTCTCAAAAATGAGACATTTACAGCAGACAGTACGAACCAATCAGGGTGCAGCATTTTACTTGTGTTTACTCAGCATTATCTATATAGGGTAATATGAGGACATTATATATATGACATAGCATCAGGTAACATTAAGAAAGCAGCTATCTTAAGCTAAATGTGCCTTGGTGCTGTTATCTGTGACTTCATACTCTACAGCTGTGTGTGTGACATATCATCAGACTGCAGCAGCTCCTACTGAGTAGAGAATAAAGAATGTGGAAACAGGAGGGAATAAGACTTGGCCACCGTATTTGGTGTTTAATAATGAGTGGAAGATTCCCCGTCGACGGTGTCAGCATTCACACTTTCTGCTGACATTGGCCTCCACCCGCCGGGAGGTTGACTACGACGAGAAGAGGTTGGAACGCAACAGCAAGGAAGAGAGGGAAGATGGAGAAAAGGAGGAAGGAAGAAGAGGTTAATGAGGAAGTGATGAGTCATGTCCTCTGGTGATGAGATGGGGGAAAATGGCACCTGGAGAACACCTGATGGTTTCTCCTTTCTGAATCGTCTCGTCTTCCTCAGTGTTTCTCCATCTTTTCCAGCCGTGATCTACTTCCTGCTTCACCTCACATTCATGACTCCAGCCATTCGCTTACTCGTTATTTGTTTTGATCTCTCTAATCTCGACATTCCTGATGCATTTTCATTAGACCTTATGTAGAACTATCAGTCTGCACCTGAACCCACAAACAAAATCAGTCTGTAACAGCTACAAATCACTAGACACACATTTTAGTTCTTTTTAGTTCATCTACCATGATCTGAATTATAAAAACATCAAGTTTCCACTCACTAAAAGGAAATAAAATGTTTGTTTTCTGGTCATGGTTCATTAATAAAACCCTAACCGCCTGTGAGATGTCTCTCCGGCTTGGCTTCTGACAGCACTACTATCTGTAACCGTGCTCACAGACGGAGCTGTATCACAGTCAGGAGATGTTTAGCATTCAGCACCAGAGCTGAGAACATCAGAGCAGCAAGAAAAGTAAAAGAAAAAGAAAGTAAAGAAACAGTCCGTGCACATCACCGCTCTGCCCTTCTTTTCTGTTGTGCTTCTCTATTTGCACTACAGTTAGGAACTTCTGAACAAGACTTCATTTGTAAAACTTTGTTGCTGCGCTGTTTCGCTGTGTTGCATAATGTAAAGTGAATAAAGACATCTGATGCTTCCTCTGACAACCTGGGTTAGAGTCTCCATCAATATAAAACACTTTAAAAAAACCTTTCCCTACGTAAATGTCTATATATCTAAAAACAGCACAGTGAAGTCATACTGTACGTTTCTCTAGCAAATAGAGGAATTAGTGTGATGTTCAACATTTACATTATTAGATATTATTCATCTGGAAAATACCTCATATATAATGATGATGATGACAGAGACCTAACATCAGCTCTTACCGTTGAAGCTGACGGCACGGATGTGGGCCAGCAGCTCTTTGCCATCGATGTTGGCCATGCGTGGACACAGGCCGGGGTATCCTGCACAGTGCTCGCGGTGTATTTGGTGAAGCGCGTGTGCCATGGCGTATACAGCATCCATCACAAACTGCACCTTCCCCTCCTGCTCGTAAGTGGAGTCACGGCCGACTTTCTCCAGACCTGAAAAAGAAACAAAGAGGTGTCAAACTGATAAAAACTGACAGACTGAAAGTCACCAAACTTCATTTAACAGGATCAAGAGCTCCGGACCAGCTGCTGAGGGGAAGACGATGGTAACAGCTTCAAAGTCAAGACTTTCACTCTTTAATATCTATAGTGATGAAAAAAAAATAAATAAATATATATATATATATATTTTATTTATTTATATGTTCCTCTTTTGCCTTTACAGATGTCTTCTTGCCTTCAAGCTCGGCTCCTCTTCCACAGACCTGGGAGCTCCAGGGTCCTACACAGTATCTTAGCTGCTCCTTGGACCGCACTCGTCTGGACAGAGAGCTCAGATGTCCCAGTTTGGGGGTCATAGCCCCCAGTGTTCCTCTTTCCACATCTTCTCTTGTCTCTCTCTCAGCTCTTTGTACTATAAGCTACCTTTGATCCTTCTTCCTGATGGTCCCATCATTTGCGATTGTTTCATCTATCACTATGTCCGGTTGGTTTGTCCATCGTAGGATCACAGACATCAAATAAGGTAATGAGTATATAATATATTTTACCAAATAAGTAATTTATATTACAGCATCTCATAATTCTGAAAAACAAATGTTGTAAATGTACAAACTTTTCTTCTACAAATATTTTTGTAACTTTGAGATATAAATGATAATTAATAATAGAAGTTATGATTTTCTTATTATTATTTGTTCCTTGTTGAACACATTGAGTTTCCATACAGTGTGTTCCTGAGGGGTTCATCATCTGGGGATCTCAGATCAAATCACCCACAGGCTAATTAATCAATTAATCATCATCATTGTTAAGTTTGAGGGAAGAATATGAAAAAAACATCAAACATTTAAGAACAGTCAGAGTCCAGCTCTCTCTGCCTCCGTGTTTCCGTTTCTTTTGCCGTCTTAAGGTGTCAGAGTTTGTCCTTGCCGCCAGGCAGAAAGTAACTCACCAAGGATTATGGGAACGTGAAATTAGACACTTTTCCTGTTCCTAAGCCATTATCATAAAAAATACATTGGGCACCATCTCATTAGCCATGATTAAATAACAATGTGGAGAAGACAGAGTCGTATTTTATTTGAAAACTGTGTAAAGACCAAAAATTTTCACTGAGTAATTATCGTTATTAGAGTCGTGCGCCATCGGCAGCAAAGCGAAGAGGAAGGAGAAAGAAAGGTGGAGGAAACTAACTGCTGGACTGGAACTTCCATCAACAGACAAGACTCCTCTGGATTAATAGAAGCTTAGAAATGAAATCCAATTTAATTTTAATAGCAGGCAGGCGGTGGGAGATCTGTCCGAGGGGAGACATTTTCTCCAGCAGTAAAGACTGATTACACGTCTGTATGGCGGTAATGAATGAGCCTCGAATGGCGAGCAGAGAGCCAAGCATGTCAAACAGCCAAGGCAGAGCGGAGATGTACGGCCGACCTGTAGATTATCACTGCTTGCTGAAGATGAGTGTCTCCTCAATATTTAAAGAATTCAAAGTTCAAATGTTGCCTGAATGCAGCATTTTACAGCTTCGTTGAATTCAGGAAGCTTGGAGTTCAGTCTGAAGGTTTTCTGTCCACCCTGAAGAAAAGGCTTTCAGTTTGCTGGAAAATAGGTGAAAAGCTGAAGGAACGTACTTTCTAGTTGCAGGAGGTGTCGTTATCTTTCATTTCTATTCTGATTTGTTTTAAACACCTACTGAATGTGCAAATTTACGAAGCTTTACAGTGAGTTTGAGCTTATTTTCTACAGACCTCACTGCTCAGGTTCACTTAGGCAAAGCTCTAAAACACTAAACACTAAATGCTCAGCAGCAAACACTAGACACAGTCACAGAGAATATTTGGAGCATTTAGCAGCTAAAGAGCTAAATGCTGATGGTATGCCCCTGTTGTTCTTACTTGTTTGCATTGTCCCCAAGTGATTGCACCTTCGAAAGGTTCCAGAAGACTTGGTTTGGAATAAAAATAGCAGCTGCTGATTGGACCTAAAGCTGTAAAACAGATGTAGTGAAGGAAACTCAACTAACTATTGGTAAAAGTAAAGGAAAGTAAAAGTAAAAGTAAAAGTAACATAATTTGGATCAAAAAGATTTAACGACAATCTGTTTTTTTGTTCTCTGGAACTAACTGATGTTCACTAGTGTTGATGTCAAAGCAGCATAAGAACACAACACTACTGTACCTCCAGTGATTTAACAGCTGCTCATTTCATTTTTAAAGAGGCTATTAAGTCAAACAAAAGCCTCATTAATTATTCATCATCGTCCCCCCGAAAAACGTTATGAATGAACACGATTTAAGACAAAATATGAACAGTGCACAGCACGTTTGCCCAGGTGGAAACCAGCCACAATGTCATTGCCCTCCATGTTTGCTAACGAGCTTTGACGCTTGATGATGCTGATGATGATGAAACTCGAACACTGACGGAGGTGAGGCGGCGTGCTCACCAGACAGCTTCATCACAGCTGCTGGCATTTCAATTACACTTCACTTAGAGGGTAAATTTAATTTCTTCCCAACAGGAAGAATGTGCTTCTGTCAGTCTCTCTCTCGCACAGGCGGCCTTCTGTTTCAATTAGATTTAGAAATTAGATAAACAGCAAACTAATTACAGAGGTTACCAGTGACGGGATGAGTTTGGGGGAAACCTGCCGCTCTGTGGCTCCTCAAACACCTGAATATATTTACATTAATAGAGTCTCTTTATTGGCTTTGCTGTTTACGAGTACCAGCCTCTGTCAGCCTCATCAGCAGAGGATTAATAGAGATATTTTCTCACATCACTGATTCTGAGAGTGATAAAGACATGATTATTCATCTTGTGCTTATCTTCCTGTTTAAGAAGTGATTTACATATATAGAACAAACTGAATATCAAACTGAAAAATGTAACCCGAGTACACCTGAAGAAACCCGAGATAAATCCTCAGTTCTTGTTATTTTAGGTTTTTATTCAGACTCTATCAAAGTTTCAAATCTTAGCTATGAAATATTCTTTCAAGTCCTAAATCAAGTCCAACTAAATAATACAGGTAAGTGAAACCACAGGTGCAGAAGTCCTAGACAGCTAAGTTTTAATTTCACCCCAACAGGTCCTGGTTTCAGTCCCAAGTCAAGATGTGGTGAAAAATCTAACGGTCCCAGTCTCAAGCTAAGATTAAAATGTCCAGACAACATGTCCCAAACCAAGAGCGGTAAGTTCAGTGGAAAGAACCCAGTCACTGGTCAAACACTAAGTCCTAAGACTCAAATCAAGATGATTAGGTCAATAACAGGCACTAAGTCAAGAGCACACAGCCCACAGTCCCGTGTCGAAGTTGGTAAGTGCTTATTCAAGCCCCAAGTCAAACTTGTTAAGGCCAGAGACAGGTCCAGAGACAGGTATAGATCAGATCACATGAGATCCGTTTAGATCAGATCAGATCAGATCAGATCATATCAGATCATATCAGTTTGTTCTCTGCAGCTCCACACAGGCCTTTCACACACTGAGAAACAAAAACCTTCTCACAGCCATGTCCTTCCTGAGTGCCGCTCAACACTTCAGTTGTTTTGTCTCTGATATGGAGGCAGCATTTCTCCTTCACAAACCATTTCTGCTTTCAGACAGAAGAAAGAAAACACCCGGTCTCTGCCACTGCCGGCCTTGTCGCTGCTGAAGTTACTAAACTGAACAAAAGCAGCACTGAGGGAAAAAAAAACATCTACACGAGAAAACACAAAGAGGAGTTCAAATGCAAATCTGACTTTACATATGCGCTCGGTGCATTTCAAAAAGAGCTGCAACAGATAGGACAACAGAAGGAATAGTGTTGTTAAAAGGCAAGAATGCAATGGGGCTCTTAACTCAGCAAACACGTCGTTAAACAAAGCAGAACACAATCAAATATTCATGTTGTCTGGTGAAAGTGTGTTTGTGGAGTCCCTCGGTAAAAGAGTGAAAAACAGAAAAAGTTTCCCCAGAATAAAAGAAACTCTTTGTCCTCCACAACTCTTAATTCACTTCCTGCAGACACATCTGCTTTTCTTAAAAGACATGAAACTGTCCAACACCAAGCCACAAATAAATGAAAATGTGTGAGTACACCCCCGTAGTAAAGCTAAAAGAAGGTTGAAGAAGCTTGAACCATAAAGAACTAACATCACAGCAGCTCTGTTGAGTCCATCTGAACTCTTCCTTTTATGTGGCGACTGAGGATTCAATGACTGTGATACCTTTTAAAGTTTAATAGTTTTATTGTGTTATCTGTTTTATCTGTGCAGTACTACTAAGAAGAAGAAGAAGAAGAAGAAGAAGAAGAAGAAGAAGAAGAAGAAGAAGAAGAAATGGGTGTATATATGTATATAATTACATTTCAGGGCACAGGATGTCCCTCTATGGGGTTGTATTATTGCAGGAGTCTCCTCTATCTCTTCATATAAAGTAATCCAGCGTATTCAGAACTTACTGTAACTATCATTCCTGGCTTATATGTGTCGACTGTAAACTGTTGATCAAATTGATCGATTGGTATATTGATCTGCAGGAGGAGAGGTTATGAGATCAACAAAAACATCCCCCTGGAGAACAAGACTTTAGCTGTGATATTTATGGAAATCCGTCCTGGACTTTGAAAGACTCTGAACTACAGTGTTCCCTGTGAGATCCTCTTTGAAGGATATGAAAACGCTTGTCAAACCCGAATCAGGTGCTCAAATGACAAACATGTTGCCATGATCCAAACAAGCCTCTGTTTGCTGCTGTCTGCGCACAAACAAACACAACACTAATTATAGATCGCAATCAATGGAAGGCTGACAGAGAAGCTATCGACTGGAGGCTGCAGAGATCGGGGACGTCTTTGAGCCTCCAAGGTCCAGATCTCGACCTTCAAAGAGAAAGAGGAGCTTGACTGGAAAAATGATCTGAGACAGTTTTTCAGACTGATACGCAGAAAACGGGATTTTCTGGGAGCTCTGCAGTTTGCTTCACTTTACCCAGCATGCACCAGAATCCTTTCATAATCTATTCAATCAGACTTCAGGGGACAATTAATGGATAAATCAGTGCAATTAATACAAGGTTGTTTTTTTAATTGGTTGTGTAACTGCATGTTTATGGGTTTGGAAGGAAGCAAGTGGTTCTAGTTTGGGGGGGATACATGCACTGTATAGAGATGGTATCTCTGCATCAGATGATGTCATTTGGAGGAGTTCTGAAAGGGAAACGATTCAGGATTAAAACACTATCCAAGACTTTAACGCGACACCTATAAGGAAGACATTTCAGGGTATGTTACTATGGGTCATATCAGATGATAGGGACAAGTGGACGAGGTGCTCAGAAGCAGCGACAGCTGCAAAGGGGCGGCACAGTTGAGCAGCGGCGTTATTCCCGAGCGGTGTCTGACTGAACGTTTACCTCAGACCTCAGGCCACCATGTCTCATGGATATTTAATCCTTCTAATTAATTACAATTGATGAGTGGGCCTTTCCTGGTGCCCTCTGGGGAGACTGTACTAAATGTGCTCTAATTTCCAGCCGGTGAGATGCTCCTGAGGAGGCTTTTCTTCTCTTCTGGAAGGTTTGAAGCTTCCGTGCTGCAGAGATGCTTGATGATGAAAATACCAACCCACTGTTTCAAACCCAAAGGGATGAGTACAGTGTGGGATGTTTTAGATTTTGGGCTCTACTGGAATAGCAATCAGTGCGCTGTATAAGATTATAACGTGGCATATTTTCCCATGTGGGATAACAAAAGTAAAACATTCATTTCTTCTCAGCCCCATATTTCATATTGTTTTCATAGATACATTTATTCATTCTCTCTGGAAAACTTGCAACACTACAAATGACATTTATATCATTTTTAAATCTAAATTGGTCTTAGTGGAAATGTAACAGCACCTCCTTTTTTCAAATCATCATATGAAGAAACATTTTATAATTATAAAAGCTGCACTCACATGTTTTTATGGGAGATGTATCTGCAACTAGATTAACTTTTCTATCAAAGATCTAAAATCAATTAACTTTTACTTGAATATTTCAATCTGAGGCTGTAATAATCTAGTTATAATCTGGATTTGTGCGGAACCATTTTTACCAAACAGACTCTTTTTATTCCAGCTGCAGCAGAAAACTTTACAGTTAGCAGACATAGAAAAGTCTGAGTTGACTTTATCTGTACATTAGTAAAAAATATCATGCATATTAACTCTTATGAGCTGTGTTTCTTTTCATGATGTAGAGCAGAAAAACCTTCAGTGTGACACAGAACCCAGGCTGAACAGCTGTGATCAGGGTCAGTTGATTCAGAACCGGTCGTTGCTTTGATAAAGTGAAGATGTTTGTCTTTTTTCCTGCCTCCTGAAGTGAATGAATATGACCACAGGGGTTATTAAGGTCCTGATTTCAGATGATTTAGAGGCTCCAGGTTAGAGCTGCTGCAGGACGCCTCTCAGATAAATGTTCAGACGACCAGGCTGTTTGTGTTTTCTTGAGCTCCACTACTGTAACACAGGAACTCACAGAGATATGTGAGGCTTTCTTTATTAGACTAAAACAAATATGATGTGTGAAAATATGACACGATGGAACCTCACATACACTGTCCGTCAAGAAAAAAAAAAGAGCCTCCCATTAGATAATTAGTGTATGGATGATCATGCTTCTGCTAGAAACAAGTTATTGAACCTGAACTGATGCAGTGAGTAGCTTCTCATTTCTTAAACAACCGTGTGTGAAGACTCATCCTGTGGTCGTGGAAAAGATGTTAATATGTTTCAGAAGGGTCAAATTATTGACATGGAACAAAGAAAACATCTAAAGGGATTGATGAAACTACTAAAACTGGGTTAGGAACTGTCCAATGTATTATTATTATTATTACAAGATCTTGGAGGAAAAAAAAATTTGACGCTACTCTGGAATAAATGTTGAGACATTACAGAGACTTATTGAAACGTTAACACAGTGATGTGTGTAATGTGTGCTGTAATCTAAGGTACAGGCAACAAAATATTAGAGTGTGTGAGTGTATGTTTTTGGACGGGCAAAGTATGATTCAAGACACACACACACACACACACACACACACACACACACACACACACACACACACACACACACACACAGAGCTAACAGCTCTATACGGCTCTAAAAGACTCTGCAAACACCCACACATGCAGGTGGAAGCTTACCTGCTGACTCAGCTGTTTGTATGTCTGTGTGATGACTCTGCTACAAAACTCAATCTGGAGCCTTTAACACAACCAGTTGAGAGCTGCATCCTGACAGCAGCAGCAGCCTGATCAAAGCAGCCACTGAGTCCAGGTAAATACTCGCAGCGTTATCAGAGCAGCAGCTGGGACGCAGCAGCTATTCTCAGAGCGCTGACGCTGTTGTTCTGCTGTTTCGCTCCTGTCTGCAGCTGGCTGGAGGAGATTCTTGACTGCATTTACCCAGCACCTTCTACAAATCCCGTTTCGCGCATCGCACATGTTTGTTAAGGGATTGGGCCCTCGGTGGCCCCTTGTTCTACAATGAAGGTCCCCCTGAATGAGACAGGATTACATGCTGCTGCTGGGACTCTGCTGTCAGCACACAGAGACTCAGCAGATGAGAACTGGACTAGATCAGGGAAAAGAAAAAGGAAAAGTTCTTCTAACTCTAATGTACCTTTGTACATCTCCTTTCAGCTGCGGCCTGAATCCGTCAGAATGAGGTTAGAAGAAGAAGAAGAAGAAGCAATTTGTCATCACATTGTAGACACCACAAGAATCAGAGAAGCTTCTTTCTTTTCTAAAGTTCAATGTAACTGGTGTCAAATATTTTTGATATATGAACCAACTCCCATCTCAGCTGTCAGCTGTCATCATATTTACCAAATAAAAAGGATATTTTCACACTGTAGTGATCTCTTTAATTCAATTTTACAGTGTATAAGTGAAACAGGCCTAAACCTAACCATTAGTGCCTAATCAGGGTATTTTCAAGGTCGCACTCCGATGACGTGACGCAGGTCAGGGAGTGCAGTTTAATCCATCATTAGGATATAGAAAGAACATGGCTCATGTGTAAATCTGCCTAATGAACAGCTTCTCTAGTCTCCTTCAGGTGGCCTCCCTCACTAGTCCTCTTCTCACTCAGTTCTGGAGATGGCCTGTTGGTAGGAACTGCACAGATATACTGTTACTCAGCTGGCTGTAGTTTAACTCAGCTCTAACGAGTAATCCTCTGTATCTTACAAACACTCGTTAATATTCATTGTTACACTCAACTTGATTGAATGAACACTGGATTAATTACCGGCCGAGGCCGTCTGACGTTTCATGTCGCGGGGTTGAGAGCTCGGGGCCCAAAATGATTATCCAGCGTGTTAATTGTCAGTCTGTGGCGGTCGGTCACAAATCCAGCTCATGAATATAAATTGAGGTGAGGTTAAGTGTTGTGGAGCGGTCTGAGGAGACAACAGAACCTGTTAGCCCTCCAACACCAACCACCTCTCAGGTCCAAATATGCTTTGTCACCTGATCTTTGTCCTTGACTTTAAATATCTTTCTGAAATCATGCTGTACCAGATTTTACATTTACACTTTACTCAGCCAGGAACTCCACCTATGTGTTTCTAAGCAGCTAAGAGTGAGAAACTAATGGATTGTACACGAAGGAAACATCATTTAGCTCTGTTCTGAAGTAAGTGGTGTATAGTAATCTACACTATGGAAACATTTTGCACTGCTTTATTTCTGCACAGCACAGAATAGGCTTGCATGTACTTGCATTGCATGTAAAGTTTCTTGAGCTTGAAGAATGGCAATAACGTTAATCTTATTTTACTATAAAATCATCAATCGTTCACACAATGTGACAGGTCTCATATCAAAGAGAAATTCCAGGATTAGATGCACTGGAACATTCAGCATAACAAAGTAAATAAATGCTGAATCACCAGGTTTGCTTCCCCGCCTGCTCCTCCCTCATTGTCAAGAATAATGTATGTACAATTCTGCTGAATATGCTGCAGCACAGTTTTACATATTTAGAAATATTATAAAAGAACAAACAGCAAACATGGCTCCAAACAGCTTCACCTTCTGACCTACAGTACTGCACAGCTTGTCTTTATGACAACATGTTTACAGGGTATTTCATCACGCTGTCACCATCTGATGCCTCCATACCTTTAAAATATAAAACAGACATGGGTCTAATCAGGATGAGTGGTTGACAGATGAAACTATTAGCAGAAGACAGGAGGAAGAAAAATGCACCAGGTGCAGCATCAACAGCCGCGTAATGATTCTCATTACTTCAAATGTTCTTGTTGGAACAATGAGCTTCACAAATGAACAAAACAACACTAGATTCCTACTCCAATACAATTCACAAGCAAATGTTGTGTTTTTTACCCCACTACAAATTCTAATTAATTGGATTTTACATTTTCCTTAGTAGTAGTAACTACCAACTAACGTGTTTAAAGTAGTTCCACCTAAACCACCTCTAACTCTATATAATAATATATCTGTCATTTACTTAAGTGTCTTCTAAAAAGGGGTTTTGATGCAGGATATTCACCTGAATTAAGTATTTTTACACTGTGGCAATGTTTCCCTTGATTAATGATGAACTGTAAGTATATTTACTTGAGTACATACAATGTTGAGTAAATGTACTTCTGCTTTGCTCCAGTATTTTCATTTTACTGTCTATTTGTGCTTCCAGTACAAGTCAGACAGAACTGCTGTACTTTTTACTCTACTCTAAGTAATTTGCACCAGAAAAGTACAAAGTAAAGCAGTTTAAATCAACTCCACCTCAACCATCATGGAGAGAGCATCCTCTACAATGAAACCAGCCTGTAAGTCATCAGCACCTATAGGCAACACCCGCAGAACCCTCCACACACACTATCTCTGCAGCACAGAAAAAGACCAAGTTTTACTTTGTGTTTCTACCCTCTGAGCCTCCTCAGAACTGCTGAGTCAGCAGCAACATCCAAATCACTGCTGTGTAGTTTGGGGGCTTTTGACTCCAGGGAGTGAGCAGATTGACAGTAGAGGAACACATCAGATAGCCATGATGTGTTTTTGGTTGTAGCTGCAGGGGGAAGATATGTTCTTGGGGTAAAGGACAGAGTTTGAGTGAATTAACTTTCTCACTAAGTCATATCAGTTTATTTTATATCCTGAGATTACAGATCAGCCTAATGGGCTTCTTAGGTTAAAGAAACAGTTTGTGCTTCACTGCTGCCCACAGACAAAAAGACGGTAAGATAAGGCGAGGAGGAGACGGAAAGGAGAAGGAAAGAGGGAAGTAGATAAGTTAGAAAGAACAAAGAAAGAAGTAGAGAGGGTAGAAAAGGGAAAGGAGAAGTAGGGAAGAGAATCAAGATGTGGAAAAGGAAATAAAGAAAGGAGGAGGTAAGGAACAAACATCTGTTTTACCTTCAACCAATGTGTTTTCTTACCTGTGCATTTCTTGGGGCTGCCTGGCCTCTTGCCGTGCATCCCCAACTTACAGCCAAAGTTTTCCTCCCAGAACTCCGCGAACCACACGTTCCTGCGGTTGTTGGACAGAGAACGGCTCTTGAAGTACCGGTCAAACGCTGTCGAGAGAATAAAAAACATTTGAACAGCGGCGATCTCCCTCAAACTGTGATTAGGTTACCGCGACGCTTCGCCCCCTGTCCTCACCATCCACAGACGCCCTCTTGGGGAGGATGGTGACAGCACCTTCTGCCACCCGCTCCTGCTGGACCACGGGAGAGATCTTAGAGCCCCAGCTGTCAGAGCCCACCCACAGGAAGTGACCCGTCAGGTTCTGACGTTTTGCTGCATCTAGTATTCGCCTTAGAGGTCACAGGTGAGACAGGTGAGAGCGCACAGGGTCAGTCCTCACATACTGCTGAATATAAAGTTTTTTATATAACGTCTACAGCTCTGCTAATACCATCACAGTGACTACGCTAAAAGGCTGAGGTTAATAATCATAAAAAGAATAATAGTAATAGAGTTTAGCAAGTATGATGTTTACAGTGTTAGCATGCTAACACTGGCTAACTAGTACTATATCTATAATATCTACAATACTGGCTTTAAAAATGTAATAATATGGTCAAAAGGAGTATCAACAGCAAACACTTTTTAGATCTTACTTTATTTTACAAAATAATTAAATTCATAATGTGATCATAGTAATTTCAACCCTCAATAATAGCTAATAACTAATCTGTTCACATAGCAAAAGGTGAATATAATAATAATTATAATAAGATATTTTCATAAATCTGCAGAGACCCCCATCCACCTATTAATCTAATTACGTTTCAAAAATCAAACTTGTGTGTGTATGTGTTTGTACCGGATGTCGTCCTCGTTGGCGAACATGATGACAGCTCTGGCGTTAGGTGTCTCCAGCAAACGGAGCACGATCTTGTCGAACTCACCATGTCTCGGTTCCCGAGGAATCTTCAGAGACTGAGCGATGCACACTCCACCTGTGAGAAAGAGAAGGATGCTGAAAATCTACATAACAGGACCAGAACATAGTCTAGATGGTAACTGGGATTAGTTAACAGGGGTAAGTGTGCGTTCAAATTAAAACAACCAGTGCTGAGGACTGCATTTAAAATGGAATTCATTCAGGTAGTGACTCTGGAGCCACATGTGAGTTCAATATGTCTTTTGCAAGAGAAACAGCAGGACGAAAACAGAACACGGATAACACACACTCTGTCATGTGTATAGTAACCCCAGGTTCTATGAGTATAGACGTGTAGCCAGTCAGCATCAGAATCTTTCATCTCTAAAAAGAACTTTTAAAGTTCACTGTGATTCAGTTCCATCTGTTCTCCTGCTGCATTAGTCAGAATCAACAACAAGCTGTGTAACTTTGTATTTGGAGTTATGAGCTGTCCCAGATTCACTACGCGTGATAAAGTATGAAGCTCATGTTTCACCTGCTTTAAACGTCAGCGTGCCATTTATTGGCAACTCGTTACTCGTTACTGGGACCAAATGTTTAAGTAGCGTTCCACATCACCTCAGCATGTGACCGCTGTCATCGGTCTCAGTTTGGTTTCAGTAATGAGCATGAAGGATACCAGGTTTAGGAACAAAAGTAAAGTCCTGGGAGACTTTGATGATGTGCCCCCTACATCTTCTCCTGTCATAATTTAGTGTTCTGGTCCTTCAACAGCAGAATTGTAGAGCTGTGGAGCCAATCAGCATCATTTCCCATCTCATGTGGATTCTTGGTTGGACTGTGGAAACTAACTTACAGCAATTTGTAAAAACTTAACTCTATGAAACAACTTTAGAATTACTTATTATTTGCTCTAAATTCTACACCATGGTGACAGATCACTATAGGTCTCTAAAAACTGAGTCTGTGTAGGTTTTGTTATTTAGTTTGCTTCAAAAAACCAGAGACACTATGTATAATCACATTCTTACCCTAGATGACTTAGTATTGACCTCAATTAAGAATCTCAGAGTTATTTTTGATCAGGATATCTCCTTCACTTCATACATAAAAGAAATCTCTAGAACTGCTTCTTCCACCTGAGGAACATTGTTAAAATTAGGAACATCCTGTCCCAAAGTGATGCTGAAAAACTAGTCCATGCATTTCTTACTTCCAGACTGGACTATTGTAATTCCTTATTAATAGTTTGTCCCAATAACTCATTAAAAAGTCTCCAATTAATCCAAAATGCTGCAGCCAGAGTTCTGACTGGAATTAGTAAGAGAGATCATATTTCTCCAACGTTAGCTTCTCTCCATTGGCTCCCTGTAAAATCCAGAATTGAATTTAAAATTCTTCTCCTCACTTATAAATCAAGCTATCAAGCTCCTCTCCTGTGGAACCAGCTCCCAGTTCAGGTTCTGGAGGCAGACACCCTCTCCACATTTAAGACTAGACTTCAAACTTTCCTTTTCTTTTCTTTAATCTTTCATTAACTTTGTCATATTCCTCTCCTGTAGTTGTGCCTCCTCCTTTCTGTCTCCACCTCAGGTTTCTTGCCCTATAACTAAGTCACCTCACTTTCATGCCATCATTACTAGCGCCAGTAGACATTTCCTTAGTATAATAGGTTGAAATAACTCGCTAACACAAACAACATGAACCTAATTGGGAGACAGTCTCTTCTAGACACACTTCTCTGCAGGGCTCCGGTGTTTGTGTATTTCTGCAGAACTATAATTCCTGCTTTAAGGCAATGAAGTGTTTAGGGATCAAGAACTGAATCCAAGCCCAGGTAAAGTTCCTAACACCTCGAAACACTGGAAGAGTTAGAAAGAGCCACGAGGGTTGGAAATGTTCCAGGACATTTGGAATTTTCAAAGCAGTTAGAACTCATTGAATTAAGTTTAGTTTGAAGGTTCATTTGTCACGTTAAACAAACCTTAGCACAAGGTCTTCCATCAACAGATGGGAGTTTGCTCTATTGTCAACATGGTTCAAAATGTTTAAAAGCATGTTTGATTTTTCAGCTTCTGAGAAAAGAGAGACTAAAAGGTTTTCACAAAACAATATTGCAGTTCGATCTCAAGGTTTCCTCTTTATTACAGTTTTATTCACGTCCTTTAATGTTATGACTAGCTGCTCTATTTCCTTTACTCCGCTGCTGTAATCAGCTGATTTTCCTTCAGGGTTCAGCAATAAAAGTGAATGTTTTCTCTTCATCTCCTTCTTGACACATCATTAAAGTCTCTGCTTTGGCCTCAGTGAAGCCTCCGATGCTAGAAAACACTTGAAGTTTGGGACATTGTTCCTGCAGTGTCACCGCTGGGACAGATAAATGAGAGCAGTGGTGGAGGTTTGAAGATGAACTAATGCCTCTGACATAAAAAGTACAGGAGACACTGCAGAGGAGATAAACCTTAGACAGTAAACCGTTCCAACTTAATTGGCTTGGGGGGGATTTTTTCCGGGTGTAAGAAACAAGAGTCACAGCTGAAAATAATCACGTCTGGTTAGTCTGACCTCAATTATTGAAACAGCAGAGCCGTCTGAGAGGTTTTTAAGGACATAGAACCAGAGCTGGGGAGTTTAAGGTTACTGCAGCAAAGAGATAAAAAGGTAGAAATATATCTTAACACTGAACACACACACACACACACACACACACACACACACACACACACACACACACACACACACACACACACACACACACACATATATATACACACAGCAGAATAAGTATGTGAACCTGTTGAAAGTTTTGCCGTTTTCTGCATTCATTTGTCATAAAACATGATCTGAGTATGATCAAGAGTATTAACAACTATGATGTGCCTAAAACAATAACACAAAACCAGGTTCTTCCTGTAGCTGTGGATCGGACCTGCACAATGTTCAGGAGGAATTTTGAATTTTAGTCCATTCTTCCTGCAGAACTGCTTCAGCTCTGTCTTATTCTTTAGACGTCTCATGTTTGTGGCTCTCTTAAAGTCGTTCCATAACATCTCTTTTGGGTTGAGGTCTGGGCTCTGACTTGGCCACTAAAAAGGAGGATTTTGTTTTCTGAAGTTAAGTTTTGGGTCATTGTCTTGTTGCATCACTTAATTTCTACAGAGTTTCAGCTGACATACAGACATTCTCACATTATACTAAAGAATTTTTCGATACACTTGGGAATTCATCTTCCCCCAATTAATGCATGCTGGCCAGGCCCTGATGCAGCAAAGCAGGCCCAGATCATGATGTTTCCTTCACCATACTTTACAGCTGGGATGATGTTTTCATGATGATATGCAGTGCCCTTTTTATGCCAGATGTAGTTCTGTGTGTTCTTTCCAAATAGTTCAACATAATGTCATCAGTCCACAATACTGCTGTGTAGTGTCAATGTGCTCTTTGGCAAACTTCAGGCATGCAGCATGTTCTTTTTAGTAAGCAGCAGCTTCCTCCGTGAACTGAAGGAACAATTTACAATTAAGAAACATTTTACTTACAGGAGACTCATGAACACAGATGTTAGCCAGTTCCAATGATGGCTTCAAATCTTTGTCTGTCACTTGGGGTTGTTTCTTTACCTCCAGACTAAATGTCTTAACTTATGGTGACACCTGACTCCTGAAGCTTTTTCGAGATCATTATTCCAAGTGTTCACATAATTTTCCCAATAGCACT
Source organism: Anabas testudineus (assembly GCF_900324465.2). Classification (NCBI taxonomy): domain Eukaryota; kingdom Metazoa; phylum Chordata; class Actinopteri; order Anabantiformes; family Anabantidae; genus Anabas; species Anabas testudineus. The sequence goes on along the minus strand of NC_046615.1, from coordinate 22,627,311 downwards.
ATGAGATTTTTATGGTTGTTCTCAATAAAAAGAAGAAAGATCAAAATCTGGTCTGGTACACCACAATCTGTGAGAGGCTAGAAGATTCAACTGAACAAAGCTTAAATAATTACTGACACAAAATGATGGCATTGGTTCAAAAGTGGAGTCATTATAAAAGTAATTCTAATTGATTTAGTGGAATGTGACTATTGGTAACAGATTTCACTCAAAATCACTGACGTCAACCTTAAGATGCTAAAGCAAAAGTCAAGGGGACACAAATAATCATAATTAGTAATATTAATCTGGATTAAATTTTATTGCCATCCATGTACAGTAATGGTTTGGATATTTCTGTCTAGTCCAAAGTAGTAAAAAGATGGATTAACATGGATTTGATGAGTACAGTATAAAAATGACTCACTGGATTCAAGCAAACAGCAAATTAATTTTATATTTATTTGGATCTGAAAGGAATCTTTAAATGTTCTTTCCTAGAAACCTCAGAGTAAATTATAAAGAAGTTATGAACCTGTGAAATAAAGCGAACCATCACTTCACTGTTGGTAAAATACGGTATAATATTCCTGAAATGTCATGGAGTTCAAGTTTTATCTCTGTTGAAGAAAGAGGAGCAGTGTGAGTTCAGATCTCGTCTATTCAGGCTGATCTCAGAGGCTGCAGGGCGAAGGCAAGATAAAAACATTTAAGACCCTGCTGCCATTATCATCGCCACTCTATCCACGACGAGCGGAGGGGCCGACTACAGTCACTCCCCGAAGACACAGCTTCATTCAGGGTAAAATTGATTCCATTCTGAACTCATTTCTGAATTACACAGGTCTATCAGGCCATCGGATTGGAGTTCCAACATCTCTTATATATGAGCTGCTTTTCAAGGATGGTTTGGGATTATGTGTTTGAGGTTTAAAGGTCAAGCTGCTCAGAGTGTGACGTTAACAAAATGGATGAGTAACTATTTAACTTACTGCATGTGTCTGGACCATGAAAACTCAAAACTAAGACCTTTGAATTATTATATAAAATCTTTAATGTTCTTTTGTGCGACGGTGTGACATTCAGAAAACCTTAGCTACACATACTTTATATATATATAAACGGCTGATTTTCATGTAATGGAAACGCAGCTGATCCACTAAGTTGTGTCATTAATGTCTTTGCTGCGTCCAGAGAAGAAGACTGATGTGGTATCACACTGCAACAGCTGTGGAGAACACTACAAAAGGAAGATGGTTCACATTCTGGGGAAGAGACTGGAGCAAGACCAGAAACAGGAAACACCTGCCGTCAGAGAGCATCAGTTCCAGACTGGTCGCTGTTGTAGACCAGGACCTGCCTCCCATCTTCAACCACTCGTCACTGAGCATGACTGATCATGGTACAGACACTGAATGGAGACTTTACAATCTGTGAGATGCTTTCAAAACTATTTATTCCAGAAGTCAAAAGCCTCAAACCTGCCTTTGATTTAAATTGGACAGATCACTTTGTAGGTTTCAAAAGTATCAACACACATCAGTGAAATAAATAAATAAAATACTTTTTACGTCTCATTTTATATTAAATGTCCTTGTTTTCATTTCACCCACAGATGCCTTTAGAAACCGTGTCCACGTACTGTCGCTGCACATTCTTCTTGTGCTTAGTCATCCTTCACACAGCTTGCCCCTGTTGTTCAAGATTACCTTTGAGCAGCTGTAATAGGGGACTTGAAACAACTAGAAGATGAAACATATTGTCTCATCTGAGCAAAGCTTCGACCAAAGTAAGGGATGGTTTGACAAACGCATCTCGCTATAAAGCAGTATTTAAACTAGAATGACTGCATTGCGGTTGTATTCCTCCTCTAACCAGTGGCGTTGTAGTTCAGACACAATATTGTCCTAACTCATTATGTAGTTTATGGACAATCCAACCAGATGTTTGTCCCAGATTTAATAAAAGTCCTTCTAGAGATATATCATTGACGAGAATGGGACATACACAAGGTCACAGTGAGCTTGACCTTTGACCACCAAACTGGAAACAGTTCATCATTGAGTCCAGATGGACAGTTCCCTCAAAGACTTCCTTAAATATCACGTTAGTGGCCGTAGATATGGATGGATGTCTCTGTCCTGAGCTATCGCTGGCACTGAGGCATAAAATAAACACTTCACAGCCTTTTTGTCTGCAGACGTACTGTACGTCTTCGATAGAGCCCAGTTTTTGCTGAGAATAGATTCAGACAGAGACACACGCAGCCAGTGCTGTTTCATTTACAGATAAACGACAGATAGACGACTGTCTCTTGTTTGACCTTATAAGTGTTTTAGTTGTTGAAACTACATTCAGGGAATCAGCGAGCGGAGAGGTTCAGTTTTAACGGACTCCGTCTGTGCTGCTGCAGCTGCAGCTCTCGTTTATATGCAAACACGAGATGCAGTGCACGGAGTGTGAGATGCTGCTCACTTCAGTGTGAGATGGTAATATTTAAAACTGACGTGTTGATATGAAGATGCCAACATGTGGAAACATGAGGTATTCATCACGAGCCTTAATGAAGCCCCGGGGAGAGCGAAGAGACGAGTTGCTGAGTACTGATGTTATTTATACACAGACACCCGGAGAATTGGCCTCATTTTAGTGACACAAAAGCTGCTTTAGAGCTTTATGTACTGTATCTGTTTATTTGTGACATCGTCTCGACTGGTCTCAATCAGCAAAACATGAATAGTCTCTCAAAACATCTTTTTAGTGCTTCTCATCCTGCAGTCATCTCTATTCCTTCATCTTATTGTCTCCATTAATACGCAGCTGAGGTTTTATTGCATCATGTGTGTTTGACAGCTTCAGTGTATCACAACAGGTCAAATCAAGCTACACATCACTTTCCTTCTTAAAAATGTATAAAGCTGTAATTCTCCTGCTGTGATGTGACTTCAACAACATGAAAACATTTTAACGCCTCGATGTCTGTTTATGACTTTACAGCCCTAAGCCTGAGATCTAAATCACAGTATATTTAATTTATTTCATCTCAGTAGTTTAATACATTGAAATGGCTCAGTAATTTCCTAAAACTGCTGAGTACTGCAGATCCTATCAAATCTTATTCAAACACAAGTAAATACTGAATTAGTTGGATTATTTTCAGCTGCTAAATTAAACATTTGGTGCTTTAGTGAAGTATTTGGGGCAGCGGGACATTAGAGGGTGTGTGTGTTCATGGTAATGAAGGGATGTGTCACCCAGAGTAACGCCGTAGCTCAGTGTTGTATTTTAAAATAGTTTTTGGTTGAGTTGTGGCCCTTAATTTTACATTAGCCTTTCAAAATAAAGGTCTTCTGGGTCTGACCTCCTCCACTGTGAAAGCCTACATCACTTATTTAATTTTAAAATATTTAATGCAGTAACTCATGACATGCTGGGAACTGGACATTTTACATGAACTTTTACAGATCTCAGTGATGATGAACAGTGTTGAGACTCTGCTGATCTTCACTCTCCTGAATCCAATTTACCACAGAGAATCTCAGCTGATTTTATCTCAGTACAACAAAGTGAAACATACACCACTATGTGCTCACACACAAAGTTTTGGATTATAAGAACACAGCCAGCACTCTGAGATATACATCTCTCCCAAATAGTTTTATTTTCCTTTCATACATATTACTTTATACTTCCCAGAAACATTAATAAAAATTTCAATTACACAGGGATGTTGACAGGATTGAACTGAATCCTTAACCTGCGTCAGCGAAGTCTTGCCTCTTGTTAACCACACCTATCAATCTGAACAGTGTTTCATACACTGGACAAAAGTTATGATGCACAACATGCTTGACCAGAGAGGCCTGGAGTCACGACACTCCCAAAACCTGATTAGCCCCTGCCACGTGATTTGCACATGCACACAGATCTCATCAACGGTGACTCAGTGACTATTTCAGTAGGACAACGCCAGGACTCACTGTGGACATGCTACAGCATCGTGGCTTTGTAGACACAGGGTGTCTGTACTTGACTGACCTGCTGCATTATGGAGACAAGATTCAGACAATGGTGACCACAGACCGTCGAGTAGCTGAAGTCTTATATCCCAGCAAGAACAATTAATCTCCGAAGTTCCCAAAGGATTAAAATGTGCAATTAAAAGCAAAGATGATGAAACACAGTAGTAAACATGATCTGTCCCAACTCGTTTTTGTGTTGGAACGTTTCAAACTCTAAATTTGCTTTTATTTATTGAAAGAAACGATTTATCAGGTGAGTCAGTGAAAACATAGAAAACGTCGTAGTAAGACAGAATACATGTGTCTAAACGAGAGGGATCAAGGTAGAAGCGTTAGGTTACAGGGGGCTGAGGTGAAGAAGGTGCAGGAGTTTAAGTACTTGGGGTCAACAGTTCAGTGTGATGGAGAGTGTGGAAAAGAGGTGAAGAGGCGAGTGCAGGCAGGTTGGAGCGGGTGGAGGAAAGTGTCAGGAGTGTTGTGTGACAGAAGAGTGTCAGCAAGACTCAAAGGAAAGGTGTACAAGACAGTGGTGAGACCAGCTCTGCTCTATGGGTTAGAGACGGTAGCAGTGAGAAAGAGACAAGAGGCTGAGATGAAGGTAGCAGAGATGAAGATGTTGAGGTTCTCCTTAGGAGTGACCAGGTTAGACAGAATAAGGAACGAGTACATCAGAGGGACGGCTCACGTTGCCTGTGTTAGCGACAAAGTCAGAGAGGCCAGACTGAGATGGTTTGGACATGTTCAGAGGAGGGATAGTGAGTATATTGGTAGAAGGATGTTGGAGATGGAGCTGCCAGGCAGGAGGACAAGAGGACGGCCAGAGAGGAGATATATGGATGTCTTAACAGAGGACATGAGGTTGGCTAATGTTAGGGTAGAAGATGTTCATGATAGAGTGAGGTGGAAAAGGATGATTCGCTGTGGCGACCCCTGATGGGAAAAGATGAAAGAGAAGAAGAAGTGAAAACACAGAAAACAAACTCAAATTTACTGATTTTATGTTTGTATTGTATTAAAAGTCTCAACTTTTCTGTAACAAGCGGGAATTTTGCTGAATGTCTTGTTCTCAAAAGATACACATTAAAATCTTTGCTTGATTTTACTGGCTCCATGTCGAGAGTTGTAGAGTAACTGACAAACGAACACCACCTTCCTGAATGTGAAAGTTACAATCACATATTAATCAGTAAGTATCTTATTACATTATGGGGCCTTTTCTCACTCATTTATAACCAAACTGTGCACGATAATACACCTAAACCAGAGAGATAACGATCAGCACACATAACATGATTTTAATGAGGTTTAGCCTCAGCTGAAACTTTTCCAGTAGGAAAACTAAAGTGGATATTCAGCCGCTGACGTTTCTCCAGCTGTGCTCACATCCACTAAATTGACTATGGGTGACAAAGTGGAAAATAATCAGTTAACAGACGCTGCATGAAATGTTGCCATGTACAATTTACAAAACACACACAGATGTGATATGTGGGAATGTGCCCCCATTTCCTGTCCAAAGTAAGGAAATCCTGCTGTTTCTAACAGGCTGATGATTTACTTTAAGCTCTGCAGGGAGCATCTGAGTCTGAAGCTGCTGGACTGGACTGAAGTGAACTCATTAAACACGCAAAAAACGCAATTATTTCATGTAAGAAATGACCTGCAGTCTGTTGAATATGTCCCGGATGTTTCATATATAGTTTTTAAACTACGTTCACCTCGCATCACAAAAATTCCCAGAGTCAAAAGTGAGCAGGAAGCTGAAGGCCTGGTCGTTCACACACAGACACGAGCTCTAATGCAGCGTTGTTTTAATGATGTCGAATCAAATGAAGCGCACTGGAGGGGGCACATGACCAAAGAGGAGGAATAATACAATTTCACTTTGTTTTTCAACTGAGCCGAGGAAAGTCTCGCAGCGGGATCTACTGAACTCAAAGTCGGAGCCCGTAAACACGCCTGTGAGCATTCAAAGGCATGACGTCTAATGGAATCATGGGCAATAACAGATATCATTAAAGCTGGCCTCTGGCAAAGCCTTTGGACTGACCTTTCAATTAACAGTTCACCATGGCTGCAAGTGTTTATCACCATGCAACCCCCAACCCCACCCCCACCCCTCGCCCCATTCCAAATCCTGAGTCCCAGTGACAGATAGAAACAGGACGTATGTGCCCACTCGGCTCTTTCATTCCTCGCCTGTGAGCCGCTGCACGCTGACCATGAAAGGTTTCCTGGGTAACACATGCACGGCCCGACTTGAAAGCCAGATGAAACAAGTGAAGCAGTGTGTCCGCGAAGCTCTCGCTGCACACACAGGCAAACGTCTCCCTTAAACTTCAAAGCACCTTCCTGGCTTCTTTGAAATTCTTCGGGAGTCTTCCCTCAAGTCAGGAGTCAATAGTTGGAACCTGCGAGTTAAACAGAAATCGTCTAAAGTCAACACTTATTAGAGCCGATCGGTTTACCAGATCTGAAATCAGCACTGTGAGCACTGTTTGAAGAGAGTCGCCAATAACTAAAAACTAATGCTCAGAAGCTACAGCTGTTCTTTAAATGTGTCCGAGGGCTACTGCATGTTTTCCATATCTCCCCAACAGGCCACCGTCGAAGTGGTTCTGCCTGCTCAGACAGCAAATGATCACAGATATCAACCACATTTGAAAACCACTGCTTTTATTTTACCAAAGCCAGAATTATTTAGTCTACAACTTTCCGAGTTCAGCTTAGTTGTAATTAAACTTGCTGTCAGATGTGATTTAAATGCTTTTGGTTCGTTCACATTCGTACGCAATTTGGAAATATTTGTGCCGTGTATCAATGGAAATCTGCTTCGACAGAACTGATCATTGAGGCAACACAGATGAAAACAGATGAATCTGCTAATTGTGCTCCTGGCTGGGATGTTAGTATCACTAGCTGCTGTTTTTAGCCACTAATGCAAAGTTCATTATTTGTATCATAAATTCAAATAATCTTATTTTTTTCTGCAACACAGGAGCAGTTTGAAACTTGAAAATCAATGATCTCAGGCATCAACAGCGAACACTTAAACAATCAGCTTCTAACAGTTTAATTGTCCAATTTCACAAAGGTGTCAGACAGTAAACAGCCCGGTGCCTTCTGGGAGCACAACAGCAAAATGACAGCAATAAAACAAAGAGGGTGACGTGTGTGTTGGTTCCATATTCAACCACGAGTTGGAAATGCTGCAGTTAAATCCAGAAACCAGTCAGTGAACAGAGCATGTTTCTCCCCACATATTGTTCTATACAGGAGCTTTGTGTAAGTCATTAATACTCAGCTTATCAAAGTCTACAGGTCTCTACAAATGAAGTGCTTCTTTTTACGCAGCTGCAAACAAAGAACCTGTTTTTGGACTGAAAAACCTCAGTTCTACACGTCTACAAGCCAATTAGTGCTGAGTATGAATTCCAAAAAGAGTCAAAAACGCACAAAGAGATTTTGCACATTGTGCATTTGTTTGAAAATTAATCAGAAAGTAAAGCAGCAGATTTTTCTTTCCTCATTAAAATTAAGTTTCCTTCAGGTTTCAGTTTCACCTAAAACGTTAATGAGCTAATTTAGAGCATCATTATATGACTAGTGGAGCAAATGGGGAGGTGGAGGAGGATGGTGATGGTCCATATGTCTGCAAGCAGTGGTTCTCTCTCACAGCCTGCCTCAACATCTGTCTATTTCCTGCTGACAAACAGGAGGAAGGATGAAAACGAAGAAAGCCATAAGACCCAGAGCTGGTTTCATTTGAATATTCATAGATTTATTTCCGGAAAATCATTATTTAAATTATTTTAATTTACTGAAATACTCACACTATGATCTGCTGAGTCATCTGAACAAATGATTCATATCAGTGTTCAGTACGTCCAACGTGTAAAAGCACCAGCGTGGTCTTTTAAGGGCAGGGTTAGGGTCAGGTTAGGGTCATATTTGATTTTTACAACATGCGTCTTCACGTCGGATGACAATAAACCGAACTCTGTTTTCAGAGGATTTCTGTGAGCGTTCTGCAGCTTCACATCTATTTTCCTTGTTACCCCACACTTGAAATACTGCTGCTGCTGGATGAAGTGTCAGGACGGGGCGGGTCTGTCCTCTCGCAGTGGGAGTGGGTGATGCAACCCACCGTAACAGCTCATCACTGTAACTCACTCAGGACCTGTGTGATACTTCAAGGTTGTTCGGTGTCCGTCACAGAAAGCAGAAATCACTAATCCCCGTTCTCTTGATACACAAGGAGAAGCCGTCTCCTCCTGGAACGGGATTTAGTTTGATTTGGAAGTTGCTGAAACAAAGCTTCACCCACTACTGTCTAATCAGCCAGAGAAGTAGATTTTAACGGTATACATGGGTTTTAACATGAGGTTTGACTGTTCAGTTTACTGTTGGATATCTTAACTAACCTAAAGCACAACAAGCATCTGTAGCACGAAACACACAGCAAACACCGGACAGAGTCAGTGAATGAACTATTTATAGCTGCGTGGAGCGTTACTAAACCTGTTCACGGTTGTGTTGGGACTCGCAGAACTTGGTTAAGGTTAGAGAGAGGTTATGATCTGGTTTAATAGAGAAAACTACAACTGTGACTCTTATGCTTTCAACAAAACCACAATCTTCATCTAAGATTATGCAAAGAAGTCAATTGAAATGGATTGATTGATTCATTACTGATGCCTATGCTGCTTTACGATCTGCTGCTTTGGGATAGGCCTGATAACTTCACAGCATCTACAGCATCCTTTATCTGGAACGCCACAACAACTGTATGATGGAGGTCAGGTTAAAAGAAGTGGACATATCAATAATGTATGATATCAGATTGACTTCTGTTTGTTTACCTGGTTAACAAACAATGTTAGTGTTTGTCTGCTTATCACGTACAAACTGCATGTTCACTGTTATCTATCTGTAATTCGGGCTGTTTTTATTTTAGCTTGATAACGCTAACACTGACAGTCAGCACCAAATACATGATTAACCTTTAGTAGCTACATCCTGAGGTTTTAAACCAACAACAAAACTAAAACATTCAAAAAGACGAGTTCAGGATTTGCAGGTGAAACACATTTTGTGTTACTGTGAGCAGAGCAGAGAAAAAAAAAAGCTTTGTTCCAATTTATCTTCCGCTGCGTCCTCGATGTCGTTAACGAGCTCTGGATAATTGGAGCACTCGGGGTTCCCTGCAGCTGATGATGTATTCAGCGAAAGCTTCTCATATCAAACCTCCTCCCTCACTCTGAGGACTGTGATAGAGAAAGAAGAATAGACCTCACAACGGGATCCGTCTTTCACATTTGTTTCTTTAAGTGCGAGTCACAAAAAGACGGCAGAAGATTCTTGTAGCTGTAATTTGCAGTTACTAAAACGCCTCAGAGGACACGGGAATGCTGCAGAGCTGATTTGAGGTTTTAGTTTAGAAGTGAAAATCTGCAAAAAAGGAACCAAACTGGGAAAAATCAGTGGCCTTTCTGATATGCAACTCTTTTTACAAGTCAAAGATCAGTAATTCAATAACCGACTAATAACTCACTTTAACATGTGTAATATAATTGTGTGTGCGTCTACTTGGAGTCGGCGGGGCTTGACGTACAGGTATCCACAGTTCATACACAGTCTGACTGGTTTAGTACAGATACCTCAGGTCAGTTTGCTGCGTTGGGTTTTGGTTCCTTTGCTTGACCTTGGATTCCTACATAGAAAACATTCGTCTGTTTATGTTTTTTACTTGGTTCTTTTTGCAATAATGGAAAAAAAACAGTCCTGCCTGTTCTTGAACTCTTTACGCCGCTCTTCCAAATTACAGGCTTTTTCCTCTGAGTGCAGCTGCCTCTCACCTGCTCCTCTCCCCGCCATGTTCAATTGGCTGCTCCTAATGGACACCAAGTGTTTTACTTGTTTGAGGAAAGGTGAGCTGCCGAATACAGATGAGTCCTTTTACTCTAACTTGTTCCAAGGGAGTATAGGTGGAGGAATCCCTTGCTATGAAATATTCATTGACTCCTCAGGATGCATGCAGAGAGGAAGGTGCTGCTTTCCAGGAAAAATGAGAAGAAATAAGTGAGAGATGATGAGGAAATTAGTACCAATGGAAGAAGGAAAAGAAAGAAAACAAAGGACAAAAGTAAAGAGGTGAAAGTGAAAATGGGCTAAATGGAGACAGGTGAGGTTGTCTCTTATATCAGAGCGAGAAAGCGAAAAAGAGTTTAAGGGATAAAGAAGAAGAGAAGGAGCCGAGAAAAAGAAGAGAAAGAAAAGCAGATTATCTCCTGCAGGCTTTCACACTTCTCAAAAAGTATAAAGACGGGAGTTTTTCCACAGCGACTGATCCGACAGAGCGTCAGCGAAAATACAACACCATCACTTCCTCCATTTAATCTGCAGCACACGCAGCAAGCACTGTGCCGTTTGACTGAAAACAGTTTGAATGAGAGGAATATCTACAGCTGAGTTCAGAGGAAGGAAAGATGCGTTTCCTGCTACATTTCCTCTTTATTAAAACATCAAAAGTGAACTGGGAGGCAGGTCGTCAGCTGCTGTCTGCATCGCCTTCATTTTCTTGACAGACGACTGAAACTGTTTCCTGACGACCGCTGCTGCATATTCATGGCACTTTTAGAAAGTTATTACACTGAATTTCAACATTACAGTGGTGCATGAAAGTTTGAGAACCCTTCAGAATTTCTGCATAAATAAGATCTAAAATATGATCAGATCAATTCTAGACTAGATGAAGGAACTCCAATTAAATAATTGATGAAATACATAAAGTTAATGTTAATCAACCTCACGGATTCAGCTCATTTGAAGGGAAATTAAATCAGGTGTTTTAACAATTTTCTAAAGACCTTAGAAGAAGAGTTGTTGATGCTCACCCGGCTGGAACAATAGAGTACAAGTGAAGATTTCTTTGTCATTTCCTTGATGAAGGCTGTGTGACCAACACAGTGTTCAGTGTTAATGCTCTTATTATTAGACGTTTGAGCTTTCAGCTTGTAAACGTGTCTCAGAGCTCCTCCTGTCAAAGCAGCTGTGATTAGCATGAACTGTTCGGCCTCAGGATAACGACGAATGGCACTCGAGAGACAAACAAGCAAAACACATCCGTCTGGAAACCTGAGTCAAGGCGACAGATGCCGCCTTCGCTTTTCAGCTAACATCTGTACACAGGTTTTGAGGTTGAATGTAAAGTAGCAGCTGCAGGGAGCGGCAGGCGACGCCTCAGTCAGAGAGGAGTTCAAACCGGAGTCAGCCGCCAGTCGGGCCGTTTGCCACCGAGAAGCAGGAAGATCCCAGTTCTCCTTCAGGGGAAGCTCTCAGTGTTCGGCTGAGGCAAAGGAATGGTGACAACATGCAGACAGAAGAACAGCTAGTTTCTTTTTTTATTCTCAGATCAAACAGGAAGTCCTGCAGTTTTCCTCCTCTGCAGAGCGCTGTGGTGGCATCGCCAACAAAACTCTGGAGGAGCCTTTTTCCTTCAGATTTTTAAACTACTACACTTCAACGTGGCTTTGAAGCATATTTAACAGGTAATAGCAGCATCACCTTAGTCACGGACAATGCTGCTGGTGTTGCAGAGAAATATATGACATACATACATTTTATCATCATTTATAAGTCATTTAAAAGTGTAGGTCAGTATAGATAACATGGTTCTCTGTTTTCTGTCTGTTAGCACTAAACAAACCTTAAAAACCAGCCGACAGTTTCAGCATCAGTACGTGAGGCTGCAACGGTGACTCAGCGGACCGTGCAGGAGGTCGAGGCTCTCTGCTAAGAAAAGACCCTGCAGCTGGTGGCGAGCAGAGTTCAAAGACTTCAAAGGCAAATGGACAAGAAAAGATATTTAATCTATGGTTAATGAGATTACCAAACTGTGGAAATGACTTTTTAAAGACATTGTGATTTAATGTTAGTGAAGTGTGAAGGAGGAAGTTCAGATGAGGAACTTCCAGGAAAAAGTAAAAAAAAGAGGCTCATTTTGCAGCGATATTATGTAAATGCTCCTTTAATCTGTGACTGATTCTCCCTGCCAACGGGGTCACTCACTCCGCTTTCTGGGCAAGTCTGCTGTCACACGCCAGCTGGAACAGAACAGCCCAGCACAGCTCAGCAGGCGGAGAGGGCCACCTCCGAGCCAGCCCACCCGGGCTCGCGACAGAACAAACCTGAGACTTTTTTAACAGAGAAAAAAAAACAGCTTCCCAGTTCAGATCCAGGTGCTGTTAACTGGTCATGAAGCGTGAGTGGATTAGCTGCACACAGAGATGCAGCGTCACTCTGAGCTGCTTGTTTTGGTCAGGACAATAAAACAAGGCAAACAGGACCAGAACAGCATGTGGCATATTCAAGAAGGCCATTAAAAATCTACAAGCGGCTTGGATTTAGTGCGGTTTGATTTGATTTTATCAGACATTTTTATGCATCTCTGTTAACAATGCATTTCTGTAAAAGCGTGTGTCTTAGTCCCTCCGACTTAAGATGAAGAAGAGAGGAAAGAATCAAAGCAGCTAAGTCAAGAGGATAACACTCTAGTGAGTCTCCTGCCTGATTCTCTTGCAGCAGAGTGTGAAATCACTCATTGAGGTGAAGCTCAGCAGCCCGGAGGAGCAGCTGGTGACATCACAGGCAGGAAAAAGGCTCACTCCACCTGTCAGCTGGCCCAGAGCTCCACCCCCTGCAGGTCAGCACACACCTTAACCTGTGTTCGAGCCTGACCCAGGGGGAGCTCAGAGTTTTCATCCGTCTGTCCCTGAGGTGCTCAGCACGCTGCAGGGAAATCTGCAGTTGTTGTCATGGAGACGGGCTCCACAGGCGGCAGCGGGGATCCTGTATTAGGTTGCAGCCATTAGCACAGGTCTCTGTGGGCCTCAGGTTACACACATCAGTAACATCTGGGAATGTCGCAGCAGGTTACCTCAGATATGAAAATGTACTGAAGCTACGTTTCCTGCTTTTCTTCGTCTTTCATCAGTAAAATCCTTCCTTCCTTTACTTGCCTCCCTCTGCCCAGCTTTCCTTAACTCCTACTTTCCTTAGATCTCATTTACAGACTCAGTCTAATGCACCATATGAATGTGAGTGAACGCTTTCTATACAGCACAGACTGAAAAGACAAACATGCAGGAATGAGCTGTTGTTGCACACAGAGCATGATGGTAGTGCACGTTAAGGTTGATTGTAGTTACGTTATAGACAAAGAGGAAATAAAATAATATCTGTACTTAAAAAGTACAGAAACCTCAAAATTGGACTTATGTGCAATAATTGAGCAAATGTTCAGTGTTTAATGTGGCTCAGCAGTAGTTTTATGGTTGTGTCCATGTGCATAAGGTTTTTAACAATGTGAACACTGTGAAGCAGTGTTTAAGACTGGTTAATGATGGTTAAATTAAAAATGCAGATTGTTTTTATAGCCTTATCTTTAGTTGGGATGAGAAAATGTCTGAATTCATTGTATTGAGATAAGTGTATGTTCAGTGAAGAATCATATCTCAGCTCAAATCAATATATCATCCCAGATTATGGAGACTGTTCCATCGACTGTGCGTCCTGGGGTTCCTACAGCAGCTCAGAGGCTTCATACCATCAGACCTCACTCCCGTTTACAAGATTCACATTCAGGTTGCTAATGAAGCTGTTTCTATGTGCACCAATGTGTGTAGAGATAGCAGCAGCAGAGATGAAAACTCATTGATCCTTCAGAAGAGCCACAGCTGCTCTCTGCACAGTGTCTCGTTATTAATCTGAGGTTCTTAAACGCCTCAATCGCAGCTATTCTTCATGATTACTGCTACCATTTACACACGGAATACAGCAGTGTCACAGGCCCAGGTAAATATGTTGGCATTACAACATCAGGACTATAAACCAGGTTCCCAGAGAGTTTGTGAGGAAGGAAATGAAAAATCAGGCTTCATTATATTTTCAGTATATGCTTATTTTTTACACTGTACGCTCAAGTGGAAATAGTTTTTTCTATTATTACAAAGTAATTCAGCCGAGTGGTTGTTTGAAGAAACATAACATTTCATGTTCATCAAATGCAGGAAATGATTTCGTAATGTGCTATGTTTTAATTCACAGGGGGCACGTGGGCAGAATAATTCAGTGCATTTCTATAATTACCTGTTTGTGGTACTATTTGCACACTGGGTTCAAATTCATACAAACTAAGAGAATAACAGTAAACCAATCAATCAGGATCTCTTTCTCTGTTTCTGAGCCATGCAGAAAATCCAACTTTATCCCAGGATGTCCAAACACGATTGTCTGAAATGTCAGATTCTGACCTAATTAAATGTTGCTCTGCAAAATGACCCGACAGCAGCGTACGTTTCCATAACAGCGACTTTTGTCTGATTATTGGTTGGTATCAGTGCCTGAGAGCAGTGCAACCACAAAGGAGCACAATCCAGCGTCATCTTGTGCCAGTTCGAAGTCTGGATAAATGCAGAGGGTTGTGTCAGGAAGGGTAACCAAACCTAACATGTGAATCATCAACACGACTTCCAAAGTGGATCGGTCACGGCCGGGGTTAACAACGACCGCCACCGGTGCTGTTGACCTACAGGGTGGAAACTGGGCTCCTGTTGGTTGAAGATGGAGAGAAGGCAGGTGTGTTCATAGGGACTTTGAATGTTGGGACTATGACAGGAAAGGAAGGTCGACATACTGCGTGTGCAGGAGACCAGGTGGAAAGGTAGCAACACTAGAAGCTTAGGATCGGGGTTAAAGTTATTTATCATGGTGTGGATAGGAAGAGAAGTGGAGTAGGAGTTATTCTGAAAGAGGAGTTTGTCAAGAATGTTCTGGAGGTGAAGAGTCTGAGTCAGGGTGATGACGCTGAAGCTGGAAACTGAAGGTGTGATGTTCAGTGTTGTTAGTGGTTATGCCCCACAGGTAGGATGGGAGTTAGGAGAAATTCTGGAGTGAGTTAGACGATGTGATGCAGATGGACTGTGTAGACATATTGGTGAAGGGAACAGAGGTGATGAGATTGTGATGGACAGGTTTGGTCTCCAGGACAGAAGGACAGATGGTGGTGGACTTCACAAAAAGGATGGAAAGAGCTGCAGTGAATGCTTTCTTCCAGAAGAGGCAGGAACATGGGGTGACATATAAGAGCTGAGGGAGAAGCACTCAGGTGGAGATCTTGTGCCGATGTAGTAATCTGAAAGAGGTCAGTGACTGCAAAGTATTGGTAGGAGAGAGTGTAGCCGGACAACACAGGGTGATGTGTGTAAAATGACTATGGAGTTAAAGAAGATGAAGAGGACGAAGGCAGAAGATAAGATGGTGGAAGTTGAAAAAGGAGGGGCTACACAGTGAGTAGTTTTTAGGGAGGAGGGGAGACAGGCTCTGGACAGGCACAGGAAGTAGCAAAGATTAGTAAGAGGGAAGTGAGGAGGAGGAGGAGGAGGATGAAGAGTGGAAAGGCAGCTGGTCCTGATGACAAACCTGTGGAGGTATGGAAGTGTCTAGGAGAGGTGGCAGGAGAGTTTCTGACTAGTTTGTTTAACAAGATCTTGGAGAGTGAGAGTAGTGGAAGCTACAGTAGGCTGAGGGAAGAGGTGAGTGTTTGTGAGCAGAGATATGGTTTCATGCTTAGAAAGAGTTCAACTGATGAAGTATTTACTGATGGAGAAGTACAGAGATGGACAAAGAGAGCAGAGAGAGAGGAGCTGTGGTTCGTACGAGGAAGTCTGGAGTGTCAAAGAAGGATGTGAGAGTAGTGCAGGACATGTATGAGAGCTGTAAGACAGTGGTGAGCTGAAGGTGTGAGGCCCCTTCTTGTTTCCTCTCGTGATGGACAAGCTGACAGATGAGGTTAGACAGGAATCTCCATGGCTCTAAGTAAACTGTATTATCTGATAGAAGATCTAATCCCATCAGATTTAATCCAAAAGCATTTCAGAAAAAAAGTCAGATGTTTTAGAGACACAGTATCAAAGATATCATTTGTTTTCTGCTCCCAACACTGATGTATTCAGTCAGAACACACCACTAGATATTGATGATCAAGTGGAGGAGACACAGAGACACATCACTACAAACCCACCATCAACAAAACCTCAGTAGCCCTCACAGCATGGACTCCTCAGCTGCAATGGTTTGATGCTCTTTTATCTTTGCAAAGCGTTTTTCATTTACAGCATCATTACAGACCCAGAAGCTAAAAACACTTTGAGACCCGGACGATATCTACAAAACCGTATTAAATCCAAACAATCCAAAGTGAGAGTGTGAAGGGTATACGCAAGAGCCAACGATGCTATGAAGGGGATAAATTATGTGTAATCAATCGAATCAATTATTAAAACCACAAAGCACAAATCATTTAACTGAGTGCACAAATTACCTTAAATACACCTTCTGAGATCGTGCAGTGCAGCCAATCACAGCCTCTGATTCATCCACGAAACCAGCAGCGCTGCAGAGCCTGAACTCAGCCACCACACACAAACCACTTATCTCCAACATACGTTACCTGCCGCTGAATCTAAACATGTCTCTTACAATTGAATTCATGTCGGCGCTCGCGCGGGTGCAACAACATTTTAATCAGCGAGAGCCGGGTCTGATTACCTCGAGGAGAAAACAGCAGCTACTGCCGCTGTAATTACATCACGAGTCAATTACACGACCTCTCCTCCTGTTCACTCATCACACACCGAGCAGGAACACGAGCGGTTTAATAACCAGAAGTGTCCAACGTGGCGGTTCATCCCGCCTGTCCAGATTTTTATCACGGCAAAGTTTCAGTACAACTAAGTCATGTCTCTTTTTAAGTTCTGAAGAACATCTTGAGGTTTCTTACCGGACTCTCTGGAGATCTGGACGAAGGCTTCAACACCGCTCTCTCCATAGTTTCCCTCAGAGGCGAGTGTGGACACATAGTTCCAGCCCATTGCAGTGACGATGTCCAGCATGGCCTGAGCCTGGTAAGAGTCTGGAGGAACCACGCGGGAGAAGAAGTCATAGCGCGTGTTGTCGCTGAGCTCTGGAGCTGTCGAGGCGTAGCTGATCTGAGGAATCTGTTGAGACAAAGAGGGGTTGCCTGTTTCATTCTAACTATTCAAACTGTGCAAGCACTGGTTCAAGAGTCGGACATGTACAACAGCTGTTTGAGCGTTTAGAGCACATTGGAAAACAGTCTCTTCTCAGTTTCTCCAAAATCAAACTGGAAACAGCAGCAACTTTAGAGTCAGACTGAGAAACTGATGACGTCCATCACATGCTGGAAATAAAAGAATAATAAAAACTAAACTGCAGCAGAATCACTGTAGGTGTGAGCTCATCGAGAATCAACGTTGTCAAACTAAACAGTTCCTACAGATGTTTTAGATTCCTCCAGCTGTCCATCCTGCGTGTGCCCCCCAGAACCACATCTGGTTGTGTTCTGTAAATAGGCAAAAAGGTAATTACAGCTAAGTGGCACAAGGCGACACAGAGAGGGAGAGGGAGGCAGAAAATAGCTAGTGTGCAGATTCAGACAGAGCTCACAGCCAAAAAGGAGAAGGGCAGAGATCTTTGAGGCCTGGATGAAAACTGGAGAAGAAAGTGTCAGGTCGGGAATGATTGTTTGTCGCTGACATTCAGTTTAAAGATGTTTGGGGGGGGGGATCCTAACTGATGGGTTTCCATGAGGGCTGATTGAAATGTCAATACATTTACAATTACTCCCTTTTAAGTGATCAAATAGAACTAATGTGTTTTCAGCAGAGTGCTGAGTTTGAAATGACCTCATGTACAGAAGCAGAACGAATGAAAATCTATTGCCAGGTAACATTTTACAGACCCGTTCAATAAAAACATGATTGATTCGACCACGGGATATCTGTAGAGATTTAAACAGATCAAGTTTGAACCCTAATACCCTGACCTTCCTCAGCCTTCTTAAGTTCAGTTTCTTGTCAGAGTCAAGTTAGCGCGCTCTGCTGTGTGAATCGAGAGGCGGATCAGGTCATAGATCCCACAGACGACAGGCTGATAGGCCGGCCAGTGCTGGATAATGGTTCTTTAGAGAAGGATTGAAGGGCTGATTGATTTCACTTCAATCACAAGCCAGGGTGTTGGGCCAAGCGCTGGCGGATGCCTCATCAGGATTCACAGAGGACGACGGAGGAAGACGGACAGCCGAGGGCCTGAGAGCAATACAAATGTCAGTCAGTCGGCGGCAAATTAAAGACCTGTACTGTAAATATAAACCTGACAGAGCTGCAGGTCCAACACATCAGAGAGGAGCCGAAGAATGTTTCCTCACATGTTTATCTGATGACTGACGGGAGCGATGGGTTAATTTGCAGACTCGTGTCTTCTCTTCAACGTGTCAGGAAATAAAAGTCCTGTTCTAGTCTGAAACTCTGAAAAGTAAAGTTTTAACCAAAGGACGTGATGAATTTTATAAATTAACACATTTTAGAAAACATTTAGAAGTGAGCAGGAAAACACTGAACAAACTTTATGACCTAAAGGTATTTTAGGTCATAAAATACGTTCAATGACAAAATTTCACAGTGAAAACAAAAAAAGAAGAAGAAGCGTAGTTTCTGAAATTAAGTAAAAGGCTAATAACAACAACAACAACAACAATAATAATAATAACAATCCTAATAATTATAATCATAATCATACTAAGACAGAGGGTGACAGGTGATGACATGTCAAGATAAAATATGTATTTAATCAACAAATATGACCAACCCTGATTTAAGAAATCCAGATATGAGGTACTGTACACACAGACACACACACACACACACACACACACACACACACACACACACAGACACACACACACACACACACACACACACACACACACACACACACACACACACACACACACACACACACACACACACACACACACACGGCAGTAAAGCCTGAAGTAACTGCAGCTGCATGAGAATCTAATGGGGACCCTCTCTGGGTATTAATGACTCTCTGTTGGTTGAATAAACAGATGCATCAGTTATTGATGTTCAGTCAACTCCTGCTCGGTTAAAACACCTCAGTTGCTCCTATTAACAGACCCCGGTTCTGTTTTTAAAAAGACCACTTCACCCTGCTTAATGTTAAACGTTATGTTGCTGCTGACCTTTTTCAAACCACATCACAATGTTGAGTGGATACCACAGATAGACCGTAACAGCTCTGAGGATGAGGAACATTGTTATGAAGTGAATCCACTTGGACCCACGTCTCCTCCCAGAACCTCCACAGCGAGGCGTCCTGATCAGCTGCTGAACAACATTTCTCAAACTTCTCCAGTCAACATGAAGAACCTCCTCCAGGCCCCTCAGTGTCGCTGTAGGGGTTCAGTTTGCTTCACACAAACTTAGTGTGGTACAACCACCAAGTTCCCTTGGGACTGATAAAACCCTTTGAAACTTGAATCTCAACTTAAAGAGGGGGTTTTTATTAAGTCTGCTGCAGAAAACCACCAGGAGCACAGTTTCAACATTTCTGCAAATTCAAGAATAATTAAGCCCTGTTCATCTGAGGTCAAATGAATACAGCAAAACGAGATCTGATGCAGGTCTGAAAACAAAAGTCATCTCAGCTGGTCCAAGACCAACACTTTTGGAACCTGTAGCAGCAAAGCTGGATGTGAGAAGACGCATTACTTAAATAAGATCAATGAATAGTTGTCGTGGTGGAATGTGCAGACACAGCAGCCTCAATATTAGTGTCTTTAATGTCTGTTCTGTGCTGTTCTGGTACCCAGGAGAACGCCTGTAGTGGCTAGGGCTCGTTAAAGGGGTAAGTTAGAAGTACCTCAGCTTGTTGTTTGTGCAGTTTGTGTCCCTAATCAAAATTCATCAAATTGCTCAGTGTTTTCTCTGCTGCTAGTTGTTCTCTCTCCTCTTTCCACCCACCACAGTCGAGGCAGATGGCCGCCCACAGTGAGCCTGGTTCTGCTGGAGGTTCTTTCTCTCTTAAGGGGAGTTTTTCCTCTCCACTGTTGCTCAGTGTTGTTCTAGGGTAAGTGTTGGGTTTTCTATCTAATTCTATAGTCTTACTGTTTCTATGTAAAGTGCCTTCAGATGATTTTTGTTGTCAGCAGAGATGTGAAGTTTAAGAGTGGTATGAAATAAGTTGAACTTAAAAAAAGAATATACTCTTATATCCATCTCTTCTGTGAGAGGCACACTGAAGCAGCACAACAGGCAAAACTACTTTATGACTCGAGTTTGGTTTTCTGATTGAGATTTGTGGGAAATGAACATCATCAAATTATAGGAAGTTATGGTAATCATAATAACAGTGATGTGGTTTGTGAAATGAGCAGTTTGCTGTAGTCACACTGAGCCCCTTTTACAGAATAATCTAACTTCTGCCCTGCTGGTGGCTTCTGAAGGAGTCCCTACCATGACTGGGGGACTGCAATTTTAATTAGCAGTCTAATTGGAACCCCTGCTGATCGGCTCGCAGCACACTCACATCATCCTCGCAGCGGTGCAATCACCAGCTCAAAAACATCACTGTGAGGAAACACTATGGGACCTTTTTTCTATTTTATTAAAATAAAAATCAATTAGTTTTTACTGCTACAGCTCCGTACTGAGCTTTTGTTTTTAAGAGCATATTTTTTATTTCCACTTGATCTCAAGTGATGAAACTCGTGTTTCATGTTTATGGAAGAGCAACGGCCAGTTAACTTATATTATCACAGTGTAAATCAGACCAGCGGAAGAATCATCTAATCTATAATAACAGGCAGAAACATTTCAGCTTCTTCAAATTCTTCAAATTAAAGGTTGTTCAGCACTGACGTCCTCATTAGTTTAGGTTGTGGTGTCACTGGTCAGTGAAGACGGCACAGGCTACAACAGGCTGCTAATTAGTCAAATCAATAAAGAACATTTCTTAAAACAAGTTAATCAAAGCAGCTCAGATCTTTTAAGACGTCCGTCTATCTCAGTGATTTGTTACTTGTTTAGTGATTGTGTCTTATGTCAACTGGAAATTAAACAAACATACACAGTTAAAACTGTAGAGACGGTGTCTGTGGGAAGCACCGACAGATTTAACACCACCGTTTGTGTCTGAGAGATAAATCATAACATTACATCTGACTTTACCCTATTTAAAAATCCAGAGCTAGTGAATATAGTGTCATATTGTCCGTTTTTAGAGTTTCCTCCTTCACTGAGGTTTCTTCCTGTTCGTGTTCTAGAGATTTAAAGTTTCCTATTTGTCCACTTCCAGTCATGTAAAGGCAGGTTTTAGATGTTTAAACGGATTCATCACTGACAGAAGA
The DNA here is from genome assembly GCF_900324465.2 of Anabas testudineus. Lineage (NCBI taxonomy): Eukaryota > Metazoa > Chordata > Actinopteri > Anabantiformes > Anabantidae > Anabas > Anabas testudineus. Next base: position 22,606,020 of record NC_046615.1, on the reverse strand, counting down.
CATTTAAAGATGGAGTTTTTTTATTTTTTAAGGTCACTCTGACCGACGAGGTCGCAGTGGGACGAACAGGAGCGATCTACACACGGACATGTTCCACTGTGAAGCGACAGCAGCAATGTGCAGTGTGCTGATAGATGACGTCCTGACAGTGATCATTACCCTCAACACCAGACCTTTACTTTAGCCTGGGAGACTCAACACGCTGGATCAGACCTGGTCTCACACTGAAGACAGATGTGTGTGTGTGTGTGTGTGTGTGTGTGGACATCTTTATATCAGGATACACTCGCTGTTTTCCTGCCGTCTCAGGGTGTTTTCTGGGACAGTGATTGATGCTCGTCATCCTGCGTAAGCTTCAAGCTTTCTGCCCGACTGAACGATGGAAGAAGAAATCCATCTGAGGTGACAGCTCACGTCCATCAGCGTTCATCACTCTGCTCTCTGATTTTCTTTTTTCAACTAAAGCTCTATTTACTGTCATCTGTGTCTTTCCCGGACAATGAACAGCTCCTGCATAACTCGTGCTGCCGCTGCTGCTTCACTTAATGTTTCTCTCTGGCAGTGATCAAATTAAATTAAGGGTGTTATCAGAATGAGTCACTGCCCCGCTGAAAAGTCCCTGCTGGTTATAAAAATAAAAAAAAAAAACGCTTTACAACCAGGCAGTGAATTCAGTTTCCTTTTTAATTAAATGTTTAAATGCATCCGTGCTCTAGTTAATTTCAGAAAAAGTCTGAAAATACGAGTTCATTCTGTAAACACGGAGGCACCTGAAGCATTTAAGGAAGTCAGTCCTCACTGGTCACAAAACCTCAAGAGAGCGTTCTGTTTTTACCACGGTTAGTGTGTAAAAGGCTGCAGAGCTGCAGACATGTTGTTAGGAGGTTCACACAAGTGGAAGGATAAATGTTAAGTGATGATAATAAGCAAATTAAAAGATGCTGTTCTGGCGAGAGGTGAATAAGATTTCTGACTGACCTTGAGCAGCACGTAAAGAGACGGTGGAGGCTTCCTCTACAAATAGTGTGACTGTGCTGTTTGGCAGATAATATCAACTGGCTTCATCACACTTCAAGAAAAAATAGAGATTTGTTCATTTCCACACCAAACACTGAAGGTATGGACCAACAGCTGCCTTCAAACACACTGTGGATTAATTAATTGAGGTCAAACCTTTTAGACTCCACACACTGGTTTAATTACGCAGAGTAATTTTACTGTGCATTTAAAGTTTCACTGAAGCATAAATTATTTCAAATGGCCTTAATACAAATTATATTGTGTAAATGCACTAGAGAAAATAAAACTTGTGTGTAGACAACATTTCGGTGCTTTAACATCTGCTTTTGTGGCCAAACCATGAGCAGGATTTCCAAATCCTCCACTGGACACAATCTTCATCCAACAGCTGAAGTGAAGCTGCATTTGAATTGAAAAAGGAGTTTGAAGGTCGAATCCACAGAGATTTGATGTCTGATAAAAAACACATCACAAGACAACAGAGGAGTGAAAATACTCCTGTGTGACACAGCCTGACATCAACCTCGGTCACATGTCTCTCTGATGGTGTTCCATCTTTTGAAATCTCACGAGACACAAGGTGAAATCAAGTTCAACGCATGATTAGACAGAAGCTGAAATACTGAAATACTGAAAGTACTGATCCATTGTCAGCATCAAAGGACAAAAATAAACTCCTGGTTTGTTTGTTTTTTCCTTGTGAAGAAGCTCACAGAGAGCTCAGAGACTTTCAGTGTCTCCGAACTGCTTCAGACGACACAGAGTGCTGTGTGTCTGCAGACAGATCCTACGGAAACCAGAGAGCTAAATACAGTGCAGTTCAAGAATCACCATCAGTGCAGACGGGGGGAGAACATGATAGCATGTTTTAATTTGCTGAACAACTCGGCTCTTTTGGTGCCGTATACAAAAGCTTCAATTAAAGTCAAACTCTCAGAATCAGTTTTATTAGTAGTAAAAAGACTGTGCTGCCGATGTTACTGCAGATTCCCAGCGTCTTACGTGTCTTACACACCTAGTGTTTCCTATTAGAGCAACCATTCACTGAATAGCCTTAAAACAATGTACAGATGAACTGAGGCTGAAAGACGCGTCATCAGTTTTGGAGTAATGTAGGAAATAAAGTTCTGAAACTGAGACTAAAACCACAGCACACGTGTACATGATCCCATGTAGTGGTTCCACCTCCTAGAACCTCCTCCCAACCTGCTTCCAGCCTGTTGGAGATCCCAACTCCCTCACAGTGGAGTCTCCAAATACGCAGGATTCAGGACATCAGATATTTCTTGCAGTAGAGGACCTGTCACTACGTCTGTGTGTGTGCTCTTAAATTGAAAAGTTTTGTTTATTTTCAGTCAAATCTTTTGACTCCTGACGTAAAAGACCTGATTTCAAGACTATTACATCAATTTTCCTCAACAATCATCTGCAACACAGTTTTGTTTCACTCTCTTCTTTCCCAGAAACCATGGTAATGGATATGAGACTTGTTAAGGAAGCGAACAGCGTGTTTTTGGCAGTAAGTTGCTTTTAAAATGGTCATTAAGGCTCCTTTCTCTAGATCACCCTGTTTAATTACCAACAGCAGCCACGTACCATTACCTGACACCTCCCACCTTGGTAATGTGTTTGGCCTCCAGCACAACCTCAACTTACCTAAATCCAATAGCCTGTTATCAGTTCTAAGTTCAAGGCAAATCCAAAGAACTACACGTGAGCACGATTTGACTGATTATTATGTAACATGGTTCACACTGCAGATGATACCTGAATACTCACAGTATGTGGAGTTAAAATAGTTTTAAAGGTGTAATATCAGAATTCACAGCACGGTCATGTGTTTCATGTTTGCTTTTACTGCTTTTTAAATCTAATTTCCTTCTTTCTCAAAATCTGGAATAAATATCAAAACAAATGTACCCGTATTGTTTCCACCTATAAATAGCTCAGACCTGTCCTCGCTCTGCTCGCTCGCTGCCACATTACTCATCTGAGAAACATAAACCAGGCAGCAGCCAGAAATCGATGGGCTGCACTGTTGTCCTGCTGACTCTCTGAGCTCCGTCCAGTACTGTCTCAGACCTCGCTGAGCCAGGAGACACTGATGTGTCCGTCCTGCTGCTGTCTCTGCATCGCAACCAGCTGGTCCTGATACATACAACCGGCTTTTTGGCCTCCTACAAACAGCTGATGCCAGCCCTCACCTGGTGTCAGAAGTCATTGGACCCACAAAAAAAAAAACAAATGAATCAACAAATGTCTCAGCGAGGCAGTGTGCATCCAGCCTGACCACGGAGCAGACAAACACAGAGTGACGCCATGCTGTCCCCGCACTGTCTCAGCTTTAAGTTTAGATTCTGTCCTCATCCTGCTGAAGACAGCAAGTGTTTATCTCATCTCTGCCCTGAGGGGATTATATAAAGTGCTCAGCTTTAAGAATGGTCCTTCAGTTCAGAAACATTTTCTCCACTCGTGCTCTGCACATCAGCTCAGTGGAGTTTGGAGAGGAGCTGCTGCATTATGGATGTGCAGTCAGATATGGAAGCACGTACGTGGGTGTTTCTCGTGCTCAGACGGTGCAGAGTGGAGTGATGTATGAACAGACTGAGAGCTCTTCATACGTGGACGGCTGTTTCGCAGATTTTATCTATGTTCACGCGTCTTATTCTTAATTTATCACAACATTACTTCAGCAGAGTGAGTTGACATAATAACCTGTGTAATTTAAATGCAAATTTCAGCATCCAATAATTAAAACCAAGAGATCTATAACTATTATGTGAGGAGGGGGCAGAGAATTGACTTATAAACACCAGACTCGTACACACCTGCAGTGAAGACGCAGCTCGGCCACATTTAGACTTTATTTCAAGAGCTAGAAGTTCTCCAAGACGCTTAGAACAACCTACGTGATCTTTAACCTTTTTCATTAGTGTTTAATGTGCACTGCTGTTTTTATGCTTTTGTTATTTCTTCTTTTTTATATTTACCCTGCTAGGGGGACTAATGCTGAACAGACTCCAGCTCCCAGATGAACGGTGCCATGTGAGACACTCATTTACTCCCCTACTTTATGTATCAGGAGACAGAAACCGCAAGCACTCATCTTCACGGCTTCGCCTGCAACTAAGACTCAATCCACTAAAAACTGGGCCAGGTTGGAGTCCACCAGGATTTCAGCAGCAGCCGCCCCACGCTGGGCTGCTGGCTGCAGTCATTTTCTTTCTTGCATTTTTTTAGTAGAAGCTGTTCCTCTCTGTTAAAATTCCCTCGTCTCATGTCTTAACATCTAAATAATAAATGTACTTGTCTTTTATTCTGACATTTTTAAAAATCTATTTAACTAGAACCTGCAGGTAAAACTGGAATCTGCACATTCATGAAGAAACTCCTCACACTAATTATTTCAAACACTGGGAGACGATTTCACTTTTGGACTCGACGGTAAGTTAATTAAATGGTTAAAGATGAGTTTGTTTTTGTGTCTCAGTCGGTTTTTACTCACAGCAGGTTGAGTCAACAGGGAATAACCAACAGAGCCCACCTCTGTCTGTCAGCAGTCGACAGCACAAAGAAGCTGCAGCCTTTTCTGCATTGTAAGTATATTTTTATACATTTATTTGGGCTGTCCCACTTCAACACACACAGGCTGATCCACTTCTGCCATGCAGCCTAAAATACGCTCAGACTCTCTGTTTCCGAGTTGTTGTTTGTTCAGGTCGTTTACACTCATAATTATAGTGATACAGTAGTTTCAACACAACACAGTCTGAAACATGAGTGTGTGGTGTGTGCACGTGTGAACAAGCAGTGAAGAATCAGAAGATCAAGGACGTTATTGCACTGTATGAATGTCACTAATTAACTTTCATAGGAACCCATTAGGAGTTAAGACTTTTCACTCAAAACAATGAACGTCAATATTACGTCAAGCTTTAATGACTTGGTCATCTCCAACTTTTCACAGCTGTGTTGGGACGGAGGTGCAGCTAACATGTCTGTCATGCACAGAGGAAGGAGAATCTCCATATTGGTGCATAATACAATCTTACCTATTGTTTCTCTGTTAAATTGATGCCACAGCCTTCAGCAGGTGAACCAGTAGCAGTAATTGGAAACATGGCTCCAACACATTTGCACATGAAAGCTCAGGTGAAAACACATTTGAAGCATTTGCAGCAGCCTTCTCGTGCTCACACACCTGGTATATGACCCTAAATCAGCCTAAATTAGATGTTGTTGGTTTTTATATGGGTTCACCTTGACACGAGCCAGGAACATTCATCTTCATCGCTGCCACTCATTAGCTCCAGCGTTTCGATCACCCCGAACATTTTAATTTATGAACAGCTGCCTGCTTGTGCTCTCGCTCTCTTCCATCCATTCTGCTGAGGGAAACCTCACTCTGTCAGGTCGGATCATTTCTCAGTTTTAATGATCGTCTTAAGCTGCAGGATGAAATTTAACTAAGTCTGGACTTTTCCTTCTTTTGGAAAAGGTGAGAAGTCTAAAAAAAGTTCATTACTTAAAGCAGAGTTACACCGTTTGGAAGTTTAAGCTCATTTACTACAAAATGTAGAGTGTTGGTTACTGAACCACAGAGTACGCCTTCATTTAAAAGCCCTGAAAACTACTAATGAGACTGGCTGATTTTTAGGTCAACAGAGGTTTTTAAATTACAAAGGGAGAACCGAGGGTTGTGAATGGAGAGACTGACACAGTCTGACGCTGTTTCACATGTATTCACTGTCACATTTGCTCTATTTAAAAAAAAGAACTGTGCATCAGTGTTGAGAGAAGTTGTTTTTCATGTTCTGGTGAGACCATGAAACATAGTAAGTCCAGTTGGTTTCCCACATCATGCTGTGTGGAGCCCAAATGTATAAGAAGAACAGCTGCATGATCGCAATACAAGGGGAAATGAGTTTAGTCTGAATTCAGCCTGTGCTGTTTGCTGTGGAGGAAACCTGGAATAAATCAGTCCTGCAATAATCTGATTCATTATACTGTTCAGTTTTTCATGAGGTATTGATTCAATTTGTCTTTTTGCAGGATGCACGACTACACTGAGCACACCTCAGGACAACTTTTTTAATTTCCACGTTGATACGTGGTAGAAATGTCAAACCTTAGGCTCTACCTCCTCTTCCTCTATCCAGCAATTAGGATTTTACAGCACGTTACACCGTATTCAGCTTGATATCTTCAGCAGCGTACACAGCTGGTCTCGAGTGGAAACTGTCCTCTCAGACCCGGCTCAATGCAGCTAATTACTGAGCATTCTTTAAAAAACAATGGGCTTCGAGTGCAGGCAGATTTAATTGTTGGGTTTTTGGGCCGACTGGGCACGAGCAGAGGCTCCTTATGTGTGGGCGAGCTCTGGATTCCAGCAGGTTTGGAGGCAGGAAAAGAAAATTAGCCCCTTTTTAAGAAAACAGGCAAATGTTAAGTGCAACTATTTCACTTATAGAAAATGTGTTTTTCATGTTTACAAATCGATATAAAGCTGTGTTCTCATGATTTCACATTCAACATTTATTTCCACACTAAAGCATTTTCAGAAGCTTCAGCACTATGTCAACCCGCTGGTGGGAGATTGGAGATTGGATTTCTGTCTCATAAATGTTGTTGGTCATTAAATTGGACCGCTGATGTTCACCAAGGTTCGAGCTGTGAAGGAATCCACGAATCAGGGAATTTATTTCATATTGACTGCAAAATGTAGTTCCATTAAAAAGTGTGACTTTATTTTTGTATGCTCACCAGATTAATGATTCAAGTTAACAGGTTTGAAATGTTGATGCCGTCATCGCTTATATTCTGCTGTGAAGCAACATAAAAGCAAACAAAAGGGTAGAGGAATCTAATCAGAAGGTTGGGTGGTGAATACTTAATAGAATTAGATTTTTCTTTTTCTACCCACTTAGCCTCCACCACGACCAGTTACCTCCCTTCTCATTAAAACTATACCTCTTCCCTGTTGGCATGTGCGGAGTCCAATGAGCAGTCAGCTGGGTACCGTATACTGTTTCAGTGTCCGCTGTGAGCATCGTCTACAGCGAGCAGACGCGAACGTCAGTCAAAGTTTCAAGTTTGGTTTGTCATAGAAATCTTAAGAGTGCCACATCTCATCACTGCCACCATCTGTTCAGTGTTTATTTTCAGATTTACAAACCCCAGGGCTGCTTTGACAAACTCTGCGTTAGGGTGCGACACACAGCGTAACACTTGTCTTAATGTAGACAAAGTCATGTCCTCCAGATAATAAACAAAACTAAAACCAGCGTCTAAGATAACAAATTTTAAATTCACACTTATCTCCCAGTCTGAGCCTGCTGCCTCTAACACGCTCTGTTAGTCCCTGTCTTCTTGCAGCCGGTCTCCATCTGATCTCACATCCCACCCTCTCCCCTCCTGGGAAGCAGTTTAACAGGACTTATGGGATACTTTATGTCCCGCTGTTATTTTCTGGCCAGCTCGATGGTTTTCTAAAGCTGGGTTTCTTCTCCACGGGGGTTCTCTGAAGTGGGTTCTCTATTCCTCCATTACTTTGTATTTATCAGGGAGGTGTGTGAGGGCCGAACAGCAAGTGTTACTGCCCTGCAGTAAATCCAGCTGGGTGGAAGTGGATGGACAAGAGGAGATAAGTGCATTCAGTGGGGAAACAAATCTGTTCTGTTTATCGTGAGATGAGATCACTGGTGTACACAAGTGTCGATATCTATTCTGAAATCAGCTGAAGAGCTTCTGAGGTTAAAACATCGACATTAAGCCGTAAACAGTCTAAAACCGTCTTTTTGTGCCAAACCAAGTGTCTACAACAGGTTGACTTTGCATTTACCTCCATCCACATTAGATCGCTCATGAGGAAAATTGATTATTAACAGTTATTAACAGAATCAGGGATCAAGCTAATCACACTTTTGTTCATCCAGACAAGGAAACCCGACTGTTTAATGTCACGCTTCTGCCACTACCTGTTTCGTTACCTATAACTTCATTTCTATGGGAGCTGAGTTGCCCTGTTCCCTGTTTCAGTTGTTTTAGAGAGGTGTGTCTACACGTTCACTCCGCTTCATGTAGACACGGTCTGAGAGTTTCATACAGGTTGCAGAAGTTTCACCGTGACTAGCTGGACTGTTCGGCACCACACAAATGTAAAGTTACATGGAACGAGGTATTTTGGACTGTAGACACAGGCTGCATCACACTTGCTTGCTGGGATTAGGCCTGGACGTATTGATTGTTGAACCTTGGAAAACAGAAAACACAGAAAGGCGCGTGGAGATCGATGGAAATTTAAGTCCAGTTGTGACGTGCAATATTTAACACTGATCTTTTCATTTATCATCATGTATCCTTTTTAATTGCTAAATTACTCATCCTTTGGCGCTTTTTCCAATAATTATTTGTGTTTATGCCTCGTGCCGTGATAGCCAGGGCTGGATTTTTAAACATTTTAAAATCAGCTGTCAAATACCTGATAGTTCATGAGCAGTGTAGTTGGAAAAAAGAGAAGTTGGAGAAACTTTGTTCGCCTGAAGAGGTTTCCTTTCTGTGCTTCTAACACTCTTTTCATCTCATGTTCAACAGGCACTTTTATTTGTTCAGCTACGTTCTCACCAAGTCAGCCTGTTTGACCTCACACTGTATTGGCTTTAAAAGATGTTCGAGTTGAACACGACTCACAGCTTCACACCTCCTATAGAACAAACACAACAAAGCTGAAGTGGAACATTTTACATGAGGATGCTACCAAATGGCTGCGAGTGTTTTCAGTGACTCATAAAAACAACTGTACCGTCGCTCTGATCAGAGTTCACCATCAAATGTTTCTTGGCAAATGGTATTTAAATAGATACTGTCCATCAACAGAATGCTTCTTCAGTTTGTGGTAGTTTCTTGTAGAGTTAGATGGATTCTAACGTCTGTACATATTTTACTGCTCGTTTTCAGTCAGACAGTAGAGAAGGGCTGTGGTAACAGCTGAGCAGCTGAGGAACGCATTGGGGAAGATACAACTACTGTTCAAAACTCAGACAAAACAACAATAGTGACTCCAGTTGGTGATTGTTTTTTATCTATTGGATCATGACAAGAAAGCTTAAAGAGAAGAGTGCACAACGTTGGTTATATATCGTAACCCCAGGCCTATGAGTATCGGCACAGCAGTAGTATGAGCAGCTAGACTGTTGACGGTTTGTTGCTTTCTTCAGAGAGTTTGACCCCCCCAAAACAGGCTCGAAGCATAAAAAGTCTCTTTCTACGTCGTAGACTGCTAAACTGAGCCACAACTTTTTATTTGATTATAAGATGTTTTTAGAAAATAGTCCCAGTATGACTCACTGTGACTGCTTTAAATTAAATAAAGCCAGCAGAACACCACCACAGGCATCCCAATGTCTGTGACGGTCAAAACCCCTTTTAATTCTAGTAGCCTCACTGTCACAGAGTTGGTGTTTTATCCATTTTGCTGATGAGAAACAGTGTCACATAAACTAGACTTTACAGGTACCTTGAAAAGACGACATTAACCATGAAACCTCATAAACTACTTTTATAAGGTCTGTAACTGCTGTTAAAGGTTCACGTGAGCCTGGATGGTCAGACATAAGAAACTCATGGAAAAATAATGAAATGTGCCAAATAAATAACTCTCCTTATTGTCAGTGCACATCATACTATCAATTGTTCAAAGAAACAGAAAAAACATAAACATTTTCTGTTCTGCTGCAACTTCACTGTCTTCATTGCCCCAAAACTCTTCCTACCTGCTGCACACCAATCAGCAGACAGTGATAGCTCTCTTAATATTCATGTGTTTATTGCAAACAGGAAGTGTAACGCCTTATTCTGCTACTTTTAATGACCAGAGTATAACTCACCGATTTCACACTTTAACAATTCCACTTTCAGTTTGTTTAGAACAGAATAAAGTGAAACTCCACATTTGTTCAGATTTTTTGTACGTGGATTCTGAAAATAAGTAACATCAACAGAAGGTAAACGTGTGAAGTGTGAGTTTTCTCTGTGTGTGACTGTGACTGTGTTGATGGGCAGCAGGTTTTCATCTGATCTGCAGTCAGGCAGGAGAATCGCTCCAAGGAACGGAGAGGATGCAGGAGGAAAGGAAGGAGGGGAGTAAGGGCTAGTAGACCAATCAGCAGCGGGGAGCTGTCAGGACCAATGAACATCAGCTGTGGGAGAGCTGCAGAGGATGATGGGACAGAATGGATCTAACCAGCGATCAGCAGCAAGTCCTCAGTAAAACAGTTTTAACAGTCAGCTCAGGTTACAGGGAAATGTCATCACTCAAATAAAAGACATGAAATCTCCCTGAGCCAAAAATACAAAACAGTGATCGATTTAATATTAACCATTGTGAAGGTTACAGACAGAAACAGATCAGAGTTTCTGTTGCCAGCTCCAATCTTGGATTAGGATCTTGGATAGGGATTAGTTCAGGGATTGAACTGTGGTCAGACCAAAACAATAAAACCCACACAGTATGATTCAAAACTGCTAATTACTTTCTAGATTTATCAGTAAACTGTTGTTGATGTCAAAAAACACTAAAAAATACCACCGCTGACTCATTCCAGCGATAGTCTGTGAAATTACATCCTACAACTGTTTCTTTGAAGGTGTCCACTTGCCTGCATGTTGCAGCTTGGTGAAGCCTACAGATATTACTGATAATACTTATAATACTTGTGTTACGTGTAATTAAGGCTCTGTGGGTTAAATGTTTGGAACATGTTTCTGCAGCTTGAGTAAAACATCTTAAAAGTTGTATCTCTCAATCCGACTCTCGCAGCTCCTGAGGACCAAAGCAGTAGGCCGCGGTGAACTTTTTGTCCAGCAGGTGGTTTGCTTTACGAGCACAGAGGGCCTCCTGAGCTCTACATGAGGGCTCAACAGCAGAGGGGCGTCAGCAGACGCCTGTCAATGAGCATCATGTCCTGCAGCACACGGGGAGCACCGCCCTCCCACAGCTTAACCCCAAAACGTCACGGCGACGCTCGCCTGCTGCGGGGAGATGTGAAGAGACCATCTGAGGAGCTGGTTGATGATAATCTGAAAGAACAACATTAGCGACGACATGCTATGACATCACCGTCCCGAGGCTCCGAGAGAAACGACGCGACACGTTTTCATTTTGACCCGGCGTCCTGCGACCATCCTCAGCCTGAAGCAGGAAACATCAGGATGCATGTGTGTAACAGCTCAGTCCAGTGCACACACGGAGCAGAATGACTGGTGCTGCATTCAAGGCCAACGAAATCCAGATCAGGTTTTAAGTCATAAACCTAAAAGTGGACCGAGTGCTGTAAGGACAGCACCAGTAGGAATAAAACAGCAGCTGCTGTAGCCGAGACAATCGGCGCAGACCTGGACTTTTCCAGGAAGATGTGACAGTCGAATCAAACTTAGTTTGTTTTGAAGTGACTCGGTGCAGGTGAATCCAGATGATCACAGTGAATTCACAGTGCTCTTGTGATGGAGTTGAATGTTGATGAACGTTTTAAAGTGAAGACATCCGTGAAAAAACAGACATTTGTTTTTTAAGGAAGGAAACACTGGAAACATTTTCACAGTATCCCTGACAAGTCTGCCAGAATGTCCCGAATAATACTAACACATTCTGAAATTAAAAAGCTTCACTAAACCAGACATTGAGACTATATGTTGATAATTCTCACAGAGATTCTCAAGTCATGTTTCTGTGTGGAGGTCATGATTTATGACACATGCAACCATCCCAACGAGACTTTATCCCTCTTCATACTACGTCATCTTATTTCCTCCTTTGCTCCCATCACAAATGCTACAGCTACTAGAGGTTGCACAAATAAGCCCAGGGGTCATTTATAGTGGCTCAATAACTCTGTAAAGACCATAAAGACAATAGAAAATATAGGAATGACCCTGGAGAGTGTGAAACACTTGCAAGGCCTGGAATGAACAGCCACGTCAACATTATGAAACGTTCCAGAAAACCAAATACAAAATAACCAAACCATAATTATCAATGCCAGTGTTTAATACCAGTTTAGGTATCTTGTTATGTTTTGCTAGTGGTATTTATGAACGCCATTGTAAACGGATTGGCGCACCATGCATCACCACAGGTGTGCCGGCAGACGACGTGCAGCAGAGCAGCTGCGAGTGCAGCCCCTCCTCTAATCTAAACCAGAGTGCTTGAAAAGCCTTCAGTTGGTCTTATATTTTCACCATGAGCCCGGACAGTCAGAAAATAAAGAAAAACTAGTTCCAAAGAGTAAAAACTACAAGTCTGCAATAACCTTGAACAGTTCAAGTTTCAAGCCAAGTCTTGAGTTTGCTGATAAAATAAATGTACAGTACGTATGTTACAAATCTCCTCGTTCCCTGTTCGAACTGTACTTTCATGAAGTCCTTTAAAGAAACAGAAAAACCACACAACAGAAGAACTATCTTGGATATGTGGCAGCAGTCTGGAGAAAAAAGTGGGGAACAGGGTGATTAACCCATCACTGAAGGACTCGTCCAGGTAATAGCCTCCTCCGCACAGGAAGAAAACCATTTAGCTGAAAGCCGGAGGCGCGACAAGGCGAGCAGTGATTGTTTGGCTGCTCGGAAAAATGCTGTTAAAGGTTTTGTCTCTGTTGTTGAATCGACTTTTCCTTCCCTGAAGCATTTTAAATAAAAGAATCAGACATGGAACGGTCTGTTTAACAAACCACCAGCGCTGCTGTCGAAAACCAGACAGTGAGGAGGAGGGGGGCAGCTTCGGTCGAGGTTTGAGATTGAACCAACAGAAGATTTATTCGATGAAGGTACGTAAATACTGAAGTCCTGCAGATGTTTACTTCAGCTTTAACAGAAGGAGAAGCAGAAGGAGAGAAAATGTTTTCATTAACAGAGGTTCATGGTGCCCAGAGGATGAATCCCATTGACTTTGATTCTGTGACCTTTACCTCAGGAGTCATAATAAGACTGAAGGAAAGAAAATTGATTCAACAACAGAGACATTACAAATATTAACCTCATTGTGGCAAAACTCGGGGGATCATAAAACTTAACAGGATTCATCCTCTGAGGATAATGAACTTCACAACGATCCGTCCAGTCATTGTTTAGACATTTCAGTTTGGAGCAGTGATCGGACTGCCTTTGATTTTGGTTTGGCAGCTGGTGAATCCTGATGATTCTGCTGAACTCCTGAACTTTCATTTAGCACCAACCTCAGGACAATATTGTCCATATTGTTGCTGGTTATTACAGAATTACATTTACATAATAAACACTTTAAATACACTTTACTGATGGTGCATCTGCACAGTACACTGTGTACAGACTATTTTACAGGTAGGTGTGTCACAATGTTGTTATGCAAATTTTTGCTGACCTCAGTGTTGCCCACTGTGTTTACATGCCAGTTGGTTTACATAAGACAAATAATTAATAAGACATTTTGGCCAAACGCTTTGTCCCTCTGTGCCGTCTGTGTGTGTCGTATGTGTGAAAGCACCAAGACACACACAACATTGACTCAAAATACTACTGAGAGATACAAGTCAGTTTGACGCCTGTAAATAAACAGAAGCCATGAGCAATGTTTCTGGATGTGGTGTGGAGGTCGTTCTTATTGTGGAGGCGCCTCATCAGTGGGTTAAATGGTCTTAATGTTAATAATATTATTCATCAGTCATTTGTGGGAAAATGTTTTGTCCAGCAAAAGTAGATCTTGTGATAAGTCTTCTATGGAGATGAATCATAAGGCTTATGGACATTATACAGTCTGCTGAGAAATCAGGGTTGGTAAAATATCTATTTTCCAGATGCACCTTCTGCAATGTGAAGATCTGCTGAATACTTTGGGTTTTGACTCACTGGTCAGACAAACCAAACATGTAAAGTCACCATCATAAACTCTAGGAAATTAGCATTGACATATTCACTATTTGACAAAAAATAATCTGCACCACAGAATCTACATCCTGCGCTGTCACTCAGCAGCGACTGACAGCACTGAATGCAGAATAGAAAGCGTCTCCCACAGCAGTTTGTGCTGCTGACACACTCAGACGTGACGGCCGAGCAGCAGAGTGGAACAGACGAGTGTGGGTGTGTGGAAGAAACACAAATGAAGCATGAAGTGTATACAGAGACAGATGAAGAAGATGGCTTCTCCACTTATGAGCGAGCCTCCCAGGACGACAGCTCCTCCTCCTCCTCCTCCTCTTCCTCCTGCGACCGACTCATTCAGGCAAAAAAACAAAACAAACAAAAAAACAAACCCAGTAAATGTCAGGTTACCGTCTGCACTCGTCAGCGTCGCTTCCCGGTGTGACTCAACACGCTGCACGTCATGAACGCACTTCACAACATGTCACAGAGGACAGGCGGTACGAGAGTGAAGCCTCAGGCTGACCTGAAAAATCAGGGAGCAGAGAGCGCGAAAACACAACCCCCCACTTCTAATACTGCTGCCCGGGAGCCTCCGAGCAAGAAATCTCACCTACATGCTGCTATTGGAGATATTCTCTGCAGCCAGCATTTTCACTGACTCAAATAAGATTCAATTCTTATTGTTGATTAATGCTGAGTTACATAACTGATATTTTCTCCTAAGATTTTTCCCAATGCGAGCTTTGTTTTTGTGTTTAGTGTTTTCCCCCCGTAGATTCCTCGGGTCAAATGCTGAGTCATATTCAAATGTCCAGTGTGACTCAAAGTGTTCCTGTTGTTCTATGAGTAAAAATCTGGGAATTTCAGACTGGGAGAGAGCTGTGGACCAGCAGACAGACATTAAAATCCATGGAGTCCAGTCGTGTGGCAATAAAGGACAAAAAATAATGACTAAAAATGAATAAATAGAGAAAAGCTACGTCTTTATGAATGATTTGACCACAGGTTGTGTCTTTCACTCCTCTCTCAAACTGTCTTCTGTCCAAAATGTGCACATTGTCCTCTGACCTTCAGATGAAGGTACACTGCTGTCCCTGGCCCTGAGTTCTGCATTACTGTGCACTATTCTTCTATCTACTGTCTTTGCCAAAGTATATTATAATTACACACTGTTGTCCATAAATCTCAATATCATTTTTCCTTCAAAACATGCAGATGGTGCAGTTTTTCTGTGGTGTCTGCAGAGGTTCCTGTAAGGTTGCATCATGCTCCACCAGTCACCTCAAATCAAAACCCAGAGCAAAGAAAAGTGAGTGAGTGAGTGCATCAACAAGCTGATGAGCACCTCTGGGTAATGCTGAGGAAACGAAAAGTACAAAGAGTTTGTGAATGTTATTATCTACTGTATGATTTCATTAAAATAAATCACTGCACAAAGAAACAGAAACACAAAAACCAAGATCCAGGAGAAAAGGAATCATCCAACTCGTCATCGATGCACAGAAACACGTTGAAAATGTCTTTCATCAAATCAAACGGTGACAAAGCTGCTCTGTGGTTGATAATCCACTTTAAGAACATCTACACTGACGGTAAACACACACGCTTAAAGCAGATCTATGAAACAGAGGGAGGCTCTGGGAGGTGGATCAGCTGCTGATGGTGATGAATGAGATACAGGAGCTTTGACATTCACAAGGACAAGTTGGTTCAATTCCCCAAAGAGAGGCGGAGATTCAGGGCGACGAGGACGAGAAAGCTGAGGAGAGAAGTCGAGTTTGTCAGAAGGAACAGTTTATTTATTCAGAATCGCGTTCTGAAACCATCAATTGAATCTTTTCAAAGAGCAAGAAAGAAAAAGGCAGGTGTCCGTTGATGTCTTAGTCTTAACAGAAGCTAATTAAGAAGTAAGCGTGAGTCACACAATGTGTGTTACTACTCAAGGAATATGAGGTAAATATTGACATCGTTCAGCTTCACGTCACAGAATCCATTCTAACATCGGTGGTCTGTCACCGAGCACACGTCATTCTCGAGATATCACAAATACCTCACAGTAGAATCAAAGTAATCATGATATTTCTCACTGTCAGAACTTCACTTTTCTTTGTGTGCAGGTTTTACTAAAAAAAAAAAAAACGCTGTAGCTGCAGCTAAATGTGCTGCATTCAGGGATAATAACGACTGTAGGTCATCCGTGTTGTGAGGTGTTCAGGTACAGCAAAGAGTGTAGGCCGTTGACCCCAACCCCAATAAAAGATGAAAAACATAAAAATGAGGCATCGATCAAACCGTAGCTCAAAAATCTATGATTGGTTTCAATAGATGCCTGCGTCCCTGAGGGGGGGGAGTGCTCTTACAACAACGACTTGTGAGTCATAAGAGTCATTAGTCATTTTTCTTTTCATGTAACTAGGAGCTGATCACAATAAGAGACCGAAACACATTACAGCAGCTATAATGTGACGAAGAACCTGAAGCTGCAGCTCCTTCAGTTTGAATTTAGTGGTTTTAGTTGATTCTCACTGTTCTCATTGTGTCAACAATCGCAGGATGTAAAGACGTCAATTAGGAATGGGGATGGAACAAAAAGCAGATTTCACTTGTGTTTTCAGTCAGTCAACATGGTCGATCAATAGCTGAGTCATAGTGTCACAGATCAAAGGTCAGAGGTCAGGGCCTGTGCACTCAGATAACAGACTTAAAGCACCTCTGAGCAGAGCGTTTGAACTCCGATCCATTATGCTGATTGTAAAGCAGCAGGTCAAAGGTCATCATATCTTCCCTGTGGCTGCTCACACTCAAGGTGGAGGGGTTTCTCTTCCCGGAGTGTGTCCTGAACAAAACTCAAAATAACAGAGAGTCTGAATTATTCCTGTTGCATAAGCGAACCCCCGTAGGGTTCCCATCCACCATTCAGCAGCTGAGAAGAGTCCTGCCGTCTGTTAGTGATGCTTCACTTCAGCAGTGAGACCTCCATCTGTAGGGCACTGTAATCGCAAAAAAGAAGAAGAGGAGGAGCACGAGGGAAGACCGGTGATGCTGTGTGTGAATGAGGCAAAAGGAAAATGTGAGGAGGAGGAGGAAGAAGCTTCCACAGTGAAGCAGGTACACTGACGGAGTCTTGTCTGGAGAGACGTCTACAGAGGTGCTGCACAAAAGCTGTTTTGTAATTTAGAAATAATAAAGTTAATGTAAAGATAATGTTTATAATGAGGCAGGATGAAAACCCCTTTTTATTATTTACCACATACGTAGACATAAACCAAAAGGCCTAAATGAATCCAGAACAGGAAGAATGACTTTCCACGGAGCCACATGTAAGGATAGAACTCAAAGAAGAGCAGGAAGTCACATTTAAGACGCCAACGCCAATGCTTGCAGTTTTGAGTGATCTTCCATCTCCCATTGTTTAAATCTAACTCAAGTTTCAAGCAATTAAGTAATGAAAAGTAATTTCATGCAGGTCAGAGACAAGTCAGACAAGACAATGTAAGACAGCGGAGTCAAATCTCTTCTGAGATCCAGCTACAGCACACATATAAATCCTAGACGTAAACCAGAAGAGTCTTAAGTCATTAAAAAAAAGCTCGGCATCAACTTCTATCTCATCCTGAGAAAGCAAATCAGTTCAATGTTGAACTTCTGGAAGACATTAAGGATTTCACGCTTACTATTTCCATTATGGTGTCAAAACTTTATTTAATGCAGTAATATGAAACAAAAGCTGGAGACTGAGTCCACGCCTCCCTCTTCCTGTTGTCATACACACTCTGCTTTGCTCTTCATGCTGCACATTTCTATTAAAAACTATCCAGAACATCCAGATCATACTGTAGCTTTAGGTTGGTAGATTTTAATTTTGTACAGTACACATTAGATATAACAGGAGAGAGGTTCCAGGCAGCTTTTAGCAGCAGAATGATGGACTGAAAACTGTCTGGATTACAAACTGAGGAAGTAAAAATTAGCGTGAAGCATAAAAATCTTTATTAACACTGACAATGGAACAATGGGGACAATGACTTAATCTAAATTCAGACAGCTTAACAAGGTTGTTATTATCAGCCACACTAATGAATTCCCACTACAATGCCCCTCGATTAAATTCCATTATCCACACTGTCCCCCATCACTTTTTCCTCCTCAGAGAGAAATTACTTTAGCTACGCAACAAAGGCATCAGGTAATCGAGACACATCAGCGAGCAGACGCCTCCAACTCGCACCGATCGTTGATTGAAGCAGGTTTTGATGGTTTCAGTGAACAAACACATGAGAGCGTAACAGTCCCACATCGTTAGAGTCATTTAAGATGAGATCTAAGATGAAATGTGATGAAGTCTCGAGTTATTTAAGACAAGTCTGAGTTGTGTCTCATTTGAGTCACGTGTAGAATCACTGAAAACAAGTTTTGTCATTTGACAGAAGTTTGAAATAAAGGGCTCAAAGGAGTCAGGTCTCCAGTCCTTAAAAATAACACTTGACTCAAGTCAGTTTGAAGTCAAACATTTAGATAAATCACTGGAGACAAGATTTATTTATATGACATGTAATTAAGACCAGTCTGAGTCATTAGTCTCATCATTTGAAACGGAGACAGAGTCGAGCTGCTCGCTGTTTTCCACCTGTTACACGTCAGAAACGTGGGAACTGGTATAAAACGTGACTTTAAAGCTAAAGATGATCTGAAGAATCTACGAACGCCGTTACAATGATGTGACATCACGAGACAATACCTTTGGAGAACACCTTAACGGCTGCAGTATGATCATAACACAAAGTCCAGGTTTCCCAGTGTCACCGCTCATCATCCAGCGAACCTCAACTACGGAGACGCCACACATGGCGTGTGTGATACTTTAAGCTTAAAGGCCTCCGCTTTCCTTTTGGCCACAGATGATGTGTTATTTCTTTATGCGAACCATCTGCTGACGTGTTTAGAGTTAGCACAGAGTAGCGTCGCGTTAGCAGGTAACACTTCAGAGTGAAAACCAGCCTCGAGTTTCACACGTGTTTACACAGTTTAAAGATCTGCTGAAGACCTCTGAAGTCTCCTGTGACTAAAGCAGCAGGAAGCAGACACTTATCCCGACATCAATACATTATTTTTAGTCCAATTTACACTCAGTCTAACTTTAGACAAATATCTGCTTGTTGTAAAACTGCAGCAACAAACTGAACGATGATAAGACGATGATAAGGTTCTTCAGGAAACACTGTCACACTGAAACACTCATGGCGTTCCCCAAGATTTAGCTTTCACAAGAATGGGATGAACAGACGAGCTGAAAGCAGGAAATAGAAAATAGAAAAAATAAATAAGTAAATAAGAGTATGGAAAACCAGACCTGCATCATTAAATCCTGAATAACTGATAACTGTTTGATCATCATCAGTATCACACACCCTCCTCTGCTCAGCTGCCTGCATGTTGCACAGCTAAAGAACTGAGCTTCTTTTATAGATGACGAGCAGAGTCGTGCTGCTGGAAGCTCGGCTCTCCTCCTCCCTCTGACAGGGCACATGGAACCATGCAGAAAGGGTCCCTCTGTTTTTTAGTCCGCCCTCTGTTATTTTCTCACCAGTTTCATTTTTTATTTAGAGCTTCTGGCCGAGCTTCTGCAAGCTCATAAACAGAACCTCAGTGGTTCTGTCTCTCCCACGCAGAAGTGGAAATGTAACGCAGCGTCGTGAGCGACTGTCGCAGCGCAGCATCCTCCTGAACACCAGGCTGGGCTCAGACTGTGTGATAGTGTGTGAAATGGATGTGCAAATATTATGCAAATATGCACTGAAAGCATATCACAGTTTCTGATGGAGAAACTCACCTCTGACACCTTCAGTGAAGCAACTGAAGAGACACGAGAGATTTTTCTTAACAGCTGGACAGATGCTGTTGATTTATCTATATTTAGGTCCTTACCAACAGTCTAGCTGAGGATGATGTTAGAGCTGCAAGTGTTATGTCATTCAAATCAGAAGGATTCATCCTCATTCTAAGTACTACACATTAGCTGACAGCTTATTTAAACTGATATCATTTGACATGAATTAACTTTAACATTGCACTGGGTGATCCTTTCAAATGCACCTCCAGTATATGTTGTTGTGCTGAACGAACCCCTTCCTGTGTATTCATGCATCCATACAATAAAAATGCTTTTTCAATTCAGAACTTTTTTTATATGTAATGATGTGATAATCTATGTTACATTACTGCACACAGTGAATTAAACAACAGCTGGGATCAACTTTTCATGTCAGTGCACCATGAGAAACAGCTGCCTGAGCGTGTTATTTATGCTGCATTCAGCTCAGAGCGATGAAGCCACTGATGGTTTGTCAAGTTTCTTATTTCTCTTGTCTCATCTAGGTTTGGGCTGCAGACAAAACCAACAGAGCTCTCATTGTTATAGGTGCAACAACGCCCACTTCTTACCACATCCAACCACACGAAGCGGTTCAGGCTGTGGTCACGAGTCAAATAAACTTATAGGTTTCAATCAGAGAAGGCAGGAGATGTTGAAGATCGGAGTACTTCCTCCAACACTGTCCCAGGAAGGGATGACCTGCACACCTGCAGTATGTATATTGATTAAATGATGCACATATTAAAAGTTTAAGAGTTTAAAAAGTTCACTCAGGGAGCTGTTTGTATTTTTGTCACTTTAACTGAGAACATGTTGCCAATTAAAAACAAACTGCAGTCAGCCACTTGGAGTTTGTGTCAGTGCTACTGAGCAGCAGCAGCAGCAGCAGCAGCAGCATGAGGGAACCTCTGCGTCAGCACAATCTGGCTATCCCCTCCCCTCTGCCACCCCTCCTCTCCACCCCCCTGGGGGGCAACTCCGGCTAATTTTAGATAAGTGATGTTGGGCCTTTCTGTCTTCATTAAGCTGGCCGTGCTCTAACACATACACATGAATCATACAGCTCATCACTAATTTAGCGTATAGGAATTTGTTTGCTGCTGTGCGCAGCAACGCGCCGCCTGCAGATACAGTTCGTCTGCGTGTTCTGCACACACTGAATTAGACAGGGCAACAGCTGGGATCAACTTTTTTATGTCAACGCACCGCGAGAAACAGCCGTCTGAACACGTTATTTATGCAGCATTCAGCTCAGGGCGACGATAAAGCTAATGAAGAACTAAAGAACGAGCATGTTGCCTCCACTACTTAGTGGCGGTTTCACAGTTTGTTAAGTTTGTTATTTTTGTTCTTGCCTTTTTTATTTCGAGGCTGCCAGTCAAGTCTACTGTATCTGCAGAAGTCAAACATCTCACTTTTTGTTAACAACAAGATTTTTTTATCAGTCCAAACAGCAGAAGTTCTTCTAATTCCAGCCTATGGGAAAAATGAATGGGACAATTATACTGGAACCCAGAGTGGTCCACAGGCCCTGCTCCAAGCTTGTGCACAAACCTAAAATGTTCAGGTCTTATTAGGTTTCATTCATGCAGAGATTCCAGGAGATAACCACTTCTGTCATGTCTTCTATTCACAAACTGACTCTTTCATTAGTAACAATAAAAATGTTTAGAGCTACACACCAGTCGGGAAAAAATATATCAAAAGGAGAAAATAAAATCTGCAAACAGACTTTCAAAGGTGAAAAATATAGCAAAGAAAAATGTCTAGTTGTTAATATAAAAATAATTATGTAAGTATGTAATTTTAAACACATTATGTCCCATCAGGTGGTTAATTCATAACAATACTTTGTGAAATTTGTATCTGCATCTAAAGTTAAAGGAGCTACACCTCAAATAGATGTAGTCTCTACTGTAACGGAGTAGAAGTAAACAAACTGAAACCCGTTATATTCCCACTTCCTCTGTGTTGTTAATTAAATGTTTACTTAAGTTAAACAGTCACGTCAGATTCAGTAAGTGAACACGTCACGGTTTATAAAGCTGCACTGATGCAATGAACAGGTAATGTATTGTGCATCGTGGCCTAGACGAGAAGCTCCACTGGTCGAATCTGTTTGAGTTGTGACTGCACCTGGCCCTCATCGTGCTCAGAGCTCCTTTACCAGATGCATCAAAATGAGCAAAGACGAAATCGTGTCGTGTTTCAAGTTTCATGTTTGGTGAAAAAGTCAGGTGAGCTCTGCACAGGTGTTAGTCCCATCCAGAGTTTACTACTTTCTGAGAAGTAGTGTACTGCAGGTTTCAGGTTTGCACATCACACTTGACTTTTCACATCATACACTCAGAGAAACTTTTCACCTGCATCAGAAGAATGTCAAAACAAGCCTGTAGCACCAACCTGCACCGTAAAGGTCAAACATCCAAGTGAAGCAACAATAAGCAAAACACATTTTTGAGCAGAGCAACCGAATAAGGTCATGAAACATTCACTACCAATACTGAGATTGAGGCATCATCCATCAGCTATACCTGCACATCCATTAGAGGGTCACAGCAGGTTCAAGTATCCTACCCAGCTTTAACATTTACTTGTATGAAAACAAAAGCTGTTCACCTCTCCTCTGCACGAGCAGCCTCAGGATTTCCACGTCACTGACGAGCTGATTGACACTTTCTATGCAGAGGTCGACTGAAACCTGACAGTGATCCGCTCACACTGATAAAACGCTTCATACTGACATCTGTCTCCAATACATTACATCTGTTACAGAGCTGCGGTTTTTATTCAGCAGGGGAATAAGTGAGGGTTGTACTTAACCCACAGTTTCTTCCTAGCTTCAGTGTGTGGAACCAACCTGGTGACAGATACTTAATCTCATCTGCGGTTGGCAAGTGTGACAAACAGGATGTACACAGACAATAAGTCACCTGTCAGAAGTTGGTATCCAAGACGTATGGATCAGAGGATCAAGAATTTTTTGCTTTAGGCAAAAATTACAGGGCACCAAAGTCAAAAAGCTGGTTCTCAGTTAAAGTTTGTTACAGTGTCACATAAATTCAGAAATACAGTGATAAGAGGTTGGTTCATCAAAATAAAACGATTGTACAGGGATTTCTTTCTAATAGCATTAACGATGCTTTAATAAATGCTTTATTAGCAACTATATCAGTAAACTGCAGCCTTCCTGGATCTCCTCTCAAACTGGGTGTGGATGTGGTTATTTTTGTGAATGCTGATTCGAGTGTTATCAAACCACTCAATGACCAAGCAGTAGGTGGTTATTGTTGATGAGTGGGGTAATTAGGCGACATCTAGCACCGCTAGTAAATATAATAGAATGAAGGCCGGTTTGCAACGGCAGCATGTTGAGCTGGAATCGAAAGACATGATTCAAACTGTTTGTGCTGTAACTTTACTCAGCATTTCACTGAGTATAACCCAAACCATGGTCATCTCCCTAAACCTCATATCAACCTACTGAATCTCTGGTTCAACAGAGGCTTAAAGTCTTATTTACTGTTTCTGATCATGTAAGCAGCTAAAAACCTGATGTTGGCCAACAGTAGTAGGCCCACTCCAATTAAAACAACTTCAAGGAGCCATAAGCAGCAGAAACGTCACCCGACAGCGTTTTCTTACCTTGAACAGTCGCAGGATGTTGGCCACCATGATTGACACGGAGCTGGACGACGCCCCTATGACGCCCACCACTTTATCCGGCTTGGCGAAGATGGGCGGTTCTCCGTTAGAGCAGCGAACGTCTGAGCCATCCCTCTCGATGAGCGCCTGGACGAAGGTGAGCGACTGTTCCAGGGCGTAAGTGTCCCGCGAACATGTGTCCAGGATGCGTGCTCCCAGAGTCACGTTGGGCAGCAGCTCCGGGTCCTTATTGATGAGATCAATGGCAAACAGCATGGCCTCCAGCCGGTGGATGCCCTTCTCCTTCTTCAGCTCACCACAAGGCACACCCCTCTCACCACGGGCATGTACAGGGAACAAACCACCCAGGATGATGTCACCATCCAGCCGGATGGAGTGAGCATACTCCTGCTGAGTTTGCTGAGAGTCCCCCAACATGGCTGGTTTCGGGGAGGCAGAGCCTAGCAGCCAGCAGCTTTTCAGCATCAGCAGAGACAGGAAGTAGTGGCCAGAGACAACCGGGGCCATTTTTCTGAGAGTTGAGTTGCAGGGACAGCGAGTCGTGATATGAGGGCACTGTAAACAGGCTGGTGGCTGTAGCAGCAGGCAGGGAGAGTGGCGAGGATGGGATGGGCCAGACCATTGAGTCCCCCGTCAACCAGGACAGGGTTGACCACAGGGGGTGCTCCCACCTACGAGCACTGAACCAGAGGATTTCCTGTGGTGCAGGTTTTCGTCTGTGACATCCCTGTGTGAGGCAGCAGAGGACGGCGAGCTTTAAGGTCTCAGCAGCTCCAGGATTTACATTCTTCCAAAAACCTGTTGAGATCCAGACAGAGAAGGAAACAATCAGTACACGATCATCAATCTGTAGGTTACTGCCACACGTGGCTGCCTCTGTCCTCTGCTCTAAAGTCTGTTAGAACATGATTGCAAATACTGGAACTAAGCTCTGAACTCAACTAATGATGTTAAATATCTTGGCAGCTTACAGTAAATAAGAAGACCTCACAGATGAAGATACAGGTGCTGATGTCTTCATCCAGCTTACTGCAAAGAGTACGATAGCTGGCTACAGTAATAAATCAAAAGGTGCTCTGGTAGACAGCACCCAGTGGTTTAAGGGCGGCAGAGTAGCTTGAGCAAACAGGATACCTTCATAATCCAGTGTCGACGGTACGGTGGACGGGTTGTATAATGAGTTTTCTGTTTTCAAGAAGAGGAAACAATCAGGAGTCGAACCAAATGACTACGTTTGGTTTGAGATGTGGATCAGTAGTTGGTGCTGTTTTTGTTGTGTGGAGTTCAGCTCTGAATTAAAGCTTGTTAGGAAGCAGGTCTGGAGTTCGCTGAAGCCAAACTGTGATATAGAGAAGGCCCTGAGAACGCGCCAACATGCTTCACTTAAGAAGGTTGACACTGTAAATACTGTTAAACATTAACATGCTACCGTCATTGTGACCATTCTATTGTTAGTGTTCAGCTCGTAGCCCCGAGTACAGAGCAGGTGCTAAAATGAACTGAAACTGAATGAAGTGATTGATGAATGTTCTTCTTTTGGCATCTAGAAGCTGTGTCTCAGTTCAGCAGACAAGCTTCAAAGGACGCGGTCTACAAAGGCACCAGGCACCCTTTGGTTTTTAGGAAGCTTCGAAATAGAAAAAGCTTTGTTGTATCAGCTGTATGTAATAATAATCTGATGCTTGGCTTCATTTTAACACTGTTTCTGTCCCAGCTGACATATAGAGACACACACACGTTCACACCACTGGGTTATTGAGAGTCACAAGTTAACCTGACTGCATGTTTTCAGGAGAAAACACAGGGTGGCTGAACTGGGATCAGGCCTGTGGTCACGTCACCTGACATGCTGCTGGCTGAGTCTCTGACTGGATGATGATCTGCTGACAATAGGTGGAATAAACTCAGCTGCAGGACTGAGGATACAGATCCTTCATCTTTTCATCTTCTTCTGTGACTCTTCCACTTTTCTTTTATGTGTCTCACTCCAAGAACTGCTCCTCTCCCATTAGAGGTAATTTCTCACACACTCATCCTGAGGCAAACAGAAGTGAACCACATCTGAACCACACTGAGTAGACGTGGACGCGCGTGCACGTGTGCTTTAGTCTCTCCCATACACGCACACACACACACAGTCAGCAGTTGCGCACACTCAAATCTAATATGCAAAGAAAACCCCCAGGCACACACACACACACACACGCGCGCGCCAACAATAGTGATAATAATAGACGCGCGTGCACAAACTGTATGTTGTACGCGGGCGCACGAAACTGCGGAAGCATCACCAAGACGCGCACACACACGCGTGCACACAGTGAGAGCCTCTACGTGCACAGGCAGGCTGATGCGCGTTTTAGTGTCTCAAACACACACACACACACACACACACACACACACCGTGAACGCACAGATGCACGCGCACGGGCGAATCTGCACAAGAGCCCAAGTTGCATTCCAGCAGATGGAGCTGAAACGTGGAGAATCGTGAAACTGATCCGGAACCAGGTGCAACACAAAACCCGAAACCCGCCCAGCAGTAGCATCTGAGCGGGAGCCTCCCACTGGATCCTGGATCCTGGATCCGTGCTACTGGAGGATTTCCAGTCATCTCCCTCATCATACAGCAGATCCACTTCACTGATCTGCACCCACACCTTTAATTGAAAATTAAATATCGTGACGCGTTCAGGTACCTCTGAGCTGCAGGACCAGGTGCTTCCTCTCTCGGTGTCAGGGGTCAGCCAGATGTTTTCTGTCTCCAGCTGTTTTGTCACATCACAAACTCGATCCGGATCCGCGTCTAGTCATGATAGATAAAAATCCACTGTTCTTTTCCTGAACTGACAGGACAGAGCTGATCCTGGTCCACAGAGAAGCAACGAAATCCTGTCGAGCAGGTTTCTGCTGCTCCGGATCACCTGCAGGTGTCGGTTCGACTCCTGGGCACTCAGCCCGGGTTGGACGCTCCGGAGCCCGGGCACCTCTCCCTCCACAGACAGCACTCAGACCAGTGTGTTAACACGTCAAAGACATGTCCACATCAGGGTCGGTTTGTTCCATAAGACCCAACTCACGGACGCGCGTCTGTTGTCGCTCCTCGGAGCTCCCTGAAGTGCGCGGTGCGACGCGGCTGTCCTGCGTCACTGGAAACACGGGGAGGCTCTCAGGCTCATCACACCCGCGGACTTCAGGTTGGTGGGAGTCCGGGGGTCTCATCAAGTTCCGTGGTCACAGAGCTGGTCTCAGTTCTGAGCAAGGAACTGCATGACCCGGGTCCTTGATGGAGGAGAAGTGCGTCCGGACAAACACACGAACCCAATGAGGAGGAACATGTGCGCGCTTCGTGCAGTAACAGATGAAGTTAATGAGCTTCATCCTGCAGCCTGACAGCAGGAGAAGCTGATGGAGGGTCCAGCAGCGCAGGTGAGATGGAGGCAGGACGCCCCTTAGCGGACAAACACCACAACTACACGCAACCTGCCGCTGCAGCTCTTCTTCAGGAAGCAGAGGAGGAAAA
Organism: Anabas testudineus; assembly: GCF_900324465.2. NCBI lineage: Eukaryota > Metazoa > Chordata > Actinopteri > Anabantiformes > Anabantidae > Anabas > Anabas testudineus. Next base: position 22,579,045 of record NC_046615.1, on the reverse strand, counting down.
GGGACTCCACCAAGTCAACTGGCTTCTTCTAGTTGGTAAATAAACATAATGAGAAACGTCCCTCTGCTTTTCATATATTAGAATATCTCAGATCAGGATGAACAGGTTAGTGTGAGGAACCACACCAACACACAGCTGTGACTTTTATTGGAGACATGTTACTGTCTTTAACAAATGGGGCTGGAGCCACTTCACTGGCACTCTGTGGTTTCATTGACTTGTTGGCAGCTTTCTTTACTATTCTTTATTGAATATCAGTAGATGAAGAACACACCTGTGAGCTGAATAACCAATTAAAAAAGCTAAATTAGCAAATAATACATCATCAATCAGCCCTATAATAGTCAAATGAATATTTTTTAATCAAATCACAGTTGAGTGTTAATCAATTGATAAACACCAATGAATAAATTGGCATCAACTCATAATAAGTAATAAAATGTTAAGAAACTCAAAAGTCCCTTAGTTTTAATTGGTAATGAAATGAACTCGTCATCATTTTAAATCATCAATAAAGTACAAAAATATCAGGTAATCATAAAAGTCATAGAACTAAAGTAGTAAATAAAAAGAGTTTTCACATATAAACTAAACACAGGGACTGAAAAACCGAAGAGAGATGATCTCAGACCTGTTTTAGAAGAAGAAGCCTCCCACAGTAATGATTAAGAAAAAGGTTTATACTGTGTTTGGGAACATGTGGACATGATGGAGATCATTTAAAAGTACATACAGGGATCTTCTAAAAACGACTACAAAGAATCTATCATTTTAAACTAGCTCTGTTCTGTAATTAACAACACACGCGTGTGAACTGTTTAAATGGAGAAACCTGGTGACTCTGCTGTTTGGTCTCGTGTCAAGATTTTTAAGGTCCAAGTGTGTGTGCCTAACTCCAGATTGAAGAGTAAACAAAGATCCAAGGCCGGCTTCCAAAGAGCTGAAGTACAGCAGTGCCTGATGAGACCATGAGTCACTGTCAAACAAAAATGACAAAGAAAATTAACTTTCAAAGAAAAAAAACGCGTGTGCAGGGCGTAATAAACTCTCAAGGCTATGAAGAAACTCTGGAACAAAACATAGTGCTGCAGTGTCAGAAAGCTCCTCGAGCAGGATAATGACCCGAGACACTCGGCTAAGAACTAAACACTGGACTACTGTGAAGTACAGTCTGCTATCCTCGTCCATTCACTCTAACCAGTCGAGGCAGATGGCCACCCGCCCCGTGCATGGTTCTGCTGGAGGTTTCTTCTGTTACAGTTCCCGTCTCCCGGCTGCTCAGGGGAACTGTTGGGTTCTCTGTATGAATTTATAAGCTTCTGACCTTATTATGTAAAGTGTTTTGAGATGGTTCTGCTTTGCTTTGGTGCTACATAAATAAACCCTAAATTGAATTGAAATTGAATTGAAGTAGCTTTTTATGGGCCCTGATGTGAATCCTGTCTGGAGAAGGCTCCTTTTAAACATGAGACAGCTGGAGCAGCTTCCTTAAGAAGAGGAGTGGGTCCACAGCGATAGATGCTAATTACTACTGTCAGAGTAAATATGTCCACATGTGAAACTGCTCGTGTTGTCACCTTAGTTACAGGTTTAAATGTGAGTCTGTAGAACCACCGAACAGATTCTCCCTCAGAAAGACCAGTATCTTCTTCCAGGCGTCTTCCTGAGCACGAGAATGTGCCACCGTCTCTCCGCCCCACAGAGCCACAACTGCAGAGACAAGAACAGAAACTCTAGTGTGAAGTCCAGATTTGGAATCTGGTGTCACTACAGTTTCCTACGATGAAGGTTAACCTACACCTCTTAGGTGTGGCTGAGGTCACTATCCTGTAGTTGCTCTGTCGAGTGTGCGACGTGTACGGAGGTTCGATGAGGTGACCGGTGTTTGGGTACGACAGCACAGTGAGCAGGTGGCCGTTCCCCGCCCGCTCCATCATCTCCTTCATCTGGAATACAGGAAGTTCAGAACCTAACCTCATATTTATCAGACAGATTCAATATGCATTCATTTTTTTATTCTTTAAATAAAATTAGTAAAATAGAATTTTTGTTGCCGTCATATCCAAACTGTAATTAAACTCCAAACTAAACATTTCAAGATCTAAGACCTGAGAAAACTGTGAGATTTGAAATGATGTGATGTTGAAAAACTTCATTTCACAGATGTTTTCTAATCAGATGATAATTATCCGACACTGTGTTTTAACTCTAGGTCAGTCATTCAGGGAAGGTTGACGTCTTTAGATGAGAACACACTCGTGACTAATTAGATGTGGATCTGTAGCTTGGCTTGGTTTGGGGACTGGAGGCGAGAGGCAGTTAGTCTGAGGATGCGTCTGCCAGCGCCTCAGACGATCACCAATCAACACAAATCTTCTTAGTTCAGAAGCATCCAGTAAATTTACAGACAGTTATATTGATTGTGTTGAGAGTCTTGTGCATCATTATGTTCTGAACTAAAATGGTTTATTCATAACATACGTCCACTGCAGACTCTTGGGCAGCACAGTTCTGATCGTCCTCCCCTACAACCAGCAACAGAGGACACTGGATTCGTCCAACCTGCTCAGAGACAAACAGCAGCAGCTTTACAGATGTATTTAAATCTCTATAAATGACCTTTAATGACACGAATCACTTTTCTGTGGATGTTGGAGCCACTTATAACCAGAGAGGTGAACAGTGCCGTTGGTAGATTCACACTAGAACATATGTTAAGTCTGTTTAAGCTTATTTACTCTACACTGTTATAGTATCACACATCATGAACAGACAGTGAGACCTTCTAGTCAGTGGTACTCACATCTATTTTGAGTGTGGGGTCGGTGGGGATGGGCAGCACCAGATCTCGCCAGATCACCTCCTTGTCTTCATTGAAGCGACTTTTCTCGCTGTTTCTGATAAAATAATGTTGAAGATGATCATTTAACTCAGATCTGACCAAAACCAAACAGGTTAAGGTATTAACAGACATCTCAACTGACCGCTGACCCACTTACTTGCTGAAAAAACTCAGTATTTGTTCGACAGATCCATCAACTGGCTGAATATGAGTCCCGCTAACACAAACCGCACACCTGGGCTGGATAATTTAGGGTTTATATTTTTATTCTGCAGCACAGTTGATTAAAAAACATCATTCAAGCCTAAAAAGTGCAAAAACATGTTTGAGTTACAGTCATCTTACCTTTATAACTTCAGAGTAAGCTGCTAGTTTGAGGGTGAGACCGGTACCGAAGGAGAGGCCCACTATGGCGATCCTGCTGCTGAGGATCTGAGGATGCTGCTGCAGCACTGTATAGGCCGTCTGCAGCAGGAAAACAAATACCAGAAGAATAAACCATTAAACCACTTGGCAGTTACAGTCCACGTGGATTCCCTTATTCCATAACATTTTACATTTACATTTACATTGTCATTACAGACTCACGAACAAGGATGAACATCCAATAAAGCAGCTTGTTTCTGTTCAGGATATAAATGTTTTTTGTGCAAGGATGCACGGTTTGTTTTATTTTTTTGAGGTGCTGGGTGCAGAGTGGCGTCATTCCTTGACACGAGTGAACATTCCTTGGTGTCGACTGTGTGGTGCTGGTACCACCAGACGACGTTCCCTGGTTGAGCGCAGTGGACGGGAGGGGATGTAGACCTGAACGATTGAATTGAGATAAGATGGAGCTGTGGAGTTAACCACTCTGTAGGCAAGAGACAGAGCTTTGAACTTGATCCTTGCAGCCACAGGAAGCCAGTGCAAAGATCTGAAGAGCGGTGTGACATGAGACCTTTTAGGTTGATTAAAAATGAGGCGTGCTGCCGCATTTTGGATCATCTGGAGGGGTTTGGTCGTGGATGCCGGTAAACCCATCAGTAGTGCATTGCAGTAATCCAGGCGAGATAAGATCAACGCCTGTACAATGAGTTGGGTTGTGTACTCCGTCAGATAGGGTCTGATCTTTCTGATATTGTGGAGGGCATATCTACACGACCTAGCGACTGTGGCGATGTGATCTGTGAAGGTCAGCTGGTCGTCAATGATGACCCCCAGGTTTCTGGCTGACTTAGCGGGGGCAATCACTGCAGATCCAATGTTAATGCTGATGTTGTGTTGAGTTGAAGGTCTGGCAGGGAAGACTAGAAGTTCAGTTTTGGGTATGTTGAGTTGAAGGTGTCTTTTTCTCATCCAGGCAGAGATGTCAGAGAGACAGGCAGAGATGCGAGATGAGACAGTTGAGTCATCCGGCGGAAAAGACAGGAAGAGCTGTGTGTCATCTGCATAGCAGTGATAAGAAAAGCCATGAGAATGGATGATAGAGCCTAGAGAAGAAGTATAGATTGAAAAAAGAAGAGGACCAAGGACTGAGCCCTGCGGTACACCTGTGGAGAGGTTATGAGAGTCAGAGACACGCCCCTGCCAGGATACCTTAAAGGTTCGTTCGGACAAGTATGACCGAAGCCAGACTAGAGCTGATCCAGAGATGCCCAGGTCTGAGAGGGCAGTCATGAGAATCTGATGGTTCACAGTGTCAAAGGCTGCAGATAGATCTAATAGAATAAGGACAGAAGAGTTACCTGCAGCTTTTGCCACCCGTAGGGAATCCACAACAGTCAGAAGTGCCGTCTCTGTGGAGTGACCACTCTTGAAGCCAGACTGATTGACATCAAGGAGGTTATTCCGGGAAAGAAAGTCAGAGAGTTGATTGAAGGCTGCACGTTCCAGAGTCTTGGCCAGGAATGAAAGAAGAGAGACCGGTCTGTAGTTCTCCACAAGGGAGGGATCCAGAGAAGGCTTCTTCAACAGTGGAGTAATCTGGGCCTGCTTGAACGAGGTGGGAAAGGTGCCTGTTGTGAGAGAGGTGTTGATGTAAGATATTTACAGAGCGTGTTATGTCTCTTGTGCTTCACAGACTTCCTGATCACTGAACAAAGGCAAAACTGAACTCTTTTATTTTTTTTTTTTTAGCTTCACATCTCCATAAACCAGCTCACCGGTCACCTTCATGTAAAGGAACCGGTTATAAACTAGATGTGACCTTTGTCTCAGAGGACTTCAACTGTGTAATTATCTGTTAAAAATTATCTGAACTGTTGGTTTAAAACGTTATAAAGTTCTCGGAGGCAAATCGGTAAAGTTGTGATTTTCAGCCGAATAAAGAAAACTTAAATCTTAAAAATCTTAAAATTCATTCCTCTCCTGTCCAGCTCTTGACCTAGTTAGTAGTTTCCTATACTACATATGTTTACTTGAGCTCAAGTTAAACTGCTAAATTCAGCCCTTGACCAGTCTCTGTTGTGCCTGAGTCAGCGTCTCTGTAAAGCCGAGTTAACCTCTCAACCAGTTTTTTTCCATGCACCAAAACACACTGATACTGGACACACAACCTGACATCTGCAGCCAAGATTTAATCTGCATAACTCAACACGTGTGTTTCACATGCAAACAAGTGATCAGAACCAATGTTCAGTCTGTGGCTCACAACAGGAAAACTCACCAGTCGAGTTCAAATGACTAAACTGCATTTCTTTGGAAAACAGAAACATTTAAGAAATAATTTCTATCTCCTGAAACAAGCACAGATTTTCATCACGTTTACCTCAAAGTACTGGTTGTCCACCATCTTCCCTGTTTCCAAGGTGATTTTAGGAGTCATGTAGTCGATAGCCAGGGAAGCAAAGCCGTGGGAGGCCAACAGTGCTGCACGGTACTCCATTAGCCTCCCAGAACCCCCCAGGAGGTCCAAGATGCCAGGAAAAGGCCCAGGTCCTTAAAGGTCAGCACACCACAGACAGTGTTCAGTTTACATGACTATGATTTGAACATTGTAGACACAGAGCTACAGAGCACCTGTTCCATCCACCTGTTCCCCCGCTGACGTCAAAACTTACCTGTCACCTGTCAGGTTATTAAAAGTGCTGTGAGTTGAACATGTTGAGTTACGTTTTTTTGTCTTTTTTTTTTGGACAACAACCACTTCTCCACAAAAAGTAAGAAACATCTTGATGGGAAAAGCATTCGCCGTCCACCACCCGTCCACCACCCGTCCACCACCCGTCCACCACCCGTCCACCCCCCGTCCACCACCCGTCCACCACCCTGATGTATGAACCTTTGATTGGAAAACACACGTCAGCTGCATCGTGTTTTTTGATTCCCACCAATTCACACATGTCGTTGTGCACCTCCTCAAGCTCCTCTGTTAAGCTCTTTAAGTTTGTTGCTCTGCTCCTCTACATAAGAACCCTGTGTGGTGTCGTACAGTTCTATGGGTTCTCCTCCAAACCCTGAGGTGGAGGAGGAGAGAATTCAGGTTCTGGTCTGAGCTCCCAACAGAACACCTCCCTCCAGACTCTCCTCTAGTCCTACCTGAGGGCAGGAAGAGCGTCGCAATGAGTCCTCCCTCTGTGATTGGGATTCTGCAGACACCAGGCGCCATGTACCAGCGCTCCACCACCACAGTGGCCAACGGCACCTGATCCACAAACCCCTCAGTCTGGTGACCCTGGTACACTGAGACTGTGACCTCCATGGGAGTCTGGACGTTCATCTTCCTCATCCTGAGGGATGATGGGAGAGAGTATAGCTGATGAATGTTACTGGGTTGATTTGATCAGTACTGTCTGAACAGTTCTGGTTGATCTACCTGAGTTTAGCATTGGTGCCTGGAACTGGTCTGAGGCTCCACAGTAGACCCATCTGTTCAACCCCAGAGTAAGTCCCACCCAGACTGGGATCCTCTGCCACTGTAAAGAAAAAAGCCAGAAGAATTATTCCTCACTTTAATATTCATTCTTTTTATTCCAGATTTTGTTAGAATTATTTTTATTCACAAATCAAAAATCATTTTTGATCCAGCAAAGATTTGATCCATGTACCGTTCACGGTTCCTGTAGCATCAGCGGTGTAGTGACCGAACGCGTCCCAGCTGTGTCCGTCTTCACACCGGTGGAGGGCATGAAGAGTCACCTGCAAACCAGGGGGGACCTTCTGGACCAGGACAAGGAACTTCTCATCCACGAGTCCTCTGGACGGGTGGACAGACAGCTTCACACAACACTGTTTCTCGTCCATCCTGAACTGAGCAGGAAGATAAAATAACCTCATAACATCAAAACATGAGCAACACACCAGCACTACATGTACTGTTCATTATCTGTCCACTCAGAAAAGACAAAAACACTTAGAAAACCTAAATTCATGTTTACTGAGATAAAGAGGAAAAGCCACTTACTGACAAATATAACCAAACATCCTAATACACACAGTGTATTTACCCTTGTACCCCCAGTAACATGCATTTGTAATGTAACTGTGCTGCAGCTTTTCAGCTGTTCACAGTACATGAGTGAAGGTCAAATTCATTCAGTATTGATTTTGGGTGTGTGTTTGTACAGGGGTAGGGTTCAAGGTGAAGCCTGAATGTACTTTAACCCTCTGCTGCTGCCTCCTCAAACCTTTTTCCCCCTCTGTACAATTACAGGCTGCTATTTTCTGTCACTGGTTGGTCTCTTAATATGGGGAGAGGAGGGAATTAACCAATAACAAACTTGCCCTCAGTCACCTTCAAGTGGCTATTCTTAGATCCTTTTGTGGCACGCTACACCCGGTGTCATCCACACAGTGCAGCATGTGGATAACACATGTTTCTGCTTTTGTGCAGGTGAAGCAACCTTCAGTGTTTTATGGTGCAAGAAAACAAAAGCACGGAGCTCCTGGGGCAAATTAAAAGTTACGTTAAATACATTAACTTACAATATTCAACACTTTTGTTTGTAGATCTGAAACAGTTTAGTATGAGAATCACACAAAAAGAGAAGAATCAATAGATTGAGTATAGTTTCACAGCACTGCATTAATACTGTGGACGTTTATTAGAAGTTACTTTCCTTTGACCCTTTCCTCTTCACATTTTTATTTGTTTGGTTGAGGATAGAAATGAACACAGATGGTCTAAATAGTAAGAAATCGTCTACTAAAGAATTGAAAACATTTTTTCATAGTTTAAATCACATATATGGAAATGTGAAACAGCAGAGTTTTCATAATAATGTAATTCAACAATAAACTGAAACCTGAACATTTAGATCATTAGAAAGGAGACCAAGACCTGCATTAAATTGGCCAGTTTAGGCTTTAAATGTTGATACAAGTCGACAGGACCCTTCATCAGCATGTTATCAAGCAACAGAAATCTCATCCTGCCCCGTTATCTGATGATGACACATCATTTAAATACATATTTGTATGGATACCATCAAAATAGTACAAACCTATTTCTGACACATGGTTAAATCACAACTGTTCTAATGTTTGCATATATAGAACTTTATACATTTTATATTAATTAAAAAATAAGGATTGAAGTATTTGTTCATTACATCATTTTCAAGTAGACTGAGGACACACCTGGATCTGTCCTCTTCAGATGATCTTGAACCTGGTCTGTGTCTCCCCGATGCTCCACTCGTCCCAAAGTCTGGAATCAAAGCTGTATTATACAGCTGCAGGTCTGAACTTTGACCTCAGCTTGTGGAGCTCGGCTCTCCTGCCACAGAAACTTCAGTCGATCCCAACACAAGATGGCGCCGTCACCCCCTAAACAGTGGAGAAATGATTACATTATTATTTCTGGACATGTTTATTCAGGTATAAACTGTATTTAATGAATGGTGGTGTTTGTACAAGTGACACCAATAGAAAAATAACAATGGAGCAGATATGATGTCTGACAATCAGTCACAGGAACTTTAACACAGGAGTTTTTACTTTTTACTGTTTTGCATTTGGAAATCACCACAATGAGATTCCTGCAGCCCGTGAGGCCGTGTAGAAGACTTTTATAATGTGCAAATATTTACTGGTAAAAACAGAACCACAGTGTGAAATATTCTATTACCAGATGTTGCATTTAAACATTTAGAGACACTGAATATAATCAAAAAAGCTGATATGGCACTGGTACTGGTGGCTGTGTCTTTATTCTGCGACTTGACAGTAAATGCTATAAATTTGTGATCTTAAAAAAAAAAAAAAAACATTAAATTAAATTTAATTTCAGATGACAGATAATTAAAATGAAAAAAGTAAAAACTATATTTTTCTGATTACAGTACGTGATACTTTTGGTCCACGACAGTTTAAGTTAGAACACAGTATAAAAGTTCCTCAAATTTGTATTTTTACACAGTATAAATGTACTTTCAACCGCTGGTAATATACTGTTGTAGCATCTGGAGACTTCAGACAGCAGGAAACATTATTAATGAATTATTTACAGCTGCAGATTTTTATTTTGGCAATAACTTTATTATTAATCATATGATATAAGATGAACTTTTTTTTTTTTACCTTTATTCTGTGAGGGAATGGACTGACACGGACCAAACAGGTAGGTAAATATTTATTGACAAAATGGCAGGGACATGGGGAACTAACAAACACAAAGTAACAACATAAAGAGACCCAAACACGGTGGAATAAGAACTAACAAAAACCAGGAACAGACAGTATCAACTGAAATCAATGCAGTAACGCAGGCAAAATATAAATTAACTGAACACACAAAGAACCGACTAACTTAACCAAGGACTAAACCTACAGACTAAGACATACATACAATAAAGTAACAAATGAAAATCACTGCCGAGGGCGGGCAACACATGAACCAATACACAAACCAAACAATACGAAGTGACAACGAAAACAGGCACTGCAGTAGCAGGCAAAAAGCAAAACTCACATGTGGGGAAAACAGTCCAACAAACAAAAGAGGAACCTGAAACACAGACGAGCAAGAGTTGCTGAGGAGCATGTGGAGGACACAATATGATATGACACGACAAACCAGCAGGGAACAAAGGACTGAGGGGAGCTTATAAAACAGAGGGGAACACAGGTGAAATGAATGAGTCAATTAGGAGTCCAGTGGGATGAGTGGAGGTGGAGGAAGGGAAAACCAGGGAAACAGCAGGGGGAGACAAAAACGTCCAAACAGGCAGTGATGAGGCCTGAATCCTGACATATTCGTGCCACAGTGCAGATATACATTTTATTTTTATTATCTATCATATTCAAATGATTCAGAAAAGTTACTTCACTCATTACCTTTATTGAAAAGAAGTTATAAGCTAAGTTTTGTCATTTCCTGCATTATGAACGTTTCTTCTCAGCAAACACATGAAGTCCAACATGCAGAACTCCAGACTCAGACTCTGGTCCAGACTGGCGGCAGATCTTCGTTACAGCTGTGATGATAAAGCTGCAGCCGGATTTCTGCCACCGTACAGATGCTCCCTGAGGAAGGCCAGCGTCTTCCTCCAAGAATCTTCCTGAGCGCGAGAATGAGGCACCGTGTCTCCGCCCCACAGGACTGAAGCTGCAGGGACAACAGGCAACAGGCCCGGTCAGAGGTGGGAAAGTTAACTGACCTTCTTTCCTCTTGTAAAACCTTTTAAAGTGCTCTAGATGTTTAAGCATGGTTAGGCTATTCCCTAGCATGTCTGTGGTCAGCCTCAGAATAAAATGTGGAGGTGGGAGACATATGACAAACGATTCAACAGTTCAACAGGGACTGAATAAATCTTCTAAATGTTCCACTTATTTCCACAGTGGATGTCAGTTGGACCAGTGAAGCAAAACAAACCTGCACGCTCAGGTTTTATTGGTGTTTTACCATCAATCTGAAGTGACAGTCTGAAGTCAAGTTTACCCTGTTTGTTTAAAACATTTTCAGTTTATAGATGAACTTACACTTTTTATTCGAGTAAAATACCCCTATGATGCTGGACCGGGTGTGTGTTGTGTAGGGGGGTTCGATCAGGTGACCGGCGTTCGGGTACGTCAGGATGGTCAGCAGGTGGCTGTTCCCCGCTCGCTCCATCATCTCCTTCATCTGAGAAAAGCTCAAACTATGTAAATACGCAGTGTTCACATGAAGTCATAACATATTTCTCTACTCAGCAGCTCCACCTCATATGTCTTCTTAAAAACCTGCATCATCTCTCACTTCCCATCGTTCCTCTACTGCTCATTTCTCTGCAGCACAGAACAACAGCTGGTTCTACACAACAAGGGCAGTTTTCCTCAGTGGTAACTAGTCTTGAATTTTACGTCCAATACAGACAAGAGTCACAATTTAATCGTGTGGTTGTTGCATCAGCTGCACACTTAAGTTGGCAAAGTTTCTAATCAAATGTGATGCAAATTGAACCTGTTTCTAGAAAGTCTTTAAAAGAAAATGAACCACTGGACATTTCTGTTTGTGTCACATCTTAAAGTCTCCTGACTGCTTCCCATAGTGTGGAAGTCACATGCTTCATGCATGTCATGCTTTATTTGCTGCTTTCATTGGTCTTTGCATTTCATTTTTATACTTTTTTATGTTTCGTCCTCATGCAAGATTGAATACTTAGAATATTTGTATCTGTGAAATTAGAAACACCACCCCCCACTCCACCTTAACGGATTCCACCTGAATCTCATTTTTCAACAAATTCAACTCTCAGCAAAATGTTTCCTTTTAATTTGTCATCCTGCTTTTTACCCAACCTAAAACCTGGATTTGAGGTGTCATCCTGTCAGTTGTCAGTAAACTCACGTCCATTGCAGACTCATAGGCGGGCCAGTTCTGATCGTCTTCACCTACAACCAACAGCAGGGGGCACTGGAGTCGTCCCACCTGCTCAGAGACAAAATATTTTTGATTTCTTATTGCATTGACGTTTTGGGATGCTACAATTAGTAACAAGCAATTTAAAAACACAAATATCCCTTGTTTAAAATAAATACATTAATCACTGATTGTACTTACGTCCACTTTGAGTGAGGGGTCGGTGGGGAGGGGCAGCAGCATATCATGGGAGATCAATTGGTTCTCCTTGCTGAAGCGCATGTTTGCAGCATTTCTGATTTGAGAGAAACTGAAGTCAGTTTTGGAAATAAAGCCACTGCAACTGCTGCACAACCAGCGACTGAGTGCTGCAAAATAAGAAATGAGAAATGAAAAGTATTGATTCCAAACATCTACATCTACAAAAAGTGCTTAATAGCTGGTTAAACACGTCTGTGTGTGTAATATAAAGTATGTGTAACCTACTTGAGACAGTAAGCAAATATGTCAGCCATCGATCCCTCCACAGGCTGCACATGAGTCCCACTAATACACACTGCACACCTGGGCTGATATGTACAGAAATATAATGTATCTGACAAAAAACCACAAATCCACAGAAAACAGCACAAAAAGAAAAACAGGTTCTCTCTACAGCTCATGAACTGCACTAAAGCTAAACTAATTGAAGACTGGATCTCTGCAGATGACCCTAAATCACAGGCTGATGCAGCCAACAGAACGACATCATGTGCAAAAAGCAGAGACAAGATAACTCTGAGATTAATATCACCCAATGTCTCAACCCAAAAAAGAAATAAAAGCTGATTTAATGAAGCAAAGTCAGCGCCATTGTCTGCCCTGTCTTGTGGGAACGACGATTACCACCTCAACTTTTATCTCATAGTTATGAGATATTTAATCCTAATTTTAAGATCCAGTCTCCATTTTTTTTCTTTGGTGAATGTAATAACTTCCATGTACATGAGTAACCATCCAACTGAGGAGAAGGTTTACTGCAGTTATAGGTGCCAACAAAAAAGCGATTAAAAAAACTTCTACCACTGAAACCTAACTAGCTGCTGTATGTTAAGATAATGAAAACAACTTTCAGCCAACAGTTCTTTTACCTGCACAACTTTGGAGTAAGCAGCCAGTTTGAGGGTGACACTGGTACCAAAGGAGAGGCCCACTATGGCGATCCTGTTGCCAAGGATCTGAGGATGCTGCTGCAGGACTCTGTAGGCCGTCTGCAGCAGGAGAACATGTCAGAAGAACTGTTAGGGAGTGACACAATAAAACAATAAATCTCTAAAGTCGTTTTTATAGGTTTACAGACCAACACTAAAATGCACCGAGCATTTTAGTGTTGGTCTGAGGGCAGGACGTGGATGTGACGACATTTTATTGGATCAAAGTTCTTTTAAAAGTAAAATTAGTAAAATTTATTGTGTGAGAAGTCAGAAACAACACAGACTATTGAATGACTTAGCATCAGCTGGGATCAGCTCCAGCTGAACCTGGTAGATTCATTTATTTAATAATTAGGAGGGAAACACCTTTTCATAAAACACAGCTCCTACATTTGTTCAGAATATGTCGGTTTTACTTGGATTTACCTCAAAGTACTCACTGCCCACTATCTTCCCTGTCTTATGTGTGTTTTCAATAGTCATGTAATCAAGGGCCAAGGAGCCGAAACCATGGGAGGCCAGCAGCGCTGCACGGTACTCCACCAGCTTTCCTCCACCCCCCCACAGGTCCAATATGCCAGGGAAAGGTCCGGACCCTTTAAACAGTTCACAGCAGGAAAGCCAGAGTCAAAACACTCAGAACCAGAGTCGAATTAAGAACTCTACTTACATCCTACATTTTTTTATGCTTCAGCTTGTTTCTCTTTGGTTATTTCCGTCAGTTCCCTCAGTTTCAGTTTCAGGGTTTTGATGTAACTTTAATCCTTTTGCAGAACTAACATTCACTCCCTCCAAATGCTCCTAAGCTTCTACCTGAGGGCAGGAAGAGTGTTGCAATAAGTCCACCATGAGTGATTGGAATCCTGCGGACACCAGGCGCCATGTACCAGCGCTCCACCACCACACTGGCCAACGGTACCTGATCCATGAACCTCTCAATCTGGTGACCCTGGTACACTGAGATAGTGACTTTCCTGGGCGTTTTTACATTCACCTTCCTCAACCTGAGGGATGACGGAACAGACTCAATCTAATAAAGAGAAATGGGTTGAATTTATCAGTATTGTCTGAACAGTTCTGGTCTGGTTGGTCTACCTGAGTTCCTGATTGCTGTCTGGTCTGAGGCTCCACAGTAGACCCATCTGTTCGACCCCAGAATATGTCCCACCCAGACTGGGATCCTCTGCAACTGTAAAGTAAAATGTTTGAATGTTGTTCCTCAACAGTTTTAAAAATATTTTCTGCAATTTAGAAACTTTTAGAATCAGCAGATGTTTTTAAATTGAACATCTTTCATTTCCAGGTGTAAGTACTGAACTGTGTACCGTTCACTGTCCCAGCGGCATTAGCGGTATAGTGAGCAAAAGCAACCCAGTTGTGTCCATCTTCACACTGGTGGAGTGCATGGAGCGTCACCTGAAAACCGGGGGGTGCATTCTGGACCAGGATAATGAATTTCTCATCAATGAGTGCCCTGGACGGGTGGACCGACAGCTTTACACAACACTGTTTCCCGTCCATCCTGAACTGAGCAGGAAGATAATGTGAGTAAAGCAGGACAGTGCACGTGGAACAACACAGAAATGAAAGTCTTCAGATGGTGTACGGAACCATATGATTAAAATACTGTCATTATATGGCTCTGTAGTCAGACAGTGACAGCAACAGTTGATCTTTAGATAACACAGACCATAAATAACTAGTAAAAAGTAAAAATAGTGCAAGTGCAGGTGTAAATCTAAACATTTGTTTATTGCAGGCTTAGTGCCTTTTAGTTTTTAATTTCAATTTTTGAATTTAGTATTAATCTAAATTTCAACTATTAGACTTAATTTAAATGTTTGAGTGATACTTTATTTTTTAATTTGCATTTTGCACATTATTTCCATATTGGTCTTCAAATAGTTCTGTCTTTTTATAACTTATACAGAAATGTGCTCTACAAACCAAATTAAAAACAAATAAATTCTTTAGCCCAAGTTCCCATTAAATGTCACGAGCATTAAATTATAAGTAGGAAGACTCACAGGTGAAGTAATCTAAGCACCGGCGAAGGCTTCACAGCAGTTCTTTAGGTCTGTGTACTTTAGGTCTAAAGGTTTGTGAGCTTTAACCGTCTAAAGTTCAACCTCACCGTGCAAAGCTTCCGTCTCCTCCCACATTAACATCAGTGGTTACTGTGTGGACACAAGACGACACCACCTTCCATCTGATTTAAGAAGAAGTACAGTGGCAAGAAAAGCTTTGTCAACCTTTTGGAATTTCATGGTTTTCTGCATTAATTGGTCATAAAATGTGATCTGATCTTCATCTAAGTCACCACATTAGAAAAACACAGTGCTAAAAAATAATACTACACAAACATATGTTTTCATTTTTTTATTGAACATAACATGTAAACATTCACAGTGCAGGGTGGAAAAAGTATGTGAACTTAACTTAACTTAATAACTGGTTGACCCTTCTTTGGCAGCAATAACCTCAACCAAACGTTTCCTGTAGTTGCACATCAGACCTGCACAACGATCTGGAGTAATTTTGGACCACTCCTCTTCACAAAACTGTTTCAGTGTAGTAATATTATTGGGATGTCTGGTGTGAATGGCTCTCTTAAGGTCATGTCACAGCATTTCAATCGGGTTGAAGTCAGGACTCTGACCGAGCCACTCCAGAAGGTGTATTTTGTTCTGTTGAAGCTATTCTGTTGTTGAATCACTTGTATGCTTTGGGTCATTGTCCTGTTGCATCACCCAGCCTCTGTGGAGCTTTAGTTGGGGACAGATGGTCTTGTGTTTTCCTGCAAAATGTCAATAAACTCTGGAATTAACTTTTCCATCAATGACAACAATCCGTCCAGGCCCTGAGGCAGCAAAGCAGCCCCAAACCATGATGCTCTCTCCACCATGTTTTACAGTGGGGATGAGGTTTTGTTGTTGGTGTGCTGTGCCTTTTTTTTTCTCCACACATAGTGTTGTGTGTTTTTTCCAAACAACTAAATTTTGGTTGCATCTGTCCACTGAATATTTGCCAGTAGTGCTGTGGAACATCCAGGTGCTCTTTTGCAAACTTCAAACGTGCTGCGATATTTCTTTTGGACAGCAATGGCTTCCTCCGTGGTGTCCTCCCATGTACTCCATTCTTGTTTAATGTTTTCCTTATTGTAGATGTGTGAACAAAAAGCATGTGCCAGAGATTTCTGTCTTTAGCTGACACTCTAGGATTCTTCTTTACCTCATTCAGCATTCTGCGCTGTGCTCTTGCAGTCATCTTTACAGTACAACCACAAGAGAGTAGCAACAGTGGGCAGGACACTGGGGCAGGACAGCTTTCAGCAACACATCCAATATCATCATAGTGATTGGACTCAAGGTTGGCTCACTCCTAGCTCCAATTAGCTCTTGGAGAAGTCATTAGGCTACATACTTTTTCCACCCTGCACTGTGAATGTTACATGTTATGTTCAATAAAAAAATGAAAACATATAATGTTTGTGTACTATTATTTTCAGCAGACTGTGTTTTTCTATTGTTGTGAGTTAGATGAAGATCAGAGCACATCTTATGACAAATTAATGCAGAAAACCATGAAATTCCATGAAGTTCACAAACTTTTTCTTGCCACTGTATTACTGAGCAGTGCAGATGATGGGGTTGGGGTTTTCTAATAAAACTAGTCATTCTGCCCCATAAAGGAATGACTGAAAGCCCAAACCTGCGTGATATTTACATCCATGATGAATGTCTGTGAACTTCCAACCACATCTGTATCATTAGAAATCATTTTAATAGTAAATCAGTTCATTAAAAAATACTCGACATTTGTCAATAATTACATTAATTACATTAATGTGTCCCCAAGACGTCTACCCAAAGCAACTCAAGGTCAACGTGTTCAAACTCAAAAGCACAGAAGCTTAAAAAAACTGGAATATGAAGTGTTCTAAATAACATGTACTAAAAGGAAAGAAGTGCTGTCCTGACCTCAGTGACAAGATACCAACTAAAACAGAGTCCTCAAATTGGCGGTGAGTCTCAGGTGACCTAGAGGAAGTCGGTTTCCAAAGTGTTCTTCGCTGTTAAAATCTTCATTTACTATTATTTCTCAGCGTCACTTCACAGAAAAAGCAGACTCTCCTGAATAATGTAACAATCATGAAGGTGGCAGACATCTCTACATAAACACCCATGAGCCTCAGCTTTTGTTGCCACGAAGAAGAAACCAGAACGGTAGTGGATTCAGAACGTTTCATGGCTCTTGGAACAACTTCTAACACACATTTCTCTGCTTTAGTTTTATATAATCTGATGTTTAAGTTTTTTTTTTATCTTCAGCACACATGATTTTTTTTTTTTTAACAATTTCAGTCTAAGTCACAGAAGCGCTTCAAGTATAAGTCACATGATACTGTCTGTGATGACTCCTCTTGTTGTCACCTTGGTTACAAGTTTGAAAGTGACGCTGCACCGCCGCCGTACAGATTCTCCCTCAGAAAGACCAGTATCTTCCTCCAGGCGTCTTCTTGAGCACGAGAATGTGCCACCGTCTCTCCGCCCCACAGAACTAAAACTGCAAAGACAAGAGGCAACAGAACTCAAGTGCTGATTTTGGGGTTTCAACGGCTTCTGTCACAGTCTGACTTTCCAGTCCGAAGATAAACGTACTCATCATAGAGTTATTCAAGATGACCGTTCTGAAGTTGCTGGCTCGAGTGTGTGGCGTGTACGGAGGTTCGATGAGGTGACCGGCGTTTGGGTACGACAGGAAGGTGAGCAGGTGGCTGTTCCCCGCCTTCTCCATCATCTCCTTCATCTGCAATACAGGAAGTTCAGAACCTAATCTCATTGTTGAGACCATCATGTTTGAAAATGTGTAAAAACTACATCATCTACATCGTCACCACTTTGCTCTAACTAACTACATCTTCTCTTGTTATGCTGACTAAATTTGTGTTATTATAACAGATTACAAAGAACTGTTTCAAAACTGTTTCTACAGAGATAAAAACAATGACATAGATTCATTTTAATAAGCTCATCGATTATTTCACAGTTATTTTTTTAGCACTACACCGTTTCAGAATTAATCTGTGTTACTGTTCGTCCAGTTTCTGTCATCCGGCTGTCCAGGCTGACTTCAAACCTACTAACTACAACTAATTCACACAGAATCAGTCAAGTCAGTAAACATACGTCCACTGCAGACTCGTAGGTGGGCCAGTTCTGATCGTCCTCACCCACAACCAGCATAAGAGGACACTTGATTTGTCCAACCTGCTCAGAGACAAACAGCAGCAACAACTGAGACAAATGACAGACAACTGTGCCTGGTATGTTTTAGAACTTCTATCTTGCACAAATCAAATTCACAAATGTATTTTGTGTCTTTCTAGTCTCACCTGACAGACCAACGTACTGGCTAATGTTTTACTTACAGTGTTTTATTCATTTGTCAAATCTGGACTAAAAAGTCAAAGTGTGCAGGTTAAAGAACAGATATGTTACGAAGCAGCTGCAACAAACACAGTTTCCAGTTGTGAACCTCTGTGTTTTGTCCCCTTGTGTTTCCTGTCTCTTCACATTGCTGTATTCTGGTTGGTGGTACTCACGTCCACTTTGAAATTTGTGTCAGTGGGGAGGGGCAGTGGCAAATCCCGCCAGATAACCTCATTCTTCTCGTTGGAGCGGGAATTTTCTGTGTTTCTGATTGGATAAAAAGAACATGTGAGTCAGTGGCTGAGTCACGTAATAAAATGCTACCTGAGAGTTTCTACTGTGCTCTGTGACGCAAACACACACACACTGTAAACTTGGGATGACCTGCAATTACTAATTAATGTTTGGCTGAATGATTGTGTAACTAGTTTGTGAGAGATGCTCATTGCTAAGCTAGTCAAACAGCTCACTGGATATTTCTCTGTACCATTTTTCTTGTAAATGTACCGTTTCATTTGTTTTACTGTGCACTGAAAGTAAAACCTCGTAGTTTCAGTTTCCGTCAGAGGTTGAGTGTGAGATTAATAATCTGGCAACACGTGATAAAGTTCTTAAGAGAAATCATAAGAGAGTCACTTACCTATTTAAGTATGTCAGTATATCTTCCACAGATCCATTAACTGGCTGCACGTGACTCCCACTGATACACACCGCACACCTGAGCTGGCAAACACAAACACAAACACTTTAACTATAAAGAGGTTCCATAAACATGATCATATAAATAAACTGTTTAATAACAATGATCACATGAACATGTAGTATAACAAATAATTGTCAGCAGCTTAATAGAAACAAAATTGATCGTTTGTAACAATGAACACAAATCAAGAAGTGAGGAATTTCAGTGTAATATGTGACTTTAAACTGCAATTTGGACTTTGGACCTGGCTGGAAATATAACTGGAAATGATCCAATATCGCCTTTACAGTTATTTACCTCCTGGACTGGAGCTGCTCTCCGCTCAACACTAAGATACACGTCATATCTATTTCTAACGGAAGCTGCTTATGGAAATTAATTCTATCAATCAGGTGCTTTCCTCATTTTGTTCCCCTCTGTAGCCTTTCAAAAAGGGAAAACACTGGTTTTCCTCCTGCTATCATGCACTGTATGTGAAACACAACTAGATACAAAACAATTGTGAGATTAAACTCATGCATTTTTAAGAATTTCTAAGTTAAAGCCACTTTTGTGTCATTAGCATTTGTAAAGATACAAAAAGAATAAAAGTACAGCTTCTTCCTATTAACGCTACACCACTGCTAAAGCTGATAGAAGTTGTTTTACTGTTTGTTAAAGATCAGGTTTAAGCTAAACTCATCTTACCTTTATAATTTGAGAGTAAACAGCCAGTCTGAGGGTGATACTGGTGCCTAAAGAAAGACCCAACATGGCGATCCGGCTGCTGAGGATCTGTGGATGCTGCTGCAGGACTCTGTAGGCCATCTGAAACAGGACACAGGCACCAGACAGAAATAGTCACATTATTTTATATTTATAATGACAGACATATCTCTGCAAACTTTACATACTGTCTTGTAAACCTGATTGTCATTTTAATGACGTCTTACTTTTTTTGTGCTGAGGCATAAAGAGTGTACAACACACATCTTTTGGTGCTTCACTTCATTCTTCCTCTCTACGGTGCGGTTGCTTTTTTGACTGGACTCACTGGATCAGTGCTGATGAGCTTCTTGCTAATGAGCCTGTGCTCTTATTGTGGAGTTCTACTGTCCTCTAGTGACCAAAACATTTGTATAATGTTTACCTCAAAGTACTGGTTGTCCACCATCTTCCCTGTTTCCAAAGTTATTTTAGGAGTCAGGTAGTCGAGAGCCAGAGAGGCGAAACCGTGGGAGGCCAACAGTGCCGAACGGTACTCCACCAACTTCCCTCCACCCCCCCACAGGTCCAGGACGCCGGGGAAAAGTCCAGATGCTTCAGGAGAGTCAAAACACCAGTCAGAGTCAAGTTAGCTTAAATGAAAATTATTTTTATGTTTCATGTTTTGGTCACATTTATTGGAAACATTGTCGACTTCCTGTCTATATTTTTTCAGTTTTAGGTTTTTGGTACCAAAGATGTCTGAAGTTCAAATCAGAGTCTTCAGCTGAACAAGCTGAATTATCTCAGGTTCTGGTCCGAGCTCCCAACAGAACACCTCCCTCCAGACCAGGGGTCAGGAAACTTTTTGGCTGAGAGAGCCAAGAAAGTCACATATTTTAAAATGTATTTCCGTGAGAGCCATACAATATTTTTTTTTAACACTGAATACAACTAAATGCGGACAGAGGCAGATCTTTTATTTGTTTATCTTATTTTATCTATTTATTTAGTGCATATTAGACACACCGCAGAACCTGCTCCAAATTCCTCTGTCTATTCATGCTGAAACATACGGTACTCCTCATCTTTTTTTCTTTTGGCCATGTTCTTCATCATTAGGGTTTGCTAACTGTTTAACTTTAAAATGTCAGCGGAATTATTCATTAGCCTACTTACCGTGTTAAGAAATGTCAGCTAAGATTTATCTGTGAGCCAGATGCAGTCATCAAAAGAGCAACATCTGGTTCTCGAGCCATAGTTTCCCGACCCCTGCTCCAGACTCTCCTCTAGTCCTACCTGAGGGCAGGAAGAGCGTCGCAGTGAGTCCTCCCTCTGTGATTGGGATTCTGCGGACACCAGGCGCCATGTACCAGCGCTCCACCACCGCAGTGGCCAACGGCACCTGATCCACGAACCCCTCAGTCTGGTGACCCTGGTACACTGACACCGTGACCTCCATGGGAGTCTGGACGTTCATCTTCCTCATCCTAAGTGATGATGGGAGAGTCAGCTCTGATTTTAAAGATCGATTCAGTACTGGTTAGTATTAACTTAACATTTCCGGTCTGGTTGGTCTACCTGAGTCCAGGTTTGCTGCCTGGAACTGGTCTGAGGCTCCACAGTAGACCCATCTGTTCAACCCCAGAATAAGTCCCTCCCAGACTGGGATCCTCTGCCACTGTCAATTAAAACTTGAAAACTTATTTCTCAGGTTCATTCTCTTCGTACAAACCCCAAATTCGATTTAACGTGTTTTTCTGTAAATCACAAATATTTTGCAGCATGCACACATTTCTAAATTCATCTTTAAGGTCCATGTGTACCATTTACAGTCCCACTGGTGTCGGCGGTGTAGTGACCGAACGCATCCCAGCAGTGTCCGTCTTCACACTGGTGGAGGGCGCGGACGGTCAGCTGGGAACCAGGGGGGACCTTCTGGACCAGAACAACAAACTTCTCGTCCATGAGTCCTCTGGACGGGTGGACAGACAGCTTCACACAACACTGTTTGTCGTCCATCTTAAACTCAGCACTACATATACTGGTTAATTCTTGCAGATGTAGATCTAGAATAAAAAGCAGAATAGAGTAATGAATGGTGATGTAATGTTGTGGAGTCACCTCCTGTTAAAATCAGCTGCCGTCTTTGTTCCACGTCACATCTATAGCATTTTTCACCTTTGAATGTTTATGTGCAGTCCAAATGTCAAAGTCACAATAAAACACGATCTTG
Source organism: Anabas testudineus (assembly GCF_900324465.2). NCBI lineage: Eukaryota > Metazoa > Chordata > Actinopteri > Anabantiformes > Anabantidae > Anabas > Anabas testudineus. The sequence goes on along the minus strand of NC_046615.1, from coordinate 22,557,194 downwards.
TTTTAAAACTAATTTCACTAGTGTGTAGTTCTCAACATTTGCTTTTTATTACTACTAACTAAAGGGTTCATTTCAGAAATGATTCAATTGAATGATTTTTGATGTTTTTTCTAAGAAAGATCTCAACATCAGGTGTTTAAAGTGGTTCTCTCCTTGAATCTGTGTGTGGATTCAATTTGACAGGACCTGAACATTTTACATTTGTGCAGAAATCTGATTTATGAGGGTTAGTAAGTGGAACAAATCTGCAGTAAGTCTGCACATGTGTTAGTTTATTATCAATGTCATAATGATGAGCAGAGAAATCACAGTCTTTGTAGAGTACTTGTACTTTTGTACTAAACATTACATGGAGAGCATGGACCTGTATTAACTCTATGAACTAACCAGTACTCAAACTTTAACAGATGACTTATTACATTGGCTTCATATTTACTAGTTTCTTCAAGTCAACACTGAAGAAAGTCAGACAGGTCAAATAAGGTTTAAATCTAGTTATATTAATGTTAATCACACGTTTCTCTGCTCACACACGTGTGAACTGCAGCTCAAAGTTCACACTAACTTTACATGTTCCTTTAAATGAAGTTGCTAACAAGCTAATTAGCTAGTTAGCTACTTACTGTTGCTGTACGAGCCCAAACAGAACCGAGCCCACCCAGAAAAACCTGCTCTCTTTGGGTTCGTGTTCTGTCACTCAACCTTGGTCCGTGTCCCCCGGTGTCAACTCGTTTCAGGGTCTGGAACCACAGCTGTGGGAGTCGGACAGGACGCAGAACAACGCTTACGCTTTAGCCCGACAGTGCGGAGCTCACCGTGCCCCGACACAAGATGGCGCCGTCGAGCGGCTTAAACGCAGGTATGGTGCTGCATTAATGAAAACTCGGAAATCGAAACACTGTCAAAAGACCATCACCATTCCTTCTTCCAACATGCTGCTTAAGTAAAAGAATAAATATATTATCAAGGTACGAAAGTATTTCAGGCGGTGGACAAATAGTTAGTTTTCTATTTTATTCATATTAAAATAATACAAACTGATAATTCAATTCAATTCAATTTTATTTGTATAGCGCCAATTCACAACAGAAGTTATCTCAAGGCACTTTACAGTGTTTAAGGTTTAAGACCTTACAGAAAATATTTATACAAAAAATGATAGAGAAAACCAACAATCCCATCTGAGCAAGCTTTAGGCAATAATACAGTCTGACAGTGACAAAAAATGACAGATTACAGTTTAAAGAACAGATCTTGTGTGATGTATCAAGCTGTAGAAGATGTTTCTACATTTCCAGTACATAAACAAAAGTCATTTATTAATCAGAAGCTCCAAATAATGTCTGATGTCCGATGTAAAGATTTGCTGCCTTTCTATATTCTGTATCACTGTAAACTATTTAAATGAATTCATTAAAACATTCACTGGTCGATTATTACATTACTTTGCTTTCATATGCAGATGCTTTTTCTGCTAATTAAAGTACATTTAAACTCAACAAGAGTTAGGGGATGTCAAAACTGTATTGTCTTCGACTTTGTCACATAAACTGGTACAACTGTGTTTTTCCTTGTTTTATGAAGTGATGTATAAGGAGGGAAGGTGGGAAAATAAGGAAGGATGCTTCTTAATGTCACATCACAGAAAAACAGGACTTTGGATAATGTTAGCATCATGTGGGGTGTTTGACAGCTCTAAATACTACAATACCCTTTTTTATTGCTCTAAACTTTAGTTTTAATTAGTACTTATCACCTTGGTTACAGGTTTGAAAGTGATGCTGCACCCCAGCCGTACAGATTCTCCCTCAGAAAGACCAGTATCTTCCTCCAGGAGTCTTCTTGAGCACGAGAATGTGCCACCGTCTCTCCGCCCCACAGAGCCACAACTGCAAAGACAAGAGGCAACAGAAACTCTTGAACTCAGATCAGTCAGACATAGCTTCTCCCACTGGCAAGGTGAACTTACATTTAATATTTTTGCCCTCGGTGACCGTCCAGAAGTTGCTGGAACGGGCGTGTGGTGTGTACGGAGGTTCGATCAGGTGACCTGCATTTGGGTACGACAGGACAGTGAGCAGGCGGCTGTTCCCTGCCCGCTCCATCATCTCCTTTATCTGAAATACAGGAAGTTCAGAACATAATCTCCTATTTTTCTGATAGATTCATGATGCATTTCACTTTTTATACCTAAGTCTGTTTATATTTGGACAATAATGCCCTTGTAATAATTTTGCTCTGCAACACACCAGATGTGAGCTGTGATTTAATGAAAGGCCTTCAGATCCTGCTTGTTTAGGGGCTATTTTAACATCAGGAAGTGAAATAAATTTTCATTTGTATTCAGTCCAGATGCTGGATACTAATAAAGCCTCTTGGTCTCCTCACACCTCTCAAAGACTGGAGGATGCACTACTTTAATTTAGCTTTCTGTAATCATGTGAGCATATTTTAACTGGTTTTCTGTGTTTGGGAAAGACATCTGGAAAGGAATTACTTCCTATAAAAGGGTCGCTGTTAATTAATTCAAATCTCTGCACTAAGACTGAACCCCATGTCAATAACTTACGTCCACTGCAGACTCATGAGCGGGCCAGTTCTGATCGTCCTCCCCCACGACCAACATGACAGGACACTTGATTCGTCCAACCTGCACAGAGACAAACAGCAGCAGCAGATTTATTAAACTCTTCATCTATCACCTTCCGTTATCCGAGGAACAGTTCATCTGGGAATGTTTGACACGTTATAGCTGGAGACGTGACTTTATCCATAAATACTTTTTTAGTAGCTTTAAACTAGAAAATGAAAAAGTTCCTTGGACAATGAGGTTCATCAGCCAGATGTTATTAATTTGAGAAGAGGGTTAAACCACATGATGCATTTTTATAATAGTTTGATACTTGTAAAGCAGAAATGTAGTAATAACAACTGAACATACGCACGTGCATTGATTTAACATGAGGTCAAACTCACTCTGTCGTAAAGGTGAATGAACCTCTGAACCAGTTTTTATGAGCTTATTGACATAAACACACAGAGAACAGACACACACCCTGCTATCTACAGCCTGTCTCCATAACTGAACATGACCTAGTTATATATCTTGTACAAAGAGAATTCCCAAATGTGTCCTGTGTTAAGGTAAGAGCAGCCCTGGTAATTTAGTTTCTCCTTGGGTTTCCTGTCACTTCATACTGTCAGACAACAAACACAGTTACAAAGCTGTAAAATGAACTGGAACTTCTAGCTGGTCATACGTACGTCCACTTTGAATTTGGGGTCGGTGGGAATGGGGAGCAGCAGATCTCTCCATATCACCTCATTCTGTTTATTGAAGCGAGTCTTCGACTGGTTTCTGATTGGACAAAAAATACAGAAAACACAATCGCTTCATGTTTCTAAATTCTGACTGAATAAAACATGCTACAAATATAAGTTCCAACAATCAAGCTGCTGGACAGAATCACAACTTACTCCCTAAGGAAACTGATGATTTGTTCCAGAGATCCCTCGACCGGCTGCACGTGAATCCCACTGAAACTCACCACACACCTGAGCTGGGAGACACACACACATACACACACCTTCAATTAACAGACACAGGATGAGCTGAGAAATAAACACGAACACAGAACAAACTGCTCTATAGAGAGATGCAGCAAGAGGGGTTTTAACTTAGTCGAGTTAAGGACCAAGCGACCTCATTGCCTAACTCGTAGCTAAGCTAAGAGTCACCTAACTAAAACTATGTTAAAATAATAGTATGACATATTGGGAAGTGAATACACACTCACTTTCTCTACATGTCAGCAGTGTTATGACAACAGTTGTCTTACTTTTATAACTTCAGAGTAAGCGGCCATCTTGAGGCTGACACTGGTGCCGAAGGAAAGGCCCACCATGGCGATCCTGCTGCTGAGGATCTGGGGATGCTGCTGCAGGAGTCTGTAGGCCGTCTGCAGCAGGTGAACACATCAGAAATACACAGCTACAGCTTAAACACAGACACCAGTTTATGTCTGAGAGGGTTCACATGCTTCAAAGTTAAAGAATTACACAACATCACAAACTGCGGTGATGGTCGGTGTGTGTTTTAGTGCTGTTGTCTCATATATCCTTCATGTCACAGACTTCCTGATGGCTGAACAAAGTCAAATCTGAAATCTTTTTATTGGCTGCTCTTTTCTATAAACCAGTTCTCAAGCTCTATAATCTGGGTGTTGATCTTTCACTCCGAGCTTTCATCTGAGTGTCAGAGATCACTTGGGCGTCCTCTTGTGGAACTATGCAAAATATATTTTTTTATATGAAAACTTGTGCAGCTTTGTAGGTGACTATTGAGACAACGGTTGACCTTACCGTAACCCTATCATGTTAAAAGGGAGTGAGCAGGTGTGTTAGAACAGTGAGTTCTTCTGCAGAAAAGGGACGTTGTCGTTGTCTGTTCTTTAACTGAACTTTTGCAAAACAGACTGTGGAACCAGAGTTGTGACAGAGAGGTGAGAAAGGTATATGTCATACTCTCCATATCTGCATTGGATTATTCATGTATGAATGGGATAGGGTCAGGCTGGGTGCTACGTTTCTAAATAGTACTAAATAGTCATATTTTTAAATCAAAAATGTAATAACAGACGCATGTGAATGATCTGCACATGAAGTCAAACTCTCTGTGTCGGAGCTAAACTGCTCTGATCTGACTGAACGTCTCTGTAAAGGTGAATGAACTTCTGTACCTCAAAGTACTGGTTGTCCACCATCTTCCCCGTTTCCAAGGTGATTTTAGGAGTCAGGTAGTCGAGAGCCAGGGAGGCGAAGCCGTGGGAGGCCAACAGTGCTGCACGGTACTCCACCAACTTCCCTCCACCCCCCCCCCAGATCCAGGATGCCGGGGAACGGTCCAGATCCTTCATGAGAGTCAAAACATATCACACACATCACATTTATTGGAAACATTGTTGACTTCCTGTCCATATATTTTTTCAGTTTTTGGTACCAAAGATGTCTGAAGTTCATATCAGAGTCTTCAGCTGAACAAGCTGAATTAGCTCAGGTTCTGGTCTGAGCTCCTAACAGAACACCTCCCTCCAGACTCTCCTCTAGTCCTACCTGAGGGCAGGAAGAGCGTCGCAGTGAGTCCTCCCTCTGTGATTGGGATTCTGCAGACACCAGGCGCCATGTACCAGCGCTCCACCACCACAGTGGCCAACGGCACCTGATCCACAAACCCCTCAGTCTGGTGACCCTGGTACACTAAGATCGTGACCTCCATGGGAGTCTGGACGTTCACCTTTCTCATCCTGAGGGATGATGGGAGAGTCAGCTCTGATTTAATTCAGTACTGGTTGGTATTAACTTAACATTTCCGGTCTGGTTGGTCTACCTGAGTCCAGGTTGGCTGCCTGGAACTGGTCTGAGGCTCCACATTAGACCCATCTGTTCAACCCCAGAATAAGTCCCTCCCAGACTGGGATCCTCTGCCACTGTCAATTAAAATGTTAAAAGTTAATCCTCATTCATTCTCTTCATAGAAATCCCAAATTCGATTTAACGTGTTTTTCTGTAAATCACAAATATTTTGCAGCATGCACACATTTCTAAATTCATCTTTAAGGTCCATGTGTACCATTTACAGTCCCACTGGTGTCGGCGGTGTAGTGACCGAACGCATCCCAGCTGTGTCCGTCTTCACACTGGTGGAAGGCGCGGACGGTCAGCTGGGAACCAGGGGGGACCTTCTGGACCAGAACAACAAACTTCTCGTCCATGAGTCCTCTGGACGGGTGGACAGACAGCTTCACACAACACTGTTTGTCGTCCATCTTAAACTCAGCACTATATATACTGGTTAATTCTTGCAGATGTAGATCTAGAATAAAAAGCAGAATAGAGTAATGAATGGGGATGTAATGTTGTGGAGTCACCTCCTGTTAAAATCAGCTGCCGTCTTTGTTCCACGTCACATCTATAGCATTTTTCACCTTTGAACGTTTATGTGCAGTCCAAATGTCAAAGTCACAATAAAACACGATCTTGTTTTAAAACTAATTTCAATAGTGTGTAGTTCTCAACATTGGGAGTATACTTGGACAACAAACTGGACTGGACCGAAAACTCATCAGCATTGTACAGGAAGGCTCAGAGCCGGATGTACTTCCTGAGGAGACTCAGGTCCTTCAACGTCTGCAGCACCATGCTGCGGATGTTTTATGAGTCTGTGGTTCCAGTGTCATCTTTTATGCTGTGGTCTGCTGGGGCAGAAACATGAAGGTGGCAGACACTAACAGACTAAACAAGCTGATTAGGAGGGCTGGCTCTGTTCTGGGGGTGGAGCTGGACCCTCTACATGTTGTAGCTGAGAGGAGGATGCTGTCCAAACTCCTCTCAGTCCTGGACAATCCCTCCCACCCACTGCAGTGTGTTGGTTGGACAGAGGAGCACGTTCAGCCAAAGATTTATTAACATTAAATGCTCCACAGAGCGCCACAGGAGATCCTTTCTACCTGTGACCATCAATCTGTACAATTCCTCCCCCCTCTGTAAGGGGTGGGGGAAGTTAAACTGTCATATACTTGCTGTGAATATATATATTTTGACCCAATTTCATTTATCTATTTTACATGTTCTGTTTATATATTGAGTTTTTTTGTATTGATGTTATTGTGTATTTATGTTGGTGTTGGATCTTTCCTGGTTGTGGTTCCTTTTCTTTCAGTTTGTTTTGAGAACAATGGTAATGAGGCAAAACAATTTCCCTCTGGGATCAATAAAGTTTTTTGAATCTTGAATTTGCTTTTTATTACTACTAACTAAAGGGTTCATTTCATTTGACAGGACCTGAACATTTTACATTTGTGCAGAAATCTGATTTATGAGGGTTAGTAAGTGGAACAAATCTGCAGTAAGTCTGCACATGTGTTAGTTTATTATCGATGTCATAATGATGAGCAGAGAAATCACAGTCTTTGTAGAGTACTTGTACTTTTGTACTAAACATTACATGGAGAGCATGGACCTGTTTTAACTCTATGAACTAACCAGTACTCGAACTTTAACAGATGACTTATTACATTGGCTTCATATTTACTAGTATCTTCAAGTCAACACTGAAGAAAGTCAGACAGGTCAAATAAGGTTTAAATCTAGTTATATTAACGTTAATCACACGTTTCTCTGCTCACACACGTGTGAACTGCAGCTCAAAGTTCACACTAACTTTACATGTTCCTTTAAATGAAGTTGCTAACAAGCTAATTAGCTAGTTAGCTACTTACTGTTGCTGTACGAGCCCAAACAGAACCGAGCCCACCCAGAAAAACCTGCTCTCTTTGGGTTCGTGTTCTGTCACTCAACCTTGGTCCGTGTCCCCCGGTGTCAACTCGTTTCAGAGTCTGGAACCACAGCTGTGGGAGTCGAACAGGACGTGTCGTTCAATATGAACTCATCTTTAATATGACTACAGGTACGGAGCTGTGGACTGAGAAACCAGGAAATCAATGATGTCTGATGTTTATTTATTTGTTACCTGACACCCGACAGATATTATTTATTCATGAGATCATAATTCATTAGTGGTCTTTGATTCTGGTACGTGTGTGTAGTGTTATTGTGTAAATAATGTAAAGTGTGTTTATAAATACTTTTCAACATTGACTGTGTTATATAAAATATAATATTATTAATACCAATACCAACAATAATAATAATAATAAGAATAATAAGAATAATAATAATAACGTCACGTTTAGGACACAATAAATGCATCATGTAAACATTTTAGGGAACAAATTTTTACTTTTTGATTTAAAAGTCTCACTAATGTCTAAATAAGTTTTACTTTCACTCGTCCTCTACCAGCCGTCACGTGAAAGGCAGCTCGGGCTGCACGGTCTCGTTCATCGTTCTCGTTCTCGTTCATAGTTCACAGTTCACAGTTCACAGTTCAGGCTGTGGCAGCAGTTCACTCGTTCTCGTTCTCGTTCATAGTTCACAGTTCACAGTTCACAGTTCAGGCTGTGGCAGCCGTACACTCGTTCATCGTTCTCGTTCATAGTTCACAGTTCACAGTTCTCAGTTCACAGTTCAGGCTGTGGCAGCCGTACACTCGTTCATCGTTCTCGTTCATAGTTCACAGTTCAGGCTGTGGCAGCCGTACACTCGTTCATCGTTCTCGTTCATAGTTCACAGTTCAGGCTGTGGCAGCCGTACACTCGTTCTCGTTCTCGTTCACAGTTCAGGCTGTTGCAGCCGTACACTCGTTCTCGTTCTCGTTCTCGTTCTCGTTCATAGTTCACAGTTCACAGTTCACAGTTCAGGCTGTGGCAGCCGTACACTCGTTCTCGTTCTCGTTTACAGTTCACAGTTCAGGCTGTGGCAGCAGTACACTCGTTCTCGTTCTCGTTCTCGTTCATAGTTCACAGTTCACAGTTCAGGCTGTGGCAGCCGTACACTCGTTCTCGTTCTCGTTCTCCCCTTACAGTTCACAGTTCAGGCTGTGGCAGCCGTACACTCGTTCATCGTTCATCGTTCTCGTTCACAGTTCAGGCTGTGGCAGCAGTTCACTCGTTCATCGTTCTCGTTCTCGTTCACAGTTCAGGCTGTGGCAGCCGTACACTCGTTCTCGTTCTCATTCTCGTTTACAGTTCACAGTTCAGGCTGTGGCAGCAGTACACTCGTTCTCGTTCTCGTTCTCGTTCATAGTTCACAGTTCACAGTTCAGGCTGTGGCAGCAGTACACTCGTTCATCGTTCTCGTTCACAGTTCAGGCTGTGGCAGCCGTACACTCGTTCTCGTTCTCATTCTCGTTTACAGTTCACAGTTCAGGCTGTGGCAGCAGTACACTCGTTCTCGTTCTCGTTCTCTGTCATAGTTCACAGTTCACAGTTCAGGCTGTGGCAGCCGTACACTCGTTCATTGTTCTCGTTCTCGTTCATAGTTCACAGTTCACAGTTCAGGCTGTGGCAGCCGTACACTCGTTCATTGTTCTCGTTCTCGTTCACAGTTCACAGTTCACAGTTCAGGCTGTGGCAGCCGCACACTCGTTCTCGTTCTCGTTTACAGTTCACAGTTCAGGCTGTGGCAGCAGTTCACTCGTTCATCGTTCTCGTTCACAGTTCAGGCTGTGGCAGCAGTTCACTCGTTCATCGTTCATCGTTCTCGTTCTCGTTCTCAGTTCAGGCTGTGGCAGCCGTACACTCGTTCATCGTTCATCGTTCTCGTTCACAGTTCAGGCTGTGGCAGCCGTACACTCGTTCTCGTTCTCGTTCATAGTTCAGGCTGTGGCAGCCGTACACTCGTTCTCGTTCTCGTTCACAGTTCAGGCTGTGGCAGCCGTACACTCGTTCTCGTTCTCGTTCACAGTTCAGCTGTGGCGCCGTACACTGTTCTCGTTCTCGTTCATAGTTAGCTGTGGCAGCCGTCACTCGTTCATCGTTCTCGTTCACAGTTCGGCGTGCAGCAGTACACTCCTTCTCGTTCCTTCTATCACAGTTCAGCGTGGCAGCACTCGTTCTTGTCTCGTCTCGTTCAGTTCAGGCTGTGGCAGCCGTACACTCGTTCTCGTCGTTCTCTATCAGTTCAGGCATGTGGCAGCCGTACACTCGTTCCGCTGTCTGTTCACAGTTCAGGCTGTGGCAGCCGTACACTCTTCGCTCGTTCTCGTTCACAGTTTCAGCGTGGCAGCCGTACACTCGTTCTCGTTCTCGTTTACAGTTCACAGTTCAGGCTGTGGCAGCCGTACACTCGTTCTCGTTCCACAGCCTGTTCGAAAGTTACAGATCTGAGTCAGTTAAAAGAATCGAATGTCCTATGTCTAGAGTCGAACAGGACGCAGAAAAGCGTTCACGCTTTAGCCTGACAGTGCGGAGCTCACAGTGCCCCGACACAAGATGGCGCTGTCGAGCGCAAGATTGGTGCTGCATTCATGAAAACTCGGAAATCAAAACACTTTGAAGAGACCATCACTGCTGCTTAAGTAAAAGAATAAATATATTATCAAGGGACAAATAGGCGGTGGACAAATAGTTAGTTTTCTATTTTATTCATGTTAAAATAATACAAACTGTTTATACATTTCCAGTAGATAAACATAAGTCATTTATTAATCAGAAGCTCCAAATAATGTCTGATGTCCGATGTAAAGATTTGCTGCCTTTCTATATTCTATAATATTCTATTATCACTGTAAACTATTTAAATGAATTCATTAAAACATTCGCTGTTCGATTATTACATTACTTTGCTTTCATATGCAGATGCTTTTTCTGCTAATTAAAGTACATTTAAACTCAACAAGAGTTAGGGGATGTCAAAACTGGATTTTAATTAGTACTTGTCTACTTGGTTACAGGTTTGAAAGTGATGCTGCACCCCAGCCGTACAGATTCTCCCTCAGAAAGACCAGTATCTTCCTCCAGGAGTCTTCTTGAGCACGAGAATGTGCCACCGTCTCTCCGCCCCACAGAGCCACAACTGCAAAGACAAGAGGCAACAGAAACTCTTGATCTCAGATCAGTCAGACATAGCTTCTCCCACTGGCTTTATCCTAATATAAAAGTAAACCTACACTTAACATTTTTGCCCTCGGTGACCGTCCGGAAGTTGCTGGAACGGGCGTGTGGTGTGTATGGAGGTTCGATCAGGTGACCTGCATTTGGGTACGACAGGACAGTGAGCAGGCGGCTGTTCCCTGCCCGCTCCATCATCTCCTAACCCTATCTGAAATACAGGAAGTTCAGTTCTGATAGATTCATGATGCATTTCACTTTTTATACCTAAGTCTGTTTATATTTGGACGATAATGCCCTTGTAATAATTTTGCTCTGCAACACACCAGATGTGAGCTGTGATTTAATGAAAGGCCTTCAGATCCTGCTTGTTTAGGGGCTATTTTAACACCAGGAAATGAAATACATTTTCATTTGTATTCAGTCCAGATACTGGATACTAATAAAGCCTCTTGGTCTCCTCACACCTCTCAAAGACTGGAGGATGCACTACTTTAATTTAGCTTTCTGTAATCATGTGAACATATTTTAACTGGTTTTCTGTGTTTGGGAAACACATCTGGAAAGGAATTACTTCCTATAAAAGGGTCGCTGTTAATTAATTCAAATCTCTGCACTAAGACTGAACCCCATGTCAATAACTTACGTCCACTGCAGACTCGTGAGCGGGCCAGTTCTGATCGTCCTCCCCCACGACCAACATGACAGGACACTTGATTCGTCCAACCTGCACAGAGACAAACAGCAGCAGCAGATTTATTAAACTCTTCATCTATCACCTTCCGTCATCCGAGGAACAGTTCATCTGGGAATGTTTGACACCTTATAGCTGGAGACGTGACTTTATCCATAAATACTTTTTTAGTAGCTTTAAACTAGAAAATGAAAAAGTTCCTTGGACAATGAGGTTCATCAGCCAGATGTTATTAATTTGAGAAGAGGGTTAAACCACATGATGCATTTTTATAATAGTTTGATACTTGTAAAGCAGAAATGTAGTAATAACAACTGAACATACGCACGTGCATTGATTTAACATGAGGTCAAACTCACTCTGTCGTAAAGGTGAATGAACCTCTGAACCAGTTTTTATGAGCTTATTGACATAAACACACAGAGAACAGACACACACCCTGCTATCTACAGCCTGTCTCCATAACTGAACATGACCTAGTTATATATCTTGTACAAAGAGAATTCCCAAATGTGTCCTGTGTTAAGGTAAGAGCAGCCCTGGTAATTTAGTTTCTCCTTGGGTTTCCTGTCACTTCATACTGTCAGACAACATGAACTGGAACTGGAAAATGAACTGGAACTTCTAGCTGGTCATACGTACGTCCACTTTGAATTTGGGGTCGGTGGGAATGGGGAGCAGCAGATCTCTCCATATCACCTCATTCTGTTTATTGAAGCGAGTCTTCGACTGGTTTCTGATTGGACAAAAAATACAGAAAACACATGCGCTTCATGTTCCTAAATTCTGACTGAATAAAATATGCTACAAATATAAGTTCCAACAATCAAGCTGCTGGACAGAATCACAACTTACTCCTTAAAGAAATTCATGATTTGTTCCAGAGATCCCTCGACCGGCTGCACGTGACTCCCACTGAAACACACTGCACACCTGAGCTGGGAGACACACACACATACACACACCTTCAATAAACAGACACAGGATGAGCTGAAATAAACACGAACACAGAACAAACTGCTCTATAGAGAGATGCAGCAAGAGGGGTTTTAACTTAGTCTAGTTAAGGACCAAGCGACCTCATTGCCTAACTCGTAGCTAAGCTAAGAGTCACCTAACTAAAACTATGTTAAAATAATAGTATGACATATTGGGAAGTGAATACACACTCACTTTCTCTACATGTCAGCAGTGTTATGACAACAGTTGTCTTACTTTTATAACTTCAGAGTAAGCGGCCATCTTGAGGCTGACACTGGTGCCGAAGGAAAGGCCCACCATGGCGATCCTGCTGCTGAGGATCTGGGGATGCTGCTGCAGGAGTCTGTAGGCCGTCTGCAGCAGGTGAACACATCAGAAATACACAGCTACAGCTTAAACACAGACACCAGTTTATGTCTGAGAGGGTTCACATGCTTCAAAGTTAAAGAATTACACAACATCACAAACTGCGGTGATGGTCGGTGTGTGTTTTAGTGCTGTTGTCTCATATATCCTACATGTCACAGACTTCCTGATGGCTGAACAAAGTCAAATCTGAAATCTTTTTATTGGCTGCTCTTTTCTATAAACCAGTTCTCAAGCTCTATAATCTGGGTGTTGATCTTTCACTCCGAGCTTTCATCTGAGTGTCGGACTTCACTTGAGCGTCCTCTCAAACATGATAAGGTGTGTTTCCTTATCTGAATTATAAAATGAAAAGTATAATACAGTATGTTATAAAACCGTCTGACGCAAAATCTACAATGTTGTTTTTTTGATAGTATAAATTAAATTAAAGTTCTTCTGAATGCAGCTACTGCTGCTGTCAGACCGTTACCACCACTGAAGTTAGGAAATGATTTAAAGGTTTTATGGATCTACAGAAACGCACTGGAAGGGTCAGGCTGGGTGCTACGATTCTAAATTAGTCAAAAATGTAATAACAGACACATGTGAATGATCTGCACATGAAGTCAAACTCTCTGTATCGGAGCTAAACTGCTCTGATCTGACTGAACGTCTCTGTAAAGGTGAATGAACTTCTGTACCTCAAAGTACTGGTTGTCCACCATCTTCCCCGTTTCCAAGGTGATTTTAGGAGTCAGGTAGTCGAGAGCCAGGGAGGCGAAGCCGTGGGAGGCCAACAGTGCCGAACGGTACTCCACCAACTTCCCTCCACCCCCCCACAGGTCCAGGACGCCAGGGAACGGTCCAGATCCTTCAAGCAAGAAAAAACACCAAACACAGCCAGTTTACATGAGGAGGAATTTATGTTTCCTGCAACACAAAGTTAATGAACAAAACCAGAGAAGAATCTAGTACTGACAACAGTGACCTGGATGTAAAACAGCTACAGGACAAAGTGTCCACCTGTACTATCAGAACAAATACCTGATAAATCTGTTATTCTTTGACTAACATAGAGAATAACGTGGCTGTGGGTGTTTTAGATTTCTGTCAACCACGACCACTTTGTAAAATTTATGGAAAGACACTGACGCCGACCTGTATGAACCTCACATTAACAGCAACAGCTGCTTTATTCACTCCCCAGCTTCCTGCTGCAGAGTCCAGACCAGTTCAAGACGAAGGTTCTGGTCTGAGCTCCCAACAGAACACCTCCCTCCAGACTCTCCTCTAGTCCTACCTGAGGGCAGGAAGAGCGTCGCAGTGAGTCCTCCCTCTGTGATTGGGATTCTGCGGACACCAGGCGCCATGTACCAGCGCTCCACCACCGCAGTGGCCAACGGCACCTGATCCACAAACCCCTCAGTCTGGTGACCCTGGTACACTGACACCGTGACCTCCATGGGAGTCTGGACGTTCACCTTCCTCATCCTGAGCGATGATGGGAGAGTCAGCTCTGATTTTAAAGATCGATTCAGTACTGGTTGGTATTAACTTAACATTTCCGGTCTGGTTGGTCTACCTGAGTCCAGGTTTACTGCCTGGAACTGGTCTGAGGCTCCACAGTAGACCCATCTGTTCAACCCCAGAATAAGTCCCTCCCAGACTCGGATCCTCTGCCACTGTAAAGCAAAATATATATTTTTATTATTTCTTTTATGCAACATTCCTACATTTATCTTCCAGGTCTAATTATTGAACCATTATTGAACCGTTCACTGTTCCGGTGGCATCAGCGGTGTAGTGACCGAATCCTTCCCAGCTGTGTCCGTCTTCACACTGGTGGAGAGCACGGACGGTCAGCTGGGAACCAGGAAGGAGCTTCTGCACCAGGACAACAAACTTCTCATCCATGAGTCCCCTGGTCGGGTGGACAGACAGCTTCACACAACACTGTTTCCCGTCCATCCTGAACTGAGCAGGAAGATAAAGTTATAATACTTTATATGTCAACAGATACACCATTAACACAAAACGTACTCTGTAAAGTAGTACGTATATGAGCTTGTTGCATCTTTCAGAATGACAATTAAAATAGTTTAGTGTGTGTGTGAATTAATTTGGATTAATAAAAAAGAGTTCTACCTCAATATAAATACAGCAAAGTAAAGTAACGTACAATAAGAGCAGACTAAATATGACTAAACACTTATGTACAAGCTACTTAAATGTAGTATTTAAGTAAATGTGAGTAAAAGAAAGTTTCCAGTCCGTCTTCAAACACCCATGAGCTCAGGATCTGGTTGCTGTGATCACAGCTCACAGTGTCTGTCTGTAATAAAAGTACGATTCAGGCTTCCTGGATGGATCTTTTCTAAATGAGCGTGAAGTACTTACTTAGGTGTAGAAGCAGACTGAGACCTCAACTACAGATGCTCCTTTGTCTCCTTGCTGAACTCGTCCCAGAGTTTGGAAGCTGTGACGGGAACTGAGTGAATCAGTTCCAACACTGGAACAGCAGAACTAGACCCTGTGAACTTTAACCTGTGGAGCGTCAGTCTCCTCCCACAGGCACAGGAACGTCACCATGTTTAGACACAGGGTGGCGCTGTTGTGCTGGTAAAAGTTCAGTGTACAGTTCATGGTCCAGTCTGGAAGTTCAGCTTTACTTTGAAAGCACTAATACAACTACATATAAATACTTTGTATGTCTAGGTCCTCCATTCAAAGTTCTACTTATGAATCCTAAGGAATTAATATATTATCAATAACATGTACTGTTTACATTTAGTGTCTGAGACGTCACAGATATTTCAACCTGCCACTGTTCATATGTGGTTAAGTGCAAAACTTAAGATATTTGAACTGTGCTCAGACGTAGAATCAGTGGAGCACTAAGCAGCTAAGGAGCCTGATATATCATCTTAAAAAGCGACAATACGTCAGTGTTGTCTTTAAAACGCGACTGTTTATTGTAATCATGAGCTTTTGATGTAAGAAGAGGTTTGAACATAAAGATGATGTTTAAATATCTGTGTTCCTGTTAGAAACCTATAAGCAGGAATCAAACATGAAATCCCCGTTATATTTCACATGCGCTTGTTTCCCCGGGTGACAGATGGATGTTTTGGTGACTGACAACCAGACGATGACGACCACACTGTTGCCTCCCCCTTCTCTTCAGAGGTCAAAGGTCAGAGGATGTGTGGGGTTGTCTGGAGACGTGAGACTTTTAACAACTGTACTATTACACATTGTGGTCTTTCTGATTTAGCCTCATGACAAATGAGGTAAACAAAATATCAGAAGCAGGACTCAAAGTGTCTCAGTCAGTGTGTGAACATTTATCACATCAGCAGAGTTTACATTTCAATTTTATATCTACAAAACAGAGATTGGTTGATGACTACTTTCACATTTCAAACCGGCTTCTGTGGACGCTGACGGTGAGTTCAGACAGAGCACAGGCTTCTAGTCGGAGTGACCCAGACTCATTAAACGCCTCGTCCTCGTCTGCAGTGCAGAGATTTTCCCTTCTAGAAGTTTTTGAGTGAAGCTTAACATTATTTATTTCTACATGCTTAGTAAGTTTTGTGAACGTCTTGTTTATTGTCATTTCAGAAGGACTAATACCTGAAGGGCAGAGCGTGGCAGAGTGTAGCAGGGAGAGAGGAGTGGATTCATTCCAGACTCATGTTACTATCAGCCTGAACTCCAACATTACACATTACAAAATTTAAAGTTGCACATAAATACAAACATTTAATTCCAGACTTTTTGACCCCTGCCTGTTCCAACATCAAGGATCCGGTTATTTAGATGCACTACGCCCCTGACAGCTGCACCCCTGTGCTTATCTATGTCAAGCAATACTAATATTTTTAGTAAATATCCTGTGAAAAGCATTAGTCATATGAGAAGGTGGATGCTGGTTTAAAATAGATCAGAATGTGTTCAGCCTGCTTTAGCACAGATAAACTACAACCCTCCATCACAAAGAAAAACAACTGTGTCAAACTGCAGCAACGTTTCAAAGAACTTTGGTTAGTTCCTCACTAACCTGCAGGTAGACCAGCTTTACTCATCGTTCAACAGATGTAAATGTGTTCTGTGTCTCTGTGAAACATCCTTATTTATTTAACTTTAGACACAACACGCTGTGATGATGGACGGCCTGCACCTCCCAGCAGCCTCCTGGATTCTACGAAGCTAAACAAGACAATAACTCGGTGGGGAAAAAACATATGGAGACGAGTTAAGAGGTCATAGATCAGCTGTCGGCTGCACGGTGAGAAATGTCTTCAGACACGCCTCCACGGCTGACCCCCCCCAACACACACACACACACACACATGCAGCACATGCAGCACATCCAGCACATCCAGCACACAGGTCTGGGACATGAATGGAAAGTAAGGCTCTTTTGAAATTGGGAAATTTAACTATAATTAAATTTAAATAAAGTAATGTTCTTGATAATTCAATCCTTTAGCTGTAGAGTCGCCAAAAGAAACAATTATCTAGAGAAATCATTAAAGCGTGTGATTGAGAACCAGAGAAGCTCATAGTGTGAAGAGGGTTTGGTGTCACACACTAAATCACTGACAGCAGAGACTGGTTAAAGCAGACAGATCCACTCAGCTGCTTTAAAATATATTCATACATTTAATATTCATGGGAGTCGCAGATCTTTGTCTGCTTATTTTCATGGGGGAGAGGGAGGTTGGGAGGTGAGGGTGGGTCTCATTCATAAAAGAGACACAAAAGAAAGGACTGACATCTCCACTGGGCTCTGTCTGTGTTTCATTAGGTGTAAGAAATATATATGGAGAAAAAAGAAGAAGAAGAAAACGTACGTTTCTAATTTTACGGGTTTCCAAGACAAAATAACATGAAAACTACTGACGATCATGTTGTCGAGATTTTCACACCCTTTAAACCCTTTAATAATCAACTAACACTGTTAAAGTTATAATAATTAATATATATATTTACTATTTAATTAGTAATTTGGGGACAAAGAGTGTCTGTGCATTATATTTCATCTTACATTCTAGTTAAGTTGTTGATGCTTTTCAAATTAGGAGGTTTTTAAGGATTTGGTTTGTCAAAATAATGGACAATGGACAGTGAAACCAGCACAGTGCGAGGTCGAGGGGGCCGCCCTGGGGTCAACGTCACGACTTCAGACCACCAGTTTGTTTGTGTGTGTGTGAATGTGTGTGTGTGTGTGTGTGTGTGTGTGTGTGTGTGTGTGTGTGTGCTGTATTTAGATTGACCTAGTTCGTCTGCAGTGGCGGCTGAATGAACACACACTGGATGTAAACACAGAGATCAAAACACTTATGTCATCTCCACAACACACTCGCCTGTTATCAGTGTTTTCCATCACACTGCTCATTTCTGTGTTTTCATTTTAAAGCTGTTTTCTCTCTTTGTTCTGAAATAGTGATGGAAAAAATGCCCCAAAGGTTAAAGGTCTCCTTCACCAATGCCTCTATAGAAAGTCACTGGTAATGTTGTGTATCTCTGTATTTTCTACTATATAAGACCCAAAATAAAAAGTGAGTTGTGCCTGTGTAGAGCAGTACAGGAGACAGCAGCCTCTCACGTCATGTGATCACTACAGATAATTAGAGTAATATCCACATTCAGACGCCATCCATCACTGAGTCAGAGCTCTGGCTCCTGGCTTCACTCCCAGACTCGCAGTGCGATGTTACAGAGGGCGTTGGCCGAGCGCTCTGTCCCGGCCTGACCCCGGCTTCTCTCTTTATTCTGGGTCAGAGTTGATATCGCTGCGCGGCGCTGGCGTCTCGCCCAGCTGCCTGTGGTGCCTGGCTCTGCCAGCCATTGACCTCCATGATCATCACCGCTCAGTGCCAACAGGAAACACAGGCTGCTGCAGGAAACAGAAGCTCTGTGTGAGGACGAACACTGGAGTAAAACAGCAGAGAGAGAGAGAAACACACTGAGTGCATGGGATGAAACAGACTGACGTCAGTAAACACATCCTCATGATGATTTATTTGTAGTTTTTTTTATTCTTTACCTAAAATTCCCCTAACAAATACTTAAACTACATCTTTATTTAAACATTAAACGAGTCATTTGGACTTTATACAGTTAACTAAATAACGGATAATATCAACCTGTTTTTCTGCTCAGCTTTTAGCCTCCCTGATGTATTTATTCAGATAATTAAGATTAAGGTGTATTTTACAGCTATACAAGGTGAAGGCACACGAGGCAGACACTAAAATTAAAACTATTATTATACCATTAAGCATTGAGTAAAACCTTATCTTTTAATACACTATAATTTGTGCATTAAGACATTAATATGTTCTTCACACAAGTTGATGACAAATCCAGTAATGAAACGCCTCGTTAATCATCACCAGTCACTACTGTGGTTTGTTACCTGTTTATCTAATTTACTTAATATGTCTACATAATTCAGCTACAAAGGTCGAGTCTGTGTCTTTATCCAATTTTAAACCCAGCCTCACCTTCTGATGAGACTGTCCTCCTTATAAACAGGCCTTTTATAACAGAAGTGTAAAGTCAACAAACTATATGTGTCAATAATATTCACATAGTGTTTAGATAAACAAATTCTGTTGTCTGTTGTTATTGTAACCATGAGGATGATACATGTGTGACTTTGTGGGATGTAGTGTGAAGGAAGCAGTTATTTTAAGCCAAACTAACTATATCATTTGCATTATTGTAATAATAATTTTTCTGTTTTAGATGAAAAAGTTTGGAGCCACTGTAAAACGAAGCAGCCATTTTGGGGACTGGTGTCAAAGGGGTGCTACTGCAGAAGAAGCCTGCTGCTTATCTATTTACATTATTAACAAGTGTAAGAGAGGGAGGGGACGTCGTTTGGGTTGGAGGACTTGTTGCTTCTGGATCTAGATCAATAGAAATGTTGCGCAAAACTACGCAGACACAGAGTTATAATACAAGGGAATAATTTGATAAATTTATTGAAGCCTGTATGTTTATATATATATATATATATATATATATATATATATATATATATATATATATATATATATATATATATATAGGTCCTGACAATCCAAACTTCCAAAGCAAACAGAGTCATTGTTGCAGCCTCAGAAGAAACGTCCACACAGATCCACTCCTGGGGAAGCCCTTCATCTGCTGTCGAGGTTTCCAGTTGCGACTGTTGATGGTGTACTCCAGGGTCATGGTCCTGTTGAGAGTGAACACAGAGTCACCTCTCACCACCGCTGTGAAAAGTGAACCTTTGCTGTTGGCGAAGTGTCCCGGTAGGGATGACCACTGGCCCGAGCTCAGATTGTAACAGTCCATCAGGCATCTCAGGAAGTCATCCGATGGGCCGTTCCTCATGATATAGAGGTTGTCCCTGTGACCGACCACACAGTGGCCGTAGCTCTGGTGCCGGATCAGCGTGGTAACAAGCAGCCACTCATCTTTCTCTGACATGTACTCGTAGATATCTGTGGTCTCCATCGGCTTCCATAAACAAACAAATATCCTGCCCATAGTTTTAGTGCATGCTGCTCCTGCTGATGGTCGAGGCAGGTGAGCAGCAAACCCCCATCTCCCAGAATTTGTGTCATAGATCTCCACAGATGACATCACTGTGCGCTCATATTCTCCTCCGATTGCGTACAGACGACCATCTACACCCACAAGGCTGAGATTGTATCGCGGCTGTGCTGGATTGGCGATCCTGCTCCAGCTGTTGCTGTCAACACTGAAGCAGAAACACGAGTCTACAACTTGTTTATGGACACCATGAACTCCTCCAACAATGTAAAGTTTGTTATCTAAAACAGTGACTCCGGCCATGGAGGTGCTGGCCTCCAGTGGAAGATCTGTCAATACTTTCCAGTGATTCACATTTTCATCCAGGTAGCAGATTGTCCTGGAGGCAGCATGTACAGTTTCATCCACACCACAGGTCACGTGGGCCCCCACAGCCACGAAAACACGCTGGGTCAGAGACTCCACATAGGAGATCAGCTCAGCCGGTAAGGTTTTCCTGACTTCTGCCTCTAACTCAGCGTACATGTCTCGGATGAACAACGCAGCAGCATGGTAAAGGCCCATGAGGCCAAAGGTTGCAGCGGTGTGATACATCAGCAAACAGTTGTCAGAGTCGATGAGGTCAATGAGATGCTTTGTGAGCGCCGGCACCTGCAGGAAAGCGGCACATTCGATGGCTTCAACAATGTCATCAGCATCTAGGACAGGAGTCTCACCTCGTAAAACCGACAAGGTGATGAGGAACCCTCGAGCGTGCAGAGACTTGAGGTGGATTTCTTCCTGCCAGCACTCCTTCATACCAGAGCGATACAGTGCTTGAAAATAGTCGCAGCTCTGAACGAGCAACACCTTCTCCTCAGAGAAGTGTGTGTCTCCCACCACCACAGTTAATTTAGCTGAGCCGAGATCAGAAGCACCACATGGCAGATACTTTCCACTGTGAGCACTGTCACAGCTGCTGCTGTCCTCCGACTCACTGCTGTGCACCGACATTACTGTTCTCTAGAAATTAGCCACTAGAAAAATTATACAAAGGGTTGAAGCATTTCCAAAAGTCTTGAAAAGGAGCAGGGGCGAAGTGAGCCAGCACCAAGCTGCTTTACTCTTCAGGCAGGATCGGTTGTTTCACAGCTTTTAAAATAGAAGCAGCTAAACATAGAAGAGAACAAATGACCTGAGTCACATTCATGTTGTCAACTGGAGGGCAACCAGTGAATCCAGAGTGAGGGACTTCAGCTACTGCAAACCTAAAAGATCACTTCAACCAGAACACCAAAAATAGATTCTGTGACATAAAGGAAGTGTTAGTAATCTTCTATGTTTCTACTCTGTTCAACAACTTCCTCACAGAGACTAAAACACAATGAACGCCGACCTGCCTCCACGCCCCAAAACGTCCATAACATAACATTGTTGTCCAAAAAGGATGAAAAGTACATCACTGAAACACATCATAGGACTGGCTGACATGCTGCTTCCTCGTTAAACAGAGTAAATAACAAGTCGTCTTCTGACTCTGAGTCTAGATGGTTGCTTCCAGACACTCATGGTGATCAAACCATGGCCCCCATTCACTCCGGTGAACGTTTCTCATTGTCAAACAGGCCAAAAAAAAACAAAAAACTTTTTTTCCAGATTGCATCATTAAAACTTTAAGAATCCTCCTCTAGCAGGGAGGAAATAAAAGAATCTGATTTATCAGAAAATGTGTACATTTTTTTTTGGTATTGTACTTTAAGGACACAGAAAGACGACTATATAAACCCCTTCTGACAATTTTAAAAAATAATTAAATGTCATTGGATTAAAAACTATATTTTAAGACAAATGAAGTTGTAACAGTTGTTAAAACTGTAACGTGGGACAAAATAGATTCTCACCACACAGCTTCTTCTGACAATGCACAGACAGAATTGAGACCATTGTTGGCTCTGCAGTCCGACAGCTGACGTGCTAATACACCAAGAAAAGTATGTAAACAGATGTTAAGAGATTTTAATTCAGTTTATTATAACAACTGCTGGTTAGCTCTGTGATGTGAATGGTAGAAAAAGATCAGTGATCTTAATGCGGCTGAGTGTTTTATCTTCATGCTCAGATCAGTTTGTTTGTCTCCAGAGAACAACAGCAGTTTTCTGTGTGCGTCTTTTAATCTCTTGTGTGTGTTTGTGTGCGTGGATCCATCTCGTTACACTCACTTGCAGTGAGAGAGGAAGGACGTGACCTAGATTTGAGTTCACTGGGGCAAACATAACGCAGCGGGTCATGTGACCCGACCGCTCCATCCTCAGTCAAGACAATCCAGCGGTTCTTGAGAAGAAGGAGAAGCAACACTAGAAGACGCGTTCAGTGATTACGAGACCCGTACATGTTGTTCCTTCTGACAGTTGTGGAATTCAGTTGATCCAGTTCTTTGTTATTGAGAACACAGGTTGAATCAGTGTGATTAGTCAACACTGACTGAACGTCAGCCAACTATTGCAATGTGCTGTCCTCACCTCACCTCAGAATGACTAATGACCTTTAAAGCAGCTATAATAGATATGTTTAGAGTAAATGAGGTGAAAACTATGGAACAATGTGATGAGCACACAGAATTATTATCTGCTCTACTGAGTTTTACACTGAGTTTCAGCTCAGTTAGTGTCCGGACCACAACTTCACTGTTTTAGTTCAGTCTTGCTGCTCTTGTATGGCATGATCTCTGTGTGCAAAAGGAAGCAGCTGCATGTTTTTAGATAAAAACCAAACCTTTTAGAACACACAGTCCACCACTGCCAGCAAAAAACAGTGTCACACTTAGAGATGAGCTGACGAACATAACACTGAGCAGCAAAACACTAATTACAGAGTCAGCAGTTTGATCCCAGGCACAAGCTGCTTCAGCATCTTGGCAGCTTCACCGTCATCAGTGTGTCCTGAACTTCCCCCACAGGGATCAATAAAGCTGTTCAAAAGAGTGTGTCATAAGTGAGCGGGCATTCAGCTGGACACCTGCACCTTCAAATTCAGATAGGAGCCAGGAGTTATTTCACTCAGGAGCTAAAACAGACGGACAGTGATCGCTAGACCTCTGTTTATCAAGTGACTCCAAATGATCTCCAACGTGGCTCTGTGACTCATTAATATGTACAGTAGATAAGCAAATGTATTATTTGCATTTATTTAAAATATCGTCCACCTTTTCTGAAGAGCAATCGTTACCACTTTACACAACTGCCATGAGCTGAAATGCTGACAGTACTTTGCCTGAACTGTCTGTAAAACTTCAGAATAATCATTTACTGATGTGTTAGAGAAGGCTGGTCTATTGTCTATCTAACTATTTGCATGCGTAGACAATGTAAACAAACTGCCCAGGGATCAAGGTGAGTCTTCAAATATTATTGTCTAATTATTGGTATGCAACAAGGAATAAATGATATGATATTGTTTTTATTATTATTATTACTATCGTTACTAGTAGTAAGCTTACTGCTGCAACAACAACAAAATTAATAATAATAATAATAATAATAATAATAATAATAATAATAATAATAAAAGCCTCTCTGGTGAGCCGAGCCGCAGCACTGCCGCAGCGACCCTATCCAAATCCTATCCTTGCGCTTGCACTACTACGTGAAACTAGTCCGAGTGACTTCTCCTCGCTCTGGCTCCTTTTTCACGTCAGAGACTTTAAATTCACCACGATCACAATCGACACGTTTCACTAGTTTTTCTGCACTTGTGGGTGTGAATCACTGAGTCGCTGCGTGTTTACATATTTAAACCGAGGTCCGGCGGAAGGATCTATTTGCTGTTTGTAAATATTGGCCGCGGCGCGTTTCGCCGCTTCTCGGGACTCTTCGACGTCTTTACTTCTTTTAAAAACGATGAAATATGGTGGATTTTAAGCGTGTTTTCGTCTTTCTTCGTCCGTGAGAAGGGTCCGAGTCTTCGCTCTTTTTTGGGGGATTTATTACGTGAATATTTCCGAAGTTTGTTGTGTTTTTGGGGACAACATGCTGCTCTCCAAACTGGGCTCCTTGTCTCACATGTCGCCCAGCGTGGACCTGCCGGCGAAGCGGCACCAAGGTACGGACAGCCAGCCGGACACCGGCCGGTGTTACACCCGCTCCTCGCCGAAACCAACCGAACATCTCTAAACGTTTAACTAAAACCGTAACGCGGAGTTAATCCACTTTTCTAACCTGGTCACTCAATCTCACGGTCACACAATACAGCGGAACACGTGTACCGGCGATTTAACAGCTTCTGGCGAAAATGACAAAAAGTAGCCGCCATTTTCTTAGCTTCATTGTTCTAGGGAATATTTTTGTTCATTTCATTTAAAAACCGGACATCCCACATATATCCAAGTTAGCCGATAATAGGAAAAGCTCCACATTTTCATATCCAAGAGCATTGGACTGGCTAAAAACGTTTATTTCCACTGAAAATAATTGGCTCAGTATTAAATATATACATTTTCAATCCACTAATCGTTTCGTAGCGATACTGTTGGACCTTTAAACAAATCAGACTAGGAACACTTTACATTTCTCAAATATGTCAAATAAGTTCTCACTTTAATTCTACTTAAATCGGATTTAAGATCGTTCAGCATGAGGCAGGAGTGATGTTTTGTTTTCGGGAGGGGGCAGATTTTGGCGGAACACAGTGTCTCTACTGTTAAATTACAACTTTAACGTGAGATGTTTCTGTTTTTTGCAGCCAAACAGGAAAAGCAGCCCTTCGAGAAGTTTTACCGACTGGGCTCGGTGCTCGGCAGCGGAGGATTCGGCACCGTGTACTCGGCTGTTCGCCTGGCCGACGGGCTGCCGGTAAGAGCGGGGAGCCGCTTTGTTTATGTCCCAACACGTGTCCGCAGCTCGCAGCGTCAAGGTAGACACAGGAAGCAGGAGCGTTTCCGGTCTGAGCCTTCAAAATAAACTCTCATTAGAATTAGAAAAAAGATTCTTGGTCTACCAACAAAATATCACTTAAAGATCAACTTAGAAGCACTTTATTGTATGATAACCCGCAAAAGATTGCTCATTTGTTAAAAATAGCACCTTAGAGCAGCTTATTTATTTTGTGTATTTACCTTAATAAATGTATGTTTGGCTTTTTACCTTATTATTAATATTAAACACGCTATTGTGAAAATCCTAGGTTGGAGGCAGCAGCTGACAAAACTCCTTACCACAGTTTAATTACTGACATAAAATCTAATGTTTTTCTTTTTTCTTAAGAACGTAACAGATTTGAGAAACGTTAACAGAGTCTCTGTTTTCCAAAGTACATTTGTCTATGGTTGACATGTGATGTTTGGATGAAGTCAACAGCAGATCTGGGAGTTTCCCACTCGGCCGATTGTACTGCAGTAAAGACTTGTTGTTGTATTGTATTTAAAACTGCCCTTTTAGATTTGGACAGACTCAACAAAAGCACTAAATAACAAACTAGTGCTTTTATTTTGAAAGCCTTATTCCTAGCACTTCCTGCTGTAGTGTTGACACAGTACAGTTGTGTTCTGTGGTCTTTGTTTTCAGAAATAAAGCAGTGGTCTCTGAAGCTTTACTCATATAGAAAACAATCTAACTTTTTACTCTTTTGGGATAATAAAGTGTTTACATGTTGATAATATTTTCATGCCTATTTCCAAAAGTTGGACAAAAAATTAAAGTTTTACTGTCTGTATGTCTCCCATACATTTTGTTCTATAGAATTGTTTGCAGGCTGTTTTAATAATGTTGTTGTATTTGTTTCTGTGCAGGTGGCAGTGAAACATGTGAGCAGTGACAGAGTGACTGAGTGGGGTTCTCTGGTGAGATTTACATGTAGATTAACAATGCTTTAACAGCTTCCAGTCAAATTTACTATTAATGCTAGATTTAAACAGTTTGTTTCATTGAGACCAGCGAAGACCTGTGTAGTAAAAAATCAATAGTGTATTTGATATTTTTTAAAGATAATTGAACTCTTAGCAGCTCATTCCATTCCTAAGAAGCATGCAGAGGAAATATTACAAACTTAAGATTTCAGTTTCCAAACTGTGTTTAAATAATTGTTACAGCTACTTTAAAATGTAAATATTCTTTCACTTGACTATTACTGTTTTAAGTGTCTTTAAATGCATAATATTATGATTAACAGCAAAAAGGCATGTTCAGAATACTATCATGTATGACAGAGTAAAGCGTAAATCCTCACCATTGGGAGGCTGTATAAATATTTTAAAACGTTCTTTTCATTTCATTTCTCTTAGTGTGGTTCAGTGGTTCCTCTGGAAATTGTACTGTTGAAGAAGGTGGACGGGGCGTTTCGTGGCGTGGTACGACTGCTGGACTGGTGGGAACGAGCAGACGGGTGGCTGATGGTGCTGGAGCGCCCTGAGCCGGTGCAGGACTTGTTTGACTACATCACCGAACGTGGTGCACTGGATGAAGCAGCAGCACGCGGCTTCTTCCTGCAGGTGCTGGAGGCTGTGCGTCACTGTTACACCTGTGGAGTTGTCCACAGAGACATTAAGGACGAGAACCTGCTGGTGGATCTCAGGACCGGGCAGATTAAACTCATAGACTTCGGTTCAGGGGCTCTCCTCAAAGACGCCGCCTACACAGACTTTGATGGTGAGTCTGATGATCTAACAGTCATCTGAGAGCTGTTTTTATGTTGGTGCAGCCGTCATGATGATAACAACACAACATCAGCTGACTAGAAGATGAGGAGGTTTTTTCTTGGGTTTTCTTTTTAAAGATTGAGAAGAAACATTTACAGCTAGTAACAGTTACAACAACAAACAAGTCTGTGGACTTTTTTTAGAAAGAGGGTTTTTAGGCTTTTTTGGTGACACAGCCCAATCAGTCATGTATTATTCTCTTTAACCACAACCTGGGTCTTACTCCAAATCTCAGTAGCTCATTAGCCACATGTTCCTGCAGGAAACTGAATCTGTGACAATAATCGTTTCAGTTCATGTTGTATGAGACGCGCATCAACTGTGTTTGAGTCCAAATAATGTTTTATATGTGCAAAACTAGCAAAAGCAAGTCACATTTCAACTATCAGTAATGTAATGTTTCAACTATCGGTAAAAAACGATGCATGTCTGACGTGTGTAAAATGAACACTGAAGCGTCTTTATGAAGGGGCCTCCTCCTCAGCAATGTAATAGCTTTTTTTTTTTGTATAAAAGGTGAAATAAGGAAGTAATAACTTTTTCTGCATGTTGCTTGTTTACAGAGATATGCAAATGGAAAAGGTTATTAACCGTGTGACAATGACAGTGACAACATTTAGAGGGCTGACATGTCAGCTGCCTCCCTGTGTGGTGGTGATAGTGCTGGTGATCGGTCACCACTTCCTGCTGGAGTTTCCCATCACGAACTCTTACTGACGTATTGAACGTGTGTTTCTGTTTTCGTAATGGGTGCAGCAGATTATGTTTTGACGCTCTCCGTCTCAACACACCAGGTACACGGGTTTACAGTCCTCCAGAGTGGATCCGCTTCCGTCGGTACCACGGACGCTCGGCCACAGTGTGGTCGCTCGGCGTGCTGCTGTATGACATGGTGTGTGGGGACATCCCCTTCGAGCAGGATGAGGAGATCCTGAGAGGACAGATCTACTTCAGAAGGACCGTGTCCACAGGTCAGTCTGATCATAGGATCTGATTTCAGATTGATCTGATCCTCCCTAACTTTGGAGACCTAAATGGTCCTTAGAGTTTCTTTTTGTGCTGCAGTCTCATGTCCTATTGTGTTTCCATGTGTGTCTATAGAGTGTCAGCAGCTGATTGGCTGGTGCCTAAGCCAGGAGCCGTCTGACCGGCCAACCCTGGAGCAGATCCTCCTCCACCCGTGGGTGACAGCCAGTGATGGACAGCAGGCAGACAGCAGCAGCCTCACGCTCCACTCCATCACAGCCGACTCATCGTCCTTGTCGTCCTCCTCCAGTGAGCAGAGCCTCTGATCAATACAACGCTGCCACGCAGCTATGACTTGACTGACAGCTGCTCTCTGGGGTCATTTGAATTTTTTTTTCCTGGTGACGGAGCAGGTCCCTGTCACAGTTCAGGATGAGGACTCGTTGTCCTCTCGTGTTCAGCTCAGCACCCGTGTTGTTTTTCGCCTCTTGTTCTGTTTCAGAGTGCCTTGAGTTTGAAAGCTGCTGTCAGCAAACGTTAGACAGCATCCAGAAGAAACGGGGTAAATCCCAGTCAGGTTCATTTCCAGTGAGGTAAACGTTTTTTTTTTGTTTTTTTTTTTAAGATTCATTTCTGAATTTTGATCATTTATGTTTAATAATTTTGTCACGGGTTTCGAAGGTGACGTCTTCAGATGTTTCTGGTTTTGTTCGACCTACAAATTCGACCTTGATTAAATTTCTATGTGGTGATTTTGGTGAGATGCCGAAAATCATCATGGGAGAAACTGGAATGAGAGTGGCTGCAGTTTTTGTTAAGTAGTGTTGTCTCCACTCCTATTGGCCATGACTGGATCAAGGATTTTAAAGGAATAGTTTGGTGTTTATGAATGTAAAAGTATTCACTTTGTCACTGAGAGTTAGATTGTGGATGACATGTTAGCGTAGCTTAGATTAGCATAAAGACTGATAATGGTGAGATGTATCGAAGGGCAAAGAGGTCATAATTTATCCCCTTCTCCCGGTCATTCAGTGTTTAATATTAGTTTTAATCTAGTTTAATTCTTTTCATCAATGTCATCTGTTAAAAATAAACTAGATTAAAATGGATAAGAAGAACCCACAGGACAGCGTGGACCTCTTTGGCTTTCAATAGAACTGCAGCTAGCCTGGAGACAGCTAACACCTTAAGTGTTCTAATGAACAAATAACCTTGTTTAGTTAATCTGCACAAAAACGTAACAACCATTTATAAGTTTATGATGGACTATGAACCAGGTTATTCTTTGGGCAGATACAGGTTCAGTTTTTGTTCAGGTTAAATAAGATAAACCGTGTGACGGCCAGACTATAGTGCTCTTCTTCAGTGTTTGTGCTAAGCTAACTTTGTGCTTGTGGTAACTTCATACATGACGTAGAGGCAACAGGAACATTTAAGTTATTTCCTAAAGCCTCAAACTTTGCCTAACGTGACCCAGGGAAGGAGGTCGACCTGTTAACGTGACACAGTAGTTAATTAAACATGTAACATGTCAGCGCCGGGACAGTTTGGAGACGAGAGACCTGATACTTTACTGAGCTTTATGTTTTTTTCCTTTGTGTTTACTTTTATTCAAACAGGTAAGAACTTTGCCTGAATGAAATTCAGGACAAATTTACCTAAACGATGGCAGATGTGAGTTTGACGCTTCAGGTTCGTCTGAACTGAACCTCACCCTCAGTCTCGGGTCTAAAAAGCACAGTCAATGCAAATACTTAGTTCTGTATTTTGAACATATGTATATATTATTTGTGTATATATATATTTTTTGTACATTTTTTTTATTTATTTAGTGAGAGGTTTTCATCATCCTGTGTTTATTTGTCTAACCTCAAAAACAAGAAAAAACGTTTTTTCATGTCAGATTAAAGAGTTTTAACTCATTTCTGATTTTTTGTTTCATAGTTTCTGAGGTTCAAAATACAAAACTCTGACAGAAAGTGTTTTTTTTTTTTTTTTCTTCTTCATTGAAAGTTTTCATATTAAATGTTTTGTATATAAACTGATTTTGTGTGTGACATTCTGGCTCCTTTCAATTTTAATCACATATAACTCGCTTAGATCACTTTTACTGGTTTATAGACAAAAAGATGCCATTAAAATAACTTTAAACTAAGTAAGGTTTTATTTAGAGGGTCACGATTTGTGCTGCTAATAAATGTTCAATTGGAGGTCATCTGTCTTTGGTAAACCAACATTTATTTGGTCCATTTTTACATTTATAAATGAAAAATGGGAAAATCAGGTCCCTTAATGATAATAATCTGTAGAAATTTAAAATAAATCCGTTTTTAAATAGATGAATTTAACAAACTAAGAACTAATAGATGTCGAATAGATTTTTCTTACTTATTTAAACTTATTTCATACAGGTAATATAAATTCTGTCAGACCTATTAACTTCTGTTTCTACAGCGCCACCGTGTGGTCGCTATTGAGAAAACCTAAAAGCAAATCACTTTCTGTGACTCTAGTTTGATTTCTATGAGGAGATTGTTGGAAATAGTCGTTATCACTGATAAATGTGTCATTTGTTTTTAAACCTGTCGGCTGGGGTCAGCTGGGGTCGGCTGGGGTCAGCTGGGGTCAGCTGGGGTCAGCTCCAGCATCCCGGTGACCGACAGCTCACTGGAACTGCAGCTGATCTGCAGCTCTGGTTAAACACAGTCGTTCATTTAGTGTTTAACCATCATCAGCCTCTTATAGGCTCCGTTAACTGGGTTTATCTGACTACAGTGCTGTGATAACTCCAAATCATATATCGTATAAGTAAATACACCGTTATGCTGAGTCGGTACCGGGTACGGGTCGCTGCAGATCTCAGATGTGTTAGATTCCTAATGACTTTAATTATGTCTGTGAATCAGACTAATGAATAATGATCCAAACAGTGAGTCCATGTATGTAGAAGTTAACACACTCAGTTCCACAACATGGACCCTCCTCTAATAGGGTAGAGAGGTGACCCTTAAGGGGCTCCGTACTTTTTAAAATATTGTGCATAGAAATACATATTACATCTTATTCAGCTCATAATGTCGCTATGATGAAGAATATGAAATAACTTTAATAAGAATGTTTCATCGTTAGGCGAAGGTGCTGGTTTTGGGTTGTGGCGTCATTTTTGAACAGGCGCTTCGGGGGCAGCTCTGAACAGGGGTCCTTCGACAACAGCGGAGCGACACGTGAACGGTGAGGAAAACAGTGTGTTGATGGATCATAAACGTAGTTAAAATAAGATGTTATTGTGCTGATTTGCCTCTGTTGATCAGTGTAACCGTGCATGTGTTTAATCCGGACATTTAACTAACAATGGACAACAAACTCGGACTGATGTGCACCTCACGCTGAACTCCATTTAAAAGTGTAGATTAAATAAAGTAAACAAGTCTCTGTTGCGACTAAAACGAAGAGTAAATAGAAATGACTGATTTTGTAGATTTACTAAGAGGCTTTCTCTAATTCGGCTAAAATAGAAGAAACAAAAAATCACACACGAATCTGTATAATGTTGACTTTGATAACAGGATCTCGTTGCTGCTTAAATGTTAAAACTTTCATCCACATTTACACAGAAGAAAAATAAGATGATAACATTTGTGGAATTTGTAATGAGGTATTGTTTATGTGCATATTGGGTAATTACAGCAAAGAATAAACAAAGGAAACATCATTAAATACATGAAGTCCTAAAGTGATCATATCTTATCCAGTGTGAGAAGAACCACTGGTCCAAATGAGGCTGGTGTGTTAGTGGTTCGGTGCTTAATTTTCATCTGAGGGGTCAGAGTTCACCATGGGTCGCTCATCCAAAGACAAGCGGGACATTTACTACCGTCTGGCCAAGGAGGAGGGCTGGAGGGCAAGGAGTGCCTTCAAGCTTCTGCAGCTCGACCATGAGTTCAATCTGTTCACAGGTGAGAGCCGCGTTTACCTGGCTGTGATCTCCTGCTGTCCTTTATAAAAAATGTCCTAATTTGTCAGACTTGCGTTAATTTATTTCCTATCCCTCAGGTGTCAACAGAGCAGTAGATCTGTGTGCAGCTCCTGGCAGCTGGAGCCAGGTCCTCAGTCGGAAACTCAGGTTTATTTTTTTAAGTTCATTCTTTTTGTTTGAGGTTAGTTTGTACTCACCTCAACAGAAATACTATGGCTGTATTTTAATTGTATTGTCATAAAATGATAAAAGATCTGAATCCAGAGTTAAAGAAATGTTTTGCTGTGATGTGCAGTTCAGGTCTATATTTTATTAATTGTTTATCCACTCAGAGGTCGGGAAGAGAAGGGTGAGGAGGAGAAGGGCGAGGAGGTGAAGATCGTGGCGGTGGACCTGCAGGCCATGGCACCTCTGCCTGGAGTCACTCAGATCCAGGGAGACATCACCAAGGTGAAGATTTTAACTTCTTTTCAGGGACGTCACAAAACCTCCAGGTCTTCGCTTGCTTCAGAGCTCACGTTCCAAGGGTTCTTTGGGTGCCTGATGAGGTCGAAGCTAGTTCAGTGTATTCCTGAGGATGTTCTAGTTGTCCTTAAGGTTCTGTAGGCTCTTAAGGCTGTTAAGGAGTTGGACTTCTAGGAGGTTCTTGTCCTTGAAAGTTTTCTGGCTCTTGAGGAGCTTCTACAGGTTCCTAACAACCAGGTCACAGTGCATGACATGACCTGTGTTGTCAATCTTCTCCTTGTTCAGGTGTCGACTGCTCAGGAGATAATCCGTCACTTTGAGGGTCAGACGGCCGACCTGGTGGTGTGTGATGGAGCTCCAGATGGTGAGAACCTCACTTCCGGCCCCGTCTTTGTTTTATCTCAAGTCTCCTGTGTCTTCCTGCTGTTTCTGTTCAGCTGTCAGAACTTATTTTGTGTTGTGTTTTTATAGTTACCGGACTCCACGATGTGGATGAGTACATTCAGGCTCAGCTCCTATTGGCTGTAAGTACAGAGGTGTGCCTGCTATTTACCTGTCAGTCAGTGATATCATGCTGACAGCTGCTTGTCTTTCAGGCTCTGAACATCACCACACACGTCCTTAAACCTGGAGGAACGTTTGTAGCCAAGGTGAGTCCAACTTTAATTCCTATCTTAACTAGTTAAGACCAGCTTCCCTCTTTACACGTGTGTTATTAGCTGGACCAATTTTAACCATGTAAGTGGGTTTGTGTAGTGTGGTGTGGTGTTGCGTTGCATTGCGGCCTGTGGGCATCATGTCTGCCAATTCTGCCTGTATGAGCCCCTCACTATGCTGCTTGTCTCAGATCTTCAGAGGTAAGGATGTGACACTACTGTACTCTCAGCTGAAGATCTTCTTCAGTGGCGTGACCTGCGCCAAGCCTCGCAGCAGCAGGAACTCCAGCATCGGTGAGTCACTGTCATCAGTGCCCCATCTCACTTTAGGACATGAATGATACCCACAGTGAGAGGCACAATTTAACATGACCTCCATCAAATATTTGTTACACTTGGAACTGTCAATAAAAAAGTAAAATGAATCATGAAATCCTGCTGATTTTACCACAGTAATTCTTATCTGACCTTTCTGTCTGAGCAGAGGCGTTTGTGGTGTGTCAGAATTACTCTCCTCCTGAAGGTTACATCCCCAACATGTCCAACCCTCTGCTGGATCACTCCTACGGTAACTATGAGCCCTTTTCATCTGTGCCTGAATCAAGAAAAACTGGTGTTAATGCAGGTGTACATTTACGTGGACTTGATTTTAATCACTATACCACATCTGGACGTGGTGGATGATCTAGTCAGCTTTGCTTCACCTGACACGCACCACATTTGTTGGCAAGTCTGAGAGCTTCATCTAAGGCATTTACATATTGAGGTTCTGATCTTTGTCCTCCAGATGTGGACTTCAACCAGTTAGAGGGGCCAAATCGCGTCATTGTTCCTTTCCTGGCGTGTGGGGACCTCAGTGCTTTTGACTCAGACAGAACCTACCCTCTGCAGGTGAGGAGACGCAGCTGAGACACAACTGAAACAAGTCAAGTTCAGTGGTTTCAGTTGGTAACCCTGCTCAACTAGTGGTTACTGTGTGGTACATTCACAATGAAACTTAATTTATTATATATTTTTACTTAAAGTAAGAAAGTATTTTTAACAAGTTATCTGAAAATAAAACTTTTAACAAGGTAAAAAACGTTTAAAATGTAACATTATATGAAATAAAATTAAGGAATGTTTTTCATGCAGTTGGTTTATTTAAGGGAATTCTTCCCCTTAAAACCTCTAAAACCCTTTAATATGTTTTACAATACATTCATTTGTCTGTTAATTAACATAATTCCTGCAAAATTAATTTGCATAAACTAAAAAAATGCCTTAAACATGTTATGAATATGTCGTGTTCATGTCACAGAGTGATTTGTGTCTAGTTTTAATTTTATTCACAGATTTGCTGGATTTGCTGATGTCTTTGTCCACTGTTGTCTTTCTTCAGCTGGATGCTGATAAACAGTACCAGTACACCCCTCCTACCCAGCCACCCATCAGCCCGCCCTACCAACAGGCCTGCCACCTGCGCAAAACCAACCTGCTGTCCAGGGAGGATGCTCCGTCTGTCTGTCCTGACCAAAGTCGAGATGAGCCGGAGCTGCCGGCTGAGTCCACCTGATTCATCTCACTGCTGCTGATTGGTCAAAAAAACACCGGGACACTTAGCGTAAATGTTTTCTTCAAGGGACGAATGTTCTTTGCAGTTTTTCTCCTTGACAAGGACGGGTCCAGGACGTGTTGAGTCTGTTTCTCTACTAGCTCTTTGTCCAATAGGGAAAAGTTACTGTGTGCTTTTATTGTTCCTTCTGATTTTATGTAGATTTGTGAAGCAGTTATATTTTAAAAATTAAAGCATTTTCCTGCAAAAATATTTGTAACGTGTGAGTTGGATCAAAAATTCCTTATGGAAAAACGAGGAATTCCATACACTTAGTTAATATAGACTAAACCTGTCTTTGAATTGTCCGTAATAAATGGGGACTGACAGTATGACTGAAGTACAGTGATTGACAGTGTTGTGTGTAAACAATATCCAGTTAAAAACTCCTAATAAATAATGCTGCCATCTAGTGTTTACTGCAGCTGAGTCTACTTGGTCTACTTTTGACTTTTTGTACGTAATCTATCCTAAGATTTATCTGCATTTACTAAACCTAATTTAAAAAATACAACAAATCATTTGTTCTGCCGACGTCTTCCAGTGTCGAGGATTAGTCAGTTCTTAAAACCATAGGATCTAAACCGTTAAAGGTCATATAACAGGATAAGCATGAACTTTTCAACTCGCTCCTCATCTGTTCTGAATTAACTGAGTTGTGAACAAAGAAGCTGATGTAAATTAGTTTCAGCTGTCATCCAATAAATTACACCAACGACTAATAAACACTCATTTTATAAACAAATCTAATTTTATGATTGTCATTAATCAAATTGCATTAAGAAAGCATTTGATTGTACAGAAGGGTCTGTTCACTTTGTCCTAATTTGGTTTTAGACCCAAGTGTTAACAGTGGATAAAAGCCCTGTATCACTAGTGTCAGTTGTTAAAAGCATGTTAAACTATCATCATCATCCAGTTATTTCACTCCACAGAGAGTAAACTTGGTTTGATGAGATAATTAATAGTACAACATTTGAACATTGGGACAAAGGAAACCTTGCGTGTGGGATATGTTTATTCCTTTTATGTCACATTGAATGACAGATTAACCTGGGACAGGGAAAAGTCTGCAGGAAAGTAAAAGAAATAAATGAGGCATTATCATGTTATCCCTCCAAAACTCAATAGTAAAGGAAAGAAACTCCTGTGATATCATATTGTATGTTATGTTATGTCTATCACATTAATATGGATGTAGATGAATTACATCCCATAATAAACAGTAACTGCGGCCTCGCTCTTTTTGCAACGTCCGGGTTTTCGTTCGCCGTTTGTACGCGATGACGTCACGGCGCAACGACTCGCACAACCTACCGCATTGTTGTTAAGGGAAGAGAAGCTCGGGCGACCGCTGAGCGCTGCCACTTCTAACGGCCCCTGCACGGTCCCGTCGATCCGTATTTACCTTAATCGAAGTGTAACACCTGGAACCAGCTCTGGATCGCCCTGGATACCTGTCGGTCAGTCTCAGGTTTTACTCGGTTCAGCGCGAGCCGCCGTTGGATGACCGGACTGGATGTGGATTTAACTGCCGCTTCGCTCCGGAGGCCGCGCCGCCATTGCTGCTGTTTTTATAAGCTGAATTCGTGAAAATATCAAGGTAGGTTCAGCCTCACGTCGGACTGCACTCTTTAATATCCGTTCCCCTCGGGCCGGACAGGTTTAGACCCAAATCCAACCCGCGCTGCTCTGAGGAAAAGGCAACTTTTTCAATAGAGGCTGTTTCTTGTTGTGTTGGTCGCCATATTTCCTCCCCCCACAGTTAGTGTAATGCTAGCAGGCTAACGTTAGCTCTGTTTGTGGACGGAGTGTCCTCAGACGTTCAAACCGGGACCGGAGAAGCCACCTCCGGTGGATTTTCTCTTCAGAAGCCCGTGTTAGGTTTACCTTAGAACGGTGAAGCAGGTCGGATCGGTCCCACAGATCCACGCTGTGCAGGGGTTCGGCGGAGCTCACGTTAGCCGTGATTAGGACACACTGCTTCAGTGTTCAGCTGCTGATTTTCAGCCACAGCCAGATTTCAGCGGCTTCACTAGGACCAGCTGAGCCGGCCAGAGGCTCACTGTAGGCGGTGCAACGGTGGAGCTGCAGCCCTGCTCTTATTTCATTCATAAAGTGAATGTTATCCCTCTGTTTCCGCCCCCTGTGCTCTTACTCATTTATCTGAAGGCACGTTGATCTGTGAAATTAAAGCTGCACGAAGCAACACAATGAAAACGACTAGATGACATTTATGTTCCCATGGGGCTTCAACTGTGGTCTAATGGAGCTGCAAGTAATTATTGTCATTACGGATTGTCATGTCATTTAATTCTCTCTCTGTGTCAGATCTCACAAACAATTGAAAATTGTCCAGGCACCCAATACAGTTCATATATTATCATGTACATTCTCTCATTATATGTATATTCACACACAATGAAAAGGCAAATGTACCAGAATACAGATACAAACACATAGATATGGATTTGTAAGAATATTATGGTTTTAGCTATGGTTTGGTTTGGTTCTTGATAACTCATTAATTAATTAAGTCATTTTCTAATGCAAGTTTCAGACACTGTTTAGGTCCACAGACATGTATTTGCTGCATTTCATGATCATTTATTTGTATCTCATTTTTACATAATTTTCTACTCCTCAGTGACTGAAGGTTGGAGGAAGTAGTAACATCCTTGTGTAAACACATTAACTGCCTGACATTGTTTCTGCATGGCGGCTTTAAGCGTGAAGACTGTTAATCATTAGTGCCAGTTCTTTTACATTCTACTTTGTGTCCTGGTTATTACTTCGCAGAGGGAATCAACGATATGAAAAACTGTCATTGTTTCAACAACACAACATGTGTTTTTTATTGACACTGTTGTTTGATTTATTCTCCTTTCAGCTCTTTACGGCTTCGATATGAAGAAAAAAGGTCGAAATCAGCGCCTGTCTGTGCTGAAGAGGGAGTCGTCTCCCATTAAGCCGTCACCAAACCGTGAGACGCTGACTTATGCACAGGCTCAGCGAATGGTGGAGCTAGAGGTAGACGGCCGCGTGCACCGGCTCAGCATCTACGACAAGCTGGACGTAATCACTGATGATGACCCGACAGCTCAGGAGATCATGGAGTGCAACAGCAACAAGGAGAACAACGAGAAGCCCCAGCAGGTCCTGGTGCGCTCTGTGCGGCTTAAAAACAACCAACAGAAGAAGAACGCTGCACTCATGGCCTCACATGGTGGCAGTGGCACCCACAGCAGTGCCAGCGGCCTGTTGGAGCCAAAGGTTAAAACAGTCGAATACAATCTGCCAGTGGTGCCGAAGAGGCCGGTGGCATATTACAAATACACAGAGAAGACGGCGGAGGAGCTGGATGAGGAGGTGGAGTATGACATGGATGAGGAAGACTATGCCTGGCTGGAGCTCATCAATGAGAAGAGGAAGAGTGAGGGCATCAGCCAGGTGTCGCACAACCTGTTTGAGTTTCTCATGGACCGCTTTGAGAAGGAGTCTTATTTAGCCACTCAGGGTCAGAGCGACCTGCAGTCACTGGTAGATGAGGATGCTGTGTGCTGCATCTGCATGGATGGAGACGGAGCAGACAGTAATGTCATTCTCTTCTGCGACTCCTGCAACATTGCCGTGCATCAGGAGTGCTATGGCGTACCGTACATCCCTGAGGGCCAGTGGCTTTGTCGTCACTGCCTGCAGTGTTCATCAAGACCAGCTGAGTGTGTCTTCTGCCCTAACCGAGGTGGAGCCCTGAAAAAGACGGATGACGATCGCTGGGGTCATGTAGCGTGTGCTCTGTGGGTCCCTGAGGTTGGCTTCTCCGACACGGTTTTCATCGAGCCCATTGATGGCGTCCGCAATATTCCACCAGCACGCTGGAAACTCACCTGCTACCTGTGTAAAGAGAAGGGCGTGGGAGCATGTATCCAGTGCGACAAAATCAACTGTTACACGGCCTTCCATGTCAGCTGTGCTCAGAAAGCGGGCCTCTACATGAAGATGGAGCCTGTCAAAGAGGTAACATCATCTGGTGCCACCACTTTCTCTGTGAAAAAGACCGCCTACTGCTGTAGCCACACACCCGAGGGCTGCGACCGCCGGCCGCTCAACATCTATGAGGAGCCACATCCGAAAAATGGAGCCTGTCCCAAGAGAGCTGAGAAAAGGAATAGGGCCCGGGCAAAAAGTTGGCAGAAGAAGAAGAGTAAGAGAGCGGAGCCTGAACCAGAACCAGAACCTGAGACACCCACCAACTCTGGGCCCAGTATCACTGCTTCAAGGTAGGGAGATGATCAAGAATCAACACTAGCCAACCAGCCAGTTTTTCTTTTTTCCATAATTCAGTGTCAAGTTAACAATGATGATGTGGAAACACGTTAACATCACTAGAGGGAGTGTGACGGGTCAAGAAAGTTGAGCAATAGAGTGATTACAACCTGTTAGATACAAAGACATACATGAAGTACACTTTTGGTGCATGAACTCTGAAGTTGTGTTTTGGTTCTGCTGTTCTCCTCTGAAACTGATGTAAAGAAAACAAATAATAAGGAAATCTCTTTCTCTGTGGCTCAGTTTCGACACCATCCTAAACCAGGTGGCAGTTCAGCGGAAGCGTTCGTTTGTCGAGGGGGTGCTGAGCTACTGGGTTCTGAAGAGGCAGTCGAGGAACAACGTGCCGCTAATCCGCCGGTTGCAGTCCAACCCTCAGCCACCCAAAGCCAAGCAGATGGTCAGTTTTGACACACTCCAGCTTCAGATAGGAGAGTATTATCCATTAACGTTGGCCTTCTTACTATTAACAGTGTTTTGTTTCCTCCAGGATCGCATGGAGACAAACCAGGCACTGAAGGAGCAATTGAAGGAGTGGCATCGCCTCCGTCATGACCTGGAGCGTGCTCGTCTGCTGCTGGAGCTCATCAGGAAGAGAGAGAAGCTGAAGAGGGAGGAGGTAGAGTCATTTCAACATTTACTTAATTTATTTTCAATCTCCCAAAGAAACACCAAGCAGCCTTCTCACACAAATGCTGGAGTGTGGCTAAACCTCTCTTCACTCTTAATTTGCTTACTTTCATAAAGACTTGTTGCTGCACTTGAGAAGTTTGAATTATTATGTTGTTATTTATTCATCGTGTTGCTGTGGTGTTGTGTTCTCCAATCAGATGAAGCTTCAGCAATCAGTGCTGGAGGTCCAGCTGACCCCCTTCAATATCCTGCTGAGAGCTGTGCTCAGTCAGCTGCAGGAAAAGGACCAGTATAGTATCTTTGCTCAGCCTGTCAACATCAAGGAGGTGAGCAATAAGAATAATCTTGTAATTCAGGGAAATCTAAGGCTTACATGGAGCCTTGTAAAGAAAACAAGGAGTACTTCCTGTCTGTATGACTCCTAGAGATACAC
Organism: Anabas testudineus; assembly: GCF_900324465.2. NCBI lineage: Eukaryota > Metazoa > Chordata > Actinopteri > Anabantiformes > Anabantidae > Anabas > Anabas testudineus. The sequence goes on along the minus strand of NC_046615.1, from coordinate 22,517,393 downwards.
TGTGACTGTTACATGTGTAAGTGACAGTAGCTTGTGACAGTAGCTCTAACAAACACATATAATAACAGTAAATTCCTGTAAATCTTGTGCTCAGACTGTCTGCAACCTCTGATGTTTCTCCTCTGTTCCCTGCAGGTTCCTGACTACCTGGACCACATCAAAAAGCCCATGGATTTTTCCACCATGAGGAAACACATCGATGCTCATGGTTACAGGAGCCTTGAGGAGTTTGAAGCTGACTTCAACCTCATCATTTCCAACTGCATGACCTACAACGCCAAGGAAACGTTCTTTTACAAGGCAGCTCAACGGATGCAGGACCATGGAGGAACCATCCTCCGCAGGGCCCGGAGGGAGGCTGAGAGAATAGGCTTCGACTTCCCCAGTGGGTTGCATCTGCCCGACCCCCCGAAACTGGAGGTGCCACCCCCTTTCTCTTGGGAGGACGGTGAGCAGACAAAAACATCTACCAGTGACTAATGCTGTCAATTGATTAAATTATCTAAATGATAAGTGTAACAGATAATTGAGCAGTGAATTGTAGACGTGTGAATTACTTAAAGCAATAAAATATAAGTGCTGTAGAGATGTAATGACATAGAGATAGTGCTGTGATCCTGTAAGGGTAACAGTCTTTCTCTGTCTGTTTCAGTGGACCGGCTCCTGTCCCCTGCCTACCGGCAGGTGACCCCTCTTGAGGATCAGCTGAAGGAGCTGCTGGAGAAGCTGGACCTGAGCACGGCCATGAAGCACAGTCCATCACGCAGCAAGAGGCTCAAACTGCTTAAGAAGACTATCATGGAGGTCCGCAGTGAGATGAGTCTTAAGAAGGCGCTCCCATCACCACCACCCACAGCCCAGGAGCCTGTACCAACCCCCGAGTCAGAGGAGAAACCTCTACCTGAACCCGCGTCAGAGCCCAGCACTCCACAGGAGGACAAGTCATTACCTCCACCAACGTTAGAGCTATTAACCTCACCGCCGCAGCTCAACACCTCGTCTGGCGACTCAGAGCTGCCCTCTTTGAAACCTATGAAACCCGGCGTGGACCAAACTCCCATGGAGCTCGATGGTGATATGTCTACCTCAGTACCCCCAGACACGCCTAATGGGCACATCTCAGACCCACTGCTTCTCAACGGTGACGTCCACACCGAAACCTCTAGCACCTACAACAGACGAACAAATGTCCTCTTCCGAAAGTCAAAGAGTGCCAGCCCGCAGAAACCACCCAAGGCTCAGGAGGCATCTGCTGTGTCGCCGCCACCACTCGGCGCCAAAACCTTCCTGTCAGTGGTGATCCCTCGTCTGGAGACACTCCTTTTGCCGAAGAAAAGAACCCGTAGCAGCAGCGCTGATGCTGAGGAGGAGGAGACGCCGATAAAACGCCTTGGCACAGGTCCTCATTCAGAGAACAGTGTTTCTGTTTCAATTCTAAATGGAATCAAGACAATTGTCTCATTTACTAATATGTTACAATGACATTTAAACATGTTCTGTATTTTCTTTTCTTAAGGAATAGCAAACGGTTTTGTTGTGGAGAAGAAGGAGGCCTCACCATCGCCTCGCCTGCTGGAGCCTCGCCGCCGCTGTGCCTCAGAATCGAGCATCTCCTCAAGTGGAAGTGTCCTCTGTGGCTCGAGGTGCGTTCAGGAAGAATCATTTAGAATCCCCTAGTTAAGTGTTAATGCAATGTTCTAGTGTGAATCTTATTTTGATGCTCCTGTATATTATTACTGTAATGATATCACCGCCCTGATAATGTCAATTTAATATCTGAGGTGATGTGAAGGAATGATGGAAATCAAATTAATGTAATAATAAACAATCACTTAAAGATTCAGCAGTCAAACAAGAAGATAATCAGAAGAATAGGATAATGAAATGATCCTCACTTTGTATAAACTAAGACATTTAAAATGTTAAAGATCATCTCTCACCCAAAACATTTTCCTTATCGTCCTCTCTCCTTTTTCAGCACTGTCATAGTTAATAAAAGTGGCAAAGGGCGGCCAGCGGCTGCTCGACGGAGCACCGTGGATGACAAAAGCACTCTGATGACCTGCGTGGAGAACAGGGAGTTCACCAACGCTGCCAAGATCTCCTCAGGTGAGCAGAGTAACGCAGGTGTGTTCGTTATGATGGATTTGCATGAAACAGCATGGCAGCGCTTTGATTGGTCAACTCTTCTGTCTGTTGAAGACATTTACTAAACTCGTTAACCAGTCCCTCTCTGTAACTTTACTAATACTGTTTATGTACTAGCATGGGTTGTTTTATGTATTTCTTCCTTGAATCACTTTTTCACTTATCTAAATGTATTCTCCTGAATGTCCAGGGTTTGGATGTAAATGTACCTTAAAATACCATTTTGACATCCAGCTACTCCCACCCCACACCACCCTTATCACCTTTCTGGTTCACAAACTGAACAGAGACTTAAAACTGCAGCTTTAAGCCGTGAAGGACAAGGAAGGAAAACGCACGCACAGGAGACCAGTGATGGACAAGGTGGAAGTGGAGTGAAGTCTGTTATTTTCTGTGTGGGTTCAGTGAATTATAAGGTTCATACCATCACCGCTCAAACAACATCTAGTTTGTCTTCTGGTTCAGGAAGTGGTGAAATGTATGGTTTAACTTGTTAGACTATATCGTTTTACTCAACACAATTAGTCTCATTCCATTTAACAGCTATATCAGGCGGGATTTTTAAGTCTCTACATTTTCTGAAGACTGACCAACACTGGATTTTTGAGTCCAAATGATAAAAGTGAGTTAAAACGACAGAGGAGGAGAAGCAGACCAGAGGAGGTTTCCATCCAGTTTCACAATGAATGGCTGTCGCTACACCAGCAGTGTGTGGTTCGTAGTGTGAATGTTGCGTAAATTCAGCACAGATTGCTGGAAAACAAGTGTGTGTGTGTGTGTGTGTGTGTGTCATTACCTGTACTGTGTGCATGGCTCAGTGTTTGGATTCCTTCGCTCTTTTAACAATTTATTATTTAAAAAAACAACTTATAAATACAGTAAAGAACATAACATGAGCCTGATTGAGTCCCTTAGTAATGTGTGTAGTTGAAATTGAGTCAGAACAGGGAGCACATAACTCCAGTGTTGGCCTCTCTTCATTGGCTGAGGGGGTTGACGTTATGCAAATCATGGTGCGTTCTGTCCCAGGTACAAAAGGTTAAATTATTTATTTTTCTGAAATTGACATCATCCGCAAGAAGAAGACATGTCCCCCAGTAAGATCGAGCTGTAGTCGGAGACTTGTATCTTGTTGTATCTCTGAACTCAGGGTCACTGTGCTGAAGTAATCGGTTCCCAATGACCCTCTAGGAATCGACTAAACAGTTTTTTAAAGGTATTCTTTAAAAAACGTGAATGTGTGTTCAGCTCCTCTCCTGTGTCTGTGTGTTCAGACTGGTTGTACTCTCTGTCTGTTGCAGTGAATCCTTCATAACTTGCTTGTCGTTGTTCCTGTAGAGGTGTGGAAGCCCTCCCCTGCTTCTCCATTTGTTCTGGAGCCTCTTAAACTAGTTTGGGCTAAATGTAGTGGATTTCCCTCCTTCCCCGCCCTGGTGAGTGCGTGTTAGTCCCCTCTATGTCTCATTACCCATCAGCTCTCCAGCCATTGTGTGTGCCGTAGCTCGTGATTTGTGCTCACAGCCATGCAGGAGCTTCCAGCTGGCCAATCGTGGACTGCTTTGTGTGTGTGGAGTCGGCCGCTTCGCTCAGAGCGTTTCCGGCTCGACTCAGCCTTGCATGCATGTGTCTCTAAGTGCGGGCTTCTTCTGTGCGGCCGCTGCCAACAGGATTTATTCCCCGCTGTTAATGTGGGAGGCCACCTCACTCACTGTCCAGCCCTCTGGTTTTTGGTCTTTACAGATCGTGGACCCCACACCGCGGAGGACGGCGTGTCAGCACAACGGGGTGGAGGTTCCCCAGCCGCCACGGGACGTACTCAGACTCGGAGAGCGGATGCAGTTCAGGTCCGCAGAGAAACTCTTCCTCGTCCACTTCTTCGACAGCAAACGCAGCTGGTGAGCTGAGCAGATGCTTCGATTATTACATTTAAAGCTATGTAAGGCAGTAGGAGAAGAACAATAAAGTTATTCAGAGTTATTTAAGTGGTATCGTGCCAGGTGAAGTAGGAACATTATCCTCTTTGATCCCAGTCCTCACCCACTGACTTGTCTCTTCAGGCAATGGCTTCCTAGATCCAAGATGGCTCCCTTCGGTGTCAACCAGGTGCTGGACAGAATCAAGCTGACAGAGGCTCGCACCTTCTACGTCCGAAAAGCTGTGCGGCTCGCCTTCGACCGAGCCATGAACTACATGAACCGTGTCAGCGGCCAACTGGAGCCGAGCGCCGCCCTCGCGATCTGAACCACCACCACCACCACCCCCCACTCCTTCCTCTCAGCACATCTGAACTCCTCCCATCATCCATTCCTTCTCTTTGACCTTTCAGCCTTTTGTTTTGAAAACCACAGCTGCAGAGACACTTCTGCTTCTGCATCATCCGCACAAAACGCACACACACACACACACACACACACATTTGTCATATTTACAATTTCCTGCAAACTGGAACCAGATCGTTTTCACATCTCCCTGCACGTCTTTCTTCCCCCCACCATCCGAAATACTGTAGCTTGTCTCGGCCATCTTGTTTTGTCAAAGAGCTATGCAATGAAAACGACTCGGTTAGCGGGTGCTACAGGATGACAGAAAGAAATCGAACTGTCTGGCTGTGAGGACTGAAAAATAACTGGTCTAAATCCGTCGAATGTGTCAGAGTTTGACCTCCAACCTCTTTAAATGTGCTGCAAGACTGCTGCAACAATCTCACTGCCATGAAAATGTCCATCGGGTGTGTGTGTGTGTTTGTGTGTGTGTGTGTGTGTGTGTGACGGCAGCAGCTCCTGTAAATATCCTGTACAAGGGCCTGACACTAATTTATTCACTCCCTCAGCTGGTTTTGGTACACGGTGTTCAGATATTTATACAGTCAGAGCTGATGATCCACGTCGGCACTGATTTTGTCGGTGTTTCTGCTGGTGCTATCTCCTCAGAGAGAAAAACAAACATGCATACTGTACTGAACATTTTTATTTCAGCTCCTTTTTTATGGTTTTTGTAAGTTATTGAATTCTCAAGCTTCAAGTTCTCTCGTCTCTGGCATTAATTTTTTTTTGCGTGAATGTTTTTACTGGACTACATCCTTTATCCTTTTTTTTTCTTTTGTACATATTTATATAAAATCTATATAGAAACTGTCAAAGTTTAAAATGCCTGAAGTGCATCATTCACACCGAAACCAAAAAACAAAAATTGCTGCCCACAAGTTTCCCACTAATGTGTGTGCGCCTGTGTGTGTGTGTGTGTGTGTGTGTGTGTGTGTGTGTGTGTGTGTGTGTGTGCGCCTGTGTGTGTGTGTGCGCCTGTGTGTGTGTGTGCGCCTGTGTGTGCCTGTGTGTGTGTGGGCCTGTGTGTGTGTGTGTGTGCCTGTGTGTGTGTGCGCCTGTGTGTGTTGTTTGTTTTCTTTACGGTTTGTGTTGCTGGTTTTTGGCCTTTTTATTTGTGTGCTGTAACGACTTCAAGTCGTCTGTAAAACGTCACAAAATCATCTTTTCCACCTGACCTGAGCTACAGTCAGATGTCGGAGAGAAGAGAATGTGCCTGTACTAATTTATTGTAAAGCAGAAAATGTATATGCATTACTTTATAGAGAGAGTATTGTAAGAAAATACTATGGGCACACTAGGAGCCACGTGTAGAGGCCCCCCCCCTCCTCCTCTGTTGTTTGTGGGTTTTTGTTTTGTTGTTTTTTTTTTGGGGGGGGGATTAATAGCATTAAATCCGAGCAGTGAGGTGATAGTGTGTGATGTTTTATTCTGGCAGGATAGCGATGGGGAGACTTCCTGTTTTCTTTGGTCCCTCTGGATGTGGATGTTGTTGTGTGTAAATAGATTTGGTACTTTAGCTGATTCTCTGGGAAAAACCACAGTTATAGCCAACGGGGGCGGAAACCAGCCAAAAGCAGGCCGGTGGGATTTTTATACTAAAACACTGAAAAATTAAAATATGTTATTGAATCACTGGTTGAGCGACTCCTGGTTTTTATTTTAGTCTTTTGTCAAAATCTTTTTTGCTGAGGTGGTAGAAATACGCAAACTCAGTACTTAGAAGGGAAAGTACTTAAAACAAAATCCCACACGAAGTAGAATAAAGAGTTCCGATTCTTTAATCAAGTACTAAAGTAATTTAATTTAGTACAAGTTCTCCAGCAAATGATGTTTTTTTTGAACACTTAAATGTAAACACTTATTATTTATATAGTTATCTATCACCTCTGTATGAGTACTTACAGTTTTTTTTATTTTATCTTAAATATTAGATGTTTGACACAGTATATCTGAAAGAAGTAAAGTTGTATCTGTGTAAATCCTTAAACCCTAACCCTAACATGCAGAAAAACAGCCACAGTAAATATGACACACATATAAAACGATAAACTTAAATAGAACATTTGTTTTCCTGAATATCAGTACCTGACCACTAGGTGGAGCAGCTGTCCTGTCTCAGAAACCAAGTCCAGTCCTCAGACCAGCACCTTCTGGGGAAACCAAGACCTGGATGAGTGAGGATCTACTCTCAGAGACAGCTGATGGAACATGAAATGAAAACATTGCACAATGAAAGCTCATCCATGTTGACGTGTCTTAGTGTGTGGTACCTTCTGATATTTTGTCTATTTTAAAAAAAGATATTGAGAAGCCGACAGGAAATAAGGAAATGAACTGTCCAGTGGATGTTTTAAGCACGGGACGACATGGTTTAATATTACATGTTACATGTTATTTCAATACATGTTTGCCTCAAGCAGCAGCGTATTTGAGGGTCCAGGTGCTCGGACCTCACACTGGGCCTTAGCTGGCTGTTAAACCAGGATGAGCAACAGAAAAGAGGCGTTTGAGTGGTTCATGCTCATGTTCTGTAGTTTCATTCATTGAGGTGTAACTCATCGGGGAAACGCTTGTACAACGTTCATTCTGCTGCTGCTCATGTTCTGGTATTCCACAGGTCACATTTTCACATTCTTGCATCTTATGAATATTTGCTCACGTCTTGCTGACGATGACTCATCGTCGTCTAATTAGCAGCTGATATTTTGGCCACACTGAGCTCGTCGTCTTGCTCAGTCACACAGACTCTCTCTCAGGTCTCTGGAGGTTAAAATGACTTTGAAGTTGGAGATAATTATCCATGTAGGCTGGTAATTAACAGTGTCCAGCTCATAAATAAACACATTTCCTCTGCACACACCATTAATGCTGCAGAAGCTACTGAAGCAATTTATCTCTGCAAAAAAAAAACAAAAAACAACCATAGAAGCAGCTGGAGACGTACAGAGTGAGCTGACTCGGATCAGATCAGCTCAGTTTGGTTTGTTTGAGTTGGAGACTTTCAGGTTTCTGACTGGAGATACATTTTATTAGGACGCCTCGTTTGTCCAGTGACGGCTGAGACACACTTAGAAACCCGACAGCTCTAAACGGGACCAGAGGATTAGAGAATAGTTAATAATAGTAAATCACTAGTCATGTTAGTCCAGGAGGACGTAGTGCACAGAGTTTCAGTTCTTAGATACTTTCTTCTGTAATATTCATCTCCCGGCCTAATAAATAATAAACCTCTTTTGTGGCAGCAAACAAAGTGAAGCACCTCCCTCCTGTGGACCACAGCTGGAGCCTTGAGCCCTGATGGAGATTCATGAGGATGAAACTGTGACGTTGGTGGAAGAGCAAAGTCCAGAGTGAGATGAGATCTGTATTTGGAGGTTTTCCACGTGGGGTAGGGAGAGCTGAGGATTAGAGTGAGTGTGTGTTGGTATGTGTGCAGGAGGATTTTCAGGGCAGGTTAAGTCTGTAACACCTTGTCTGCAGTACAACTCATTCTGTTGGGATTTTGAGGCAATAAGCAGCTGCTTTCAACCTTTACTCCCTCCCGCAGCCTCTGGTCAGGGTTTTACATTCAGAACTTAAAGTGACAAAGAAAACAGGAAGGAAAAACTGTAGGACACGACAACCAGGACACGATGTGGATTAAATAATGAAAAAACATGTTACCTGACCTGTGAACCATCTGTGGTGTGCAGCTTTTAAACATTTACATCTTCAGTTGTAGACAATGGGCTTGGGACAGTCAGAAGGCAAATACGGCAGATGATGTGGTTCAGTAGGACAGTCGTCTACTAACCCTGGTGAAATTTCCCCCCTGGCTGTTGTAACTAGATAACACTGAACTGAACACAGGAAGACCAAAATTCAACTTAAAAAACTTGAACATCCAGCCTGGATTTAGATCTGTCTCTGTCTCTGTCAGGCTCTGGTTCGTCAGTCACACAATCCAAGAAAATAATGAAGTTTAGGGAAGAGGCTGGAAACCCTGGATGTCCCACAGCTGCAGCAACAGTCCTGAATCAGACCAAGAAGAATTGTGTCATACACCTGCACACACAACAACAACAACAACAACAACAACAACAACAACAACAACAACAACAACAACAACAACACCACCTGCTTAAATGTGATTGTTTTGTCCTGTCAGTCTCTGTCCTTGTTAATATTAATGAATGACAGCGACTGCTTAATATTTTAATGCTATTAGCAGTGAAGCACTGTCTGCTGAACCCCCGCAACAGAGTAATTACACAGCAATTATTAGCTTGTAATGAAAATAAAGCCAGTTTCCTCAGGCTGTGTTCAGCTGCTGTTGAACAGGTTCCGCTCTGAAAACAGGATTGTGACAGTTAAATGTTCAGCGTTTGTTTGGCTCAGTCGATTGTGAACTCTGGACTCACAAAGAGCTGCAGACAGACTCTTTAAAAATGAGATCAGATCTTTATTTTCCCTCCTGGAAAACGTTAACTAACCACTACTGTTCAGTCTGAAGCCGCTTCATTTCACTTCATACCCAGAAAATGTGAATGATTACAGATTTAATGTCTGTTTGACCAGTGAGCAGCAACATCACACAGATTTAAAAATGAGTTCATGCTAGTTAGTTCACATTTATCCTTGTAAAACATGAAAAGAGTTCTTTCAGTAAACGTCTACTGTCGAGCTGCATTAACAGGAAAACACTAATCAAACATAAAAATAATAATGTTAATAAGAAATTAAGAAGAAAACTAAACTAAAACTACATATTTGATCATTTAACATCGTCATCAACGTCAGTTTGAAGCGGGGGCAGTCTGGGGTTCAGTGTCTTGCCTAAAGACAGTTCAACATATGGCCACAACGAGCTGGGGGTTGAACCAACGACCAGGCGATCGGTGGCTCCACCTCCCAATTAGGTGAGATGTATTTTAATTTGAGCTCTAATGAGCTGTAGAAGAAGAATTTTCAGGCTTCATTACAAACACTCTCTCGCCCTTTTCACTTCTGTGAGCGCGAGCTGCCGGGGGAGGCTGATTGACAACGTACTAATTAACCAATCAAGGAGCACGGGCTGAGCAGGCACCTGGGTGGTCACAGGTGCAATTACCTTCTGCCTGCTCCCCAGCTTCCTGTTCAGCCAATCTGTCTGCCACAGAGAGCCTAATGACCTGCTAATAAGACAAGTGCTCCAGAGTCCATCCTAATGAAAATGAGTCGACCCTTCCTTCCTGGCTCTCCTCTGAAATCCGTCCTGATGTGGCCGTTGATCATGAAGCCAGTCCTCGACCTTTCGTCACCTCGGCTCACTGAGAAGCCACGTGGCGTCCAAGAATATTAAAGACAAGAGATGATTTCCTGAAGAGGCTGTTGGACTTCATTCTCTCCTCTGAAAGAGAAATGAGTCGTCGCCTCTCGGCACGAAATGAAAAACCTCCTCTTTGATTTTTTTCCTCATCTCTCGACTCCCAGGTCATTATCGGACGTGATTAGATGAAGCTGCTGGCTCCACATGTCTGTCATGCTGCCTGGAGACAGCGTCACACCTGAGGAAACCTGAGAGCTCCAAAGAATCTGGACAGTTAAAAATAAGAAAAAGGGGGAGGTGGGATGATTATAAATATTATTTTATACAGAGAGAGGAAACAGATTTTAATCCCACAGTCTCAGTCTAATCCAAACCTTTTTCTCTGAGTTTAGTTTTTTCATCCTGAATCAGAAGAAGAAGTTAATCAAATGTTCTTTAAAACATTCAGGGAAATGTGAGAAATCTATTAATAAAAGTTGGTTTATTATTTATAGTGGACACATCATGTGACCAACCAGCAATCAGCAAAACCAGTTACACCTGTGCAAAATCCAGGAAGTGGAACAAATGCCCACAACCTCTAGTTCTACGAAACACAGCAGCAACAGTTCGAACAACCTTGAACTCAACACAGAAACCAGAGAAAAGGACTGAAGGTAAATACTGTGTGTCCACTGTGCTACTGCGTTTAGTTTGTGTGTCTAAAGCCACGACGTGTGTTTAGAGCACATGTGAAAGAGGAAAGTGGTGGATCACAGTTTCTGATTAGTGTCTATACCAACACTTCATAACGCTTCACTGATTTAAATGAGTGATGAAGCAGAAACGATACTGGTCCTATTACCACTATTAGCACTTCCTGTTTACATTACACCCATGGATGTGTGGACACGGATCACTGGTTCAGAATATGACCATTCTGAGGCAGGTTCCAGTTAAAGAGCGTCTAGACGGAGCAGGATGACATCAATATCTATATCTAATAATTCCATGTCTCTGTGTTCAGATTTGCTAAGTTATGACTTCAATTCACCTCGTGCACGGTCTTTGTTTGAGTCCTGCTTAATGTTCAGGATTTAATCTGGAACCTCTTCTTTTACATTTTAGAGAACTGCTTCTACCTGAAACACCTGATGACAATCTGGAGGCTGGATGCATCACATCATCGCAGGTAACCCGTCTTCTTATTACAGCAGTTCATCCACACGCAGTGAGAGAGTCTGCACTGGTTTTGTGTGACAGTGATCAACGGGCAGTTACAAGTTGCACAACCTGCTATTACATCTAATGGGATATTGGACCGTGTGTGTGTGTGTGTGTGTGTGTGCAGGGAAAGTGACAGTATATTTTGCAGAGGTATGAATATTTTATGGAGTGAACTCATTAGACGCTTTGCCTCTTGGGACCTCAGAGGAGAGTTTGTTTTGTTCCAGATTATTTGCGTGATGAATTATACATATCTGGGATTCAACAATATGAAAACAACACAGCTACAATTAGAAGGAGAAGGCTGGAGAGCTATATTTACTCTCCACACATCAAAAAGCTGCCTGGCCCACTTTACTGTCCACAATGCACAACTTACTTCATGTCTGTGAAGGACACTTAGAATTAAAATCAATAAGAACAATGATATCACTAAATCTGGGATGACGCTGTTCCCAACACTATTTTTACATCAAATGTTACTTTTACATTCCTTTTATTTTAAGATAAAGCTGGTTTTAAACTTTAGACATTCACAGCAGATACCAGATGTCAGTGATGTATTACTGGTTTTAAACAGTAGGGGCCACATCAGCATCTTACTGGACCTCGGTGACACTTTGCAGGTATGTTTGCTGTTTAATGTGCAGCAGCTGAGCAGCTAATTAGTCGTCTCTCCAGCAAACTGACATCAGCAGTGCACGTTATTTATCTGGTGGCTCGTTCAGCAAACCATGATGCAGAAGAAGATGTGTGTTCGTGTTAGATAAAGAGACTTTAGCATGAAAGCTGGTTGTTAGTCAGTGTAACCTGTGTGAGGCTGGTGACTCGTGTTATTGTCTACAAATCCCAGAACAAAAGAACAACACTGATTGTACTGTACTAACATGTTGTGTGTGAATCTTTAACCTGATATTTTCTACGAACGTTTCATGCTCATTTCTTCATTATAAAGAACACAGTGCTATAGATACAAACAGTGATGACATTACATCTACATACAACTAAACTTTCCTACTAAAACTTGAAGTTTGCAGTTTAGTTTCAGAGGACGTTTCTTTAGGAGGCAGTTGTCTGAGCAGTGGTTCCTGAAATGCAGGGGTCGCTGCACGTGCACGGTTCTTTTTAACATTGCTGCACTAGCTTGATGTGCTGCTGTACAAATCTGGGACTAGTCTGAGGGAATCCGCGATCAGTAGCGCTTTATCATCAATTAACAGCAGGACGCTGAGAACCCCAAACAGAACGATGGGAGAGGGGTGGTGCAGATGCTCAACTTGGAGCTGCAAGATGGGAGAGACCAGCGTGTATCACATGCAAAAAGATGTGAGTCAGTTTCCGTTGGACTTCAGGAGCAGAGAAGTAAAACTGGAACAGTGTAGAAACACTGAAGAAGAATTTCTCTAGTTTTTCCTCTTTTATTGGTGGACTACACCTTTAATAGTACGATCAGGAGGGGGGGACAGTGGAGTCTCTAACTGTGGGGTCGTCTCCAATCTCCACCAGCTCTATTAGAGAGTTGACAGGGCTGTGAATGGGCTGGAGGCCCTGTGGCCTCGGAGCAATCACCATGGCCATTTCACACCCTGCTGATCCCCTCATCTGCTGCAGAGATGAGAGAGGGGCTCCGAGGGCCCCGAAGGCCCCTGATGAAGTCCTGACCTCGCTCTCTGCAACCTATGGGATTAAAAAAAAAAAAAAAACTCCTCGTGCTCAAAGTGAAGACGGCTGCTCAAGTTGGTCGACACACAAATTGGAAAGTTTTATTGCAAGATGAGAAATGTGACTTCATGAAATAAGTGACAGTGAAGTGAGACGTGAGAGTGACGCGTGTAACGAAAACAGACTCCGAAACATCGAAAGAAGAGATGCTTTATTTACTGTTCTGCACAAAGGATGCACAGTTTTATTGTTTTATTCAAACCATGAGGGTCATAACATAAATAAATGGTACCTCAGTATAAAGTATAGTATCCAGTACTTTGTCCATAATACTTCTTATCTTGTTCATATCGTAGCACTTTACTGCTTATTGTACTTCTGGTTAGATGCTAAACTGCATTTCGTTGCCTTGTATATTTGTAATGACACTAAAGTTGATCTCTTATCACTGAATTATTGAAATGAAATGATTTAATTGTGACGCTTTTTAAAGGCAGGTGTTGTTGTTGTTGTTAGTGCTTTTATTAATACATCGTTTGTTTAAGACTAATTCTTATTACTGTGTATCTGTCTGGACCTTGTACATCATCTTATTATCATAGATTGTAATAAAGTTCATTACAATAATGTCCTGAAAACTTCCAACTGTCTCTGGAAACTTTGGTCACTTCAGGAGAAGCTGTAACTCACTAACAAGGTGACATCAAACTACTCTGAGGCGACTACAGTTGCTCCTCAACAGCACGTTTCTCACTCATCCAGGTCGAGTTTATCCCAAAAACTGCTGCTCGGTGGGAGCTGGATTTGCTTTAGGTTCTTGAAGATGTTCCACCTTCTGTCCAGGCTTCGTCGACGTGTCCAGTTGTTGTTATTTGACCTGAGGGACGAGCAGAGCTGCAGAGGTCTGCTTGTGTTCTGTAGAAATATGTGGATGCAGACTTTAATAAAACTCTTTCTGTGACTGTCTGGGTCCATGATGACCAGCAGGGCTGCTCACTGTGGAGGAAAAACACACAATTAGAGGCGTAAATGACAATCTGCTGCCTGACAAAACCAGAAATAAGCTGGCAGGAGAAAGGAGAAAGAAATGCCACGTTCAGGGGCTGATGGGGTCCCACTCGTGTAATGATCTCAAATCAGGGGCCACTAAATGGTCAGTTTTCCTCCCCAGGCCTTAATGTGTGATACTCATCAGCCTCTCGGACTCAAATAGAAGCTGATGTGCCGGCTCTCTGGCTGCTTCTGGGGAATCTGAGAATTTCAATTACCTCGCCTCAGCGCCGGCCAATCTTAATAACTTGTTTCTTAATTCGTGTTCACGTCCGCGTCGAGGCGTTGCATCCAGGCGTTTCCTCTCACAACGGGCCGACGAATATGAGACTGGCACCACTTAGCTCCACCAGTAACACCCCCCCCATCCCCGCCTCTCTCCTCTAACCACCAGGCTCTTGTGGAATAAAGGTCAAGTAATCAGGCATCTGGAAGGACAGCTCATTTGTCATCCCTTGATAAATGCGTCAGCGACTAATCTGCGGAGCAGGACCCTGCCGCGCCGCCCCGAACAGAAAGGTTAACCGATTCAAAACAGGAAGGCATGGAGGACGGTGGCACAGCAAGCAGCAGCTTTAGAGGGGGGGAAGAATCAAACTTGATTTTGATTCTATTGTTTGGGAGCTATTTCTGGACTGCTGGATTGCAGGAAGGCTCCAACAATAACCTCCACCCCGCCGCTAAATGACGGCAGACTGCGGCGAACATTAACTGTGACAAGACATTATCACCATTAAACCTCTCACATTCATGTCCACTGTGCTGCTCACAGGTCCTCATCTTATCTGGTGAAAGTCAACTTGACAAACGGGAAAAAACAAAGAAAGTATTGGATATAATCAGACCAGAGGCCCAGTGAGGTTTAACAAATCAGCTCATGGTCACAGAGAAGGACTCAAAGTGTGAAGTTTGTATTTTGTGTCCAGAGGAGTTGAGACTTAGTAAAGGTATTTTTAACTCAATACTGAATTAGTGCCTCACCCTGATGATTTATGAGATAAAATTTGCATCATCAGTGGGCACACAGGGACCTATTTCCTGGAGAAACACCAGCTGTATTATCCCCATTATAATCACACCTCAGCTCAAATGATGAAAACACACACACACACACACACACACACACACACACACACACACACACACACACACACACACACACACACACACACAGCAGCAGTTTAATTAAAGTATAGGTAAATTAGCCTTTATTCATTTATTAGCTGCAACTATTATCTCTGATTAATCTGGATTAGTTCTTCTCACAGATTTACAAAGGAAGCTCCACTGTGATGAACATTCCTCTGTCCAGAGTTTACTGCTCTCTGAGTTTCCTGATTTCCCGCCCTCTTCGGGGAATAAAACTAAGGCTGCGTCAACATTGTGAGATGCTGTTAAAAGCACCAAAGATGCTGCTAAGTGGATCTTGAGTTTACCTTGTTTGTGATACATCCAAAGCTCAATGAATCCACTTCTGAGCTCAATAATGTCTTGAGGACGTCCTTCAGGGACAAACCAGACAGGTTGGAGCTCATTCTGCATCAAAACTGTGGATGAATCACACGTCTAAACGTTTGATGCTCCATCCATCTTCCACCTGTCAGCAGATGAGATCGATTGGTGCCGATATTGCCATATAACAGAGTTGCACAGAGGGTTTTAATAAGCAGTGGTGGGGAGGGAAACTGCTGCAGCATCAATAGACGGACAAGACAGCAGAAAGTGAGGAAGGTGCAGGTAGATTAGCACGATAACACATTTAACTCAGATTGTGAACAAGGTATTAATCCCTGAGGATTAATACCAGCATGTTAGCATTTAGCTGAAACCACCTCGCAGAGCTGCTAGCATGGCTGTAAACTCTTACTGCTGTCCTCTGGCACCCGGCTTCACTAAATGCCGGTGATGAGTTCAGGGTACGTGCATCCCTTCAGACCAGAACCCCAGATTTCATTTTGAACCAGGCTGCAGCCTCGGAGCTGTTGGAGTGCAGTGGATCGAGCCGTATTTGAAACAGCACACAGTCAACTTTATGACAAAAGCTTTAAACAGGCTGCAGGTGCTTTTAAGCTGCTTTGGTCCAAACCCCTGCAGGCTGAGTAGCATCGATGTGTCTGCCCGTGTACATCACAGCCACACTCAGCATTAGGTATTCAGTTATGCATAAAATAAGAAGCTGGTAAAGAAGCCAGAATCTAAGTTCTGTTATTACTGACGCGTGTTTTCAAGTGCCGCTGCTCAGTGTTGAGTCAGTGAGTTAAAAGCATCGTCAAAGGAGCTGTCAGTCAAAACACACGTGCAACAGCGAGTCGGTTGATTGATCGATCAGGTGATTCATAAACACAGCAGGAAAATATTCGGCTGCACAGCATTTACATGATGGAATGAACATTGAATATCTGTCAGCCTGCACACTGTCTCTCATTAGCATATTTCACACCTTTAATTAGCTCTGACATGATTGGCTACTGAGCTTGCAAAAGATAAATCTTTGTACAAGGTTACCAAGAGTGTGTGTGTGTGTGAGTGTGTGTATGTGTGTTTACAAACTGCAGTCTAAGCAGGTAACATGAAAAGCAGCTGATTCAATGGGAAAGTTAGGGTGAGTCACATTTAGCAGCACTTTGATGGTTGTGTTTTCAAGATTCCTTCTAAACTTTTTAATTTAGCAGGAAAAAACAAGAAAACAAATGGGTTCTTCATTAAACCATTAAAAAGATCCAGGTTCTGTTCCTAAATGTAGTCTTCATATGTCCCAAAACCATCTAATCCGTGCATTATGTTCCAGTAATTCAGTCATTTTTGCAAGAGTCTATATCGCTGTGCCACAACAACAACATCCATCATTTCCTGGCCGGCTGTGATATGATTTAAGGGACAGAGTGGAGAAATCCATCCCAGGAGCCACAAATGGAGCTGTCGACAGAGCTCAGGCAGCCTGATAACTGAGAAACCCCCCATCTCCCACCCAGAACCCAGTAATATGACATGACACGTTTGGGTGACGCATGTTTGGATCGTCAAAGTGTGATAGCATCTCACCACGGCCGCCACGCCAGCCATGCTCCGAGGTGACGGAGAACGTATGTTGGGGAGGATGATAGGATCAGGAACAGGTTCAGCCCAGACTACACAGACTAGAGAGGGAAAAATAGCCAAATGAAACCTAAAACCAAGCGTTAGACTGGACAGTTTCCATAAATGACGTTAGAATAATTATTATTTAGCTCAGTACAGTAATGTGACGTAAACTTAGTGTAGCTGCTCCCATTTGAATCTGTTTAGTAGAATATTCCTAATAAGCAGAAATATTGACATGATGCCTGAACAATGTTTGTTAAGCTTATAAATTACAGCCTGCTAATTAGCTAATTGTCATTTATTTAAACTGCAGCCAATTTGTGTAATATTGGGTTTAAATCTTGACATATTTACCTTTAATTTAATTATAATATTAACAAAATACCCAAAATGTCCAATTATTGTGGAAAAACAGAAATTTCCTGACAGACAAGAAATTAATGAAACCACTGGTTAATTATATACATTTACTTGTTGTATTTTTAATACATTTTTATTACATCATGTTGTAACTAGCAGGTTTTTGTTTTCTAACATGTGATTATGTCTTTTACATCAATGAGCCACAACATTTACACCACATTGTGGTTGTAATGTTTTGGTGGACAGAGGTCAGGAAGCGTGACCCTAATGACACATGATGAGTTTAAATCCTGGTGTCTTGGAGCAAATATGAGGATGTTACAGTTACTGATCTCTCTGTATCACATGTTTCGCTGCTGCTTTACTGACTATACTTACTAGTTAAGTAGTTTATTAAGTACACAGCACAACAGATTGGAATTGGTTCAGTCAGACTTTTTATTTCTACAACCTGTAACCGTTCCCTTTTTTAACTCTGACGTTTGTTCCATTGATTCATTGTGTACATGGTTCACAGTTAGTACTTAAATCTTTGGGTTAATTTATGACTTCAATTGAAAAATTATTTTACACAATCTGTGGTCAGTGAATTGAGCTGCGACCTCTGTCATCTTTTTCCATTTTCAATCTGTGACCTGCTCAGTTTATCTGGCTTTTTTTTTTCCTTCTCTAATGAAACGAAGCCCAAACAGGCCGGCCGTCTTCCATGCATCACCGAGACCGCTGACGAGAAGATAATCAAATCGCTCATTTTCAATTTTTCATTTCTTTCATCGTTTGAAGAGGCGCCGTCAGCTGCTTGGCCTCAGATTGACCTTCACTGATTGTTATTTGTGCAGCAGTCTATGTGTCAATTCTCCATCTTTCACCTCTCCCCTCTTCCTCCTCCAACCCTCTGTTCATCATCTCCTCTTAGCCTCCTGTCAAATGTTCATCTGGACTCCATAAACTGCAGAGTAAATAAGCACCACTCCGTTAATCTCATCATTACTTTAGAAATCATATTATAATAAAAGTTGGCATCCTCGCGTCTCAGTGTGATTCACACTGTGCTTTTTTTTTCTTCTTGGATTAAAGTTTAAAAGTTTCTGTCAAAGTCAAGAGGAAATATTTGCACATATCTTTATATACAGAATAAGACCTATGTCACTGGTGACTGGGCAGAGAAAAGTAGGCGTTCAGACGAGGTGGCACAGCTGCCATTGCTTCCCTTATTTCTAATACCTCTGCTGCAGCAGCTTTGCTGTAGTTGTAGAGGAAAAGCGTCCAAAGCGAGACAGCATCTTAGTATCTTAGGTTAAATTTTTCCCACAAAGCAACATGCTGCCATTTGACAAGAAGCTGTTTTTGAACTATCCTGGCTCAAAAATCACATTTCTGTTGAAGCTCGACCTCTGACTTGAGCCACATCAACAGTAAAATCTGCCTTTTATTACCCTCAATAACATTGTTCTTATCCTGAAACTCTGACCACTGTAACAGCCTCCACTGCTTGTTCATGACTACACATCCTCCAAAAAATGACCCTAGCTCCCCGTCCCTCAGCTAAAACACTTCAAAATCAAGTCTTCCTCCATCACCAAACCCCCACACATATACGCCAATCACAGGGTCCCAGGCGACCAACTAGGCCTTTTCCAACACCACACATAACCCGGTTCATCTGTATATCTGCTCCTTCAGCTGGACTCACATCATCTTTAGTTGTCTTTTATTCATTTATACGACATTTGATCAACCCACAGTATCGACCAGTAGACTTGATTTCGATTTGCTGTGACATCGTGTAAACATATGTAGTGAATAAATAATAATAATAATAATAATAATCCATTATATTTGTAAAGCACTTTACATTTGTGGGTAAATCTCAAAGTGCCACATAGAAAAATAAAACAAACATAAAACATCCAGCAAAAGGAGAGGGAAGCAGTTTCATTAATATATGTTTGAACAGAAGTCTTTAAATTGATGAAACTTAAAATTGATTCTTGTGCATTTTGCCAAGAAAAAACATGAATAGAAATTATATCGGGTCCAAAAAGTCGAGAAAAGTCTGTGAACTATCCGGACATGAAAAAAGTCACTGAGCAACTGAAGAATGAATAATAAAGACACTGAAGAGACAGGTTTTAACCATCGGTGATGGGGGAGATATAAAAGTGGGGGTCAAACTGCTCGACAGTCTGGGGAAATAAAAAGCTTGATAACCAATTTTACCCTAATGCGTTATTTGCCAGGTTCACTTACAGCCTCGGAGTTCTAATAATCTGCTGCAGCCTCCTCTCATCAGCTCTCGTCCTGCCTGACGTCTGACGCTCTGTCGGCCTCTCGTCAGCAATGTTTCACGAGGAATCAGTCAGATCTGATTTTAGATATTAAAGCAGCAGAGAAGATGGTTTCTCTTTAAGTTGGTGTCTGTGGCACCGAACGCTGACTGACAGATAAATGCTTTCGTAACCTCCACCCTGCTACACCTGCCTCCTCTTTGTCTGGAGGCCGTGGCGATTGAGCAGGGCGGCTGCAGAGGCCAGAGGTCAGGTGATGGAGGGATACAGTCCATCACCTCCTACCGCCTGAGCTGAGAGGATGAAGCCAGAGATCAGAGTCGAACTCCCGGTGGAGACAAATCTATTAGAGGGAGAGAGATGGAGGGAGGAGGAGGTGCTGCTTCTATCTCCCTCACCTCTGTCACGGTACTCGGTGAATTTCACAGCCAGCATCACTTCACGTGGCGTCAGTGACAACACTCGAACGCTGGTTCGTTACTCTTGGCTCAAACGAACGCAGCCTGAAGATCGAGACACAGCAGAAGTGTGAGGTTTATTTCATGTACTCTCTGATATCTGAGGATCTGCTCGAGGAGCTTTAATAGATCTGAGCAACATTTTCATGTAGAATTCAACTTGGGTTGAACTGTGATCCCTGATTCTGTGTCACCTGCACTGATGAATCATCTTGACAGCGCTGACCTTTGAGGGGCTGAAGAGCTGTGACAAAGTTAAAGTGTCCTGTCCTGAGAAGAACGCCCTCTTGGCCCATTGTTACCAGCTACGTCTTTTACATCAGCGCCCTCAGAGCTGGATTGAACCACCTTCAGGAGACCAGTTCACAAATGTTAAGACTATGTGAAGCCAGACATCCGACTAAGTTGAAGTTACTTTGTGACAGGTCCCCCGGTGTCTTCATGTCCTCTCTCATTGCTCCAGTTTTAAATTCTCCTCCATGTTTCCTCCTCTTGTTCTCCGCTGCTGCCTAATAAGTCACTACAGTTATAAATATATGAATCAGAGCTTATAAATTAATATCCAGCAGGCTTGTCTCAAACAGTTTGTGGTGTAATTCATCTTCCGAACTCATGATCAGGTTATGTAAGTAAATATGGGAGCAATCCATCGCCGGCGACCTTGTTAGTCGCCCCCGAGGTCACTGCTAATTGGTGGGAACGAGCAAGTGGCAGCAGGAGATCGACCGACTGCAGGCGACAGTATAATGGTTTCCTGCTTCCATGCAGAGCCGAGTTTACTGAACAGACGAGCAAAGAAATGGACGGTTTCACTGAGGTCAGAGATGAAATGTGAAGAAGAGATGAATAAATAATAAACTTTAGAGATAACGCCAGTTTCTTTTCTCTTGTTCTTGAGCTACTTAACTTTAATTTAATGTTTATTTCAAACCCCATTTACAGAAAAGATGGGACTTTTTCCAAATGAGAATAAAACTTATTTTGTAAAAATCAGGAAATTTACAGTGTGATGCTGCAGGACAGTCAAAAAAACACTGAGACAGACGAATGTTTACCACCGTGTTATGTCACATTTCTTTAAATCTACTTTTAATAATTTGAGAACGGAGCATATTGATTGTTGCAGTTTTGTAAATGACACAATCTCTGTAAAATCCCGACATCCACCTCCACGTCCACCTCCATCACACATTTTACATAAACACAATTAGCTTGTGTAGCTTTTACAATTTTTGCTGATGTGTTCTTTAATTCATTTAATTTAGCTCTGTCACAATAACATCATCATCACATCCTCCCTTTAAAGTATTATTACAGTATTAGTATTATATTACGCTATTACTGACCTGCCTAAAGAAATCTTAGAAGTAACTGTACTTTTAATTTGAAACAACATTATTATATCTGCCGTCAACAAAACAAACCAGAATTATATTGAAACTAATAAAATAGTTCGATAAGAGGTTTGGTGAGTGCAGTAAATGTGAAGTGATGTAGAGGAGACATGAAATGTTTCCACAGCAAAGTTTTTCTGAAGGATGGAGATTGAAACTATGACGACTGTACGCACTAGATGTCTTTCAGTTTGAAACGCAGGAACATGGACATTAAGCTTCACACATTCACATTGGTGATGTTTTGTTTTACATTCAAAGACACACTTAGTATTCATGAGTCTGCCGCTGTACAGCACCCCCCCACCCCAACCCCACTGCAGGAGGGGAGGTAATGGTTTATTCAATCACTCTCCCAGACGCTCTGCCATGTTATGACAACCTATTAAACACTAAATTAAAATGCGCTATTTGCCCCAGAGGATGGTGGACGTTTTGCCGAATGTTCTGCGTTTCCATTCTGAAAAGCTGTTTGTTCACCTTTCCTTCCTGCCGTCAGAGCGCCGCAGGGGCCAACGCCAGCGCACTTTCAAACGGAGATAAATGGCCCGTCAGCACGGATGTAGACAGTGTGACTCGGACAACCCAGAATGCCACAGTGACGGTGTGTGATGGGCCGGCTGATTGGCTGTGAAGAATGAAATGTCACTGAGTGTTTGTTTGTGATGACATTACGGTCGAGCTGTCAGCAGCAGTCACGTTTTAGTGTGATCACACGACAGACAGCTGAGTGAGAAGGTTACTGCTACTGTAGGAATATAAGAACACTGCTGTTATGAATAAAGCAAATCAGAGCTCTGACCACAACAGGCTCCTGGTCACAGGCCTGTAAAACAGCCCCCGCACATCCTTTAAGAGCAACCCCCCCAGCGAAAGAGACGCACAATAAACACATCACAATAAACGAGGACATTCAGCACGATGTATAATATGTTCAATGCATTTTAAAACGGTCAAATGCAGGATGGATGAACATAAGAAAGAAATGAAGACATGTTTGTGCTGATGATAAATATGCTCTATCCTGATGTGGGGTGGGGGGGGGGGGGGGGGGGTGGGGGGGGGGGGTTCAGAAAGGGACACTTTAGGAGCTCAAACATTTTTTGAAAGTTCAGAAATTGTGATCAATGATTATTTTAGTGTCCTCACAAGTACAGTGTATGAATGTGTTTGTTATTAATCACAGATGACTCCACTCCGGTCGGGGGTCACGCTCTCTGGACCGTCCCCAGCGAGGGAGGGAGGAAAAGGGGACACTTCTTGTCAGCTGGACAGAGTACCAGCTGAGGTCTGCCACGACCCCCGCCACCCTCTCCACCCCATCTGACACGAGCCTCCATCACCTCTGGATGCAGGTCGACATCCATCAGCACAGGAGCTTTGGTGCCACAGTAACAGGTCAGCCCCCCCCCTCCTTTCTGTGCACGTGTGACCTATTGACCTGGGATCTGAATGTGTAACAAGGAACGAGCGGCTCTTTACAGATTCTCTTTTGCAGTTTGACATTTAAAACCAGTAGGATATCGACATTTCAGACCTGAGAGAGTAGTTTGGGTAACGACGGGCATTTCTCCAGCTGATTAACTGATTGAGTTGTTATAAACTCAACAATGTCTTTATTAAATCTACAACACGTAACGCTTTTAGTTGTGATTTGCTTTATAACGGGTTAAAGTGGAGTCAGTCAGAGTCTGAGATTTTGAGCGAGTTGCACTTTCTGAGTGTCACATACTGAACTGGACACTTTACAGACGTCTGAGATTCCACAGGCTCCTTTGTGTTCTGGGTGGATTGATTTTCAGAAACCTTGATTCCCACCCACATCATCATCATCAGTCAACATCGCAGGAGTCTCATCAGGCAATTTCTTCAAATTTGGCATCAATCTAAACTTGAGGGTGAACTGATTCAATTCAGTGGTCAAAGGTCAAGGTCACTGTGAACTCCACGTTCTCATTGTGCATACTAACTAATCAGTATGACTACAAACAAAACACACAAACACAAACACGGATTCCACTTAATATTCACCTGAATGTCATAAAAGTTGTCGTATTGTTCTTAATTCTGTCTCAAACACTTGTCTACGTGCTTCTAAAGAGGAAAAACCTACAGAAACCTGCTTCAGGTTTAACATTTCTGGACTTGTTAGAACATGATGCCGGTAAAGGACGTGTGAAGGACGCGTTTGATCATTAAATTATCCATCGTTAACAGTAAATTATTTCATAAGTCTGACTTTTAAGATTTTTGTGGCCTTTTATTTTAAATGTACTAACACAAGTCCTTGGCTGACATTGTTCCACTGGACCTCTATATTTTAGAAACCTCTGACAGCCCCCCTCCCTCTGCTCCAGAAGTTTCCAGCGTTAAATCAAAGTGGAAAATTAATGACAGTCGACAGTGTACCTGAGCTCCCTGTCCCCTACATGCTGGATGTGTAAAAAAAAAAAGAGAAAGGAAAAAACTTGATTTAGGTCAGAGCATCCCCTCTGGTAACAGAGGATCTTCTGGCTGCTGTTTCTGGAACAGATTGTGTGGGGATTTCAACAGGATGCCTCCATGGCAATAGAGATTAGGCAATTAACCTCGATGTCACTGTAATTATTAAGACACTTTAGCAAAAAATGAATTAATTTCCCAAAAGGTGCCAGAAGAAAAGGATGTACTGATGCTCGGCCACAGAGAAACACAGAGCAACACCACGTCGGTGGGTAATTAGAGAACATTAAGAGCGAAAGACGAGCGCAGGATTCATCTTTTCAGCATGAAGAGCTGCATGAAGTCAAGTGACACTGTAGGTGTTTTCCTCTGAGGCTCAACAGAACCAGGCTGCATTCGTATTCTGTCAACATATCACTTTCATGTTGCCGAAGGTCGACGTGGAGATGATTGAAAGGTGAAACTGTTCTGTACAGACTGTAAATTGAAGCAGAACCATAACCGTGAAACTCGGGACTCACCTCAGTGTCTCTGCAGAAGCTCACTGTTCAGTTTGAAACACAGAAACGCTCTTTGTGCTTCACATTCGTGTTGATAATCTCCTAAAGGCAGACTACAATCAAACAGGCCTGGGAATCCATGTTTAAAGACTTATTTTTCTATTTCCCATCTATGGAAATGATAATGAAGCTTCCTTTGTGTTTTATTTGTTTATGCTGAAGTGCAGTTCTGAAAATCTATTTACAAAGATTTAAATATTGCATTTAAAGACTGGGGTAACTGCCACACTGTCCAGCCGACTTTCCAAACTCTTTGTGCACAGAGTATCTCTCTTGCTACAAGTCCATGTGCACTGCTTCAATAGATCAGATCACAGATCTGCTGTGTGTAGCTACGGTTACCTAGAGATTTAAATAATTATTAATCAACCTTCAATCAATCAAACACATAAAAAATAAAACAGAATATAAGTCTCAGTCACATTTTTACTGGGTTTACACACCTGCAGTTGTTCCGATTTGATGCATTAATGCTCATTTCAGCTCATTCTTTTAAAAAGTTAAATTAAATCCACATCATTTTTTCACCTCTTCTTTAGCTGTAAGACTAAAGTGTGTAAAAATGTCTCACGAATAATTAAAGACTGTTGACAGTTCCTGGGCTTTCTGAGAGTCTGCGGCAGCGTTAATATTAACATCCTGTATGTCTCTGCTGCTCTGTTTGATGGACATTTCTGAACATGTGGGAGGACGGAGGAGCTGCCGCCCACATCGTCAGTACTTTAATGATTGATATTCAGCTCCAGCAGCTCTGCTGGCTCGTTAATTACATCTGTGCACACCGAGGATTAATGAAATCAACGCCGTCATCTCAGTAAGGAGAGGTCACAGGTTAAAATAAAAACAGAGAGAGCCGTGTTAGTGAGTGGGAGGATCTGTATGCTGTGGGATATGATGGTATTTTAATTAGTATACTAACACGTGGCAGTAGGAATACTCCCAGCTCACATTGTTTCCATTGAGTTATTAAGATTATGCGTGAAATGAAAAAGCTGTAGGTAAGAAAATATTCACATGAAGTTATTTAAGTGCAGTGTTGGGAACAAAATATATGGCAAAAGCAGAGGACAGTGCAACTTCTCTGTTTGTGTTTTTGGATGTTTGATTTAAATGTGGCTGCATTTTTTTATTCAGCCAAAAGATAGAGGCCCCTGAGATCGAGACAGGGAAGTTCCTCATAGTACTTAGAGGATTTTATCCCATATAGAGCATCCTGGAAGGAAGGAGGGTGAGAACTAGTGAGAGTCACTATCCAGGATGAAACAACAAAGATCCATGAGTACATCAGGAGGACGGCCAGAAGTGATGACATGCTTAGTGAACCCTGAGGAGGAAG
Source organism: Anabas testudineus (assembly GCF_900324465.2). Lineage (NCBI taxonomy): Eukaryota > Metazoa > Chordata > Actinopteri > Anabantiformes > Anabantidae > Anabas > Anabas testudineus. The sequence goes on along the minus strand of NC_046615.1, from coordinate 22,491,794 downwards.
AGAAGAAACGGCAGGAACCATCATGAAAGGATGAAGCCTTGCACGACATGTATCACTAGAAAAAAGGAGAAAAAGCTGATATGAAAAACCCTTACCAGTGATTGGACAAAAATGGACTGAAAGACAGCAGAAAGGCACGAAACATGGCAGCACAGAAACAGAGTCTAGGTTCAAGATCAACAGAGGCTGAGGCGGTGCGAAGGGCGCCCTGAGACAATCCAGCAAAGAACAGCGGCTGTAAATCTTAGCAGGCAGGACGTAGTAGTGTAAAGGAACATCTGTGCCAGGTATGGGCTGGAAAGTCAAAATGGCCTACACCTCCAAAGGTGGTTGAGAATGAGGAGGTTAAGATCCTGAAGGTTTTCCAGATACAGAAAGACAAACTGGTACACGATAAAATGGAGCATGAACCTAACGGGCACATTGGTGCATCGTCAGTACAAGTGTGAGTTTTGTACTGGACGAAGCTGAACCTGAAAGCAAAACTTGTCATTTACCAGTGGAACAAGGGAAATGAGATTCATCTTTAAAGTGGCTAGACGCCTCTTTGAGAGGAGGCAAAGTGATAAGACACCCAGGGGGAGGCTGGAGCAGAGCCACCTCAGCCGAGGTGGTTCAGGTATCTGATCAGGATGTGTCCCTTTGGATGTTTTCCATGCACAGCCGACTGGAATGAGGCCACGGGGTTGGAAGTTCAAAATTAAATGTTAATTACTTTCTGCACTGGATTTTTTTCTAAAGCATTAATTTACATTTTAACCGTTTCTCATAATATTTTGACTTAACTTTCAAAATGCTTCAGCTGTGATCTTGAAGCATTGGTAATACTAAGAGTTGTAGAAAGAAAAGAAATGAAATAAAACCTGTGACTCCAGTGTTTTGGGTGTTTTTGGTTTGGGGTGGTGTCCTAAAGGCTGCTCTCCATCTCATGTATCTGCCGGGTTGATAACCATCACAATCAGCTGTTTTTATTTGGCAGGTAATGATTTTTTTCCTCCACTTGTTTGTTTATCCTGGTGATTAGGGCTCTGTGATGCTGCTGCTCATTAAATGCTGCTATGCTAATGAGGATGCGCTCGCATTCATCTTAACAAACACTAATTACAGCCACTCGTTAGGCCTCAGTGAGGCTCTGCTTCACATTAAAATTCACAAAGACCTTTTGAAGCAGAGGAGGAGCCGAGCACTGTCGTCTTCACTTAGACACGGACGGCGGGAAAACTACAACTACAATAGAAGTCTGGAATCTCTACGAAGAGCTTTTTTTACCTTCTCTGTCTAAACCGGCGTATCTCAAACATCATGTGTTTACAAAACCCTTTCCTGACAACTGAAATGCCTTTCAACCAACATGAACTCACTAACATGTCCTCACAAACATCAGGACCTCATAAGTACCATCAACAAATGTCCAATGAAATGTCCACGGAAACATAATCACCACAAACGTGCAAACACAATATCCTTCAAACCAAATTGTCCTCTCCACAGCAAACACGTCTTTAAATGTGCCCTTGAAGCCATGATTTCAACCTGAGCTGCTGTCTGTATTGTCCTTGTAAGAAACGTGTCCTTGCAGACATCAAGCATCCTCAGAAACAACATCCTGTCCTCACGATTAAAATGTCCTCGCAAACATGTCCTCACAACCAAAATGCCCAAAATAAAATGTTGTACAGTTAAAATCTCATAGTCAGAATCTTGTCTGAGTCATTCAGACTCAAGAGTCAAGTATAAAAAGATAAATACCTGTGTTTATAGATGATAAAATACATTTAATACATTTTCGTTCCAGGATTACTAAAGAGGAAATTATGCTAAATAATTTCCTGGCATCAGTTCAAAAAAAGAAAAACAAATACCCGGGTGTTTGTGAAAGGGTAAATCTGATTTATGCAACAGTGTCCTGTAAACGGTGCTGTGTTGTCAAATGTAAGTCCTTGTGAACAAAGACAGATTCACCTGCTTATTTTCTCCAGTAATGAAATGCTCTGTTTGACTTTAGTTCCGTCTGGAAGATTGTTTCATCCTACAAAAACTGCCTCAGTTGCACTTTCTCCTCTCTCTCACACAGTGGTGGTTGAATTTAAATGTCTGATAACGAGGAGGCTGAATGCCGTGTTTTTGGTACGACACGTATCACGTGGCCGATTCGATGCTGCACAGATGTAAGAAAGTGAAATGTGAATGTTGAACGTCTCTGAAACCTGTTGTCTGAACAAACCACACAGACAACAAACATATTCCTCTCCTGCTCTGCTCACTGGTCTTTAAACACTTCAAATGTACCAGCAGCAGCTCGATTTCGCAGATCGTACAATTTATATTTAACTTATATGTAATTATATTTAACATCGTGTGAGCCTGATCATGGTCATACATTTTTAAGTAGAGTGGATCTCGGCCGCTGTGAGGAGAAAAACCCTGATGGAGTGAAAACCATTAGTTTCATCATCACCTTTTAAATAACAGAATCCATTTGATGCAGCTCAGTGATGTTTGTGAGTGTGTGTTAGCTGTTAGATACATTATATATGTGAATGTTCAGTTAAACACAAATAATCACAAATAGGAATTTCAGTCTTCCTTAAAACATACATTCACCTTAAGAAAGGCTGTTGTCTGCCACTGATATCTTAAAATTAAATAATTTAGGGCCATGAGGAAGTTTTTATTTCACGATTAAAGTCAAAATTGTTGTTGAATGTGTCTTAAAATGATTCTACTGAAGTACCAGACACTAGAGGATACAGACTTCATCGCTTGTGGCCGTGCCCTCAAACGGCTTCCAGGAAGCTGTGGGCAGAAACACTTGACCTTCTTATTTGTAACCGTGCTGCGTCACTGTGGACATAATATTTTCCATCAGGACAAATCTTTACATCATCATTTGTTTCTGTTAGCAGACTCGCAGCTCGGCTTCCAGCAGCTCATTTACACCATCATTTTTCTTACTTTTTTCTGTGAATTTTTATCAGAGATGGGCACATTTATTATATCGGGGGGCTGCGTTTCCTGGAAGCCATTTCTAGGGGAGTGGTTAGTTCCTGTTGATGAATGTTAGCTAATCGCAGGTGTCAGACGCAGTGCTCTCTATCATTTATCACATTTTTAAAGGACGTCCCTCTGAGAATATTAACCAGACTGCTGCCACCACTCCACTCTTTAAGAAAGTCTTTAGTAATATTACAGAAGCTCAGTACTGACATCACATCAGGTGATGGAGCGAGAGAACTCCAGATTAGAAAGGGTTTAAATGGGCAGTGAAACAGATGATGAATTCCTCCTCATTTGGTTTAAGTAGTTGGTGTGAATTGTATTATTTATGAGACTAACGTCTGAGAAAGAAAGGTTTGTTTTAGTAGACAAAACATATACTGCTGCTATCCACTATTGAGGTTACACCTGAACACAAAGAACATGTCAGATTCCTGCCTCCATGTGTCAGACTTTCTTAAAGCCAGGTTTCTTCCTCTCTACACTTCATCTCTTCCACTGATCCTTCTGAACCTCGGAGACTCTGAGTCCTCCTGTCAGGTGCAGTCGCTTTGCTCCAAGTAGGCGGTGCTCAGACAAAGCCACCATGAAGAACATTTAACCTTTTAACTCCATCAACTACAATATGTCTGTAAACAGATTCAACCAAAAAAGTCGTGTACTTAGTTCAGTATTAGTGGCTCCTTCAGTTCTATCGCTCTGGGCTTGAGCTCATGTGAAACAACAAATAAGCAGGAGTCAAACGCAGGTTGAGGAGCTGGGAGATTATTTATACAGTAGCTTCATGATACACATTTTCATTTGCATTTTACTCTCATTCACTGTTTGCTTGATATATTGCAGCAGATTTTTACACCTGCTTTTCTCAGACATAAACTTTTATGTGCAGTTTCCTCTGCCAGAGCAGTCGAGCAGGAGTGATAAATCAGAGGCTGGAGGAAGTGCTGTGAGTGTATGTAGTGTATATTCCCTCCTTCCATGTTTTACACTTTAAATCGAGTCATTTCTTAAATAAGTACAAACTAAATATAACTGTTATAAATATGACTTTATTATTTATAAAGGATTTAGTTTTGTTTCTATCTGCTCTGAATGTTGACAGTAAATGGCAGGATGGAAAGCTTCTCTGTCACTGAGTACGAATGATAATAATAAGACTCACTATTGAATTAGTTGTGTGAAGAATGACAGAAACTGTTCTGTACATTACCACTGTCTCTACCTGAGGGGTTTTAACTCTACTTTCACACCTCACATTTAAAAGGGCATTAATGTTGGAGTATGGACTTTGGAAAGTTTCAAATGATTTGGAAAGTATTTTCAAGGACACTGTCTGACAGTCCAACAGGGAATTTGTTTGAAGCAACAGTATAACTGCACATATAATACTAGTCACTATACTCACGCACGCTGGTTCCTGATCCTGAAGGGACTCGTAGGTCCATATCTGCAGAGCTGATGACAGAAGAACTGTCTCGGTAATAACGAACATCTACAGTGTCGTCGCAGTGGTGAATTTCTCAGTGACAAAGAAGAAAGCGTCTTTGTAACCACTGCATCAGTTTCCATTAGATGTCCACTGAATTAGCAGAAAAACAACTCAGAACAACTGTGTAATGAAAAGTTAAACTGAATTAACCAGAAGACGACGGAGCGTGTGGATATATACAGAAAGTTATTTAATTTAAAATAAATATAATAATCAGATGTTCCAGGGATCAGCACATGTAGAATTGACCTGTTTACCCGGAGATGTTCACAAAATATATCTCCAGGTGTCTGTTTTATTTCGTTATCTCCACCTTACTTAAGTTATTATCAACATGTTAAAGGGCTGTGCCGCTTTTTCCATTACCTGAAGTTACAGGTTTCACCAGTACGTATCTTGTTATTAGTGAACTAGATGTTTGATGTTTGAATCCAACTAGAAATGTTTTGAAGGATCGTTTCAGAGTCATAACTTTAGTCTGACTTTTATTCTCAAAATGTTCTTTTTTACCTGACAATGACAGTTTTCTGTCATAAAAATAAAGTAAATTAAGAAATTGCTGATGAAGAAATGTGAGGCAGAGATATTTGGAATAATTCCAGCGACTAGAATAATTCAGATACACTGAACTGTAGTCGTCCTGCGGCAGCAGCAGCTTCATCAATCTCTGATCTCTGAGGAGAAACCTCGGCTTTTGGCTCACACTCAGGATCTCTCTGTTCTGCAGCTGTCCCAAAGACCCAACATCCCCTGGAAATTTCCAACCTTGTTGCATCATCACGGCTGCTTCTTACAGAAGAGTCCAAAGACAATGAACTCACACTTGAGTAAACTTTTTATTTTGCTTTCTTAGTCAAACGTTTAAAGGTTTTAAGTTAAGTGTTGCACAAAAAACATTTGAATTTTGTAGCTTGCTTGTCTGAAAGTGACTTTTTATCACCTTCACCACATCTGTAACCCACCGAATGAATAGAAATAAAAGGATTAGGGTAATTAAGTGTAACTTTCTTAATTAAACTGAGTGCTATTAGCAAGCTGCCGAGGTCGGAGATTCCTAAACAAACTTCCTTTTTCAATCAGACTTAAAAGAAATCTCTCCTCTTTAAAATTAGGAACTCTGTGTCCCGGCTCAGCTCGGTTCGGCTTGGCTCTCCTTGTCAGCTCATGATTTGTGGGTCTCACAGGAGAAGAATGGGAGTAACTCCTCTAGGTTAAAATCTGCAAACAATGAGTCTTCTATGGATGTGATGGATGGTGCACATCGCAGCTCATTTGTCTGCGCTTTACGCTCTCTGGTATGAATTGTTAAAGAAACTTTGCTTAACATGCAGTCCTGAATGTTGGCTGGTCACCGCAGAGCAAAAGAAGAAGAGGACACAAAGGAAGAACGATAAGATGGATGTTTGCTCCACTCGGACAAATTAAGAAGCTGCTTTCTAGTATTTTTTACTTAACATCTCTTCAGAAAAGGCTGTTTTTAAAAGTTGCATCAAAGTCACAGAAAAATATAAGAGGCGTCCACAGCGGATGACAACACAGTAGAAGCCTTTGACTTTATATGATTAATGGAATTCGACCTTTTGTTATAATGAAATTATTAATTTTGTTCTAAAATAGTTTTATTTAAAATGGCAAAGTTACTGAGCTACAGACTAACTGAGACATTTAGTAGCTAAAGAACCAGATACTTTATTTTGATGTTGGTGGAGACCAAAAATAGAGCTAGAAGAGAGCGACGTTTTCAAAAAGAGAGTTATTTTGTTTGTTTTTGCTTCACACCAGAACTAAGACATTTGGGTTTTAGATCAAAAGATGTATGTGACATTTTTACAATCCACCACCAGGTTGAACAGCTGTATGTTTACCACTGCCCTGTTGGGGTAAAAGTGTCAAAATCCACCTGCCAACAGTGACGTTAAAGTGTGGTACATCTTGGAACAGGACACATGCACGTTTTGCTTTAGCTCTGTACTAGTTTATTGAAGTCTAAACACAAAGATTCCATAAACCAAGCCCAGGTTTATTTTAACTTGTGCTGTTAGATTCATGTTTTTGTTTTTATTCTTGCTTGCCGCATAATTTAGTTTGAAACTTTTCGTTAGCTCCCATGCAGTTATGAGATACGACTTGTGTTACATAACTATATTAGACTATGTTAGAAATGGTCTGGATCGAGCATATGTTTGTAATTCGGCCATCTGTGTGCAACGACAGAACTGTATTCAGTCATTTGCTAAAACTAGAGACCCGTGTTCTTCTTGGCATGTCGTTCCAGTTCTTTCCCTTACAAAAGAATCGTCACATCCGTGTGCCACCGTCACAACAATTAAAAGTTTACTAACTTTTCATTTAAAGATACAATTAGCTTGAATTTGCATGAAGAGTCTAAAGCTGTGTATTTTTAGCATCTTTTGTACCATATGTACAGACAGCCAATCCGTCGGCTCCTTGCCGGACCAGCGATTTGCTTCATGTCCAGCCACTGTTGGGCTAATTGGACCTCCAGAGGAATAATTAGGTGACTCGATGAAAGCGATGGGGCTTTTTGGCTTCACCAACAAACCTCATTTTTCTTTCTTTTGTACTGCAAATCATGGCGCTTTGCCGTCGCCGCAGGAGAAACCTTCTGCACAGGGTCTGACGAAACCATCCATCCTTTGGTGACACCAGAATGCTCAAATTGTTTATTATGCACTTCAGGCTGATCGTCCTGGAAACCAGAGTGTTCCTTCACCTTAAAACGAGTTGTTTCTCATAGTTTGCATCAACAAAATTGTGTTTTGCAGAAAATAGAGTTACCATTGTTGATTGGTGTTGGCCATTCCCCTTCGTGCATACCATTAGAAAACTCCCCAGCACTGCAAACCACTGAGCTGTGTTCTGGTGTTTAATTAGCTTTAAACACATAAATCCTTTTCTCCAAATGGGACCATAAATCCAACTTTACAATTCATCTTACAGCTCCGTTTACCATTTCTGCCTAGTTAAGGTTAGCCAGATGATTGAAGAAGAAGAGCAGTGAGGCCTTGGAGTGAAAACATGATCACTGCCACTCTACTAATCAGACTAGTGGTTGTGTACAGATATTATCTGTACTATATGTTAGCCAGGGTGGTTGACTGTAATATAATGGATGGTTAGTACAGGTGTAATGGTTCTGAAACCATGACACATATGTCCACGATCACCTCCTCATCCCACTGCCAAGCTGCAGGACACATGTCAACATCAATACTCGCTGATGTTTCTGAATGTTCTGGAAATCTGATATATATTTTTTTTGTTTTGAGGACCTATCACCTGCCTGTGTGAGATTAATACATAATAAATAAATTAGAGTAGGGCTAGCGTTACATCACCTGTTATTCCAGAGTGCTGCGTTCAGGGACAGTACAGATTCCAAGTTATCCGTATGTTGAGAGGCCCCCAACACCAACACCCCCAAAAATGAGAAACAAAAGAGAAATCAAGTGCAATTAATAAAGTGAAATAAAGTGAAGAGTAATTAAAAGACAGTCAGACAGTTATAAAAACTCATACTTTTGAGTGTCCTGCAGCTATTAACTCTAGATTTGCTCATATTTGCAAAATACAATTAGCAAAGTAGTAGAGTGGTATTTCAGCTTGAGTAATTTAGTCTGAATGGTAGTTCTGTGTCTGAATACTTTGATATTAAGCTTATTTGTGTACTTCTACCACTGCTATTTAAGTAAAAGTACATACTAGTACAACATATAGTACAATACCATATGAGTTATATAGAGTTAAATATTAGCATCACTGTAGGACTCTGGAGTGAATGTGCTTAGCTATGTTGCCTCTTTGTTTGCGGTTTGTTTGCAGACGTATGCATTACAGTGATAACAGACCTAAATTGTGCTGCAGAGTGGGAATACCTGTAGTGTTACTACTGTGTGTGTGTGGTGTGTGTGTGTGTCGGCCCCCGCTGATGATCTACTAATGACAAATGGATGGAACGAGCCGGAGGAGCCCTCGATGGGGAGCCATCCGTGTGAAGTCAAGTGCAAAATTGATATTTGAGGACAGCTGATGCATTGTGGGAGCCAGGTCTGCTTAGTGTCATTGGCTCAGTGTCACCGCGATGCAACACTGACTCTGTTTTTATCACAGCTTCATCCAGAGACGTTTTTCCCCCCTCTTAACCACGAGGGGAAGGTGAGGGAATAGTCTTTAGAAAATACTCCTACCGCCGCAGGGAGGATGTTCAGAGCAGCGGCAGAGAGTTTCTACTTGTGTAATATTTCTCTTTAAAACTACTCGAGTGACTCAAATGAATGTTAGCATATGGATGACCTCCACTGGAATTAAAAGTACCTTTGGTATTGAACTAGGTGCAGTAGAGTTTTATTCATTATTCTGATTGTTTACATGCAGTGAGATCAGTCTTACACTTTGTTACTGCTGCATGATTTCTGTTTACAATTATTCATAGTTCTTATTGCATTATAAAGTATTTTACTTGCTTTTACTTGTGACTATTTGATGCTGCAGGAATCTGAAACTAGGACTGAAAATAGTTCTTACTAATGATCCTCTGGTTTGTGAACATTTTTTGATTAATAAAATCAATAACAATTTCATATGTAGACCTATATCAAACTTAAAACGTGACAACATGAAATATAAACGCTGTAAGACATATTATAAGATACTAAAAATATGGATTTAAATTGTCTTTGTAAATGCTTCATGTATTCGTGTCACTAGGGGAAATGTTCTGTGAATTTGTATTTGCTTGTATGGATAAAAATACATGTGAAATGGGTAAAAGTGAGCTGTGAAGTGATTGATGACACGAAATTAAACCTGGTTTTGGTGTTTTTCCAGCTGATAGAATAAGAACAGGTTCACCGTCTGGATGCAGCAGCATGTACCAGCGACACTGAACGATGAAACTCTCTCAGCTGATTTATTTCACACAAAACGTTTATTTATCGCAGGAACTCGCGTCCTTCTGCTCTGTGTGGATTTAAAACAGAAGCCTGCAGCACCGGACAGTTTCCTCTCGGGAACGAACAGCTCACTGCCTCCCTCGGCGGCCATGATGGATGATGCAGGAGAGCAACAGGACACGTTTCCCAGGAGGCAGAGTGTCTCAGTGCAGGTTAAACAGCGCTCAATACAGAGCTGCCTCACAGACATTTGATTTGTGACAGTTCAGAGCAAAAGAAGCAACTTTTACAACATAATTAACAAATCAAGAAAAGCTAAAAAACATTTAAAGATTTATGAATTGAGTCTCCCAACATGAAATATTTGTCTGATACGAGACAAAAACAAACGTTAGTTATATAAAAGTGTTGAGACAAACAGCCTATATGACTAAATGGTAAAAGGTAAAAGGACTCGTTCGTCTGCAGCAACAACAAACGTTCCCGTTTCACTGATATAACAACAGAACAGCAGAAGTGAACTGGACTAGAGCAGCAGAGAGTTTTGTCCCATTTTTCACTTCATTTCTTAGGGAATGTGAAAATATTAGTTATTGCAGCTTTAAATAATTAATTTGAATTATTCCTTCAATACATATTTTTTCCTTCTTTCATTAGTTTCCACCATTTTTCCTTCTTCCTCTCATTATTTATTACTTTAATTTTTTAGCAGACCTGTTCCTTTTCTCTCTTCTTCCCCTTCATTCCTTCTTTTCATCCTTCTTTTATTCCATCAGTTTTTCTATCCTTTGCTTTTGTTTGTTCCCTCCCTCCTTGTATATATTGATCTTTTTCTTTTTTATACCTTCCTCCCTGTTGTTTTTCTTTTCCTCCGTCCTGTCCATCTTCCTTTAAATTAAAATCAGGTTTCGCTTTAAATTTAATTTGTCACAAAGTCACAGATTTTATTTTCTAGAAGAAACAAAAGAAAAAGGAAATAAAGGAAATAATAGTAGAAAGAAGTCATGTAGTTCATGTAATGAACTATTTAGATGGTTTGATGTGAAAAATAATTAGATTTGTGATATATGTTTATGCAGAAGTTACAGTAGGGGTCATGGAAACTGCTCCAACAATCTGGAAATAGTTTTCTTTCTATTTTCTATTCTTTGACATTTATTTCATATTTATTTAGCCTGTTTACATCTGCAGACAGTTTGTTTAGAGGGGAGCGAGTGGAGGAGATTATTTCCCTATGTTGCACAGTGTGAGGAGTGAATGGAGTTTGTTCTGGAGACAAAAATTACTGGACCCCTTCGAGCAGTGTGTTACGAATGAGCTAACTATTGAACTCAATTCAATTCTGTAAGTTTATTAATGATATGATGAACAGAAAACTAACAGATCAGACAGGAAGACGTGAAAAGAAACAAATCACTCAGAGGAGAAAGAAAACTGAGGATCACTGCAAAGCAAAGTAACGACGGGGAGAACAGAACATCACTGTGCAAAGAGAACACTAACAGAACAGAACACCTGCTAAAAACAACACCTGTTACTGCTTGGACCAGCTGAGACCTCTCCCCGCAAGGAAGAACCACAAAACCAGCAAAACCAAAAACACCAGACACTTCCAGGGGCCCTGTCTCAGCTGGTCGGAGGTGGGGACTGTAGCTCAGCCTGAATCAGTCACATCACAGACCAGGTTTAATTTAGAAAATGAGACATTTTAAATTTTGCTGCTGAATTCTGCAGATGATAAATGTCTCTGAGTTGTAATTTAGCATGTGAAGTGGAGGGAAAACCGCAGCAGGAGAAGCTCAGGGGAGAAGAGTGGAGCTTCGTCTGTGGCCTGCTGGGAGTCCGGCGAACCAATCGCCACAAATCGTCCCCCTCCACAGATGTCACGGCAGCGAGCTGGGACCGCCACCTCAGTCCTCATCTAACCTTCAACAAACCACTCTGACTCCAACATTAATCATGTGCAGGCAGGTATCGTGGCTCTGTCCCCCCACAACATGTCTCGGTGGTACCGACCCCCGCTGTTGCTGCCTCCTCTGAGGCTGGAGTTGGCACTGTCCTACCTGCCTCCCTCTCCTCCTCCTCCTCCTGCTATCGAGCTCATTTTCCCGTTAACATCAAGCCCCTCGTCCCCTTCGCCCTTCAGGATGTTCCACTCCTCCTGACCTCACCTGGACTTGTCTCTGCGAGGTCGTCACATGACCAGATCATGAGACACCGTCAGAAGCAGAGCGACACATTTGGATTTAAATGAATGTTCAAATATAATGAACCTTTACTTGTACTTTAATTATGGGATGTGTGGGTTAGGGTTAAAATATGTGCAACAGTTTTTAACTCCAGAAATGTGGAGACGTCAAAAACAGTTTGAGAGATGACTACAAATACAAAAACACTCGACATTGACACGATAAATCAGATTTATTTTACATTTATTATAATGGAAACTGGCCACATAAAAAGTGATTAACTGTCTTGTCCTCATCTTCTCATATTCTTCATCATTATCTCTGCTGATGAGCAGAAATAATCAGCAGACACATCAGAAACACATGATGGAGTTCTTATATATGTTGAATATATAACATAAATACATGTTTTGTGCCCCTTTCAAGTCTGAATTCATCATACATCATTTCCTTGACTCAATGAAATTAAAATCAGTTCATCAACACTTTAAATGATCAGATTTTACATCATTATGAAGAATTTTCTTGTTCATTAAAATATTTTTCTTCAATTCTAGGATTTGTATTTTATTATTACAAGTTTCATTTTTTAATATGTGAGAGGAACAACCTAAGTTTGCTTCTCTCAACACTGACGCTTACATTTTGGCAAATTTAATTAATAAATACAAAATATTCACAGCACTGAAGTTGATTGAAAATATTAAAATAAAAACGGGGCTGCAGTTGAACACTGCTCAGGTGTTTTCATCATTTCTAACCCTGAGTGTGTCTCTATCATTTATTGTGTCCTGCTACAGTCAGACATAAAGAAAATATGAGAAAAACACAGACGCTGAACTTTAGAGGCTTTAAGATGCAGTCAGCTGTTGTTGCGCGGCTGCTTCATCACACCGCAGTACTTCTGGGTACTGAGGATTTACGGTGTTAAATAGGACGCTGACTCTATGTCCTGCTTGCTAAAGATTTAATGTCACACATTAAATCTTTAGCACCTGGATCATCACAGTCTGATTTCATCGTTGATGCTTTTGGGCTCGCTCCTGGTCCAGGACGTCGGGGGAGTTTTAGTGTCATCTTTAATCAGCAGTTTTCAGCTGTTCCACAAGGTGAGGTGACACTTTATGTACATAAACTCCTGCCAACGCTGAAGGAGAGGAGGACTTCTTCTTCACTGCAAAAACTTTATCCAGTGTTCATATTCATGTTTAAACCCTAAATGGACACGTACCTCGGTGCGGTACAGAACTTGAACTGCAGTATCTAGTTACTTTTAGCTTGTTCTTGCTCTTCTCCTCTGAGATCCTCTCTCAGATCTCTCTGCTGCGGCCCTCTGTGATGGTCCAGCATGGTTGCACAGTCTCCATGTGCAAGTGCATCATTAAAAAAAGCTCCTTAAATAGCTCCTCTAGTAAAAGGGCAGTGAGTCCATAGGGGAGCTGGAGTTTCAGTGGAACTATCCATTTGCAGATATCTACTATATGTATGTGTGTTTCCGTGGATTCTGGTTGCTGGTATGAGGTGAAGCTGTGTCTAAGTCTCCTCCACAGAGACACGCTGACGCCCTGCATCATGTCTGAGGTTTTATTGTGACTTTTCCTCCTGTGTGTCAGAACGCCCCTCTGGGTGATGGAGGGACGGTGCCACAGAGGTGTAGTAACAGGATTACAGGAGCAGGGAGGAGGCAGGAAGCGGACATCTTTTGTTGGGAACGGCTGCTCGTTCCAGAGGGAAGAAGACCAAAACGGATTGATTCATAACCGAGCGGAGATTCCTGAATGTCACCTCTGCTTCACAAGACGTCAGTGGGACAACCTTTAAAATTTCAGTTTAGAAATAATATCATTACAATCCTTAGGAAACAAACACACACACACACATCATCAAATTTAAACATGTCCTGAGCTGCTCTTGTGCTGAAACACAACCATAAAATGTTTTGAACGCAGTGAAGTCAGTGAAAGTCACAATATGCAGGAAGTCAGGAGGTTTTACTGATGTGTTTAGTATCAACAGTTTGTGACTGGTTAAATACATTAGTTCACAGATGTGAATCAGATCGAGGACCACATTAGAAAGTGGGTCAAACTGGGAGAAACTCTCTTTAATTTGCACCTTTTTATATTTGTACAGATACAAATTTGACCTAATGAGGCGTCAACAGAGTTAATACAGTTCAGCTCGAGAGCGTGGCAGCAACAACCCATCCATGAACCCGCGCTGCTATTTGTGCCTCAGCCCTTCTCAAACATCCAGTCATTTCGATTTTCAGAATAAGAGCCCTGGTTTTGTTTTCCACTCACTGAACTGAGCGACTCTGAGCCTCTCTAAAGAAACACTGTTCCAGATTCCCACACTGGTCTTTACTGCTGAGAAACACGGCTGGAATATCAAATGTGAGGAGCCGAGGAGAGAACGAGCACACACACACACAACACAGGTCACATTTCAGTGGCATGTCAGTGAGGCTGGCAGGGTTTAATAGAGCTCAGCTGAGCTTTGCCAAGTCCGGTTTAACATTCACAGACACAGTTTACATCAGGACTGTGAAACCAGTGAGAAACATCAGCTGTTCTTACTGATTACAGAAAACACTTAAAAATGCATTCAACTAAATCCTAGTTCATCACTTTTAGTTTTTATAGTTTCTTTCATTAAACTTTCTGATTCTGTCTCAGAAGTAATGAAACCTCACTTAAAATCCCACTTACATGTAACTACCCTTCAGGAACAGACCAACAATGTGTTGTGTGGTTTGCTTCAGCTGTGTTTTCTTCAGTACTCACAAAGTATGATTTATTTACCTTTGTAAAAGTAGATGGTGATTTGTCTTGAAATAAGTAAATCCCAGACAGTACAGACATTAAAGACTTGATGAGCGAGACACTGCATTCAGAGTTTAGCCTGGATGTTGGTAAAACCTTGAACTAGCAGAGTGTCTATGACAGGACACTACGGAGGAAGCTGCTGTTTACTGAGAAGAACATTACTACAAGCCTGAAGTTTAACAAAGAGCACAGTGACTGAATGTTTTTGCCTCGTAGACCGAGCTTGGTGATGCCTTTATTACAGCCTCTCCTTCTTGTTGTGCTGTCTCCTTCTGAAATCGTGGAGCAGACACCATATTGTTGGGGCGGACAGGGGTCAGCTGTAGCTCCATGACAGGTCTGTGACAGCGAGCTGCGATGCACCCTGACACCTGTCCATCATGACCAGCTTTACATTTTCCCCACGCTGACTCCTGTCCACCACATCATTAATCTCAACATTAATAATTTCATTCTCTTTTGCAGGAGTAATATGAAACCAGGTAAATTAATTTATTATTGTGCATTTATTATTGTGATGTGACTGATTACCTTTGAAAAACTAAGTGAACAAACAGCACAGCCAGGTTCAGGGCACTGAGGTGCATTAAGGTGCAGTCAGACCAAAATCTGCCTGGTGAAATTTTCTCATGTGGGCAAAAACAGGAACAGGCAGAAAAAAGTCTAAGTAGGGTTGTAAACATGGAGCAATTCACAGATTTCAGTTGCTATTAACCTCTGGCCGTTTTCTACATACAAATATGAGTCTGTTAATTCTAAATCTGCAGAAACTGGACGTCTCAATTTAACTCATGACACATAAAAGACAGGAATCACTGAGAAACGCTGTGACAGTATCATTCAGCTGAGGCCGTAAATGATCTTTCAATTCTCGCTGATGGTTTCCTGTCGGCTCTCACTGATCCTGAGTTTAATCAGCTGGTAATGAAGAGGAGGAGCTGATTTCTGGTGATTTCCTGCTCTGTGTGTAAAAAGTGGGCTAATAGTGCTGAGGAGGAGAAGTGGGCCAGAATGTAAAGTTAATAAATAAAAGAGGATAATGTAAGAGCAGTGAAGCCTCTGAGAGCTCAGCCTACATTCTGCTCAGTATTTTTAGTGCGTTTGAAGTCTGAAAACTGACAAATTCAGTTGCTGAATTCAGCAGGAAAATGTCAGAAGGCTTTTGTTCAACAGCATCAGTGAGTCTGACGTCCCGAGGAACGAGCTGTAGATAAATCACCTTTATAAAAATGATCTGAACATGCACAGTAAACGGTCTCCACGCTACAAAAACTGAATGTGTATCTGTTTTATCTGAAGGTCAGAACTTAATTAAATTGTTCAGATTTTCAGTTATTCTGTGATTAATTATCTCATTATCTGAAGCGGCAAATCACTGCTGAGATCACAGCTTCATCTTAAAACCATCATCTCAAGATCAAATCTAAATGATCTGTTTGGAGCCACATTTGCAGTTTTCACCCAATTCGATGCTCATGAAATAATATAATATAATAATATAAAGGTTTTAATTCTGATCCTCATTCTACTTCACTTAACAAGTCTAACTACTGTGTCATTTTGATGGAGAACATAAAAAAACCCTCTTGGTATAAAAAAGTTTGAACTATTGGGCTAAAAAAAATTATAAATATGACAGAACGAAGTTTCCACTTGATAAAAGTGCTCAAGAATTTTTCTCTAATTTCCAAATATATTGTTCTGTTATTTATATAATATGGAAAATTAATAATAATACAAAACTACAATAAACCGATTTTTAGCAGATAAATGTTCAGTATCTGGATCATCACGATCCTGATGCTACATTTACTGGTTAAAGTGAGGGTTTCACTTAATTCTGTGAGGAACTCGAAACTGAGACTTTCTGCGTGAAACATCTTTCCAGAAAATCAGAGGAAAAACCTTGTAGATTACAGATGAGCTGTGTTTTCTGTTTAATGAAGAACATGGTTCATTACGGCAGCGCGACAGTGAGTTATTGTCCTCCAGCTGATGGAGACTGAGATAAATAACAACCTGAACATCCTACAACAACTGAAGGAAACTTTCTCATAGAAAGGTTTAACTAACTAATGACTTTATTAATGTTAATTATTTACCAATGCTTCACTATAGTAAATAGAAATTTATTTGACTGGTACTTCTTAATTGAAATGTCTGAAATATACAATAAAACTAATTACAACTAATAAATGCTCCATGAGACATTTCAGAAATTGAACTGATGCAGCTCGTTGTAAATTTACCTTATAATTAGGTTTAACATTTAAAATGGTAAAATATAGATTTTTAATTTAATTAATGCATCTTTCCCCCCAAAAAACACAGGACCAGGACTTCTGAAGTAAAGAAAACTTAGCTTGTTTCATTAAAATCTGCCATGCTGCAAAAGTTTAATCTGATTCAATGCATGATGTAGTCTGGTGGAGAAGAGACAGAAATCACTTTGGATGCTGCAGTTTGTCATGATAAGAAGTGGTAGTGGAGTTTGATGTAGGACTTTACAGCTTGATAGTAGAAGGTTAATGGAGTTAGTGGCCTAAGTCCATAGGTAATAAACTCCCTGTTGGTGAGCTGAAGGTTATTGGAGTAATAGTTTAGTAATTACAATGTAATAGCTGGATAATAACTAAGAAATAAAGTAAAATAAATAATAAAGACATGTTTGAGTTCCACATCATTACCCATTTATTTCTCAATATGTAGATGTATGTATATGTAGATATATCCATGACTTAAACCAAGCTCCAAAATAATGATGTTTAGTAACTTCATGGTACTTTCTAAGTAATAAATAGTACAACACTCTTACCTAGATATTATCAATCTGTTAAATAAAGAGTTAAAATTACAGTTTGAGGAGGAATTAAATGTTCCAGCACCAGAACAAAGTATGGCTGGGTCCTAAAGTCTGGGACACATGACAGTCGCCACAGAGCTTCACTAAAATAAAAAAGTCCGAACACCAAAGTCAGCAAAATTATTTTATTTAGTACTGACTATGTTTAATCTGTGTTTGTGTAACTGTATGAACAGTAAATGGTAAAAAGTACATTCACCTGGTTGCCATGTTTGATGTTATTCTCTGCGCTGATTTCCCAGATTGCTGCTGATCTTGAAAATCTGTCTTTAGTTGTCTGATAAAAGTGCACAAAGTTGGATGTTCTTCTCATAAAAATGTCCAACACGAGTCTCCACCTCCTCCACCTCCACCAGGTGGATGTTCAGCACTCAAACAACCGGACTGTCCCATCACAAACATCAAGAGCTTCGCCTCTCCTCATACAGAAGCATGTTATATCAGGATCTTGTACATTATCACTTTGTTCACTTATAATATCACAATGTTTTCATTTCTTTACATAGATATGATGTTGTAGGGGTTTCTGAGGGTCTTCACCCCCGTTAAAATGTCTCATCGCTGGCTCTGTTCATCTTTGGTCTGCGCCAAACAAAAGGAATCAATCCAGCGGTCGATCCATTTCACCCCTGACAGAAGAGCTGCAGTTTCTAGAGTTCCTCCATGTATGAAGCAGGGAGCGCTGACGCCATGCCCCGTGGCTCCGAGTACCAGCTGATGATTGGTCGTCAGCAGCTGCTTGGTGACGATGAGGGATGGATGATGGGAACCAGTCCTTCTCTGGGGAAAGTCCGTCGTCCCTGCTGGTGTCAGGAGACCTGTAGGACAGGAGCGAGCAGCGTTAGGAGAGAATCTGTCACAACCAGTGAGCAGGTCCGTTCAACTGAGAGCACCACAGCAAAACAATCTGCTGAGTCATGTTTTAATGTAGAAGGCTAAAAAATCAATTTCAATGTTCTTACAAACGAGTCGATAGCTGTTTTAGAGATGTGTCCAACATGCTCAGATGTTTAGAACACGTCTATTTTTAGATCAGTTTTTATTTTATTCCATTTTGATGTGCACAATTTGCTTTTTGATTTCCCCCCTGTATTCAGTATTTCCTCTCAGCTCCTCAGCTGGAGTCAGAGTCAGAGTTTACTCCTCTATGAATATTTATTTAGAGTTTTTCTTACTAATAAAACCTTTTCTACAGCCTAGAAAAGTAACGTAAATCTTTGTGACGTCACATCAACGTTAAGTCTGTGGAGTGATGCACTGTCGCACAACATGGAAGTAAACCTGGAAATCTTTTTTGGTTCATGCCTCCACTGAGCACTTTTCAGTGTTTTAGTTTCCAGTTCTCGTAATCAACTTGCTGTTTTGTTGCCGTTGCTTCCATCACCTGTAAGCAGCTGCTATATTCTGTTGGTTATATTGTTGAAAGTAAATTTTCCCTCTGAGAAATACTGTCCTCACAGCAGACGCACAGACATTCTTCTCCTGATGCATTATGGGAGGTAATGTCTGCGTCCACCAATCTATCAGTGTGACAACAGAAAAGTAAATCATCACACCGCACTTTCATTTGACAGTAGCTTCACTCAACATGCAGAGTCTGTACATCACAGTGTGGACATGTCCTCCTGAAGGCTCAGAGACTCTGATTAAAAACAAGAAGCTCCGGGGATGAGTGGGGACACTTCATAGCTGTCCCCTCTGTGGCGGCGGAGCTCTCTGTAATTGTTCCAGGTGAAGACTCACATGACGAAGCAGCAGCAGCAGCAGTGGCGGCACCTCTGAGCTGCTCGCCTTTGAATTATTCATGTCCCTTCTGTTTGACTGCAGCTGGAATCCTAAAAAGAGCCCGAGGAGTCAGACAAGGACGAGCTGGATTACACAGAGCACCATACATCACTGTGAAACAGCATCAACTCTCAGACTGTCCCTAAACACCCTCCTCACACTGAAGGTGTGTTTGAAACATTTCAAATCTGCTGCTTTAACTCTTCCGTTCTCCAGCTTCATACCACTGTTCATGCTCTAAGTGAACGTGGAAGTGAGACGAACATCTGTCTAATTTTTATGGAAGAACTTTCTTTGGGCTTACGTGGGGGCTCAGTCCTCCTTTATATGTGCATGTTCATCAGCGTACACTGCACCAAAACCGTGATGTAAAGCGATCCCATAATGAAAGTAAATTAAACACATGCTCGTCTGTGGTTACACCAAACAAACTCTGGACAATGTCACCAGATGCATCAGTCATTGGCTGTATGGGAAAAACCACATCCCCCTGTTGGTGAGCTGACATTATGCACAAAGACATCTGAATTAGGGTTATACAGAAAAATCATCATGTATACAATAAATTAAAAGGTAAAATAACTACATCCTTGTTACACACAGTGTTTCATGCAGTCATCTGTGTCTGTGTATGTTTTCTGGAAAACAGACTCTTTACTGGGATGGGTGAAGTCTGTTTAACGTCTAGATCAAATGCTTCGGACATTTATTCTCACATACTGTCCCTCCAGGTGAAGCCTAGATAAGATCAGGGTTCCACTGCTGTATACAAAAGATTTCTTTAGGAGACTGAACCAGGACTCGATCAAACTGTTGCTACACATTTGGAATAATGTGCTTTCTGTTTGTTTCTGTCGTCCATTCTCAGCTCTGTTATTCGTCTGTCTATCTAAACACCTGGCTGTGAATTAAAGACTCTTTCCCAGTGTGGGAAAAGAGAAAATGATGCATGGCAGGTGCTTCTTTTTCATCCTCCTACTATAATTGATCCCAATGGGCCATCAGCTTTTTCAGAGTGCAGGTTTAAACTGTGTGGCCACAGCTGTTTGTGTGAAGTTGTCAACAGGAGACAGGAAGTGTTTGAAGGTGACCAGACAAGAAAGAGTGATATTAAAAACACACCAGTGTTTCCAGGAATGTTTCTTTTTTGGGGGAAAATTATAAATTTGTTTTTGTGTTATCAAACACATGCACACACCTACGGGCTCATCCTGCTGCTTCTGTCAGGAAGTTGTACATGCCCATACCATGACAGCACCTCCACCGTGCTTCTCTGGGTAAAGATTTAGTCTGTCATCTTCCACAGTAGTTTTCTGTGATCCTTTTGGGTCTGTTGGTGTCCCTGAGCTCACTGATGAGCGGACAAATCAGTCACCAGCTTGTCTAACTACTCCTACAACTGAATACAAATGGTTCATTTAATACTTTCATCCAACCCTATCAGTAGCTGACTGTCTACTCTTCAAGCCAAACTTTCAGCATGATAGGTTTAGTTTCTTTGGCCACTTTGTGACCACCACTAGATCCATTAAACTATTTAAAATGAACTCCTTAGAGAACGTGGGTCTGAAACAATGGGACCACAGGTGCTTTCGGGTGGTTAGGTGAGGTTAAAATTGCAGATTGCTTTTCATCGAAAAAAAAAAAATCAATTTTCTAACATTTGAACATGATCATTACAGTCTGTGGAGCGAGTGTAATTTGCCATCATAAAGGTACAATCAGGCATCACAGCAGAAAGCGGAACTCATCTGTGGCTTGCTGTGGCTCGACCCGGAGTTTTTTGTTCTCTCACAACATAACTGTCCTTGAAAATAGTGTCTGACTTTAGCTGCCTGCGTGTTTCTGCATTTCTGTGTGTTGGGTGGTTGAATCCTGTGGTTCCTTTGCATTTATTTCCAGTCACACCGGGAGAAAAAGACAGAGGAGCAAATCACAGTCCGCTCAGTCAGAGAGAAATCCAATTCTCCTTGGAGAGGACAACTATTATCTTTGAATGTGAACATGGCCTGATGCAAATTCAGAGAGTAAATTTCCTGTAAATAGTTTTTGCAGAAGAAAAGATGACAGCTGCTGTTTGTCTTCACCTCGTTTTCTGCTCAGAAACTCTCCGGATCCGTTTGCCTGAAATCTCCCAGAAAACATCCAGAGGTAGTTTGAATAAAAGAGGCGAAGGAGCTGTCGCATTATACAGTCTAAACTTAGGATGACAGGCATTTTAGATGTTTCCAGCTGGCAAAATATCTACATTCATTAAGCTCTGAACAAATATAGAACAAATTTAAGTAGATGGTTTCAGACACAGGACATTCCAAGTTTTGGAGAAGCTGATCAACGTTTTAGGTTCAGAACCAGTCCAGTCAACCCAGGATGTAAAAAGGGTTCACAACAAATCACCAACACTGAGGCGGCTGTAATCATCAATCATTGGACAAGAAACCAAAACTCCTTAGTAACACCATCGTCTATGTGCAATAAAATTAAAATTAAACGATTCCTCATTGTGTTTGTAGTTACTAAGATAAGCATTTGTTTACACGACAAATACTGTATGAGCAGGAAAAGGACCCGGCGAGACCCTGTGAAAGAGGAGAGTGTAGAACCATTCAACATCGTGGTATAATTTAACAATAGACATGGAGCTAAATATAATACAGGGCTGCAGGGATGCAGGTGGTTGGTTATAGAAAACTGGGCCCTGCCTCCCAAACTATTTAATGAAATGTACAATTCACAGTTTCCTGTTTGATGATGGTTTATTGCAATAAATTAAAGTATCAAAACCAACCAATCAGCAGCCGCAGCTAAGAAACGAACATCACCATCTGCAGCTTGTTAACACTAATTTCAAGTCATCAACAAACAAATTAACAGCAGGAGAATGAGACAAAAACTAGATTTCAAGGAGAGAAGTGTTTAGAAGTTTAGTGTGAGGATCCCTTAATTCAAAGAAAATATATATTTAAAGAAAAAACGCATCAGTTTATATTACATCACTGCTCCACAGCTTCAGATATCAGCGCTGTGTGTGTGTGTGCGTTATCTGCTGTTTGCATGATAAACACTGCAGCTGGGAGGAAAGTGGAAAGCAGGCGGCCTTGTTTCCAAGGTAATTGCTTTATGATCAATTGCAGCTGGTGATGAGAACGAATGAGCTCTGTTTCTATTTATTTCACTTCCAAAGCAAAAACAAGCCAGAAACTGTATCATTAATACTGCAAAGCTGCGGCTTCTTCAAATATTAAAGAACGCTATGAACACATTTATAATATTCTCAGAGCATATAGATGTTCAAAATCCTCCTGAGAAATTAGAGTCCGGCTCTGAAACGCCGAGTTTTAACCTTCACTCTCCCTCAGCTCTGTTTTATTTGTCTCTACTGTGAGAGCTGCTCCACCTGGAGTTCATATACAGGTTAAAAATCAGGAGTAGACTTGTGAAGCAGGTGGAGAACAAAAATAGCACCTGGAAGGAAAAGAATACAGTACTGATACTGGAAAGTGCAGGATAATTAAATGCATTTGTTTGTTTCTAATGTAGAATAAAAAGGAGACCTAATTTAAGATTGAGCTAAGTTAAAGTAGGATTCAAGACAGTTGTGGGACACTGAGGAAAAAAGGTCTCAGAACACACAGAGTTCACTGAGACAGTTTCCAGAAGAATGTTTTACTGCTCAGATTGTGCTCTTCTACCCCTCAGAGACAAACTCAGATTCTCGTTTCAGCCTCATTTTACTCTGTGTTACTGATATAAACCTCCTACGTTCCACTAGAAGAAACAGGTGAGGAGATGACATTAAACACACCTCCGAGCAGCAGAAGAACAGTAGAAACACCTCTTAAAGTCTAATCAGACAAGCAGTGATGGGACATGTGTTCAACCTCAGGCCTCTCTGTGGTTTTCTGTTCCTGGTTTGACGTCTTTTCTCACAAACAGGACCGTGCTGTGCATCATCCCAGCTCCAGTCTTAAGCTAATCACCGAGTTCCCACCTCTGCCTTCCCGGTGGTGCGGTCATCTAGCTGACCCTCCAATCAGGTTCCAGGACTCATCATGGCTCTTGTTAAAACCGCTGCCTGGTGTTCATTCAGTGTGGCTGCAGAGGAGAGAGCAGCACGCCGCTGTTTTGGTTTGGCTGAACTTTGTGCTTATTTTCAACACCACCAACTGTTCGTATGCGTACAGGAGGCTGGAGAAGGTCATAGACACATACACACACACACACACATACACACACACATCCATACACCCACATTCATCATCTGCTCTGACACAGAGGCCTGTTTTACTTTTTATCGATGACATTAGGTCTAAGAGATGTTGTTGTTGTTATGTTTGCATAGTTAGAGTAGGAGTTGTTAGGTCAGGTTTTATTTTGTTACACAATCCCTGGTTATTGTGAGAGAAGAAGATGCAGAGGACGGGGTTAAACGGAGGCAGATGATTCGCTGTGGCCTCTGACAGGGAACAGCGGAACGGAAAAGAAGAAGAAGAAGAAGATAATCCCTGTTATTTATTTATGTATTTTCAATAGCATCCTGTAATTTAATATTGTTAATAACATTTAACACCTTTCTTATGTTACACCTTTATTAACAAAGGTCACCTGTATTTGTATTTGTAGTGTTGTTGGTTTTCTGCCTCTCAGTGACTAGAACTTAACGATCTCATGGACTGCACCTTAGAAACCTTCAGTCCACACATGATCTGATGCTGAGACAACTTTACCTCTTTAATTACACAACAATCAACAGTTAACATCATAATAAAACATATGGGCAGACGCTGTTTAGAGGTTTAGAATAAGAAAAAATGTTCTTACATAAAGGCCAATGTTAAACGTGGATCCATGTGAAACAACAGCTCTATCCTTTAAACAGCCTCTTCACTCTGCTCATCCACATTCATTCTATATCACTAATTAAATCCTGTACACTTTCTGTACATCCCTGTAAGCCTTTAAATCTCCTCAAGGCTAATTGAACGTCATTTGTTCCTCTGATCCTGCTTTCTGAGTTTTAATGAACGCTGGCTGCTCTCTTTGTGTAAACAGAGTTTCATGCCGGGCCGCCCACTCACCGCTACGTCTCTGTAATTTAATTTGCTTTATAGCAGCGCAATCAGATCTGCCGTCCTTCATTAGCAGATGAGCTTGTTTGCGTAAAGCTCCTTTATAAAATCTATTTTCTCATCTATGTATTCAGGCCTAAGGAAGATCCAACTCTACGCCGCCATGTTTTAACCAACTGCTTTTGAACCATTGTTGTGCGTTAGATCCTGGGGAAGAAGTTGTTTCAGGTCATCGTGGTCCAGGATTTAGAAGGAGATAAAATCCCCATCCATTCACGATATCATGCTGTCAGACCTGTTTTAGGGTTATTCATGCCTTAGATATCTTCACTGAACATTCAACATGAATTATTCATTTAAAAAAGGAGGGGTTTTAAGGAATTTCTTCATGGGTGCGTGCATGGAGGCTCTGCTAATTAAGGGTCTGATCTAATGCCTCAATTAGAGAATTATCTACATATGAAAATGCACATTAGATTCATGCAACCCCCAACTGATTCTGGCCAAGGTTGTAAACAAGGAAAAAAAACCAATCAAAAATACTTACAGTGTAAAAAAGAGGAGATCAATCATTTATTTTGCAGTTTGTAAAGGGGAAGAAGGAAAGAGAGAAAGTCAAAATCCCCAAACATGCATCTGATTTCAGATTCCTGAAGTGTTGCAGCAGTGTTTCTGTGTCCATCTGTGTTCTCAGGAGGCCGAGAGGCGACGCTCCAACGATCTGACTCTGAATTTCATGACGGAGAGGAGCTGCTCGCTCTGCTGTCCATCTTTAAAACAACAAGCTCCCAACGGAGGAAAAGCTCTTAGATCGGACAGAGCGGGGGAAGGTTTTTAACCACCCAGACGTGTGGAAGTCAGCGGCGGTTTGACAGACTTCATTATTCAAAGAGCTGGCCGACTCTGCTCAGACCGACCAACTAGAACACAGGAAAGGAAAAGGGACGAGGTGTTGATGCAGGACGCTGCCTGTCAGTTATCAGACACACAGAGGCAGCTCTCACTTCCTACTACTACAGAACAGGGAATCCAGAAACTCCGCTTCCCTTGAGAAACTTGATTTCTTGACTTTGTTTACATGCTGCAATCTTTCTAATCATCTTTAAACTCTCCTGTTTTTCCATTTCCTCTTGCCTGACAATCACTTAACCTGCCCCAGCTCCACCCTCCTGCACACCTGCATTGCATCCCCCTGATTCCCCCCTTGCAGTATTAGTACCAGCCCACTCCCCTTCACCTCTTGCTCAGTGCTGCACTTTCTTAGTTTTGTTACTCTGCTGCCTTGTTTTAAGGGCTGACAGATTTATCGGCCCGTCTGAGCAGAGAAGTGCTTCTGTTGCATACAAAGCTTTGCATTGGAGTCTTCTGTGTGTTTGACGTTTTGCATGTGAGCATGTGTAAATCTTCAAAGAGTCAGTCATTTCCTTTATCCATTATTTGCAGTCACTCAGTCGATTGAGCTCATACTGTGAAAACACCACGATGAGTCCATGATGTCGAAGAAATTCTGCTGAAGTATAAGAAAAGCAGCGAATCCACACATTGGAAAAAAACTGCAGAGGATAATTGGAGCCGTTGCCTTCACTAACTTGTATTCTGCTTTGTGAAGCTTGAGTTAAGATTATTTGCTAAACTACTTCTTCCTGTGTCAAGTATGAACCTCAGTGATCAGGCAAAATGCAGCTGGATAAAAGGAAACCCCACGACTGGGCTTCGAAAGAGGAGATTTTAGTTTTGCTCCTGAGCTCTTTGTGAAAGTCTGCCACTCACGTTCAGTGCCCCCTTACACTGACTCTGCAGCAAACGTTAGACTGCCCTGATATTAACACAACACAGTTAATGTCATAAGGCAGCAAATCCCTGTGTTTTTATAAAGACACTTTAAATACAGATGTTTCCTCCTGGAACCACTGTCAACTGTGCTCCACTAAAACATCTTTTATTTTCAGTTACATCACAGAAACAGGGAACAAAGCAGCAGTTTGTTGTTCTGCATCTGTTTCAGGATCGTTTACAGAGGAGCTGAGGTCCAGTAGTGATAGAAGTATTCACATCAGTAAAATAGCCGCTAATAGGAATACAACTAAATGTAGTGGAGTAAAAATATAAAAATACTGAAGCAAAGTACCTCGAAACTGTTCTGTAAGTAGCCTGCATACTGTATTTGAATCTAAACCCTGTCATGAAAAATACACATGAACCGTTAAAACCATTCAGATAGAAATAACCTGGATATTTTTATAACTCATAACCTGCATTAAACAGTAGAATACATACAGTAACAGGGATGAGTGTGTAAATATACTAATTAACAACGTTGATGCCATAAATTATTTAAATGAAACCGCGATGATGTGTTGCCAGTGGGCACAAATGTGCAGAAACGACTCTGATCATTACACACAGCGATTCAAGAGTTAATTCAGAAATATTAAATTCAAATCCAGACAATTCAGAGGCTTTGCACAAACTGGAAACTATCAGAACTGAAGGTTTTCTGAAGCAGATAATCAGCATCGTCTGAATAACGGCCATCAGCCAAATGGAGAACGACAGAGGACTTAAAGAAGATGAAGAGCTGTGTTTTAAAAATCAACAAATCTCAAATGAGGTTTGGTTGATAATATCTGCTGTATGAAGAGACTGTTGAAATAACTGCTGTTAATCAGCAGCCATGAAGTGACAAACGAAGGAGGGAGCACTCATGGGTAGCAATTATTCAATCAACACACCCTCACACACACACAGCACACACACCGCACACACACACACACACACACACACACACACACACACACACACACACACACACACACACACACACACACAGGCAGTAATTTGAACATGAAGAAGCAGCATCTTGTTAGAAGATGTTATTATGTTATTAGAGGCTGATTATTAAAATTAGATATATGATTAGAGCTAAACACACACACAGGGAGAAATTAGAGAGCACATGTTGTGATTGTTTTTGTCATCCATTAAATAATATTTCTGATTGTAGCTTTTTAATTTCTGAACCTTTTTTCTGTGTGTAAAGTCGTTTTTAAACTTTGGTCTCAGAGCGAACATGCATCAAACCAAATGAACAGAATATACAGAACTGAAGTTCAATGTCAGTTTGAGGATCTCTGGTTTTCTTTTCCAGTCAGGAGTTTGCACAGGGGATTACAGGAACTAAAACCCTAAACCTGCTAGTTTGTTCCTCTTCCACCTGGACAGAGGTCGAGAAAAAGGAAAACCTGCAGAAACAGACTCAAGCACAGTTTCCTTCTTCAGAACTGTGAACTCTAACTTCACTACACACTCCCCAAAGCAAGAAAGGCACATATTAAAGTCGTGTTCTCTTGTTTGTAATCATTATCTAAAGTCAAATCAAAAATATTTGACACACATGAAAAAGGGTCTTTAAATGATTAATGGATTTTATGAGGCTGTGTAAATACATTTTTCACATTTTTTGTGCAAAAATATGCAGCAATAACTTGAAAAGATTTCAGGACATGAAGGGAAATCTGAACTAAACCTGACTGACTCTGTTTGATTCACGTTCAGTTCTTACCGTGGTGGTCTTGACTCGGCCTCCCGGTTGCGTGCAAGTCCAGCCTGAATGATTGACCAGGAGATTACAACCTTCATCGTCCAAACACGGAGTCATCTCACACCACTGTCGACTCCTGACGATACGAACTGAGGAGGAAGAGGAAGAGAGGAGCAGCAGTTTAAGTTTTATTGTGAACAAGTCATTGCTGATGCCAGATTTTCTCCTAAGTATTAAATGTTATGTGGAACTTTTTAAATAAACAGTGTTTGAGTAAAAAAACAGCTAATCTCAGCTAATTGACTTTAATTAAAACTCCTCTGTGCAGCCTGAGATGGTGTTCTGAATTTGCATTGGACACATAATTACTCCAATTAGGCTGCAGTTTTCTCCTGTTGCCACTATATTTCGTTTCTTTGTTAAAATGCATTGTTTTTCATTCCAGCCCTAACAAACATATAGTGAGAATAATAGTCTATATTGTTTTAAAGAAATCCTAACCGGTCATTAAAGTTGGAAACCAAGTTATAACTTTTTTGGTCAGAAAATACAAAATGTTCTGACTCATAAATAACATTTATCACTTCTTATTGTAACAGACCAACTTGATATCAAACAAACCACTGATGTTGTAATGTTTTGTTTTTAAGATGTGACATTTTAAAAATAATCCAACCTTCATTTTCATTTTATTGTCAGAGATATGTGAACTCTTTTCTCTAAATTATGCAAATACAACATGATTATTTTTGAAATCTCTCCAGAAAATAGAAAAGTGTGAAGTGCAGTGAAATGAAGGAGCTGAACTAAACTCAGTGGAACATCAGAGAACGGCTTCTGTTTACTGTGTACACCTCCTCTTCCTCACTCTCCAAGCTATTTATAAAGAAATAGGACATTCTCACAACCACATTTGCATATTGTGGTTCTCTGATTGGCCCACAGAGACGGAGGAGAGGGTGATGAGGAGGAGGACGAGGAGTGTATTGAGTTGTACAGAGTAAATGACCAAGAGAGGCCAACAAGAAACAAACAGAATCACAAGCACCGAACAAGAGGTTGAGACACGGTGACTTTTAATCAGTAGTGTGGGTCGAGCTCCAGAAACACTCCATCCTACATTTCCCACAGCTCCTGAACTGAACTGCACAGAACATCGTCTGTCACTCTGTTTCCTATAGCATGGAAGCTTGACATGAATTATAATTGCAGCATAACACAAGACGACACGGTGCAGGGAAATGTGCTGCTACTGTGGATAAAGTAAAATAACAATAGAATTTAATGTAACACGTTATGATGCAACACAAGCTCACATTGAATACCTAGAAACTCTGAGCTAAGCTGGTCTTAGAGGCTAATGCTAAGGCTAATGCGACCTACAATTTAACCCTGAAGCTGAAAACGCACCTGAAGACAGCTCTGACTGTCAGAGCCTGCAGCCTGGAAGGAGCACAAACATGACAACTGACACACTCGACCACCGGCTCCTTCAGTCAGAACAAATCCTGACAATGATCGACAGTTTGCACTAAACAAAGAAATATGAACTGAAACAGGAGGAAAAGGCTTCTGGATGTTAAGAGTCGGACTAGAATCTTTACACAGTACATACAGTGATTGTCTTTGTCAGCTGTGCAGACTGATGATGACTGGTACCGACCCAGGCCACAATCAAACCACATTCATTATCTGCTCAACAGTCGGTGTGTGTGCTGGTGTGATGTGTAGAGGATGTTGGAAAGAAGAGATCTCCAAACACCAAACTGCCAATGGTGTCACACACAACACTTCTCCTCTCTTGTGGCATTTTCAAGCTATTGAACTCTGATTGTGACCCCCACCGGGCGGTCTATGCACCACACCCTGTGTCCACTGCTGGTCTGTGAGGAGGCACTGCAGTGGTGGTGGAGAGGTTCAGTGCTGGCAGGAGAAAACTTGGCTCCAATCTTTCGCTCCTAAGTGGTATTTAGACAAGTCAGCGGCAGCAGCAGCTGAAAGCAGAGAGTGTTAGCACTCCAGGGACTACCGCGCTGCTGTGACACGGCACCGACACACACATCAGTGTAAATAATGAATAATGTGAGGCCACGTGCCGTTTGTCCAGCCAGACAACATGTGTCCAGTCAGCATCCTCTTTCTAATCTCATTTGAAAATGATTTCTTCACTCTCAGGGATTTCCTGCTGTTAAGGTGACACTTCACTGACCCCATCGCTGTCACCTCACTCTCACTCCTGGCACTAAATTACACTCAGTGCTCAGCCTGGGGAAAGCTGAAGCAAATGAAAACCTTTACAGGGCGGTAATACATAACCAGGTAATCAGAGCTCCCTTTGCAGCAGCAGAGCAGTGGTGTGATTGTGATAGCCCGTTAGCCCCTAATTATCAAACCAATTTCTTATTGAACAATAGCAGCTCCCCTCAGCCATGATACTTAATTAAATTCTCACACTGCTTCACACCTCTATCGAGATGTGAGAGAAATCCTCCAGAAAGGAAAAATACTTCAGATGCTCTTTAATTCATTGAAACATTTTTATTTTTAGGAGCCACAGTTGTGTAAATATTACATTAAAGTAATATTTGACATTTTAGAAACTGTGTTCTCTACACGTTCAGTCCAGAGGACGCGTTTAGCCTGGATTCTCTGGCATGTGGATTAACTGATGTTAACATTAATGCTGCATTTATGCTACGTTGGCCGTGTGGTAAGAAAGGGAAAAGGAACGCCTCACATAGATATCATCACCTACTCGGTAAAGAGAATTAACGACCTGTCAACATAACTGTGAGAACAGCATGGCTGACAACTAATCATGTAGAAATAATATGTAATGAAGAACTTGAAGTAATATGTGAGTGTTGTCATTGTCAATCCCGTCCTTAGGTTCTGTTTACGTTAGCTTTTGACCCCCTCAGTGCAGCACTGAGCCCCCTGTGATCCCCTGAGACTTGATAAAAGGCTGCAGAGAGCAGAAGCAGCATGTTTGTTTCTGAGAGGACAATGTGTAATCACAGCTCCTCTCACTTCCTGCTGTGGATGAAGATGGAAGCCGCGGTGGCCACTGTGTTCACTGATTCGTCTCTTTCCTCCATCGTCCCAGCACAGACTTCCACTACCGGCACAGCGGAAATGATGGACCTCAAACCAAACAGTCTTATCTTACATTATCTTATAATTACAAGATTCTGATCTTGTAATTATGAATATTTTCTTCTAAACCATTAAATTGAATCATTTATTTAATTAACAACCAACACAGAGCCTTATTGAAAAAGTGTGATTCTATCAGTCTCTCCTCTGAATCCTTCATTAAAGATGTTTGAGTCTTGTTTTTAACATCGTTCTAAATACTAAAATGAGTGGTTTTGTAGGTTAGGGCTTGTATCTGTCTTGGTTTTGCATCTTGAATAAGTGTTTTTCCTTCAACCTGTATCAGTGCAGTTCCAAAAAAACCAAATGAAAATCAAACTGCGCCTTTTGTTTGTGATTTTCCTACATTCACAGATGCACCTGAACATAACACAAGCTTTCTTGGGTCACGTACATTCGGCCCCTTGATTTGGCCCCCAGATTTCTGTTTCAAAGAAGTAGGAATTGAAAAGTGAATCAGTTTATTTTCTTGTGTTAAATATAGAAAACAGAAAGAGAAAAGAGAGTTTCACGTTATCAAGCAGTGTGTAATGGAGATCCAGTGGATTAATCTCAGGTATCCGTGAACACCTGAACACCTGCGAGCGCTGCATCACTGCTCTGATTAATGAACAACTGCAGCATACAGATCCGTCCACTGCCGCTCAGTGCGGTTCATTTATCCAAAAAGAGAGGAGGCCATTTTGTAATCGCTTCATTCATCAAAGATGGCATCCAGAAGGAGGAACGCTGCTTTGTCCCCAGAGGACGAAAAGAACGGAGAAGAAAGAACGAGGAAACAAACCGAAAGGAAAACAGATGCAAACAAACAAATGGATGGAAAGAAAAACTGTGGACACAGAGGCCACCATTCCTCTTTACACCCATTCCAACCCAGTGTGGGTGAGGGTGGATCATTTGAAACCTCCCTCACAGTGTAAAAGTTGTCACCACGTCACATCATATTTCGTCCCAAATGTACAGATTGAAACGGGCTCTTTTCTGCAGAAAGGCATCTCAACTCTTAACCCACAAGAACATAATGTGGGATATGAAACAAACCAAATGGACCGTGTGGAACACATTTCTTAAAGTGCCGGTGACACCTAATCAAGAGGAGGATACTACAGCCCAATTACACCTGGATAGGAGGACAGGGGATGATCTAAGGCAAGGACACGAGGACAGATCGTGAGAGAAAAAGGAAGAGAAGACAGAAATGAATAAAGGAAAGAAGAAGAACTACTCCTCCCATCTAACTCGACACCAATTTCATTTAATAGACACCATTCCTCAAATACATCTTTCTTAATTCTGACCACAGATCTGTTCATTCGGAGATACACAATCACTTCCTCGTGTGATTGTTTTATTTCCTTCTCTTCTATATTTGCTTTCCCCTCCTCTGTCATCGGCCCTGGGGTCGGTGCAGATTTTAGAAACTCTCAAACTGCACGACTCGCTCGGACGTCTGTGAATGCACCACCTCTCTGCCCTTTTCAGTTCGTCTGCACCTGATGAGAAACAAAAAGGTCTCGTCTCTCGCACTTTTGTTTCTCCACAGAGACTCGGAGCCTTGTGGCCTTGTGCTATTTATTGCTGTCAGTCTAATACCATTAAAACAGCAGCAGGTAATATTCTCAGACAGTAACAGTTCAGGTGTGTAAAACAGAAAAGAAACCTGTGATGCCGTGCTGGGATTATCTCAGAGTGGGACCTCCACACAGCACTCGGGCTGATGTTATTCCATATTCAAGCCAGAGTTTTGAGATGTAAGAGGAGAAATAAGAACTGACTGCAGCCTGATTCTTCCCCTGAGCTCTGTGGTCGGCGCTCTGCTGGTGGATTTCAACAGAGGAACAACACAAAGCGAAGCAGGAGGCCGCCTCAGATATAAACTGACATAAATACCAACATGCAGCTTTCACTGGTAAAGTAAATGTCAGACTCAGATGTAGCTGCTGCGGCTGAGGTCTGAGTTTTCTTGAAGGCTTTATAAACTCCAGCTGGACTTCAGCTCCGACTATACTGTCCGGAATTGATGGAGGGTTTTTAACACAGAACATATAGAGAGAGAAAGGTTGTGGTTTTCAATTATGCTATTAATGTTGTGCAGCAGGATCAGCAAGATATAATCAGATAAAAGTACATTGTCTGAGGGCTTTTTAGTCACATGTTCAGTACCAGTGTATTTGCAGTTTGGACCAAAAGATTGTGATCACAGATACAGTCTGAGAGACAGAATATGGAGTTTGGAGCTTGGAGTAGAGCTGCTGCTTCAGACATCTTATCAGGAAGTCACCTGGGTGCCTCCCATTGGAGGTTTTCTAAGCACATCCAACTGGGAGGAGACCCTAATGCAGACCCAGAACAGGCTGGAAAAATGATGCTGGGATGGGAGGTGCTGGAGAACGTGACTGGGGAAACGGACGTCTGGAGACTCCAACTGAACCTCAGCTTAGGATAAGAGGCTGAAAATGGATGGACGGATGGATATTACTGTGAAGTGAAAGTCTTGGCTTTTAGAGAACTGTCATTTGCATCAATCGAGAAAATAAATGCCGGATTCATCCATAATGAAAAATAATTATTTTTTGTAATCTCTAGAGTAGATTTATTTTAAGTTTATTATCTTGTTAAAAAATGGGTTTTTATTTATTACCTTATTCTGAATACGTATTCTACTACTGCATGCTGGTCCCTCGATTGGAGTGTGGAAATAGTTCACTTACTTTCTTTCCTTGTCTCTCAGGTTAAATTCAGCTCTATTTTTTCTGAACTACCAGCTTTTCTCAGTTTATGTTACATAAGATTCAAAGAGAAAACACAACCTGACTTAAATACCAACACACGACTCTGTAAAGGTCACACAGAGACACCGATGGACGCTAAAGTTTGTTCTGAATACTCTGAGAATGATTTTAATTTCACGTCATGTGAATTTGAACTCTCTAATGAACTCTCCACTATCCTGAGGTTGGATGGTTGTGTCCACATACAGCTCTGCTGATCTTTGGTACAGTATAAATCAACTTTTAAATTTCTTCCTACTTGACCATCAAAGGTTTCATGTTATGCTTTATGGATCAGTTAACCAGCCCCAGAACGTAGCTCCTGACATCTCTAGTCTAAGATTTACTGTAGCTCCTGGTCATTCTCTGCAATGAAAAGGTCACAGCGCGTCTAAGCAGGTTTGCTTTTATTAGTATTTCTGAGACGTTCAAGAAGAAAAAAGCACGAACCAGAATCTTTAAGTTCGATCAGCATCAAGTTGAGAATTCTGGTCGTTCCAAAACTGTGAAATAAGACAGCTTTAGCCTAGCTTAGCATAAAGAATGGTGTAGAATATGTGTTGTGTTCTGTGGAGGTGTTTAAACCTGTTTTTATTTCTCTGCAGGTTAGACAAACATCACTTTGGTTAGATGCTAATAATTATGTTCCAGACTGTGGAACATTGATGCTGATGAAAGGAAAAATATCAGGAGACAAATCTAAAGGAGGAAAATCTGCTTTGTAAAAAGAGAAATGAGCTGGAGAGAGGTTCTTTAACTCAGCTAAACAACAGTTAGTGGTCTCTGAAAACCTCCAGGACAGCCTGTAAACCCCTGCAGAGCAGACCGAGTCCCTGCAGCTGTTGTCATCATCTCCAGATGGCAGAAAGAGAAAGAGAATGGCAGTGATGAAATGAAATGCAACACTGGGATGTTCCCATCTGGGATGAGACTTTGTGAATCTCACAGTCCAGATGAAGCTGCAGGTATGTGTGTATACATTTACCTTTAGAAACTACAACTTAGCTTTAGGCTGTGAACTGAGTCAGTGAGAGATAGTGAAATAAAAATAATGGAAAATACACAAAATAATGATTATTCTTCATTTATCCTGAAAAATCATCAGCCGCATATTCTAACGTGGGCGACACATTCAAGGTGTTAGTTAAGATACAAACCCTATATTGTTCGTAGTGTGAATGTAGACTCTGCTGTTATAAATTATCAGACCAAACTGATCCAGATGTTTTTTGTGACTGTAGAACAAGCGCTTATTAACTGAACGATTGTGAAGGAGGAACTGCAGAAATAATAATTAATCATTATTATTAATAACATCACAGATGCAACGTTAAAATAACTAATTCAGGCCAAACTCGGATTATATTCTGTGACCTCAGTGTCTCCACCAATCAGCTGCAGCGGTCAGAGAATGGCGAGCGTCTTACCATCAACGCAGGCCGGTCTGGCACGAGTGGTGCCGGCGATCTGCCCCTTCCTGCAGGCGCAGCGGGCCGTCTGTCGGGCGATGGTCCTCCTCGGCTGGCTGCTGTCCCGGTCCAGAGTGACGATCTCACAGGTCCCTGCTGCCAGCTGACCTGATGCGAGGAAGGAAACCAGATAAAATATTCAGTCATAACTAAGTGTTTTCATTTTTATGACAAGGTTTTACGTTCACTTACAAATACACTGTTACTGTTGAACCTTTTTACCAGTAAAACCTCCTGGAGAACCTCTTTTTAATGAATGTTCTATTGTCTACAGAGACTATTTGTTTCATTATTGTGATGAAGACAATGCTGAACTGATATTCGACTGCCTGCAGGAAAGCAGGAAATAACCAGACTACAGCTTCACAGACCTTCTCAGTAACCCTGTCAATAAAGCTCATTTATAATTTATAAGCAGAGAAGTGTGAATGTTGAGTGACTCACTTTAATAAGGAATTTACAACAATATATCAATACTCTAACGTGGGTTTCCTGTGAATCCCACGTTAGGTTAATTAAACATCCTGTAGGTGTGAATGTTTGTCCACCTCTGCCTGTCAGCCCTGTGATGGACTGACACCCCCTCAACCCTCTACAGCATAATCAGAACAGCTAGTGAACAGTAAATGCAGATGAAAATAATGAAAACAGAAAAATTACAATGCTGCCATCAGAAATAGTTTCTGTTGACAGGGAAGGAAAAGAAAGGAATAAGGAAATCATGGTTACATGAGGGTCCAGGTGACTGTGTCGACTAGTGTCACAGATTAAAATCTTTATAACTCAGCAGAGAGAGAACTTAGAGAACTTTTTAAGGATAGCGTCGTCTCCACCATCTGTGAGTTATAAACCTAAAGTCTGCTAAGAATCACAGACAGCAGATCCTCATCAGAGAATCGTCACGTTTTAAAGTTTCCCTCAGGGTCTTAAATAAGCGTTAAACAACTCATTAAAGGAGTGGATCCAGCTCCAATTATAAGTTATGTAAAATCATTTTCTCAGAGTTCAGCAGAAATGTTGGGGGCAAAGCTCTGTCCACAGCTTTGTAGAGGGTTTTTTAAAAAACACATTTTCATGTTAAGTGTGATTCATTATTTTACAGTTTGACAGTTTCTCTGAGAGGCCACTCTGTCCTTGAGCTCGTTCTTCATTTCTGCAGCAGGGGTTGTTTGAAGTCTCGACTGTGGGGTGAAAAGCCTCAGCTGTCAGCCTGAAAACGGTGCAGCAGCAGCAGCAGCAGTCAGGCGCTGAGAGGTTTTGATGTGGCGAGCGGCGCGGCCTGTCAGCAGACTCTTTGTGAAACGTGAATGAAGACGCTGCGTTTTTGTTTCTGTCGGCTCAGAGTCATCGCTGCTGTCCGTCAGGCGCTCAGGTGGATTAATGTTCGTATGATCGCAGACATGACAGAGAGCGTTTTTCATTTTTCATGTCTTTCATTCAAGGCACCAACTGTGGAATACATGAAGTGGTTTTAGAGAAAACCACTCGATTTTAGTTATTGTTGTTGTTTACATGTGGATCACATTTCACTTCAATCTGCTCCTGTGTGCTTAATAAAGAAGTTTGAAAATAAGTACAGACAAGAATTGTGCAGTGACTGCTTCACTGTGTTGTTTAAATACAGTATTTGTTGCACCTATGGGACCATTCTCAGTCTGCAGAAACTGGACTGTGCCACAAATAAGCACAGTTATGTCCTTTCTGTGTCTCTCACCTTATTCGTTTCCTGCCTTGTGTTTGTCCTCGTTCCTTTTTGCAGCTCTTTTCGGTGGAGATGGTTTTTCAGTCCTCTCAGATCACATGTTCATGATCCGTCTCACATGTTCTCCCCCTGACTCTGCGTGCTATAATGTTAATGTTAGTCTATATTAGGGAGTGTAGGGATTCCTGCTCTGTTGAACCTATTTGAACCATTTCTGTTCTTTTTAGTGCACTACATCACTACATCCACAATAAAAGATCATTAGAAAAAGACCTGTTAATCTCTTGAATCTGGTCTAAAAGAATCCATTTAGCCACTAATTCTGGGACTGATTCTCCCTCCAGCACAGAGGATTTCACTCAAGTAGCTGTGGCTAAAAAAAAAAATCCAGATGAAACAGACTGAAGCTTCTTCTTAAAACATTAACACTGTTCAGATGTTTGTGTTGCAACACTCTGCAGTTTTAATGAAGCTCATAATTACATCTGACAGCCTGCACTAACACGACTGCTGCTTTCTGTCTGATGTGTCCTCCCCCTTCTCTTAGCCTCGAGGCTACATGGAAGCTAATAAACATCTCTCTCTGAGAAGTGATGAGGGTTATCACCTCCTCCTCCTCCTCCTCCTCTCTGTGTGACTACAGTCAGACCTCTGTCGGCTCTGTGGAATCAGCAGTTTGCTTTCGTGTGCAAAGGGTCAAAGGTCACAGTGGAAGATGTTGGGGTTGCATATCTGACAAACAGAGGAGAGGACATTTTAACCTTCATCTCTCTGTAGTAGTGTAGCAGTCATATATGACACCTGAGGTTAAAGGTTAGAGGATGAAAGCAGCACAGAGAACGGCACTGAGACGTGACAGAGCTCGTCCTAAACCTCAAATGACAGGAAACTATGGCAACGTGTTGCTTTAATGTGTTAATGTAAGCAACTCTACAGTCTCATCGCTCCACGCTGATCTGATGTCTTCATCGCCTCCGTGTGAACTTCTGTCTGTGACTGTGTGTCTCGTGTTAATCTGAGTGAAATGATTTGCTTTGGTTTAAAACACCGTCTATCAACACTGTGCAGTGTGTTTGGGTCTATTTGTGAGCTGTCTGTGCGACTGCCGATGATGATGTCAGGGCTCAGTGTCAGCCGGGTCGTCATCTATGTTCAGGTGTTTAAGATCAATTTCCCCATAGAGATCAATAAAGTGTTTAATGTTATGTGTGTATGTTGGGCGCTCGGCTCCTAAATGCAGAATCAGCGCTGATCCTGTGCTGCTGCTGCTGCTGCTAACATACAGTACGTCATCTGTGTCGTTTCCATTCTATCTACTCTAATCTACTCTATTTCTATTTCTGACTGTCAACAATCAGCCTAAACTCTGTAGAGTAGCTGTACAGTTCAGTGTCAAGCTCTAAACGACGCCTGCTGGTTATCACACATGACAAAGATACGATTTCAGCAGACTCACGTCATCCCCTGCAGACGATACACAGATTCCCAAGTGACCATTTACCAAGACTGTTTCTAAACTCAACCCACAATAAGCTGCTTCTATTGTAGTGTAATGTAAACATGTTGATTTTATATATCCATTAATCTTAGTGAATGTAGTCCAAGTCCAGCTTTTGTACTAACAGAAGTTGACAAAAAGGTTAAAAGCATTATTTATTCATTAATAAAGTAATGAAAAAGTGCATTTAAATGGGTTTTGCTTCTCACCTCATTATATGACAGCAGCCCGTCATACAGTGGGATATTTAAAACAGACTAAGCAACTTTAAACAAGACTAAAGAAACACTAATAAGAAAACTTTAGATCCCAGTTTAATTCAACTTTTTAGATTTTTAGAACACAAATAAACAAACGGGCTCATAGTACACTGCTTCTAACCAATCTGAACAGCAAGCTTAGATATAGCGATGTTTAAAAGTATTTTAGATGAAGACACAGGTATGTTGATTTCTGGTTGCCTGATATTCATCGATGAATGCACTGAATATATTGGAGAGATTATAATCTTTAAATGAATCACATTTAATTTCTCAGACACTTTCTGCCTCCATCTTTCTCTCTTTCTCTGTCTTTCATCATTAGGACATAGCCGACATGAAAACGGCTGCTCAGTTATCCCAGATGATTAAATCCAGTTTTTCCAATGCACTTCTCTAGTGGGTTAATCTGATACCTTAATCCAGGATTAGAGCATGTTTAGTGACAAAGTACAGCGTCCAGGACCCATCAGAGTTGTTACTGTCCATTCTGATTAAAAATCATGGAGACAGAAATGGTACGGAGTAAATTAGGGTCTACTGGAGCTGCTGGGCACTTGTCTGCATTGCTGCATTGGTAATCCAGTTTTGAAGGAGTCACTTCAGCTAACTGTGCACAGGCTGGTTAAAAGTAGCTGCACATCGAGCAGCTGAAAGTGAAATTGTGATTGATGCTCCAGTACTGAAATCTAATAACGTTGTATTATTACAGTGACTGTCAGATTTCTGCAGAGTTAACTTTATTTTCTCAAACTATTCAAAGTTCCCAAGGCCAAAGAAAAACTTTGATGCTCAAAACAACTTTCGTGTCAACAGTGAGATTTAGTTTTTAAAGATTTATTGTGTTGTAGTCAGATCTGTTTTGTGAACTATGATTTTAAAAGAAATGTGAATTTGTTTTTTTACAGGAAAATCTACCGGGATAACTTCTTGTTTCATTTTCAGTTCTTATTCAGATTCTTTCTTTGTTTTACAGCAGTAATCTTGCTGCCTGCAGGGATTGATTTCCTCTCTTGATCTCTGCATTTTCTCTCTGCAGTAAAAAGAGTATTTGAAGTAGCTGAAAGAATCACAGATTAATCCGGCGTCCTCACTGTGGCAGCATTAACACTCCACACATCTTGCCCACGTTACAGCAGGATAATGAAATTACAGCACATTGTTCTCCCTGCTTGTGTTGTTACTTTTTGTCCAATCACAGCTGACATGTCATTGATTTCTGAATGAGAGGAAGGAAGATAAACTGACATCTGGTCGATGCAGGCTTTTATT
Organism: Anabas testudineus; assembly: GCF_900324465.2. Classification (NCBI taxonomy): domain Eukaryota; kingdom Metazoa; phylum Chordata; class Actinopteri; order Anabantiformes; family Anabantidae; genus Anabas; species Anabas testudineus. The sequence goes on along the minus strand of NC_046615.1, from coordinate 22,451,992 downwards.
ATGTGCAATCTTTTTTTATTTCCCTGCAAATTGAAAATAGGAACAACAATCACAAAGCAGGAAAACTGGAGTCGGAGGAATAATGATGATGCTGAAATTGGTTTTGACGTGTCTCTGTGGCTGTTTGCTGATACTCTGATGGCAGCTAATGAGTCTGTTATTGTGGAGCAGGAGACAAATTCTGAATCCAACATGAGGCTGGAGACAAACGTTTGGAAACAATAGGTAGGAAGCATCGTCGAGATATTTTAATTCAAGGTCGTACTGGACATTTTTACAGTGATAACTAAGAGCAGCTGAAAGTGAAAATAACATATGACAGCTGCATATCAGCCACATACCATTTACTGTTCATCAGTGTTGCTACGGTGCGAAAACATTCACGTCTTTTAATGCACATTTTGATTTTGTGCATAAAAGAACCTGGAAATACAAAAAAATGAAAAATAAATAAAAATAAAATAGTTTTATGCTTGGATGAGCAGTTAAGTTGTTATTAATAAGAAAATGTAACAAGCTGCATTAGAATCAGACTAAAAGTTAATTAATCATGAGACAAAAAATACCAGCAGCTGAAAACAAACAGTAGCTTGTATCTTTCTGTGCAAGCTGTTAAGTGCAAAATCTGCAATTCCTGATTTATCCAAACCCACTTACTTTGCAAACTATATGTCCATAACGTCCACTAATAAGCTACAATAAAGACTCGCAGCTTTCAGCTTCTTTTCATGAGTAAAAGCTTTTGATGTAACAATGAGGTAGAAGAAGCTGTGACGTTTACACAAGTGTATGAAGTAACGGTCAGGTTAAAGTGACAGACCTGCGTGAATGTGATTGGACTTCAGGCCACATAGCTGTGAATGAGATCATGAGTCACTGTGAGCTGATTAATGAGTAAACATGTAAAAAGTAAGAGCGAAGTTGGAGAGAAGTTCTCAAACAGAAGTCAGCTAGGAAATTAAATCTTTAAAGGAGCCAGTTCACATACAACAGACAGCACGTGACCTGTGTTCAGGTTCAGAGTTAAAGCTCCTCTCACAACAGCACAAACAATCAATTCTGTTCTCTGAACCTCTGAAGCAGAAACTCTGCAGCTTTCGTTTGGCAGCTGCTTCTGATTCTCCTCCTCGTTCGTATGTAGATGTTTCAGGAGCTGATGCAGAAAGAAGCAAATCATAAAATCGAGCAGCTGCTGATTGAAATTCATCAGCCAGAGCTTAAACACAGATGTTGTGATGATGCAGCAGGATTGTTTAAGGGAGGTGTCATCAGCCACAAACTCCATCACTATTTGAATTTCTGACTTTGTATTTTTATGTTTTGGGGTTGTCTGTCCGTCTCATTCTATGTCATGAACATATTGGACTCATGGATAAACAGACAGGACATGTCTCGTGACAGAGATGCAAGTGAACTTTAACTTGACTGGAGCGCAGTGGCAGCTTAATGACACGTAACTGCAACAGGACCAGTCCAACTGGGAGTCTGTCTCTTTCCTGTCTGACCTCTACTGTCAAACTTCCAAATGAAAGCTCAAATGTCAAAAAATTAAAGCTAAATAAATAAATAAATAAATAGTAAAAGTGCTAACAAATAAAAGTGCTTTTCATCCCTTTAGTGAACTTCACGGTGAGTGTTGATTCCTCGACCACTCTGCGGTTGATCGTCTTGTCTTTGTCTCAGCGAGCCGAAGGGTTTGTTTATTTTTTGTTGCACAGTTGAGTTATGATTTTTTTATTACTTTTTAAAAACTGAGAGAGAGAAAAGAAAAGTGTCGTCAGTCACGCTCCTGTTGAATCGCTCGCTGACGTTCCTCCTCCAGATGAATTTATTCAAATCCAATTACACCCTCTGCAGCTTTTAGATCATTTAATTTCTGTTTGTGTTTTTCCCCTCACAACTGCTGATTTTCACTTTCATTCAGATGCAGTGTGTTCATAATTCCCCTGAATATATGCTCCACTTAATGGAGCATTGAGAATTAATTTGGACTCTAAGGGCTCCTTAGGTAAGCTTTCCACACCGCAGGCACGACAGTGTCTGCTGCATAATAGGCTTGTTTTCAGGATCTAAATGAGCTTCATGAGCAGGTAGAGGAAACAAAAGGAAAACTCAGTAAACAGAGAGCATGAGGGAATTCAATCCAGTCTCCAGCTTGTGTTCATTAAAGGTTTCCACACCGGGATGATCAATGAAGAAAAGACGGCAACAGGCACCATTTAGGATTTTTAACTATTTCCCAGTGCAAAAGTCAACAATAACAGAAATCTGATGAACCACCCATCGCGTTTCAGAAATGAAAGAGATAAAGTTAAGTCTCTGTATCATCACCGGAAGCCTGAATGACACGGCTATCTGTGTTTGAGCTCAGACTGATGATTTTCAATCAGCCGCTGCTGAAATGTCTTCTCTCTGCAGCAGCAGCAGCAGCAGCAGCAATGTTTATCAGAAACATCTGCATATGAACAAAAGGGAGAGTGAGGAACAGGTGCCACACAGAAAGTGCTGAGTTTCTGCTTCACAGGCTCAGAGAACAGAAGGACTTTTATTGTTTGTGTCGTTCACAAGAGACTGAGAGGAGCTTTAAATCTCAGTCGGAACAGTTTGTTCACACATCATCTGTCTGTGTTAACTGGCTCAAAAGCTTTGCTCCACTGCAGATTTTTATCCCTTACCAAAAAATTTCCCAAATAACAAATAACTAAAAGCGTTGCATACATTGTGTTACACTCATGGAAAGAAAATGGTGCAAGAAAATCTACTTTTGGACAGTTTGTGAGAGTCAGAGCGTAAGAAGGAGACGACAGGTTAAAGTCATCGCTGCAGATTTTATATGAAACATTCAGCAGCCTGTTCGTTGCAGTGGTCGTGTTGGTTTTCTCTTCTAAACAGCAGTGTGAGATCATTGTGTTACCTTAATCCAGGCATGTTTGATAAATCAGGTGATGAAGTGAGTGCAATGAAGAATGTACTGCAGTTTGTACATCGTTAAACAGATTCAAGATCAAATAAGGAAATCTTAGTGCTCTAATATCGGATATTGTTAATCCTGATGAATCCTTTAGTATGAATCCTTGAACTGGTGCCCCGACTGCATATTCACTGACATGATATGTATCATAATAATAATAATAATAATAATCTGCATTATATTCACAGCGACCAGCCGCCGAGCCACAGGCAAGAGAGAACACGACTCATCCCATGATTCACTTTATACACATACACACAGATAAACCTGCATTCATACATGCACATATTTATATATACAGTAGTCTTTGTGTTGAGCAGTTGCTAAGAGTCATCAGACTGCTGCTGATGGAGTAATTTAACGGTGGATCACATCAGACCAACCACTTAACCTCACCGCCCCGTGTGAAGGGTGCTGTGGTTTTGGGACAGTGACTAAAGCCTGAATCATTGTTGTTGACAGGATCATCTCACCAAACCGATGTTTGGTGGTCGATAATGCAACTGAATGAACTCGAATCGTTTTTCATTAGAGACCTTCTGCCTCATACATATCTAAATGGTTCATGGTACCAATGCTGCATGAGCATGACTGTGTTTTACATCTGTGTATGTCTGCTGCACAACTGAGCCAACAGAACATTTGTTTCTGTTTAAGTTTACCTCATGTTCTTCATGGCTTCCTCAAAACTCTTTAATTTCACTGCAAGTTACATTTAAAATGTAAAACATAAAACAAATGATGAATGTGTCCTCACACTGTGAGTAATCTTCAGGATTAATGCAGGGTTTGCATTTCAAACTACGGTAACCTCTTCACTTTAGTTTTAAAAGTTGCTGCTGCTCTCCTGCAGAACGTCTCACTGAGATGTAAATTCAACATTAACCTCTGATAATGAGAATAAATCAGCCCTGACACTGGAAACCTTCACACAGAATCACTGCTGATGCTGAAAGAAAGTGTTTGATTTATTTATTGTTTAAATTCCTTCTCTCTTTGAGCTAAAGGTTGCATGGATCTTCCACTTAGATCACTGAGCAGTGTTACATTGATTCTCTTACTGCAGGTCGAACCTTAAATGGGACTTTGATACTCTTGACTCTTCTAGACAAAAACAAAGCTGCACGTTGTACATGTGGATCTTTGCTGTGGATTATTGATAAAAACAAACACAAAATCGCACTGAAGGAATCTTCATTACATTTATATTTAGTCCTTTGTCAGACGCTTTTATCCGAAGAGACTTACAAGGTACAAGTCAAAGGCAGAGTAAGTGTAAGGAGCATTTACCACAACACTATCCAGTGGCAACATGAGGACATAGATGCTGATATAAAGACTGTTGGTGCCAATGTAACAATAAATAATTATACAGGTCAAGAAGAGTGCAGGTTTGGCTTCGATGAACAAACTGACGAGGGTTCGAAATGATGCAAAAATGAAGGAAATGAGCAATAAACTGATTTGTCTGATTTGTCTTAGTGGCCATTGAGGGAAAGAGTTACTTAAATGAGGACAGGGCTCTATGGTGAATCTTTGGGGGTATTCGTGTCCCTAAAAAAGACACATTTAAAAAACAGGGGCACGGTTATTTTTGAATAAGGTACTGAAATTGCTTCTTTAATCTGAGAGTTTTCAGTCCTCTTAGTTCAGCAATGTGCTGAGGTGCCAATCCATGTTCGGCTTTAAAAACAAATAAGAGGCTTGAACTCTTCTGTAATTGACAGAGAGCGAATTCAAGGATGCCGCTACAGGTGCAGCGCTGATTTTCTTTCTGGTACTAGTAGTTCATAATATCATCAGCTCAAACTGCACCAGTAGGACAATGAGTGCAAATCATCGACACAGGTTCTAACGAAGCATCGTTTAGCGGCAGTATGGTTTGGTTAGTATGACTGGAGCAAAAATCAACATATAAGGAGTGACAAAGTCTGCACTGAGGGACCCATGGGCAGATGTGAAGACCACAAAAGACAGGACTTTGAAACAGGGGTCGGCTTTGTTTCCACTGTCAATGTCAACAACAGTGTTTAATGTTTAATGCAGCTGGAACTGTCTCCACAGGAGGATCCACCAAACGATGCAGCCTCGTGGAGAAAAAGTTAAACTTTACATCTTGCAGTGGTCAATTTACTACATCCCAGTCTGTGGGAACGAAACCTAACTGTACCTGTCTGCTGTATGTTCCTGATGACAAGTAGAATGAAAATCTGATGAACTGTGACAGATTACTACTACAGTGGCAAGAAAAAGTATGTGAACCTTTTATAATTTCATGGTTTTCTGCATTGATTTGTCATGAAATGTGATTTGATCTAAGTCAAGATTATTAACAAATATAATGTGCCTAAAATAATATTCAATATACAACCATAAAAACCTCAGTGCTAGTGGAAAAAGTATGTGAACCCTTCGAATAACAAGAACAAAAAGAATTATGTGCTTATATGAACCATGCCTTGTCCAAAGGAGCTTTCAGAGGATCTACGGTCAAGAATTATTGATTTACATAAAGCTGTAAAGGGTTACAAAGTGATGTCAAAAACTTCACCAGTCTACAGTTTGACAAACAATCTACAAATGGAGACACTTTGGGACTGTGGCTACTCTACCAAGAAGTGGGGGACCAGTTAAAATTACCATTACCATTACCCCATTACAACAAACACTCATTAATGAGGTAAAGAAACAACCCTGAGTAAAAGCCAAAGAATTGAAGACATCATTGGAACTGGCTAACATCTGTGTTCATGAGTCTACAGTAGGTAAAACATTGAACAAGCAGGGTGTCTATGGCAGGACACCACGAAGGAAGCTGCTGCTCACTAAAAAGAACAGTGCTGCATGGCTGATGTTTGTGAAAGAGCACATTGTGGAGTGATGAAACTATATTGAACTATTTAGAGAGAACACACAGAACTACATCTGACTTAAAAAGATCACAGCATATCATCATGAAACCATCATCCCAAGTGTAAAATAATATTGTGGAGGAAACATCATGACTTGGGCCTGCTTTGCTGCAAAATCCACCTTGTGGAGTGGCCAAGTCAGAGCCCAGACCTCAACCCAATAGAGATGCCATATAATGACTTAAAGAGAGCCACATACTAGACGTCCAAAGAGTTCTGGGGGGGTCAACCAGTAATCAATTCCAAGGGTTCACATACTTTTTCCACTAGCACTATGATGTTTTTATGGTTATTCTCATTAAAGATATGAAAGATCTGATTTTTTTTTTTTTTTTTTTTGTTAATACTTCTGATCACAACATTTACTTTTTGTTGCCACTGTCAATTTGCTTCTGAACAAAGAGCCCTGTCCTGATTACTGAAGACTGTGCACCTGAGAACGTAATATTAATTTAGCTCCTCTTTTCCCTCCTGTGGATTTTTGCAGCCGGACAATGAGAAGATTCTCTTGTAGTGCGTTATAATAATATAAGAATGAACAAAAAAAAAACTATAGGAGCAGAATTAATGTAACGTAGATCAGAGGTCCGAAGCTCATTAAAGCCTCATATGGTCTATTCACTCTGCTGAAAACACTGATTTGAAGACGTTACTGATTACACTGCTCTTGAAGTTGGTGAGTGAACCATAGATTGTGACTTTATTTCTATATAACAGAAATTAAATTGACTGATTATGTGATTCTCTGTCTGTGGGCTGGAGCCGGGTTTTTCTACTGTCTGTTATTTCACAACATTGTGATCGTGAAGTTCTGTGTGTTTTATTTATATTTTCATGGTTATGTGACTTTAATTTAATGCACATTGAGTTTATTTTCTTAATTTGTGGATTAGTCAACTGACAGAAAACTGATCATTATCTATTTTCTGGTTTCTTTTTTATTTAATAGAAAACTGGATTCTTTGGTTTAGTTACACAAAAAGAGACAGTTTGAAATTTCCCCTTAGATTCTAGTCAAATGGAGTAAAATGTCCAAGTCATCCACTGGTTTCATCCTTAGATGTGATGTGTAGTTTGACAGAAATGCTTTTAAAATCTAGAGTTTTAGTCACAGTGAGAGCAGACTGCAGTGTGTGTGTGTGTGTGTGTGTGTGTGTGTGTGTGTGTGTGTGTGTGTGTGTGTGTGTGTGTGTGTGTGTGTGTGTGTTATCTCTTTCTATCTATCATCTGGACTATCATCCTTCTGGATTCTTCCACTGAAAACAGCGGAGGTTCGATGGAACACTGTCCGCCTCATGAGCCCCTCGGTCGGGCCACACAGTCCGGCCCAGTGCGCACAAACCAAGAACTGGTGTCACAAATCCTGCAGCTTCACCTGTTCTATCCCCAAAGTGCAGAGAGGTTATTGACATCCTAAAACCATGCGGTGACCTGTTGAAGCATTTTGGATACTTACTTTGACCACACACACCACCCCAAAGTCTGTGATCGCCCTGACGTACCTTCTCTCAGAATCTGGTTGTGGAGGAGCAGGAGGAGCAGAAAGGAGACCGCAGCGGCAGTCAGAGCCCAGGCCAGACGGGGGAGCTGCATGAGGGAGAGCCGCGATCCGCACGGGGGCCAAAAAAGTCTGAAGTGTGATTATCCGCAGGCTGGTGCCTCCTCACGACGCCACATGCATCCCAATCCCACCCAGAGGAGCACGGAGGCGGGAGACGAGCGGCATCTCTGGCATCAGAAACCACACAACACCCCTACGTAGCAAATCCAAACGGTTTTACGCACAGTGTTTTGTTTCCTCTCCGCAGACTCGACGGGCGAAGTTGCCGATGATGTTCCGCGGCGCGTCACGGTGCGCAGCGGCGGAGGCGACAGCAGCAGGGAGCCGCGGTGCTGCTCTCCACTGCAGAATACAAAACTTTTCCAGTCTCCAGATCACAGCTCTGTGCGCTTCAGATCCACCAGGAGTCCTCGTCCGCTCGTCCTCGTAAATCCCCCAAGAACCAACAACGGGCCCGGCTGGAGCTGCTCAGCTCAGCGGGCATGTTGCACGGTCTGTCGCCCCGCGGTGGTGGTGAAGGGTGGAGGAGGAGATGAAGATGAAGCAGCTGCCTCCGGTCTGAAGATCCGATCTGCAGCCTGAGCTCAGACTCTCTCTCTGTCTCTCTCTCTGTCTCTCTGTCTCTCTCTCTGTCTCTCTCTCTCTGTCTCTCTCTCTCTGTCTCTCTCTCTCTCTCTCTCTCTCTCTGTCTCTCTCTCTCTGTCTCTCTCTCTCTCTCTCTCTCTCTCTGTCTCTCTCTCTCTCTCTCTGTCTCTCTCTCTCTCTCTCTGTCTCTCTCTCTCTGTCTCTCCCTCTCTGTCTCTCTCTCTGTCTCTCTCTGTCTCTCTCTGTCTCTCTCTCTCTGTCTCTCTCTCTCTCTCTCTCTGTCTCTCTCTCTCTGTCTCTCTCTCTCTCTCTCTGTCTCTCTGTCTCTCTCTCTGTCTCTCTGTCTCTCTCTCTGTCTCTCTGTCTCTCTCTCTGTCTCTCTGTCTCTCTCTCTCTGTCTCTCTCTCCGACTGACGTCGCATCAGTTTCAATAACGTGTCTCCCGGTAAATCTGTCCACAGGCGAAACGGGGAAAGATGAAGGTGTGTGTGTGTGTGTGTGTGTGTGTGTGTGTGTGTGTGTGTGTGTGTGTGTGTGTGTGTGTGTGTGTGTGTGTGTGTGTGGTCCTCTATGACTCTCCTCATTCACCAACCTTGGACTGATGGTCCAGCAGCGGACGGTCTTGAGGTCACGGAGAGGATGTTCACTGAACTCTAAGGTCCAGTGAAGTGTGTTCAGGTTCAACCCTGGAGCTCAACACTGAAGGTTGAATGTTGAACCCTGAGGGAACATTTGTTATTACTATTAATCTTTTTTAAATCTACTGCTCAGACCAGAAGTCTGAGTGTTGTTAGATGACGACTCTGTAAGATTTGAGTTCATGCCTTAAAGCACTGCCTAAGTAGTCTAAATATAGACACCGAACATACAGACACTAGACGAGCTGGTGAACACTGTAAAACATTACGCAGCTAATGATCCAGATAGATTCATAAGGAGGAGAACAAAGTCCAAAGAACCAACTGGCTGTTGATGGAGACGTCGGAGGATGACAGCAGCAGCAGTGTGTCAGCTCTGCAGCCCCCTGCTCTCCTCTCTGAATGAATCCATCCGGCTGATTGATCGTTCAGCTTCAGAGGCTCCAGGTTATGTTCAGACTCTTATCAAAGCTCTCAGCAGCTCTCCATCCGTCAGATAGACTCCATCACCACTGCCCTATTGCTCTGATGTGGATCTGTCTCCGTCAGGTCATGCTCTCTGGGCCTGTGGCGGCGGTGATTATTGCTGATGTTTTCCTGCCATTGATTAGCTTTCCACAGAGCCGTCAGTCAGCGGCCGGAGGCGTCGTGTGGGACGAGTCTTCAGAGAGAGATCAACACAAACACTGTCAGGACTCATCTGGTGTCTGCACCAGCACAGGAAATGAAAACTGTCCATTTGACGGGATTGAGAGTCGGGGTGAAGACAGTTCAGTCCGAACAGACAGAGTCTGAAATCGACACCTGACAAATAACTGTGACCAAACTCTCAACACACAGAGGAAGCTGAATCCAAAAGTCAGTTTGTTACTGTCTGAAGTTAATGTAAAGCAGCCGTCTGGATCTCTGTGGGTCCAGGACATGTTTAGTCTGGATTAGAACCTTTACTGACCACATCTGGTCAAAAGCTGCAAAGTCATAGTTGCTTTACCAGGATTAAGCAGTATACAGAGGTAATGTTCTCCATGATTTATATTAGTATTTCACAAACAGACACACACTGGCAGTTTTGTCAGAGGACGGCGTTCATATCCCACCAACAAGTAAATCACACTCACTGGCACAAGTCCCAGTGCATTGTGTGTGAGCATATGGAGCAGGTCGTAAATGCAGATAGAAGAGTATTAAAACAGACATACGACACAAAATCATGTCCCATTTAGTTTGTGATGAATGACGATGATGGTATTTTGGATCTTTGTCAAACAACTAGCTCAGACACAACATGTAGTGTCTGAGCTGGTGTAGTGCGTTTCTGCTTTTTGCTGGCCTTGTATACAACATGTTGCTGACGGTAGGCTGCAGCAGGAGGACAATCCTGCAACATGCATGTTATTGCATAAAGATGTTCCTTAATCCCCTGTGAAGGTTGGTAGGTGATGGGTCTGTTGTTTCTCCTCCAGTGTAGTTGGAAGACAAACGTGATGATTGATCGAGTAAATAAAATAGAATCCTGCCTGTGTGAAAGGACTAAATGTCACAAGTCAGGGTGTTAAACTAAGTTCCACTAATCCGTATAGTAAGTAACGACAAGTTCTATGACTTGATATTTAACCAACTGATGACGTTTGATGTTTGGTAGAGTTTGTAAGTTGCATGTACTAAAGTTTTCGCAGCACAACCAGTCGAGGAAACAAATGTGAATGAAGTAACCGTAATGACATTAACACCATTACTGTACAGCTTCTCACTGGTTTTCAGACAATTGATTTCTCCTCCTCATTCTGCTGTTTGCAGAACAAACACTTTGTTTTTTTTTCCAAACATGCATGAATGGAGAGAAGTGTCTCGACTTTCTCTGGTGAAGTGTAAACCCCATTAAAATCCCTCTGGGGGTCCGTGTGTTTATTTCATGGAAATCAGCTCCATGCGTTCATTGCCATCAAAACTCCTTCAGATTGTGTAACAATGATTTTCAGCAGGCGTGAAGGAAGCAGAGGAAACACTTCAATCAGCATGAAACAGATGCAAATTGACAAACACACACAAAGAAAAGTGCAGACAATCAACAGGAACGACACGGCTGACTGTCTCCACTCTGAGCCTACCTGCTGTCAGACGTCTGCCTGAAGCTTCTGCATGTTTCTCTCTCAACGTGTTTGATTGATTTCAGCAGTAAATGTGAAGATGAAGCTTCTGACGTGGAGGTGGTCCTTTAGAAATGTTAGTCACATGTAAAGTCACTATTCTGCCATGGAGACTCTGCAGTCACACAGACCTGTTTATCTCGTTCTAAAAACCTTCACATGCCTGTTCATCTGTTTCGAACTATCTTTGGTAAAGATTTACTGAAATGAGCATGTTTCTGGACACTTTGACATTAAAGATCATTGTTCACATCCAGTCTGGTCTCTTTTAAACGGACTTTAACCACAGAGGTGGAAACACTTTTGGTTATTCAGTTGTAAGGTAGAGAGTACGGTATTTGGGGCATCTGTGGTTCCAGGCGTTTTTCCCAGAACTTTCCCACAAGAGATCAGAGTTCGACTAGTTTAAACCAATCATCTGTTGCTGTTATGAAAACCAGTCACACAACAAAGGCCGTGTGAAGTCATATTTAAAGCAGAAAAGCTGTTCTATCCATGTTTATTCTGCTAACCCAGATTAGTGATTCATCCCAGTCAAATCACCAGCTGCCATTTCTGTACCATTGTACAAGACAACAGCCACCATGACACCAAAAGGGGGCAATTTCAAGAGATGCCTTCATATGTGGGGCAGATTTAAAACCAATGTTGGGCTGAGAAAAATCAGCTATAGACGGTTGAGTTATTAATAAAAGCATGAACAGCTGTTTGCTAAAAAGTGAGGAAAGTTGACGGTTAAAGAAGTTGTTGAAGCGTTTAGTGAAAGACAAAGAAAAGAAACATGCAGCGAAGTTTGAGCTCCTTCAGATACTTAATGTGGTGCCTTGAGAGACTCTGTGCTCTGCATAGCAATGACAAGAACAGAAAGTAAATATCAGAATGAATGTGGATGAAATGTGCTCAGGGCTGACATTAGGCCAGTTTCATTCAGTGCATGTTTCTCATTTATAGGAACATTAAACTTATTTCTGCTCTCTCTCTCTCTGTCACCACTAATGGAGCAACTGAAGCGGTCGACAGTCTTGTTCTCGTCCACATGTTGTTTAAGTCCTAGCTTCGTTTTACAGCCGTAATACGAGCCTGTTGAATTCACTGCGTGTTTTCAGATAGTTTGTTAAAAATACCATCTCTCATCTTTACTGCAGGCAGAACTGGAAATGAACCATTTAACGCACAGTTAAGTTTCTCTGCAGAAGACAGAAAGGTCACAAGAATAAAAGAGTTTAATTTTAACTGCGTCTTCAGTAGATACAGGGTGAGAGAAAACACTTATTACTTTTTCTGGAGTCAGTCATCTCTCCACATGTGGCTGCGCTGCAGTTTGCACATGTCATTTCATAATTTCTCTGTCAACCAAAAAAAAATATTTCATCTGCAGATCATTTCTCTGAGTGTGCAGATTATTTAGTCTGCTGTGATTCTCATACACTGTCATAAAATGTGTCACTCTGCCGTCATGTTTAATCACTGATATTTAAGTTTTTACTGCTGCTGTCGGAGGCTCGTTTGTCACTCACACACACTAACAGCTGCCCAATATTGATATAATGCTTCTTAACTACAGAAAATGAAATCGTCAGCCAATATAAGTATTGCTGGTTATGATCGGTGTAAGATAGGTTTGCTTTTTATATTAATAAATAAGTATTACCAAACACAGCAAACCTTTGGACCACAGGACTTATATTTGCTGATGATGCTCTTCTGTTTATATGTATTACTATACTATTACTATAACATTATTACCTGGACTTTGTATCAAGGGGTTTGTTTAATAAAGTCTGTCTGACCAGGATATTTGCGTTCTAATATGCAGCTCATGTCTATACATATCTATGTCTAGATATGTATAGATATCTATAGATATGTATAGGTTCCAGTGCACATCTGAAAGCAGCTACAGGTTAACCTTAGCAGTTAAAGGAAGCCCCTCTGCCCACCTCCTGACCCTGCCCCTCTGCTGCGTCCCTTCTTATTAGCTAATCACCACATTATTCAGCCAGTGTCTCTTAAGGTTCTGCTGCTGCTGGATTTATGGTCTGGCTTTAAGTCAGAGGTAGTGCAGCACATTAGGCTGATCACAGCGGCCTGTGTGGAATTATTACACTCACTTTACTGCACAGTAGGAGGATTAATTAAAGGGAACACAGAGGTGCTACATCACCAGGCCGTCACTTCATTTCCCACAGCAGGAACAGAGGATACACAACACTGTGTGAGGCTGCTGCCCTCACTATACATAAAGTACCACAAACAATACGCTTTACTGCAATTCCACTATGGTTTCAAACGTCAGAATTCATATTTCAGTACAGTTCTGCTGAATGGTATAACACATCTGCCTTAGTGCAATATGTTAAACATAAAAGTAAAAGTCAGATGTATTTTTATGCAGACAGAAGTGGTAAATAAGCCACTTAATGAAAACATTAGGTCAACGGTTGTTAAAATCTCTTCTACAATAATAGGACATAATAATAATCAGGTGTTCTTTCTTTTCGTAGTGGTCATAAAGAGATTGCTTCCTAAATCCTTTCAGTGAAAGTGATGGGGCCTCTACAGTCCTTCTGCACAGAAATAAATTAATATTTATAGAAAGCAATCTCTTCATGGCCACATCTGCAGCCTTTGACACAGTCAACCACCAGATTCATTCTACAGTTTTTGATTTGAGCATCACTGGTGCAGCTCTGGCCTGGCCTACTTGTCTGGACGCACCTTCAAGGTTTCTGGACAGGGGCAGGGTTCTAACTCTCACTGCCTCTCCACTGGCATGCCGCAGGGCTCAGTTCTTGGTCCTCTACTCTTTCCCATCTATACTACATCCCTAGGATCCATCATCCAGTCGCATTTTCCTATCATTCCAACACACAGTTCTTCCTGTCATTTCCACCAGATGACTCCACAGTCTCACTACGCATCTCTGCATGCCTTACATCGCTGCCTGGATAAGAGAGAGGCATCTTTCTATCACATAACATGTAATCACCCATATGAGGATGGGTTCCCTGTTGAGTCTGGTTCCTCTCAAGGTTTCTTCCTGTTGCCTTCTCTGGGAGTTTTTCTTGCCACCGTCGCCCTCGGCTTGCTCATCAGGGACAATCTGATTGTTATGATTCATACACATTCACTGTTCATGTAAACTTCCATAGTTTCTTTGGTTGTGTAAAGCTGCTTTGCGACAGTGTCAATTTTAAAAAGCTCTTTACAAATAAAATTGAATTTTGCGCACACACATTTTTGTCGTCCAAGCCAAAATAAAATTACTGACGAGGTTACCAGCTGCATCATCAAATCCTTCCAGATGATCCAAAATGCAGCAGCACGTCTCATTTTTATTTTTCAGCCAAAAAGGAAACACGTTACACCACTTTTCAGATCTTTATAATTATCTTCAGATTTTTAATTAGCTCCACCTTTTCTGTCTTGTTATTAATCAGTGGACAAAAACCTGCTACAGTAGAGAAAAACAATGCTGATGAGAGTTGATTTTGCTGCATCACATGTTGGATAAACAATTATTCTCGATCCATCTGTTGAAAATATTGAAAGTCCAAACAATTCAGTGAACTATAATATCAGTTTAAATAGAAACTGTTCACAAACCATCTGGAAACTAAATATTAATGGGTTGATGTTGTGTAATGTTGCAGATCAGATCATCTGAGCAATATGAAGAACTCTTTGACTCTAGACTTCACTGCCTCTTTTATTGACCCCCACCACAGCTCTTGTATTCAAAAACAGATGTGTTGCATTAATCTCCAGAAAGAATTATTATTGGTGTGAGAGAGAGACATCTTCATAGCTCTGATGGGTAATGAGCTGTTCTGTTCCACAGAGTCTTTTTCTTTGATTTGTAAAAACTCATTTTGTTTATTAGAATTGATCCAGAAACACTTGTATTAAAAATTAAAAAATAAATACTAAAGAAATCACATTTCACTTCATGTGATTTCTTAGGATCTCCATCATAAACACTCCACTGTCTGCTCCTGTGTCAAAGTGTCGTCCAGCAGCTGAAGCAGTTCTGTGCAGATGTGATCACCAGTGACCAGTTTTCTGTCCAGCTTGATCTCGACTTGTGCTGATCTGAGACTTACATAGTGAACAATAGCAGATTTAGGAGCCAGGTGCTGCAGTGTCACGTGATCTAAGATCTGATTGGTTCTGGACCCTTTGTCAAATGAGACGCGGAGTTTCTTAAAATAACATCTGCACAGATGTGGAACCCTGACAGAATATAAATATCATGAACATGAATATCTAGTCCCATTCTGATTGTTTTACACTTAGTTTCACTCTCTATCAAATAAATAACAGATTTATTTAATGTGTTTGACATCACAACTAGATTGTTCTCATGGTGGACAATGGGTTTAAAGTACCTGAAAGTCCAGGTGTAAAAAACTTGTACATCACGTCCAGCAAAGCACAGAGTCAGCAAACGTGTTCATTCTTTCACACACTGGGGGTCATGCTCACATCCACGTGTTAACATATATCTTCACTCTGCAGCTTTTTTTTCCCTGCAGGATGTTAGATGACGCTCCCTGGCAGCTCAATCATCAGAAGACGAGCAGTAAACAAAAGAGCAATAAGAACCCTGCTGTGATAAGACTTTGATTCATCCTGTTCTCTTATCGCCTGCTTTTCCGAATCACCTACAGGCCTTATTTTCACCAACACACATCGACACTTCCTCATTCCAGTTATCTGACAGAGTTTACAGACAATGCAGAAGGGAAGACTGGAACAGGTGGTGCATCACGTGGATTAAAGACACACTTCACATTACACATGCTGCATGGAAACAATAAGGCCCAGTTGGAAATCAGGTAAAAACAGCAATAGAAGAACTGTTTTCACATTAAGGTGCACGTGAAAAGGGATAAAAATAAACTTTGAAAGATACCCACTTGATGTAGCATAGCGGGACTAAGTTTTATAAGATTCTCAGATGAACTTTGCACAGAACAATGGCTGTAGACTGTGGCCCAGATTTCACACAGTGTACTGTGGGTGAAATCTGAAAAGCCGTGTTTAATGAAAAGAGGGAGCTGGAGCAACCAAGAGCTACTGTGACGGTTACAGTGCATTAAAACCTCAGTGTCAAAATAAGAGCAGCTATATCTTTTTTATTTATTTTTTATTTTGTTATGTGCTTTTGTAAGAGTTCAACACAGGAGGAAAGGATGACTCAGTCAAACTGTGTGAATCTTGATTAAATAAAGATACAAAATCTATTTATTATAATTAAATAAATGCCTAAATATATTACCTGTATCTGTTTCTTTCATGTTTAGTGACTTTCTTTTTTATTTCAAAGGTCTCATATCATTTTCCTTTTACCATGTGATTTGTCCGACAGGTCTCCTGAATGTGTTTATTAGTTTTTAGATAATTTTCCCATACGTTTCATAATTAAAGTGTCTCTATTTTAACTTATTGCAAAACTCAAAGTGACACTAAATGAAAGTGCCAGTGTCGTTCTTGTTTCTTGGTACTGTGCTCCCACTCTCTGAAGATGCCTGGGATTCTGCGGCACAGGAACAACCCCCCCTCCCATTTCATTTTAGCAACATTAAATATTTAGGCATCAATATTTCCTCCAGACTGTCTGAGCTTTTCAGTCTCAACTACAGACAAAAAACTGACAGACAATGACACAGTATGTGACTTTGGACCAAACGTCCACTTTCACTCATGGGACACATCGCTACAGTTCTCTCGTCTATTTCTGACTCTGACAGAGGAAAGAGGTGTAAAGTCAAACCAAATCACCATTAACACCATGTAGACACACCCCAATCTGGTACCTTTAAAACTTCACACGGCTGCACATCAGAAATCTTAAAACATGTAACATATGTCACTGGACAAATCTTCCTACATAATACACAACTGTATAGAAACTAGCTACTACACACAAAAGTAGTGAACAGTATCAGCTTTCAGTGACTGTCTACATAAACCAGCTGCATGAACCTGCACCGTGGTTTTACAGACTCGTCTTAGATTTAATCAGCTGCAGCCTCATATTTCTTCAGCACAGAAAGTGCAGCTCATTACACAGATTAATTCATAGGAAGGTTACAAATGAGCTATATTTTTTATTTCTAAATGAAGACAGCTATTCAAAATTCAAAAAATGAATCCTGCAGTACACCTGCAGGTTAAAAAGCTAAAAGATAATTCTTCTTTTAAACGACAGCTTCATCACTGCAAAACAATAAAGCACATTTACAGAATCCAGAATTCAAAGCTACGACCTACAGGTTAAATAGAAATTCTTGATTCTTGATTCTTGATTTTTTGTATGTTTTTTTTTTTTTTTTTAAATTGGAACGTTTAAGAAAAGTGTCACCAATACGAAAAGGGGGGGGGCAAAATATATAGAACAATGGAAGCACAAACACCATGGAAAATATTTACCATAACAACATTACTGTTTAAATGTTATATATATTGCATATTATAAGTTATTATGTGTGATATTTTATTTAGAATGAATTTAACAATTTACATGTAATGTATGCTGTATTATGTATTGTATGTGTTTTTATCATGTGGACAGCTCGACTTGTATCTGGATGATGATTTATGTTTATCTATGTATAGATTGTTTAAACTGTGTTAACTAATTTCCTCAGTAAAATGTGATAAATAACATTATAACATTTGGTTAGTATAGCACACTTGGCTTCCACCTCCACTCTTTCAGCAAATTGACTTCAATTAACCAAATTTTTCTTTTTAATTTTAGTTTTATACATAAAAATTATACTAATGTAAGATGGAAATAAATCGAAATATGACCAGTGTACGAAGTGAAAAACAGTGAATTAAGACACAGTATGATCTGAGAATAAAAGCTCCTGCTGTTATAGCTGTTGTTCTCTGAGTTTCAGGACAAACTCGGCTTCATTTTCTCAATATAACTTGTCAGTTACCTGCTGCTGCTGTTCCTGCTGTTTCTGATCCTCCGCAGTCTGACCACAGTTGGTGGATCTGTGGTAGTCGCTGCTTTCGACTTGTTTCTCAGCCAGAGTCAGGTGATAGAGACGAGATACTGTCAGCACACAAAGTCTTTGTATGAATCCAGTCTGCTAAACAACAGCAACAATTTTATTTAATGTTATTTACAGTCAGGAAACTCCTGGTGTTGATTCTGATTGAGAGAACTGCTCATATGTGCACTGCTTCCTCCAAACATTCACCCCTGACCTCAAACTGTTCAAATTCCTGCTTTAATAAGATATCAGAACAAATGTCAGCGTGGATTAACTCATATAAGATCAGAACTGAAGAAGGCAGAAGGCAAAGTTTACGTGAGTGAGGCAGAAAATAAAGTTCAACAAAAGAAAAAAACATGGAGTGATAAACAGTCAGACTGATGAATAAATAACGTCATGAATCCAGATGTTTGCTGCTGGATTGTTAAAGACAAACACTCGTAACAGCAGCAGTGAACAAAGCAGCGAGCGCTTGTTTAGCTTTTGCTTCACTCTGCACAGCTGCTGTTAGTTTCCTCTTTACTTGTTTTCTCCAGGTTCTCTGATTTATTCTGTATTTGAATTAAAGAGGTTTGAAAACATCTTAATTTTCCTGAAATGTTATTTTTACATTAATTTACATTTATCATTATTTTTCAGGCTCAATGTTCTGTTTATACTTGGCCACAAATGACCTCAACTAAGAACCTCAATGAACCTGCATCACTTGTGATGTGAAGACAGGAAATGTCTAATCAAACAGTTAAATGTGAAAACATTGGAACATGATGAGAATAAAACATGGAACAAAATAAAAGTAATGACCATGAAATACAGAAACAAACATAACATATATACATCAACAAATGACCCCAGTGCATGCTGGGATGTACCTAAACTGGGTAAATTAGGATTAAAAATGGGATCATGGTGTTCAAATGAGGATATTATCTGATGTCATGTCAGTGATCAAGAAATAATAGTGTGGATCTAAATGTTTTTAGAAGCTAATGTAGAAAATTTCACATTTCTGTTCCAATAAAATAATTAAACTCAAAAACTCAGTAGACAGAATAATCTTAAAGTACGCAGTGATGGAGAGTGATGTGTGGCGCTCACACTGATTTCTACTGTAGTTGAACCAACCTGGATTTGAACCCAAAACAGCTGATTGAAAACACGTCATTTAATC
Source organism: Anabas testudineus (assembly GCF_900324465.2). Classification (NCBI taxonomy): domain Eukaryota; kingdom Metazoa; phylum Chordata; class Actinopteri; order Anabantiformes; family Anabantidae; genus Anabas; species Anabas testudineus. Next base: position 22,432,991 of record NC_046615.1, on the reverse strand, counting down.
AGTTGAGCTATCAGGAAGTGTGAATATGAGCCTTTTAAATAAATATTCATTAAATATTTAGCAGAAATCATCAGACGTAAATTATGGGACTTTCCGAATTTCCAAATTCTCAAACTAGAACTTAACTAACTATAAATGTTGTCGTATAAATAATCTGATCTAATCTAATAAATCTAATAATCTAATAAATTGTGTCTTTTTCTGAAAGATAAAAACAACTCAAGATTTGAAGACACCACCTCAGCTTCATCAAACCACTGAACCACAGCTACTTGTTTGAGTAGAGGAAGAAGAGGAGGAGCTGATCAGAATGAACCTCCAGTCTGAGTTTGTCAGTGTGAATCTGAGTTCTTTTCTCGTCTGAACTTTCTGCTCCTTCAGTCTGATCTTCTTTCTCTCTCTGCTCATTTCTCAGCGCTGAAGATGGTCCCGCGGGGAAGGACACCGACCAGCAACATGGAGACGTGGGATCAAACCTCGTCTGGGATGAACAGAGGTAGGTGAAGATGTGTGAGTGTGATGAGTGAATGTGACTTAAAAAACCCGGCATTTCCGCGATTTCGTCAACTCGCTTGCGTACGCTTCGTTCAACGCGTGAATTTCCATCGTGGACCAATTTCAATCAACAATCATCTGGACGACACTGAACTTCAAGAAGTAAGAGGTGGTAAGAAAAAGCTAGTTGGCTCAACAAACCACCTAGCTTTTACTTTACTGACCAAGCTTTCTTTTTCTGCTGTAGTAAGTTACCCACTGAACCCAAGCTGTTCAGGCTGTGGGTCTGTTCACCTTACACCTTTGAAAGTCTCTGTAGACCTGTAGAGTGTCCAGTGGGGACACCGACCAGCAACAAGCAGACGTGAGACAAACAGAGGTATGTGACGTGAAGTGTGATGAGTGAACATGACTGAAAAACATTTACGCTATTTCTCCAACTTGCTTGCGTACATTTAATTTAAGGTGTAAATTACAATCATCATTCATCAGGAGGCAACTGAGCTTCAAGGACAGGACAAGAAGAGCTGGCTCAGCAGTTAACAACAATTTTCTCTTAACTTGCTGTGATGTAGTAGTGTTTCAAGGTCCAAACGTAAATGTTAATTTACTCATATAAATAGTTAATGATGATGTTTATGTGTTGGCTGGATGTTAAATTACTTGATAAGGTGATAACATGTCACATGTTGTGTTTACAGACTGTTCCCACGTTGATTCATTCAACGCAGGTTCAGGATAAATCCATTCCTGATCAAAATCCTGGATGTACTTCGTCTATCTTTTTCCTGGATTCAGGCTTTCTGCCTCCCTGCTGAGCAGCTGCAGGAGCTTCTAAAAGCTGCAGAAATCCCCACAGAAAAACAAAAAGCAGGAAGACGAGACATGGACCACTTCTCAAATTCACATTAATCACAGAAGGAGGGAATGGTGCTCCAAATACTGATAAGTCGCTCTGTGCGTCAGTACACGAGCCTGTTTTAACATGTAACCTTGATAAAAATGTATCATTAGAGATGGCACTATCTGTAATTTCACTTAGTTTCACTTTTCAGATAATCAGATGATCCTGTAGGATCAGTTTGATGATGCAACTGCACCAGCACCAGTGTTTACCAGCAGAGCTCCAAAGATCCATCACTGATACTGACTGATTGGTCTGCCGTGTCGCCTCCTGGCGCTCTAAACAGCAGCTTCCAGCAGTCAGATAACAACCGTCATCGTCTCAGGAGCAGCAGCAGAAATAGCAGAGCCATTATCCTGCTGTGTGTTATCAGGGATGGATGAGGAGGCAGGATATCAGCTCCTAATCTCCCCCTGCCGCTGTCTGTCGTATGCACCGCCGAAGAAAATGGATTCTTCACACTCACCGCCAAAACATTCCTCCTCCATCTTTCTCTCCTGGCTAACAGTTTGCTGAAAAATTAAACATTGGCAGGAAAGAGAAAGAGTGGAGTTCTCTGACCACAAACAAACAATCAGTCTGACTTTTAATTAAATGAAACAAATTCCTCTGCTTGCAGGAGGAGAAGGAGTTTCAAATGATGCACGGGTCTGTCAACGAGCCGCACACACAGTACGAGCTTCATCAAGGGGAGTTCAATCTAACTGTAGTATATAAAGGTAAGGAGAGGGCTGTCAAGTGAAGTAAAAAAGAAATGTTTCATAGCTCGCAGGAATGAGCAAAACAGAAGCAGGACAGAAGGAGGTGGTGTTCTTCTAACTGGTCAAAGTGGCAGCAACATCAAGAAGAAGTTGAAGCAGGTGAAGGTTGAAAAGGTTCCAGTGGTGGAAGGAGCAGCGCCAGCAGATCCCAGGAACAACAGAAGAACGCCCTGTCCATAAGAGTGCAGAACAACTGCACAGAACCCTCACACTCCCAGGTCTTGATGGAGCATCTGAGACTGAGGAAGAGATGTACAGCACCCATAGAGCAGTTAGACATTTAAATGAATTCCAGTAACTCATTAAACATGGTTTATAATTTCAGTAAAAAAAACTTTTCATAAATTTCTTTCTGAAAGAAACTAATTTAAAAACAGACTTCAAATGCTGCCAAGGATGAAATGAACGAACGAATCATTGGTGTGTGAACTGTTTTGTCATCCTGCAGGTTCGGATCCATAAATGCTGAAAACTGGAGAAAAGAAAGCCGAGAGAAGAGACTGTGTGCAGGTGATGTGAGGGGTCGTCCACAGAGGTTTATAGAAATGTCAAAGAGGAGGAGACGCGCGAGGTGAAGATAACCAACAAAGACACAGATGGCAGCAGGTTTGTGACCTTTGAACGCTTCAGAGAACGTCAGAGTGAAGATGTGAGAGTCTCTGTAAAGCTTTAAGTGTTGTCTTTATCAGCACATCAGTCCAAAACACTTTTCTTTTCTCTCTGCTGACTTTGTGCTGGAGCTGAAGAGTTAAGGAACTCAGCAGCATCTCACCACATCTGATCACGTAGAGTTTAATGTGCTCTGCTGAGCAACGAAAGAATCAACTAGTCTGCAAACTAATGTGATCAGTGCACCTTTCCAAGATGGTTGAAGGATGATGTTCATTCTTAAATTAGAGAAAGAAAAAACGACTGAGCTTTTTCATAGACTGTCTTTACCTGCACACCTGTCTCCTATCTCCTTATTATCCAGCTCTCACACCTTCAGCCATCTCACCTGTTTCCTGTTCACTAATCAACCTCACAAATTCCCAAACAGCCTGTTTAATCTTATTATCTATTCTCCTGCCTGATGTTGAACTTTACTTTCTTCTTTACTTTTTACTTTACTTTTACCTTTTACTCATCTGTTTGGTTGAGCACCATCCTCTGACCTCACCTATTATTCCTGCCTGTTCATAATAGGTCTTCTTGTGTTTATTTTAATGAACATAGCATTACATGTCTCCTCAGCCTATGAACAGTGAACTATATCTAACATATTCAACTAAATAAAAACTAAAGACATACCTCATACACGTCTCTCTATTTTGGTTTCTGATACTCTTTAGAACCTGATAACAATGATTTACACATCAAAAGGCTTATTGTTCCTGTTATTTTTATTATTTAATTTCAAAAGTGAATTTTCTGAACTCATTAACTTGGTCAGAGCTTTTTTAGCACAGATTGTTGCAGCATGGTGTAGCCTGTTGGGGCTTTATTGAAGACCTGGCTGCTTTGTGCTTGTTCTCTTTCCTTTTCCTTTCTCTTTTTGTTTGCTAGCTCTCGACTCCTTGTGCAGCTCTCCCAGGTTCTTAAATTTGCTTAGCTTGACGGACTTCTTAAGGCTGAGGTCATCGCTGTTGCTTGTCCACATTTTCTTCCCATAGTTTTCCTTTCTAGTCAACTTTACACATAAGGCAGGAGTCATCATCTGTCCTGCTGTTCAGTCACACTGATTTTATTAAAATGCATTTTTCTTCAATTGGAAACTAGAATTGGTCAAAACTGAAACTATATGTTCAAAACTCTTTACAGTCTGCATTTCAAACATGTATTTCAGCTAAACATCAAGTCTTTCTCACCAACAAACCACGTCACACATCAAGCACTGATACTCTCAGTACACTGAACTACAAAATACTAACAACAGAGAGCATTACACAAAAAGATCTGTACTAAATCATTTTACATGTCTGTTATATTCTGTAAGTTCTTAAACTTTAGAAAATAAAGTGTGTTGAGATGACTCCTGTTGTGATTCGGTGCTATTTAAAGAAACTGCAGTTAATTAAATTCTGTTTTGATAGTGCTTTAAACTGTTTTTAACAAAGTATATTAGAATTTGAACAATGTGCTGCTGACTGAGAAAGGAGCTCATGAATTTTGGTAAAAAGCAACGAAAAGCGACACACATACAGTTTGCTCTACATGAACTTCTGTTTTCTGACTGTGTGAAGAGTTTTGACCAATGTTTGTTAGCTACTGAAAAAAACTAATTAGTTAATTGAATATTAAATATTCCTTTCAGGAGGAAAACTGATTTTGTATTTTGAATGAGTGGAAAGTGAATCAGCTTTCTACAGTTTCAAGTTAGGATGATCTATGTGAACTTCACTGGACTGGGTGTGGATGGGACTCTGTAGGAGTAACAGTCTGTCTGCCTGTTTGCAGCTTTGATGATTTTATTTATGAGGTTTCAAGTCGTGAAGAGCACATGAAAATCAACAGTGTGTGTGTGATGGAAACTAACAGAAAGGATCAATTATAAAAGACTGAGTGAGCGCCTCGCTCACACATCCACAAGACTTTTCCTCCCTCCAGTTTAGTTTATTGACCTCAGTGTGGTGAACTCCTCATTGATCCATCACTTCTTACACACCTCCTCCTCCTACACCTCCTTCTTCTTTTTCTTCTCTGTCCCAGGATGAAAGAGCAGCATGTACATAAGTATTTAATGTTCATTTCAAAATGAAATCCTCCTGACAGAAGCTGCAGTAAAGGCAGTTTGACTGATGCAAACTGAATAATGCACAGACACACTTTCTATTATCCGTCCTCTCCCCTTCACTTTGCTCTGTTTAAATAAAGAGCGTGTGATGAAGATGATGGGCCTCAGCACCACTGTCAATGTTATCAAGCTATTTGGTGGCTGTTCTCACTTGTTATTAGGACAGTAGATGCCTGTTACTATGGTTACTATAATAAATGTGAAGTTTACCAGGTTCATAAAGTGGCAGCTGAGTGTACTGTGTCTGTACATTCAAGAGTCTACAGAGACGGAGTGGATGAATTGGACAAACAGGCAGCAACATGCAGCCTCAAAAGTATTAAAATGACTGTACTGTTTAGATCTATATATACAAGTATGAGTTAGTTATCAGACAAAATGAACCTGCACACCTCTGTATTGATCCTGCTCTTACCACCATCAGTCATATCATCTGTAAAGATTAGCGAGCTTCTGGCCCAGTCCATGACCCTACCTCCACCATACTTCACATATGAGCTTCTGTGGTTTGGATCATGAGCACATGATGGCCTTTCAATCACTTTGAGGTTAGTCTTAGTCTCATGAATCCACAAAGGTTTTGTGGCTCATTTCCAACTTTGCTTTCTGATTATTCCTGCATTTTTCGATATGACTTATTTTTCTCTTAGTTTTTCATTTGTTGTTTGATTCTTTTTTTTACATTAAACATGGTCGTGACAAGTTAAACTCAAAATGTCTACACTGTACAACAAAATAAAATACTAAAAAACTTATACAATACTTATTTTTTTCTTAAATCTGTAATGTTTTTGCTGTTTCAAACCCTCTGAGTGTGCATGATAAGCTCAGCTGATTTTCCAATCTTTGTTACCAGTTGTGGAATTATTACTGAGATCATTTCCTTAAATACAGTAATAGTAATCTAAAAATACTCCACTTCACCAGGGAGAAAAGCAGCAGTTTAGAAAAGCAGTTCAGAGTCTGTGGCTCAACTGTGTAAATTCTTTCATTTTAGTTTTTTTTTTGTTTGTTTGTTTGTTTTGTTTTTTCCGGTGTTAATTTATTATTATTATGAACTATTTCCAAATAGCCTAATTACACAAAGTTTTGAACTCCACTAGAGACTAAATGAAACACAGTTGCTTCCACTCTAAACTAGGCTAATTACCTCTCACCATGACTAGATGCAGCCACTGCCTTAATTATGTAGGATAAACTAAATCTTGTTAGTATTATGTCACCAAAACTGATATTTCAGTTTTAGGAAATGGCTTCTAAATATAAAAATCAAAAAGTATTTTGTTATACATATACTACATACATATACATATACTATATACTGTATATACTACGACCTAATGGTGCCTCCTGAGTTTTAGTGTTTGGATTAGCTTGTTTGTTGTATATATTCTACTGCTGTAGATTAAGGATAGCACTCATTTTATCTTCTTTATAAACTGTTGTTGGTCGCAGCGCTCTGTCAAGTCTCCTATTTATTTCTGCAGAGGGACTTTTGTAACTGCAATGGTCCAATTAGACTGAAAGTCAGAGGAGATGTATTATGTCAGTCTTTTCAACGATAACTCCTTTATGGCAGCCCTTCTTCTTTTTGTTGAGAATTTCACACAGAGTCAGAGGTCAGCAGGTAGAGTGCTTTTAAAGGGATTACATGTAGCAGGATGTTACTTCTGACCTCCAACAGAGACGAACATGAAGATTTCTTTCCGCTGTCTGGCCTGAAAAACTGTCTCAGAGCTCTTCACCACCGGCTGCCTGACCTTGACGACAAAAACCTTCCACTACTACTGCTACCTGGAGAAAAGGCCGCCTCTCACCCACAGAGCGCTCTTGGCGCTGATGGTAATTGGATCCTGGTCTTCCTCTGCCCCCCCCTCCCTCGTTCCTCTCTGTTCTCACTGCTGGAGGTGTCATCATCAGCACTCTAATAAGGCGAAGGCCACGAGCGCCTTCAGCGCATCATTATTCACACTAATGACTTCCTGTAGGTCTGAACACACTCTGCTCTTCGCTTACAGGACGAGTTGTATCTGCACACATGGAGCAGGGCCACGTTTAAAAGACTCCGGTCATCAGACACTAACAAAGTCCCAGTTCTGCCGTCCAGCGACGAAACGCAGCCACAGCACGGGTGATTATTTACAACACTGGAGAAGTATTTTTATGTAGACAAACAGAAATGATTCAGAAACCCTGTTGTTACAGGGTTTTGATGGAGGTGATGTAAAATGACCACATTAACATTAAGTTACTGTATGTCTTTAATTTATTTACTGTAATAGTTTTGTCCTGTTTTTACCTATTTTTGATGTCGAGCAAATAGCTTATTTATAACATATACAATTAATTTCACAATATTGTATTTTTATTTTTGGTATATTTATTGATATTCATTTTTTTATATATAGCCATGTACCTACCTGTGCCTTTTTTGTATCTACTTTTTGTGTTTTGACATCTGATGTTGCTCCATTCAGCGTAGTGCAACATCTTACTTTAGCATGTTAAGATGCTAATATTTACTAATTATGGATCAACGTTAGTAGAATGGGAAGAATTTATAAGAACATAATCACAGCCCAGATAATTAGGTACTTTTGATGTGTTTTTTAAATTAGCTAATTACATCAGAGCCAATCAGATAGTGAACACTTCACAGAAGTAAATCTACTGTACGAGACTTTCACTTAATCAGAAAACACCACTTAGAGTTGCTTTTTTATTTTTCAAATCATTCAGCCCTTGTTTCTGTAGTAGAGGTGTTTTAGGTTCGTTCTTGTATTTCATATTCAATTGTATGTCCTCAGCGTATAAACTGAGTCTGGGTCTGATGCTGTGAACCAGAATCTCTCCTCCATCAGTATCACGTTGTCGAGCTTCAGACAGTCTGTCAGTAAATCACTGCTGTTTGAAACAAGCCGCTCTGTTCTGTGTCAAACTGTCTGTCGAGTGTTTCCTCCACAAAGCGCAAGTAGCACAGCTTGAATATGAAGTGGAGAAGACCCACTGATGTCTTAAAGAGCAGTTTTCTGTCAGAGAGGAAGAGGAGATGCTCAGCGGGAGTCTGACGACTCTCCAGAGACTGACAGATGTCTTCATTTCAGAAACCAAGAAGAACTCATGTTGTTAAATTCACACTTCGACGTGACAGGAAAACTGGGAGGTCGCCTGATGCAGAGGATGAATTCATTTCATTCTTTTCATTACGCTCTGCAGAGGTGGAGGTTTCCATCCAGACATTGTGCAAATGTTTAACAGATTTCTGGAAAATCTGCAAGAGAAAATACAAATGAATGTTTGTGTCCATGCACAACAATGATGCAGATAATAGATTTATGAGGACGACCTGAACCGTGACTAGAAAGCCACGTGGAAAAGCTAATGAAAGGCAAAATCCAAGCTAGTTTCAGCTATTACTTGAGGACGATTACCTCCTTGATCCACACAGATGGGACGTTTTTGATTCTTGCACCAAAGCTGGAGCATGTTGCTCTCAACTTCACGAGGTTACACTGGTAACCAAACACAACTGGTCCATCAGGTGTGTGTTTCCTGTTGTGAAGGATCATCAAATAATAGACGTATATAAAAAAACGGTGCAGTGGAAAACGTGCTGACAGTGGGATGTTAAACATGTCTGAGAGAAACTCTGAAACATCTTGTGAAAGTGGCAGTTGACGTCTTTTTCCTCTCTGCGTTTTGTGTCCTTGCTCGTTTACTGACATCAGGATGTATGTGTTTAGAAAGGAGCACAGACTGGGTGCAATCTCAGCCCGTCATCTTGAATTCGCTGTCGGCCTATTTCCTCTCCTCAATACCGTCTGACCGACACTATCTAACCTGTCAACACACACACACACACACACTCAGAGATATATACATTAAAATCAGTTTATCAAATGGTACTTTACCATTTGTAGCTGTGATCAGATGAGAAGACAGAAAAAGAAGATGCTGATGGTTGGTTGAGGATACATTTAAAGTGATTTCATATCATTCCTGTAGACAGCTGCCATTTTAAGTGCCTCTTGTCCAGTTACAACACAGATGTGATAAAATCCACTTCTGTTTACAACCAGAACACATGTTCTCCTCTTTCTTTAACAACAGCTCCCTTATACCCACAAATTTGATAAAACTTTCTCACCCTAAGAAGGACTGTCCAAGCTTAGCAGGCTGTCACAATCCAATTTGGTTTGCTGCATTCAGGGACAGTAGAGTATGGCGCATCTGTGTTGTGAGGCTTTCAGGGCGAGGAAAGTGTGTAGGACATCTGTGTTTTAAAAAGCCACCATCTCTGAAAACATTTAAAAAAGCCAAGTTGTTAGTTTTGCTCTGTCCTCTAGTTCTGTTTGTGTCTCTACTTCCAGTTTTGTAGTTTGACATTTCCTCATTTTCTGTTTTCCGTTTTCTTTTGGAACCATTGTTGCCCCAATCTAAAAAAAGTTATTTCTCTATGGCCTCCTTTTCTCTGGTCTGCAATGAGTCCACCATTTTGAGATTAGAGTATTTCTGCACAATTTACACAAATCAGCATCACGGTAAATGTGCCGTAAGGGCAGTTTTTTAACCGTTGCCCCTCAGCCAAATGTGAAATTAGCCACTGAAACAGAATCAAAAACAATAAAACCCAGAACATACAGGAAAGGGCAAACAAAAACATGACACAGTCAAACAGAGCAAAAGATTGAGTCGATTGATCACATTTAAAACTAGTGGAGTTCCTCTCGGCAGCATCAGTGGAGGACGACTGCAGGACGAGCTCTTATGTGTGTTCAAGCATCTCATTGTCTCGCTGCATTGTTCCTGAGCTGCGACGCCTCGTCGACACACATACAGTGTGTTTAATCATGCAGAGTGTTTAATCAGAGCGTGTGCTGTCTATTTATAATTCATCCTCGATGTCTGTTTGAGAATTCATGCCGGCTTGTTTCTGCTTTAACATTTGCTGTAATGTCACAGGTTTAATACAGGGGCCAAACTGAGGCAGTTAGCATGTGCCAGTGCAGGTTTGAGTCATCTTCCATTATTTACCCATTCATAAGGAGAAAAGCATGTTCCCCTCTTCACAGCTGTCACGTTGCATTTAACTTTTGGTTTCTTCATGTCTGTTTCCTCCAAAGTCATCTCGTCTGCACTGTGAGTTGGAAACGGAACAGATTCCCACAGAGCCCCCAGCAGCACCTGGAGAGTGAAACGATGCTCAGTGAGTGTTTTTATGTGAATATTCAGAGGAAAGACAGTCTGAACATGTCTGAGAGATTAAATCTGTTCAGCTGCTGAGCTGATAAAACAGAAAAAAGTGCTATAGCAGGGTTACAGCTCCTATAAAACAATTACAGTGGCAAGAAAAAGTATGTGAACCTTTTTCAAATGTCATGGTTTTCTGCATTAATTTCTCATAAAACATGATCTCAACTTCATCTAAGTCAAGAGTACTAACAAATATATTGTATCTAAAGTAATAACATTACATCACAAATCATCTTCCCCTCAATCACTGCCCCCTGCTAGTTCAGTGTTTTACCTACTGTAGATTCATGAACACAGGTGTTAGCCAGTTTTAATGATGCCTTCAAATTGTTGTCTGTCATTCTGGGTTGTTTCTTTACCTCATTGATGAGTGTTTGTTGTGCTCTTGGGGTCATTTTGACTGGCCACCTACTTTTTGGTAGATTCCCAAAGTGTCTCCATTTGTAGATTGTTTAACTGTAGACTGCGGAAAGTATTTGACATCACTTTGTAACCCCAGTTTTATCTTATATCTTCACACATCAGCTGAAAATCCATTTCATTCAAACCTGCACTCTGCAGAACGTTCTACCTGTTACTGTGTTTTAAAGGTGCTGATGTCTACATTTCATTGCCCCCTCGTTACAGACTCTAAAACTGCTTGTTTGCTTCATTAAAACCTTCCCTGCTGTGTGTTTGGGTCCTCTGCCCTTTTGACTTGTACCCTGAAAAATTGCAACTTAAAGTTAAAGTTGGACTCAGCTTCATGTTGAAATCTGAATTCATGACTAATTTAAAAACACTTCTGTGTGTCAGTGTCGCACCTTGTTACTAGACAAGTAAGAAGAAAGGGGCAGAATCAGGTGAAAGCAAACAATCACTACCAACGTAGAGGAGTGCAGTGACAGGACAGGATACAGTGACCACTGGACTGCACTCTGACCAGTCTGCAGCTGCTCAGCCCCATACACAGCGAGCTGTGACACACTGTGTACCCAACACTAAATGTTTCCCACGCTGACCCTTGTCCAGGTGGTGTTAGTGTGGTGGCTGGTTGGTGCATAGACCGAGTGCCTGATAAGCTGACTTGGTCATGTGACAGTGGTGATGGGAAAGTGTCTGCAATCACAGATGATCAGTGCCAGAGGGTAAATTAACACTAAAATACTTTAGAAAAACCAAACCAGGACCTGCCATCTTTGCCCCACAGCTTCAGGTTCACAGTGTACAGGTCACTAAGCTCCTTTAGTGTCTGCAGCCGTATGTTGAGGCCTGTTATCAACTTATTCCATGTTGTCGTCTTACTGAGTTACAGGTTTTACACTGACATGGAATCAAACACTACACTGCAGGTACTGTAGGTGGTAACAGCTCAACAAAGAGGTGCAAATGAAGCCTGATTTTCTTTTTTCACATGTTTTCAGCCGCTGTGTTGCTTGTCCTCATGCTGCTGGACTTTCAGCCTGTAACTGACCATAGGTTCCTGTGAAACATGTTCCTTTGAATTTTTAGGTCTTTTCCAGTTTTGCCATGTAATTAACATCTTTACCTGTTACATGGAGATTTTAAATTGTTGCACTTGGGCCACATTTTTTGCATGTAGGTCTAGTTTTAGCTGAGATTGTCCACACATAGTCACTGACATAGTGACATTTCAGTGATCAACAACATCAGTGGTGATGTTGTTGCTGAAGTGTTTCAGTGAATCTGATCTGTCACTGTTGTTGGTATGTGTCATCCAACGGCCTCTGTCTCCGTCAGACTGAGACCAAACAGCTTTTATATTCTTTCTCCCAACCGCATCCTCATTAGTGCTTCATATAGGAGTCCTGTTGGCAAGGTCACCGTTGTCACGGCAACGCTTCGCTGACAGGACGATGCTGAGAAGACAGAGTCGAGACCTATCACAGCAACATCAGCAACGTCAGGAGATAAAAAAAATCCACTGAGAGAGAAAACAACTTCATGTTGAGAAGATTGCAGCCCTGAGGGGAGGAGGAGCGAGATTCGAGGGGTGGTGGTGGTTTCTGGAGGGTGGAGGGTGGAGGGTGGTTACAGTGTTTAGATCCATGTCCTGTTTTATCAGTCTCAGCAGTTTGAGTCTGAACTTTATCACACAGTGTCTCTGCACACTGAGCAGAGCTGTGCAGACGTCCTGTGGATGACGTTCTGTGGAACTCCTGTGGAACCTGGTTCAGGTCTCATTATGACTGTTTCTTATCATTTGTGATCATTTCCTGTCTAATTATGTCTTTGACTAGTTTTCACATCTTTCTAGGAGTTCCACTCTCTGTGGTTGTGCAGCTCTTTGTAGTTATTCTGGGTCAACTCTGCTAACAGTCTTTACAAACTCTAAAAACCTTCTGAATTATTGATCAGCACCCAGTGTTTTTCCCCGTCAGCTGTGGTTTCGACTTATATCAGATCAATATATTTCAGACCACACAGTCACTCAGCTGCAGCATGGCCAAACTCAGCTGCTCAGTGATTTATCACAGGGCTTCACCTGTGAAGTTCACAGCAGGTACTTTTATATTTTAGATCTTTATTCAGGGGGTGTAGCTGCAGATCCATAGTTCAAGTGTTGGCAGGAGTGGAAAGAGCTGCTGTTAAAGCGTTTTAACCCACTCTTTATTATTACAGAAACAAATGACAAACAGTTATGACAGATAATAATAATAATAAACCCACTCACAGCAAGGTTCTGGGCTTAAACCTTACACAGTCCAAAGACTCTAAATTGCTCATTCATTTATTGGAAAACAGCTCAACCCTTTCAAAATAATTATTAGCCGCTCATTAACATAAACAGTTGGCAACCGCAGCAGAAAACTGCTTTTTCTGCTTACTTTCCTTTCAAAGGAGAGATGTTGTGGATATTAAGATGTAGGAACTGAACACAGACCGACTCCAAATGTTCATGTGTTGTTTCATGTGCTGTTTGATTCATGCTCTGCAGACAGACAGGAAGTTCACTGTGTGTTTCTGTGGCGGCGGCGCACAGGGGAAGCCTGGCGTCCTTAAGTGGGGAGTGTCAGAGTCATCATGTGTGATGTGAGATGGTTTGTCACATATTCATTTGTGCTTACTTGTTACCATCATATCAAACATTGATGAAACACAAAGGATGATGGGAAAGGAGAAAGACCGCTTAACACTACTGGATCAGATGGAAGTGACGACAATGATGGCGACTAGGAAGAGGCAGAGAAGACACGATGATGATGACAGAGCTGAAGAGATGCAGTGAGAGAGAGACTGAGTTGGTTCATATCAGTTCAGTTCATTTATATAATGTCAAATCACAACTAAAGTCGCCTCAATACACTTTACACAGTAAGTTTAAGACCCAGCAAATCCACCTCGAGCATCACTAGGCGACAGTGGAGAGGAGAAGGAAACCAGCAAACCAGGCTCATGGTGCGCTGCCTTCTGCCTCGACCAGCGACAACAGTTGGTCTAATTCAGCTTTATCAAGACTCCTTTTATTGTTTCCTATAGTATGTAATATAATATTTTGGTAAACAACGCAATGATGCAAAACTACAAGACACAATAAGCAACAAAAATGATTAAAGAGGGCTTCAAAAAACTACAAAGAGAAGCAAAAAGATGAAAAAGACATGCAAACAACTACAAATAGACTCATAGGAACAAAATGACTATGAGACACATGTCACCACTACAAAGAGAAGCACAACCACTACAAATAGACACAAACACTGAAGAGCTACTGTAAAAAGACAATAACAAAGATTTGTGTCTCTTTCAGTCTGTGTCCACATGATGCATCATGTGGGTGAATTTAGTCTTGGTTTAAACCCGACTGTCAGAAGATGTTAACGTAGTAATTTCTCTGCTGTGGATTAGGAACACAAACATGCTGACAGTCATTACTCCCTGTTTCTTTTTAAACATTCAAATATTAATGCTACTACATTATCATCAAAGCTTTTAAAGGTTGCTACAGTGGGGAATCTGAAACCTACCAAAGCTACTCACCTGTTGTTGCTGTGGCTGATGTGCAGACTGTAATTTGTCCTGTATGATTGACTTTTGTTGCATGTGCAGATGTTTTCATTGACAACATCTGGGACAAAGCGATCAGCCCGACAGCCGCTGCAGAAATTTATGATGCTCATCATCCAGTCAGCAGCAGAAAACACATCACTTTTATGCGGGGTGCCATTAATATGACTGTTATTCAGGGATTTATGGGTCCATCTTGCAGCGGCTGTTTGTCGCTGCACGTCGTAAAACATACCTCAGTGTAATAACCTGCATAAGATGTTTAACAGCACACAGTAAAACCCTACACGTGTTTGAGATGCTATTTTCAGGCATCCATCTTCTGAGTGTCTGACAGAATACATGGGAGTTTTTCATCAATAAGGCTCTAACAGCTCCTGCTACAGTACCAGGGGCACTTTCACGCTTCTAGTCTGTTTTCTGCGTCAGTCAACACTCTACTTTAAAACAGAGTAAACTACTGTTGGATGGTTTTAAAACAGGACATACTGGTTTAATTAGGTTTGGATGTAGGTGACTGACATTTATATGATAGTTTATGGGACAACAGAGGAGGAAATGTGAGTGAGGGGACTTTAACTTGGCTACTGAGTTCAATTATAAAGCAACAGAGCTAATTATAAAAGGCATTTTATATAATACGATGTTTATTATGTATAATAAGGGTGTTGGTCACCTTCTGAACTGGCACTGGTCTTCCTGTTGTTAATCATGTGTTGATGTGACTCAGGTAAATATCTGCAAGCTATCCACTGACTGAGAGCAGGAACCTGGATCCGATTGTTGGACGCTAACTCAGGATCCAATTCAGAAACTACTGAGCTCATTTACAGGTGCAGATGTCTGCAGGGTCCGACTGCAGCACTCATCGATGCGTTATATTAGGATGGAAAACGCTACCCGATGGGTCACAGGAAACACTTTTCTCATCACCATCTCTCTGTTTTCATGGCTCCCAGTGTAAAAACCTGTTAGGAGAACATGCTTACAATGACTAAGTGTTGCATGAATGAGATTTAGACCAGGATTCATTTGGGTTAAACTGAGTTTAGGCAAACTTGGAAGGGATTTCTGTCAGATTAGACTCAGTCCAGACCCGGTTTAGTACAGGTTGGACTATGTTTCTATGAGGTTAAACTAGATTTGGGCCCAATTAGACTGAGTCTTGGTTTGATTAGACCAGTTTAATGTTGTCTTAAACAACATTAAACTGTTTAACAACCGGGTTTAGACAATATTAGACGGGGTTTATGAAAAATAAGAATTAGTCCAGGTTAAACTGAATTATATCCCAGATTAAAATGGGTGTGCACCAGATTAGAGTTTATTCAAACTATTGCAGACTGGTTTTAAGGCAGATAAGATTGGGTTTAACTCACTTTGGACTAGGTTTACACCAGGTTTAGCTGGATTTGGACACATCTTTAAACACATTACACTGGGTTTAGATCAAGTTAGGGTAGTGTTAAACCACATTGGACTGTTTTAAGATGACAGCAGACTGACTTTAGATCACATTACACAGTTAATTATACTAAACTAGTCTGGATTTGAACAGGTTAGAGTGGGTATACACCTGATTAGACTAGGTTTAGAGCAGGTTAAATTGGATTAGGTCACATTAAAGTAATTATAAACCACAGCAGCCTGGTTTTACACCAGATTAGACTGGGTTCAGACCAAGTTACGCTGGATTTACACCCAAGTAGACTGGAATTGCACCAGGTTTATATCAGAGGTTTGCACCAGGTTAAGTAGACTGAGTTTTGGCTGGTTTACTGTTGTAAAGTCTTAAACCTTCTTGAACTATTTGTTGATCATATTAAACAGGGTTTAAACCAAATTAGCCTGGGTTTAGAACAGGTTGGAAGGGTTTACTGAATTTGGTTCTAGTGCTGGAAAACAGAAAAATGTCTCATTCCATCTTTTCACATATTCTGATCAGGGAACTCACGAGGAATAACTCCACGGCCGTCTCTGTGTAACCAAGCAACTCTGTGTTTTTGAAAAGTTCAAGTGAAACACGTTGGAGGGATCAGTATTTATTAAAAATCTGATTCTGTCTGTCAAATGGAATGACTTCATTTGTTCAGCAGAGTGTGGGTTTGAGAACACAGAGTTCAGTCCAACTTTAAAAAGTGTAGAAGTCCATGTTTTGTCTTTCAGATGTTGTTGGCTACCCGTCTCTCATTATGGACGCTGAAGGACGTGTAAGTGACCTGAACATTAATCACTAATAACTG
The DNA here is from genome assembly GCF_900324465.2 of Anabas testudineus. Taxonomy (NCBI): domain Eukaryota; kingdom Metazoa; phylum Chordata; class Actinopteri; order Anabantiformes; family Anabantidae; genus Anabas; species Anabas testudineus. The sequence continues at coordinate 22,416,554 of NC_046615.1, read as the reverse complement.
GAGACATATTAATTACAGACAGACAAAATGTTCCTGAATCACAGAGAGAGTCAAACACACCTTATTTCTCTTTGTTTTTTCATCTCAGACAGCATTTAGTGTTTGGAGGATCTGTGTGTGTGCTGGAAGCTGCTGAACACGTCCCGCGTGGCAGCGATCACACTGAAGCATTACTAGAAATGTCGGTTTGAATAATAAACTCTGACAGATGTTGTTTGGGGTTTCGGAGGTCTGTGTGCACCTAACAACAGGGACTAAACTGCTTTTAGACATTCATTCATCTGTCTGTTGCCACTAGTGTTTATTTAAATATCAGTTATCTCTTGGATTTAAAAAAAAAGGTGAAATTGATGCTGTCAAATGTAAAACATGTTATTTTCTGTGTTCCACATTTGTTGTGATGAAATATTTTCATTTAATATGTTACATAGTACATATATGTGTAGAAGCATAAATACACACACACACACACACACACACATTTTAAAGTAGTCTAAACCCTAGCCAAAGTCTACTTTGGCCTAAATTAGTCTTAATCTTACATGAACTAAATTCAAGTTATTATTTATATCCAATCTGATCTGGACTAAATTCAGTTTAACCTGATGTGCATCTTATCTAAAGTGGTTGAAACCCACTATAACCTGTTACAAACCCAATCTAATGTTGTTTTAATTTGTGTTAATCTTGACTAAACAGTTCAACCTGGTCTAATCTAGAATATGGTCACAACTGAATTTAATCCAGCCGGAGCCCACTGTAATTTGGATTTATCCAATTTACCCTGGTATAAACCAAATCTCATCTAAACCTATCTGACAGTAGTGATTTCTAAATGCTGCTCTAAACCCTGGTTAATCTTTATCAAAACCCAGTTAAACTTGGTCTAAATACGGTCTAATGGGACCAAAACTCAATCCAGTTTGGCCTAAACCAAATTTATCCAGATTTAATTCCAGTCTAAATTTAATTTAATTTGTCTAAACCTACTCTAATAATCCCGTAAACCCAGTCTCGAATCGAACCACTCACCCTGGGACTCGTAGACAACTGCTCTACCACCTGAGCTACTGCCGCCCCACAGTTTCTAAGTTTGCTGCTCTCAGCTGCCAAACTCTGAGGTGGAGACAATTCATTTTAAAGTGGAGCAGAAACTCTTTGATCCAATAAATCACAGTGTGAACTAAATGTTTCATGTGATGGTTTTCAACATGTTGCACTGCAATCAGAGCTGTGGCCTTGAAGAAACTTTCAAAAGCACAAGGTGTTTTATTGCAGGTGGAGGACGCAGCGTCTCCAGGCAGCGCACACGTCCCCGTGAAAAGATTCTGATAGAAATGTCAATGTTCGCCTTCACTGCTCCACCTTCAATCTGTGTCTGGACACCACGCCGATATCACCGCCTCGGCTCGGCTGTCTATCACACCTGGCAGGGATATTATTGTTCTGACGTAGGTGGAGAGCAGTCGTTGTGATGACAGATGAGGCGCTGTGATCAGAGGAAAAAAATCAGGCCTGGAGAAATGAAAGGCTGCACTGTGTGCATGTCAGAGATGAACAACTGTCTGCTGCAAGACGCTTCACAACAGTTAAGAGGAAGGTTTGAACTCAAACTGCAGAAACACAGTTTGAAATGTCGGCATAAGAACTGTCAGACTTTAAACAGAACTTTTCACCTCAACAACACAGACAGACAGTTGAGAGCAAACTCGTGTAAAGGTCCTTTAAGGCCGTCTGACAAGCTGCTTAACACACCTTTCCAATGTGGTAATGCAGATTTAATAAGAATCAGAAGCAATGCATGTTCACCCGATCTATCCGGGATATCTGTCAATACGAGCTCAAACCTTTTTATTTTTCACGTCACAGCATATAAACATGCATCAACTTTACACTTTTAAGTCTCATATTTATTTACTGTGACACTTTGCACACAGTGTTTGTGTCTGTTCAGTTTCTATGTGAAGGGAGACGGTGTGGGGATGTGGTGGAGGTGAGTTGGGTGCTCGGACAGGTGAGGTTAGAGTGTTTCAGAAGACAAACGAGGCCTTTGTGGAATCTGCTGAGTGGTGCATTTCCAGGGTTGACCTCTGAACCCAAGCATCCATCCCATAAATACATCCCTGCACGTCCTCTCTTTCTGCTGTTGACTCCTACAGATGAACAATCAGAAATGTTAAATGCATTCCTGTTACATGAATAGGTGCATTATGAAATACTGTTATTATTAATTAGTAACAGTAGTAGTAGTAGTAGTAGTAGTAGTAGTAGTAGTACATGTTTGTGTGAACACTTGTGTTGTTTTGTCATCTAAAAACTCTCCTTCATCAAGGTCGTCCCAAAAACTTGCTGCAATCATCATCACTAACAAACTGCTTCAATTTCAATAAATAAATAAATATTAAAAAATAAAAAAAACAGCTTTGTCTGCATAAAAATAACATGATATTAAACTTAAACGGCTGAACCCAGAATAGACTCACACACACCAACACTCCAACACACACCTTCTCTGGCTGTTAGCAGTAAATAAATAAAGGAAATGAGCACAGAGAGCTCATTAATATCAGTGAAGGTGAGCAGCTAACAGCCCCTGGAGGCTGCTGCTGTTTATACAGGAAATAAATGGAGAGCGTTGACAAAGTGCACGGCTGTAACATTACACTATAGTATATAGTAAACCTACACTGGAGCTCTTCCACCTGCATGGATAGAGGCCTTCACCCCCAGCAGCAGGACTGCTCTGACGCTCCAGGTGCTGACAGAGGATTTAAGCCAATCGTTATATCACTTTCACTGCTTGAGGTTTGTGTGAGTGCGTCCACTGGGCGTTGAGTCTCATACGGACTGAACTCACAACCTCAAAACCTCCAAACAGGCCTGGAACACCTTTGAGCTGCTCGCTATTAGACCCTTATTTCCTAAAACCTCATTTCCATGTTGCACAGAATTCCTGCAAGGCCTTGAACCTCCAGAGCAGTTCTCTCTCGCCATGAGACATCTGAAGTGGCTCCGGTGACATCTGACTCTTGGACATCAAACCCTGCAGCGTCCAACTCCCAGAACTAACTTACCACCAAATGCTCAGTCTGTTCCTGATGAAACACAATTCAGAGTGTTTGAATTCAGGTGAGGACATTTTAAGTATAAAAACTTGACTGAGGATCAAAACCCCAACTTCAGGGCTTTTTTCCTGTCATTCCACAGCTTCACAGAGTCGATCCACTGAGCCAACATGACCCAACAAAGGCAGCCTGGAGAGCACCAAAAGGAAAGAGTGATTAAAAACTGTAACACTTTAATATAGACTTCCATTCTCTGCATAGTAAAATCTCTTTAAGTTATTGTTCTCCTTCACGTCAGCTTACATTTCAAGCTTTTAACACTTTACTTTGGACAGTGAAGCATTTCTTTGAAACTCAAATTGAGTTGAACCAATTATATAAGAAATTCAAGGGTGGTATCAGACAGTATCAGTCAGCGGACCAATCCTGAGAGATAACTTCAGCTTTTTTTAACCTGCTGTATTTTACTTTAAAGTGGGTCTGGAAACTCTGTGCTAGTGTTAATTCAATGTACAGCCACATGCAGTAAGTGCAGTGTCCTGCGTTCAAACTGAAAGGGGACCTATGCTGCACGCCGTAACGCTTCTCTTCTGCTTCTTCATTATGATCTGTCAAATAAAGGATGCAAATTTAAAAATGCCCTAAAACACAGACTTTTGAGGTTTTTGGTTCAATCCATAGTAAATTTTGAAGGTGAAAGATTCAAGGCCCCTAACAAAGGTGTCTCTGAGCAAAGAGTACACTCTGAACATGTTGGCAGTCTATACTATATAATAAAACCACAGTAAAACTACAAACACACATACAAAAGACAGAGAAGGAGGGAAAAACACTGAATTTGGACAGTATTTCTAGTCTGGACTGACTCGGAGCACAGGTCTGATGCTACACTTTATTCATCTGAGGGATCCACACTGAGCTGAGCTGATCCCGCATAAGTCTGGATGTAACCTCAGTGCCACAGCTTTGATCTGCCTCCATCCCAGCTGGGAGTGCTTCAGCATGGCTGTGAGCAATGCTGACAAGGAGATCATGTGTTAAAATCCAGTTAAATGCACATTCAGTGTAGAAGTTACTGTTACTGGTGTTAAATAACGTATGTGCATAAGGTCAATGCATCAATAATGCAAATGTTGATCAAATGTCAGAAAACGGTAATAATCATAATCTGCATGTTCTCATCTAAAATCTAAATAATGGATCTAAAATGATTTGATGTATGTGGGTTTTCTTAACCAATTCAAAGAGAGATTATTAAAGTTTTAAACAAGCCTTCTCATCCAGATCGAAAATGACATGATGCATTTTAATTCTGATTAATCTGTTATTTTGATTGAAGGAATAAAATAATCTTAATGAGAATAAAATAGCAGCAGCTTTCATTGTCAGTATGCAGGTATGTTTGTTACATCATTGTAAACTCGGGATTCGTGTGTAACTGTGATGAAGAACAATACAGCAGGAGTAGTGGGAAAACTGTTAACAGAGCATCAAAGAGCCAAGTTTGTGTCACACTCAGTCACTCGTTAATCAGTTCTGACTTGCAGATTGTGTTAGAGTCAATACTCGAGGCGTAATTACCTCTGAGAAATGGATTTCTTTGAAAACTCAGGCCTGACTTTCACAATGTTTGCATTGTGCTCCAAAAAATGAAAAGATGAAAACCTCAGGAACTCAAACAAACACAGACGCCTCCCGTCAGCCTCGAGTCAGTTTTAGTGTTCAATAGAGTATTTCAACAACTGTGAGGTGTTTGCTCTTTGGTGCAGAGCTTCTCGACTGACTTCACTGCATCTCCAATTATCCAGAAAAAAAGAACCAGTGGTCTGAGACTATGCTAATTAGTTTATTGAGCGGTGTGTGATCAATAAGCAGCTCCACCATCCCCCTCATCTGTTTTAATTAGAGAGAGAAGAGAATACACAAAGGAAAAACAAAAATATCCTTCTAGGAACTTCATGGTTGTTTTTGTTCTGTTGAAGAATCATTACCAAACGATATCAGTGCTAACTGTGTATGTGCAGCGGTTTTAGTACAAGCTTCCTTCCTGTTGATGCTACATGTTTCCTTCCAGCTTCTAGCTCAGGGAAACACAAAGAAGCACTTTAATTCAAAAACACGTCTTATCTTTAGATACACTTTGATTTTTATCACCTCTTCTAGTGTAATCATGTCTCCTACAAATTGTGTTTCTATAAAACTAAATTGCAAATATTTCTTTTTATTGACAATTAACTTTAAGAGAAGTTGCAAATATTTTAAAACTGAATTATTTAATGTTAGTTTCACCTCACAGTGAGTTTTTTGTGACTATACTGTGTTTGTTATGGTTATTTTTAGGTTAAGGTCAGGGAACGATGGAGGTCTGGTTAAAAAATAACTAGTGGTGTCATAAGATAAGTGATCGCAAATGAGAAGATGCTTTTTCTGTGTCATGTGAATGTGAAAGTCGTGATACTCGCTGTGGCCACTGTGCCAAAAATTGTTTGTTGAGTCCAACTTTGTTCCTGCCGCTTTCCGATATTTTACTGCCACTCTCTCTGTTCTGGGACATACTGTATGACCTTTGACCTTCAGTGTGAGTGGTGCAGTATCAGAGCCAGAGTCGAGGTTTATCTCAGATCAGTCGCTGGACGGTATTTTGGTGCCACGCAGGGACAGCTGCTCTCCACCTCCATCGTCCATTTTAGCTGACATCACCTGAGTGGACACAGCTGGAGAGCCTGTGTCATCATGCATCACAGTGAGGATTGTTTTCTATATATAATCCTGACCTCCACCCTCCTCCTCCTCCTCCACCTCCTCCTCGCCATCGAGCCTCCTCGTTCCCTCACCACAGCCTGAGCATCATAGGCAGCAGCATCCATCACGGGCCGGAGAGGAGCTTCCTGTCGGACTCATCTGTCTCTGCTCATCATCTCTCTGGGGAGGAGAGGACGACTGTTGGCTGGGCCACCTCAAACCCAGGGGTCACAGGGTCAAACTCAACAACAGAGGTGGCAGACATACACACACCCAACACTCAAAAAGTGCACGTATTCGTCTAAAAAACAATTCCACTACAAGTTGTTTACACAAGTTCGAGTACCTAGTACATCCTCTAAAATGCCAGCTGCCACTGAAATCAACAACTGGGCGGCACAGGGGTGTAGTGGTACTGTCACCTCACAGCAAGAAGGGTCAAGGGTCAAATCAACGAGTTCTTTCTATGTGGAGTTTCCATGTTTTCGATGTGTCTGTGTAGGTTTTAGACATGGGGTTAAGGTCGGGGTTAGGGAAAGGCTTATTAGTGTCAGCTGTGTGATAGACGGGTGACCAGTCCAGGGTGTACCCCATCTGGGATAGCCCCCAGCACCCCTGTGACCCCTAACAGGAAAAGCTGTTACGATGATGAAAGGATGAATGGACTAAAATAAATGTGAAAATAGAGTTCAGATTTCTTTGACAATGTAATTGTAATTGATAAAATAAATAAATAAATGATAAAGGACAATAATAGAAAAATAATAGGAAAAAGTAACTAAAGCTATAAAAATAAATGTAGTGTAGTAAAAGTAACATAAAATGGAAAGTGACTTAAACTCGTACTCAAGTACTTTACCTACTTACTGCCTCTGCTCAACAGGACCTTCAAAATAAAAGTCTTTAACAATCTTCACTGATTAACTTTAGTCTCGGTCCCAGTGAGGACTTTATTCTAGTCCGGTTCAGAAAACCAGTGGATTTCTTTTTACAACCAAATACATTCAACCAAACACAGAGTGTGTTTTACAAGTTTTTACTATTTATTATTTTGCCCTTGGCAAAGACAAAGACACTTCTGTGTCTGTTCACTGGAGGTTTAATGTTTGGAAGAGAACTTATAGAGTAAAATTACACTCAAAGAAAATCTGGTCGGCAGCATCAGAGAGTCGAACAGGAAGTCCAGTTGAATCAGGACAAAGACAGACCACAGACAAACAGGCTGAATGTCAAGGGTTGTGTTTGTCGAGGCAGAAAATTACATTTCTAACAATGCAGAAACACAGAGAGAGAGTCTTTTGAGGTTTTTACATTAAATGAATCCCATTCAGAGCAAAAAATACTCATCTGCTTTTCATATCATGTCAGTAATCATCATGCTGAAACCTGGATCAGGATCAGCATATAAACCTTGATTCAGTGTTTTCCTGCCTCCTGCAATAACACAAAAACGATGGGTTTAATTAAATAAACCTGGCAGAAAATCAGCACAATTGGATTAGGTTTGCTGGGTTCAGATCCAGTTAAAGGTTAGAAAACAGTTTGTATTAGTCCAAATTAAACCTACAACACTAAAACATCAATTTATTTCAAAGTAAAAATGAATCAGATCTGAAGCTCCACACACATAGAGCACGGTGTGTGCAGCAGCAGCTCCCCCTTCTGTCTCTGAATCCAGTTAAAGTGAAGTAGGAGCGGGAACAGCTCATAGTGGACAGTAAAAAGGTGTTTCACTGCCGTTTGAGGACATTTTTAATGGGTCACTTTGTAATTGTGATTGTATTTGTTACTATTTTTAGATGTTACAAAGCAATTAACTACTTCATAAATCAAATCAAATAATGACAGGATTAATCCACAAGCAAAAATAATATTTTTTTGCAGTTTTATATAGTATATAAAGTAAATTAAATTAGTGCCATATCAACCCACACCAGTAAAATGCAGTTCCCACATGACTGCATCAGTGATTATAATCTAAGCGTTTCATGCATGATAGTTTAACAGTCACAGGGGACATTATGGAGCACAGCCCCGAGAGTTACATAAGAAAACATATGCAAATAGACAAAAGACAGGCAAATTTAAAAAAACATATTACAATAAAACAACACAGGCACAACATTTAGGAAAATGAAGCAGATACAGAAAACACAAGCAAATACAGAAATGTGCTGCAAAAGAGAAAACATACGTGTTTTAGCCCTGCTGTTTTTTCTAAATGGTGGAAAAATGTTTCTTAATTTAACTTTTACTTTCAACAGAGAATTTCAATATGGTATTAGCAATTTTATTAATGTAAAGAATCTGAATACGTTCTCATCTATGACTCTTTTACAGTGTTGATAATGAAAATGCAGGATCACTACACTCATCAGGATTCAGCCTCTGTGCATCTTGGACGGTAAAAACATAAAATGACACGATAAGACATAAAACTGCTCCGTGATCAGCCCTCATTTAATCACAGGTGAGAACTAATTAACCCCCAAACAATAACTAATTACACAGAGGAGGAGGAGCCCAGGGATCTGGGCTCCTCCTCCTCCTCTGTGACGCCATCACGTACACAGCGGCAGACGTCACAGATTCCTGATGCTTTCAGGATCAATAGAAAAATAGAATAAAATAGACAGCTCAATCCATTAAATGTCTGGTATGGTTGTATAAAGCAGGGTAGTAAAATACTCTACATACTACGTAAGAAATGTCATAAGTAAGAAGTAGTAAGAAGTGCAGTAATTAATTAAAACATTTTTTCCCAAAATAGTGATATTAAGACATGTAGAATATTCGACGCTTACTGGCGGCACCTGAAGGCCTCCTTTGGCCCCTCCTACATCCGGTAAGAAACCGCTATCCGTCCTCGGAGCTCCGGACGAACCGCTACACGGACCCGCTCACAAACCTCCGCGGGGTTGTCGACGCTTGTTTTCGGGGTTTGTGGGCCGTCGGTAAACTCGGGGAGAACATGCCCGGGCAGAGGTAACCGTCCCCGCGCTACTGCTGCCTCCTCAGCCGGCTGAAGGACATAGCGGGACGGAGAGCCGCAGATGGAGAGGCCGGGCAGGCTGCTGCTGGTGTCCGAGCTCCGCGTCAGAAACGCCGCGTACAATGTGAGCCTGAGCCGGTCCCTGCTCACCTGGAAGAGACGCGTTTCCAGCCCGGTGTACCACCCGTTCAGACCCAGTAAGACCCGGGGAATGTGTCTGTCCGCCTCCGCCTGTGTGTCTGTGTCTGTCTGTTTGTCTGTGTGCGTGTACGTCGGCCTTGAACGCACCGCGGCAGCCCGTGTGATAAACAAAGGACAGAAGTGAGACTGAGGTGAAGTTGGTCTGAATCAGTCTGAGGTCGATTAGTTAGATAATGAACTGTGAATGTTCAGGACAGGACATCATATGGGCTTTAATAATAATAATAATATGATAATGATATGATATGTCAACTGTCGGACTCACAACATGTGGAGGTCACCGTGAGGCTGCAGGCAGAAGAAAAGGCACGAACCAAACCTCATGCAATTTTCTGACAAGTCTGGAAAAGACATTTCCTGCTCATTAAAAGTTTTATATTTCATCTGCTGTACAAAGCTACTACAGAATGTCCTGTCTGGCCTGTTGGTTGTAGTTATAGTCAACTCGTTTGGATGTTTTTAGGAAGCTTGTGTCTATTTAACAGCAGTATTTCCTGTTTTTCATTAGGGTCCAGTCGTGGACAGATTATTAGACAACACTGGACATACACATGTGAAAACGTCTCCCTCCCCACAAAACAACTCCAAACACTGCATTTGTATTGTTTGTGCCTCTTTGTGGCTGTAGTCCTATTCACTCTGGGCATTTTGTCGTGAATCTCTGTGGTTGTTCTGAGTCATGTTACAGTGATTTGCTCGTTTGGTCTCTTTGCAGTGGTCTTATTTGGTTCTTTGTGGTATGTTTGAGTCTCTGTGGTGGCTTTTTGGATCTTTGTCGTGCATGCCTTTGTGAGTTTTTGTAGTATTGTCTCTTTGGTTTCTCTTAAAAATCTCATTATGACCTTTGCAGCTGTTTTATTCTCTGTGTCCTCGTTGTCTCTGTGCTTCTTTTGCGTCTTTGTGGTGGTTTGCATGTTTGGCATCTCTTTCTCTTTGTGGTTGTTCATCGTCTCGTGTTTGTGGTTCTGTGTCTTTTTGCAGTGGTTTATGTGGCTCTTTAGTTTGTCTTTAGTTTTGTAACTTATATGTTTATGTAGTTTCAGTATTCGGCCATTTTGCTTCAGTTCATCGTCTGTTTCTCTGACACAAACCGCTCCCTGCACCAGCCAGTGGCAGAAAATAACAGTTTTGATTCAACTACTATAATTTAACCAGCTATAATCAACATTTTTTTAACTATGGCTACTTTTATGTGAAATTCCTTGCAGCTGTGTGGAGCTTTTTCTGTTTGCTCTGTGTTTTCCATCCACCTTAGTGTTTGCACATTCATGTCTTAAGCAGAAGTGAGCGGCTTTGCTTCCATTTCATAAATGACTTTAATACTGTACACTACCTGACAAAGTTAGAGCGTAGCTGGTAAAGAAAGGAAAGAAAGAATTGAATTGAATTGAATTAAAGAAAGTGGAACATTTAGCAGCTAAAAAATGACTGTTGTCAATGACTGAATGTTTTTGCTTTGGAGGCACTAAAGAGTTCAAAGAAGTGAATTTATGCACTTAACATTAATCAGGTGAGCACAGCTCAGTTCATGTTCCTCTGTGTGAAGTCAGCAGTTTGTTCAGCTGTTTTTACCATTACCTTGTAATTTCTGTCGTGTGTTTCAGTGATCATTCAGTTCGGACAGACATTCAATTAGTCTTTACTTCTATTCCCACAGTGGACCTGTATCAGTCACTGTACTCCTCCTGTTTGTGTACCAGCAACAGAGAAACCCAGCAGCTGCTCATACCAAGCTTTTGTATCCTCCGTCTGCCATGTCACAATGAAAACTAACTCTGTTTGCATCTGATCATCACTGGAGCACATGTTGAATATAAACCAGTGTGATCCTGCTGCTGTGGTCCTGGACAAACTCAGCTTCATTAAGTTTTTCCTTTTAAAAACATTCATTTGTGACTAAATTGTGTTGTTAGAAATCAAGCAGGCCGGCATGTTTACATCCCCAAACCTCAGTATGTGGATTAAGATCGAGTGAAAAATGTGCGACAGACTTAGTATTAGTAGTTATTTCAATGTACAAAGTCACATTAAACGTTCTGCTGCATGGTTTGTCTTCATCTTTAGACTGTACAACAACTGTAGAGTAAAACACATGCTGGGGACGCGTTGTCCTGCCCCATCACATGTCATTTGTTTAGGACGCCCTGGCCCTGGTGCATTCAGTCCACAGTTGCAGGTCTGGTGATTAAACAGTTCATGTGCAGGTGTGTGTGTGAGCTGTGTTCAGGAAATGAAGAAACATGATTTGAATATTCAAAGCAGCAGAGCAGAGACAAGAGATCACACAGACGCTTTAATCTTTAATCTTTAGATCATGAGATCACAGTTTGTTGGAACAACAGCATTTGAACGTCTATCTTGGGGATTTTAGTTGTGTTCCTGAATATCTTCACCTGTTTTCTGTTATATTTTGAAACACACTTCATCTCTTCTTGCATTAATGAATCATCACCTAACATTGCCTTTGTGAACCACAACACCTGAGATTATGTTGTTGTGGGGTGTGAGCAGGTTGAAGCTTCTTTCTGTTTCCCCTGGTTACAGTTGTTAATTACCTTCATAGCTTTGTTTTTCTGTTCTCATGGTCAAAACAGAAATACCTCCTTGGTGTGTAAACCTACAACAGAGAGCAGAGTGGGTTTGTTTTGTGTGTAATTGTGTTTAAGTTCTGCGTCTCTACCGTCCAAAGACATATTCACATCACAGGGTGTTGCTGCCACAGGTCTGTCTCTGGACTTTACATTAAGAAAGTAGCACTGTGTTCATATCGAAGGCAAAGCATGAGTTGACAGCGCTAATGAAGCATTTGGGGACAGTACAGAGTGTAGGTCATCTGTGTTGTGAGGCATTCAGGGCAGCGATCAGAACCCAGTGTTGTTTTAGTGTTGTTTTAGTGTTGTTTAAATAAAACTAGCACCAAAAAGCAAAACGCGTCTTATTATTTAAGTGTTAAGTTGAATTCTTACTCATCTGAGGAACCTTTACTGCAATTTGTTTTGTTCTGGGGTTTCGAACTATGGAGGAGTTTTATAAAACTGACAGTATTCAACACTCTGGGGTTAAGTAGAGCCGGAGCCCGTGAGAGCTGAGCTCCATCGTCTGAAGTAACACAGTCTTGCCCACTGTGTGTGTGTGTGTAGACATTCTTTCATACTGACTAAACAAAGCTTCTTTTTTTGACTGTATCAAATTACTGCATCCGTCACATAGCAGCAGGATCAATTTGTGTCTTCAAACTGTGCACAAATTATGCGACTGGCACAGCAGTGTTAACATGATTTATTATTTAAACTTTGTGCTGTGACTTACTGTGTGAATCTGCAACACTAAAACATCATTGTCACTAGTCAACTACACTGTACTGAAGAAATAAAACCTAAAAAACTGTAGTTGGTGATCTTCCTCTCAGCCTCTCTGGATAAGGACCTAACTCCCAGTAAATCCTAATTTAACCCCTGGAAATGCTGAGTACAATGCAGATGTTTCCTCCTCTGCTCTGTGCAGTGTTTGGTAACTGTCTGGTTCTCCTGCAGGGTTTTGTGTTCCTTCCTTCTCTCGTCGACCAGACTCAGGTAGGAGTCATGTTTCCCCACAATGCATTGTGCCACCTCCACCTGCTGACTGCAGGTGTAGTGATTGTGTTTCTGTGTTTAATGGCTGAACCATGACCTCTGTGTGCTTTGAGACCCAGCCATGCGTTTTGTTCCAAAATGATGAAAATGTATAAGTTGAGCCTCAAGAATCAACAGGTGTACCTGTCCCTGTCCAAATTCCAGACTACTGTCATACTTCTACCATTATTTTCAATTTCATAAAAAGAAAAAAACATATTTTGGAATAAAACCTGTTTGTGAGACGTCAGTAGACTTGGTTTAGTCTGTCCTCTTCTTCGTTCCTGGTCCGGTGTTTGATGTGTCGTTTGGCTTTGAGCAGCTCGTGCTGCTGCTGCTATTACTCTTTGTCAGGTGAACATCTCATGTCTCTGTGTTAAATATGCAGCTGGAGATGTGATGTTGTTGGACTAGTGTTGGACTAGCTTAGCACAGCTCCAGTAGCAAACTCTCCTAAAACCTGAGCCCAGCTAGGAAGGATAGCTAAGCTAATGTTAGACCATAGCTGTTGTGCTGAGCACGTGGGCGACCTTTGAGTTGAAAAGAGTCAAAATACATATACAACAGTGTCGTCTGCATAAAAGTGGATCTTACAAGTTTGTGTAGAGTGTAAATAGTCGTGCCCAGCACTCACGTTTCGGGGACTGTTGAAACACGCCATGCCAGCCGTCTGACCTGATTCAGCCTCTGTGATGCCTTCAGGTGTAAACAGAGCAGCAGGAAAGTGATGATGGTTGTCGTCATCACAGCTTCACAGTCCAGGTGTCGCATTATGTGTCATGTTTCATCTGCATTGAAAGTTGATCTGCACGTCGGTTTTCTCTCAGGGTTAACTCTGTGACACAGGTGTGAGAATCATGTGCTGAACAGGTAACTGATGGAGAGAGTAACATTATTGAACTGAATTTACATGATAAATAAAAATTTACATGATAAATAAAAAACTTTATTTGACAACTTTTTCAAAAGATAAAAAGGTACTAGCAATTGTCATGAAGTTTTTTTTATTTAAGCGTCTGCGGACAGTGTAGGAAACTTATTATTTATTACATTGCAAATGCCTTAAAAATCATAATATGTTATCCGTGACTCCTACACAAGTAAAATCCTAATGGATCTTTTTTCTGTAGTTGATAAATCAGTTTGGCTGTGTGAGTTGTGGTGATTTCTTTACCCTATGTTTTAGCTCAGACATTCAAAACCAGAAACTACTCAACTCAATCCACCCATATGGAACCCATTGGTTATAAATTCATGTCTTATTTTTCAGACAACTGCTGGTTTCACTTCATTTCTTTCTAATGTCATGTGAAATCTTCTGCGTCACATAAAGGTGGTTTTATTGTAGTCACATTGACAAAAACCTGAAACTGTAAGAAAACTGACTGGACAGTGCACAAGAGGCAGCAGCTGCATTGTAAAGCTAACAAACTGTATTGATGTGTGTTGTTCAGGTGTGTGTCACAGTGTGTCAGTGTCAGAGATCATCTCTGTCAGAGAAGAGGATGAGGAGAACAGCAGCAGAGGAAGAGACGATGGCAGTTGGAAAAAGATCAAGGAGAGAGAAGGAAAGAACTGCAGGCAGGCCTTCACAGGTAAACAACCAGCAGCTCCTTAATACACCTGAACAGGCAGTTAACGCACCTGAAACTACTTGTAAAGGTAAAAATGAAGAGATGTAGTAAACGACAAAAAAAACAACAAAAAACATCTGTTAACACATCTGGGAAAACCCACACATTAATCACATTTTGAAAAACATCTGGAGATCAGTGAACACACCTTTTTAAAACACCTGGAAATATATTAAACACACATCAAAACAGACCTGCAAAAAAACACTTTATTTATTAAGAGCTTAAAAAAGTCTGTGAACTCACTTTGAAAAACACCTGGAAATATAATAAACACACCTCAAAACAGACCTGGAAACGGAGTCAACACTATTTATTTATTGATTTACAACTTTAAAAAGTCTGTGAACACACCTTTAAAACACCTGGAAATACACTAATGACTGAATTAATAATTCACTTAAATTATCACTTAACATATGTGAAACACTTCCTGTACTTCTTCACAATAAAAGCATTCCATTGGCTCCTGTGGGAAACGACTAATCAATCGGTTTATGATTCACTCTTTATTACCTCATAAATCAATTATCAAGTGATCAATTTGACGTGTGTGTGTTTGTTTCAGTGATGTATGTGGAGAGGTGTCGGCAGCACCGCTGGCGGTGTGCCGAGGTCACCTTCACGTGTTCGGACGTAGCACTGTGTCAACGCTGGGTCAGCAGCATCAGAGAGCAGCTCGTCACAATCAGTATGACTTCACAACAACACACACTAACCAACACACGTCATTACAGGAAACTGTGATTAACGCTGTTATTGCTGTTTGCAGCCAGCAGACCCAAACACCTGCTGGTCTACATCAATCCGTACGGGGGGAAGCGTCAGGGCAAACGCATCTACGAGCAGAAGGTGGCTCCACTTTTCGCCCAGGCTGGCATCTCCACAGACGTCATCGGTAAATCTGTCAAAATTCACCTCTTGCTCTCCAAATTCCTGTGTCTGGAATTCTACATCTAAAATGTGTTGGTGTGTGTGTTGGGACAGTGACGGAGTATGCCAATCATGCGAGGGATCACCTGAGGACGGAGGCAGAGCTGAAAAATTTTGATGGGTGAGTTTTAATTTTCTGTTATTATTCACTGTTCCACACATTCAGGAAATCCTACAGGTTAGTCAGCTCCTGCTAACATTTCACTTTGACCTCTGCTCAGCGTGGTGTGTGTCGGAGGAGACGGTATGTTCAGTGAGATCATCCATGGGCTGATCTGGAGGACGCAGATCGACGACGGCGTAGATACAAACTGTCCAGATGAGACGCTGTTGCCCTGCTCACTCCGCATTGGGATCATTCCTGCAGGTCAGAAACACTGATGACTCCGAGGTCTTTAAGCAGGTTGTGGAGCTCCTCGAGAGAAGCGTCAGTCATCCATCCATCCGTCCTGTTGCCATTGTTACCTATATTCATTAATTTTGTTGACTGTCTGTGTTTATCCAGCACTTTTAAACTGCTCTTACCACACATACTTATATTGTACATATATTTATTTTAGGGCAAACACGGCTAAAGGTTTAAAAATGTTTTTAGCATTTTCAAAGAAAATATAAATATAATAAATACGTTATATATCATAGAAAAGCTGAACACAGCTCAGATTTCCAGGTTATTGTATTGATATTTAATTGAATCAGGGAGTATTAATATTCAGGAGACGCCACACAACAGTTTATTCACTGGACATATAGACTCACAAAGGTTAATATAGCTTCAGGTGTGACTTTAATAGACTCATAGGGGACGACAGAATGGAGAGCTGTATTCTTGTAAATGCAGGTCCTGACTGTGTCCTCATTTCTCAGTTTGTTCAGTTTGTCTGTGTCCTTTGTGTTTTCTGTTGTTCTGCTTAAATGCTCTATAAATACATGCAGTCATCAGGGTGACATTAATTCTCTGTGCAGCAGTGGAGAGGCAGCGGCTCACCTGGTTAATTAATGACTACCCTGATTGCTGCAGGTGTTAGTATGTATGTGATGAATGTGTAATTTCCAAATGTTGTATTTGAACAGAAAACGTTTCTGAACATAAATATAATAGTTTTCTCAGGAATATAAGTTCGACCTCACTTGAATCTTTCTGCACTATTAAACATAAGTCGTTCTAAATGAGTGAATGTTTGTTTGTTTCAGGTTCAACTGACTGTATCTGCTTCGCCACTGTGGGCACCAACGACCCTGTAACCTCTGCACTGCACATCATAGTGGGTCAGTCATATGTTCTCACTACAAATCAGTAATAACAGGAATCATTTCAGGAGTGGAACAGGGTATACAAAGGACACGCTTGTGAATAAAGGAATTGTGTTTGTGCTTCGATGGTGAGATTTACAATTTGACAGGTTGCTAATACAAGGAAGAAGGACAAAATAAAACAACCCAGTTCCATCATAACGGAAACTTTAAAATGTGTAGATTACAAATAATATTTAATTATGAATACGTTTGGATTTGCACGGTTGTTCTAACAAAACATAAGGAATCACATGTTTCATCACTCTGTTTAATTATGGCTCCTTTAAGAACTTATAGAAAAACATCTCTTGTCATCAGCAGATTGTCAAAAGCTTCCAACAGTAGGTGGCACTGCAACACAGTTTTCAGGATGATATTATTCACATCGTTGTTTGTTTAATTATATTGTTCAGGAGATTCTCAGCCAATAGACGTTTGCTCCGTCCATCATAACAACACGTTTCTGCGATACTCCGTCTCCCTGCTGGGATACGGCTTCTACGGTGATGTGTTAACTGACAGTGAGAGGAAAAGATGGATGGGACCGGCCAGATATGACTTCTCAGGTAGAAAAACAGACATATGAGTGCATTCTAATACTGAAGAACACTTTGAAACCTGGTGAAAATCATCTTTTCTGTTTTAAGTTTAATTATGAACTTTTACTTGCGATGAATCAGAGATAATGTTGATCACTCAGTCAGCCCCATTTATTTATCATGTGTCATGTGTGAACTACTGAACTTTCACGTGGATGTTTTGTGTTCTCCAGGTGTGAAGATGTTTCTGACTCATCATTACTATGAAGGAACAGTGTCCTACTTGCCAGCCAGAGGCATCGTGGGAACCCCGCGAGATGCCACCAGATGTCGATCAGGGTGAGACAGCGGCTGTGCAGATGTTACAGTGTGTTTTTTAGAAAGGGAAAAAGCTAATGGTTCAAAACTAAAACTTTTGAGTGTGTTCTTTCAATTTAGTTAGTAAGAATAGCTAGGTTTGTAGGATTATGGTAGCTATATAAACTAGAGATAGATAAACTTGCTCGATTAAGGTTAACTAACATGTTAGTCAGACAAGGTTAATCTGAATGAGTTTCTTTCCCGTTTACTTTAGCAACTGCAACTATGTTCAGCTAATGGTTCTGTGTTGCAGCTAAAACATCTGGTTCTGGTTAAACTTTTTGTTTGTTTTCTGTAAATTTCCAGCTGTGTGGTTTGTCAGCACAACGGGCAGCTATATTCAGAGAGAGACGAGCAGAATGAGATGGATGAAGCATCAGACAGTGGTGAGTCCAACAAACCATCATCCAGCTCTAACAAGCCAGAGTCAAGTCAAATGTTTAAGTGATTCAGTATGTTCTGTGATGGAAGTTAAATTTCTTGTCTCTCATTGCCCAGCGTTTCCTTTCCTTAATGGTCTGTGATCGGTCTATGCTCCTATAGCCAGATACTGCTGGATGTACTGGAGTGTATTCATAGTTGTGGTCTCAATATCAACGTTTTCATCAGTGAAAGCCAAACTCCTCAAAGAGGGAAAAGTTTGGCAGCAGAAAGAGAGAGAGGTCAGATCTGTCTTTTTGTTTCAGAGAATGACAGCGAGTGGAGGACAGTTCGAGGGAAGTTCCTGGCTATAAATGCTGCAAGTATGAGCTGTGCTTGTCCTCGCAGCCCCAAAGGCCTCTCACCTGCTGCTCACCTGGCCAACGGCACCACTGACCTCATCCTGGTCCGAAAATGTTCCCGCTTTGACTTCCTCAGGCACCTCCTCCGACACACCAGCAAAGACGACCAGGTGTGACACAGGGCAAGGATGCTAAACGAGTTGGTGCTGCAACTTGTTATTGTCGTGACTGTGATTAATTTCTTTGCTGATTTCTGATTTCTCATTTCCTGTTCGACCAGTTTGACCTGACCTTTGTTGAGGTGCACCGCGTGCGGCGTTTCCGCTTCACTCCACGTCACTGCCAGAGCGACTCAGACCTGGAGTTGGACCTGCAGGAGAGCAGCAAACGGCAGATCTTCAGCCAGATCTGTCGAGACCACCCGGCTTGTGGTTGCACTCCCACCTACAGCAGCTGGAACTGCGACGGCGAGATCCTGACGCACACAGCTATCGACGTCAGGTACCAGTCTCTGACAGTCTTTTATTTTGTTATTATCAACTATTGACTCTGGTAAAATGTATTTTACACCTTCTCCTTCTTGTCTTCCCCAGAGTGCACTGCCAGTTGATCAAGCTATTTGCACGAGGCATTGAAGAGCCAGCAGTGTTCGAGGATGTCGCCAACCCGTGTGCAATATAGGCCCACTCCTCCATTCATCCCTATCACACACTGGAGTCTTCCTGTTTCCAGCCGCCGTCTACATCACTGCTGTCATCACTGTCATGCAACACTCATTGAATTCTTCATGAGACTTGACAGGATCTGCTGTGAAAAACCTTCGGGTTCTGGTTTCTAAAAGTCTGAAACATTGTCCCCTGAAAAACGGCTTTTAATGTTTGTAGAATCAGGAAATTACAGATTCACCCTCAGATTTTGGAATTGTTGTGGAGGACGCTGTCGGTGTTTTGGTGTGAACAGCGGAGTGGTTGTGAGGTGTCTGGCACCTGGTTTAGTTTTAACATTTAGTTCCCGTCTTGAATCGGAGACCCTGTGTTGTTAAATAATCCTCTGATCTTGCCCTAATTCTCCTGAGGTTAAAAATGTTGCCTGAAATAACCACACGATGTGTGACCCAGCAGCTGCTGTAGGAGAAAAGGGGCAGAGACATTGTCTGCTATGCTCTTTGTGTGAATGGGCTGCAGGCTTAATATCAGACTTCCTTTGGAACATGTGAGTGTTTTGACCAGACCAGAGGACTGTGGACATCTAGACTGTCTCATTGCTGTTTGAACTGTGACTCAGTCACACTAGTGTGTGAACTTGTCTCAGTCTTGTAGGTGCCTGCATTTGGACTTTTTCCTTCTCCTGAGTTGATCTTATTGTCTGTCTTGATCTTATGAGCATATTTTACGTGCATAAACTTGTGTGAGTGTTTTGAGTGGGTGTTGTTGTGAGTTTCCAGGATGTGAGTCGTCGCGACGTCATGGGTATGTTACAGTCTCAGCTGGCCTCGTTCGTGTTTAGCAGACCAGAGAGGCTGTTATTTGATATTAGAGGTCTTGACTTGACCACCTTTGGACTCTACTTTGACTAGAAACTATTCTTCTACTTTGACTTTGACTTCACCTACCAGTTACCCTCACCTGGCTCACCTCACTAATATGCACTAGAAGCTCATGACTTTGTCTTCGCCTTGATCTAATGTGTAGATTAGTTTGATTTGTGGTGGCATCTTTCCACATTCTTTTAGTGCAGTAGTGCTTAAGTCTGGCCCTTTTCTCCCATTTCAGACGATTCTCTGCCCTGTGGACGTGATGCAGACCTACTACAAAGGAAAAACAATTGTATTTATTTAGCATTTACATAGAATAGAAAGTGTTACAGACGTTGTAGCTTATTTGCACTTTTTAAGTAGTTTTGTTGTTTTTAAATACTCAGTATATCCTGGATATGAAATTACGCTATGTTACATGTTTTAACAGATACCAGACACCTGACATTCATCAAACACATCCATTAGAATTGCCTCCAGCGTTCTGTGTTCCTGTCTTTTCCCAGGAACACCTGAACTTAATCGTAGCTGTCAAATTATATTTTTACATATTTTTATTTCCACCAAATTTAGAAAAAAGAAAACTGTGACACACCTTAAATTTCAGTTCTAGTGAAGAAAATTGTGTCAGTCAGGCTGGTCGTGACTGAGGAACTTCAACAGTTTTTAATCTTTCATCTCTTCTCAATATGCAACAAAGGAAACCAACGTGTTTTACAGCTTTAACAGAAGCGTTTCACATAAACTGTGCAGGTACTCTGTCTTCAACATGAGCCGGAGTTGTAGCTGTAACTTCAACTGAGTTCTCAACTCATCTGTTGGGTAATTTTTGTTTTACAAAACCTCAGGTTAATCATATGAACCTTCCATAAATTAAATGGTATTCAGACAACACAAGCATATTTTTAGTGATTTCCAGCAGCCGTTTGGTGAAAAGGTCTGGATGAATTGATGTTCCTGTTGGTCCTAAAGTTGTAGGTTGGCGTTAAGCTCAGGGTTCTGTGCAGGTCATCAAGGTTCTTTGACAGCAAACCATATTTTCCTTTAGGACCTGCTGCAATTATGGGAGTAAATATGCCGAGAAAACAAAGGGCCCCAAATGTCCTTTCAGTCAAACTTGGAGGGCCTAGACCAAACCAGCAAAACAGACCCAGAACAAAGAGACAGTAAATGATGTGGTTCCCAGCCTGGGGATCAGGACAACACTTTAGCTAGTTTAATAAGACGGGAACCTTCAAGCACTTAGAAATTGAATTTACTCTTCACGATTATTTGTATTTTCTCTTGTGACCATCTGAGTTTTCCTGTAGCTCCATCATCAGGTGAAATGTTTCATTCATTAGCACTTTTATGACCAAATACTTGCACAGTTAGTGACATTCCCATCAGCCTCAGCTTCACATCGTAGGGCTAAACATGAGGATGTTGGCATTGTCATTATAAACTTTGATCTCATAACATCATCTCAGTGTGCTTAAGCACAACCTCACAGAGCCACTAGCATGTTTGCAGACTAGTGTTTGGTTGTGGATAGGTTTGTGTTAGATTAGTGCAGATTAAACAGTCTAGTCTGATTTGCTCACTACCAGTAGACCTATGCAAACTGATGAGAGGTCACAGGCCCGAAAGGTTGGGAACCACAAGTGTTTATCCACAAACATGTTGTATGTAGCTCAACAACCAAACAAACTATGTACACGAGTCCATAAAACCACCAATTATGAGTTCAGTTGTATTCGTGGAAGTTTATATTATGATGTAAAGTTTTGTGAAGCGGCTCTTTTAAAGTCCAGTGTTGATAATCAACCATCTGATCCCACTGATCTGTTCTGTTGTAGAGCCTCTTTCAGGTCTCAGTCTTCAACATGGACTGTGGAGCTTCCACAGGACCTTGAAAACATAGATTAAATAACAACCTGAGGCTCCAGCAGTGATTTGGAAAACTACCCCGAGATCAACCGGACAGGAGGTTGAGTCTCAGCACTGGACTGTGGCTGTAGGTCTGTGTGTTTGTTTCCTCCTTACTGACCTCGAGCTGGACTCAAGCTGAAGGTAGACAGACCAGTCACCTTTCAGCTCTCTCGTGATCTTAATCTGACCAAATACTGGGCTTTAATAATGTAGCTACCTGTGTTTGTGACAGTTGTAGCTCAAGGTCTTCACAGGTTCACAGCAAAACCCCTGAAACTGGAAAATTCAGTTTTAAGACATGAACACGAACAGAAACGGATCAGAGTCGAGTTATTACACTTAGTCTAGTGGATGTGATGGATGTAAGTGTTTGTAGCAGCATGATGCTGCATCACTGTGTATTTACCAACCTCGGTTCCTAGTTAACTTGTGAAGATCTTCAGCTGCATGTTTCATGCTGATTTATCTCTGACCATCATATTAATGTACAATCGGCATGTGGTGTTGTGTTGAAACACATTTTGACCAAATGTGTTAAACTTGTGCACAAAGAGGTCGACTGACCAGAGATGGCTTAAGTGGATTTTCAATTAGGAGAGGAAAAAATTATTTATTTACATTTAGCTGGTTGTAATTGTTAAGAAATGTGTTTGTGCTTTAGTACTAAAGTAGATTTTGTGCCTGGTCAAACCAGAAAGTGTCTAAATCATTTGCATGTGGTAATCACTTGGGAAGCTAACCGCTAACATGCTATTTATCCACAGACATAAAAGCCCAGTTAGCAAAGTAGTAACGAACCAGACGGTCTGAGAACTCTTTAACTAGAGTTAGTTAACTGTTTTCTACCACTTTGGTCTCAGAATTGATGTTCTGAAGATTTATTTTTATCCTTGAATCCGTCTGCAGCAGAGGAGTTAAATCACTTTACAGTGTTTAAGGTTTAAGACCTTACAAATACAACTGTAAAGAATTATATCGATGTATATTGCGGCCATCTGCCTCTCCAGAAAGCTGGAATGAAAGGATTTCACAGCAAAATGTCAACGATAAACTTATTTACTGTACCTACGGTATTTTGAGCTGGTTTATTATAAAATGTTCCTGATATAAATTCTGGTTTGACCTGGACTTTGGAGTCAAATATGTAAAAACCTAGGATTTAGAATTTATCCTGTTTATCTTTCTGTTAAATCACGTAGTCTAGTCCCATTTTAAAGCCTCTCCTTCCAACTTTCTACACTGTAGTTGAACCTAACACTGAAAACTAGTTTGATTTGAATCAGTCGACCTCTGGCTGTAATCTGAGCTGAAACTCACTTTTAACTTCTGCTGTAGCTGTCTATCAGGAATAAAAACATATTCAACAATTTGTTGGTGTACAAAACATTATTCTCCACATGAGACCATTGAAAGGACAGTTCTGTATTATACTTAAAAGCCAAAAAAAAACTTTTTAAAATATGATGAATAGAAATTAAATAAAACTGTGGCTCATTCAGGCTGAACTTATCATCTAATTAAATATCAGTAAGGGGGGGGGGGACAAAACCTTTTAACGCTCCAACTCTGAAAACAGTCCTGACGGAGCCGACAGCAGCAGAGATCGCAGTAATAAAATAATATCAATGTGTGTCCAAGGATTAATGCCCTCAATCGATGTGTGGGAACAAACAGCAGGCAGCTCTCACAGGTGATTAGGACTCATTAAGGAAGTCACATCCAATCATTTCATTAATATTTCAGGAAGTGAACAAACTGGAAAATCTGACTCCAAACTCATTCTGTTGACACAGTAAATAATCAGAGCAATAAAGCCAGAGGGAAGTCCGATGGAGGGTCGATACCTGAGGGGGTACAAAAGCCAGAGGCCTGCACCCTCATCCCCAATCTGCAGGTCTGATCCGGTCTCTGAGCAGGATCCATCCAGGTGAGTGTCTGGTAAGAGAATTTAATAGAGTTCTTTAGTTGTGACTCATTTGTTTTTACCAACCTTTATTGTTTAAAGTTGTATTTTCTGGATAATTATAAATGTGTTTTACTTTAAAGAAGTAAACTAAAGTTCTACTTCTTTATTTTTAATTGGATGCTATTAATATCTGCC
Organism: Anabas testudineus; assembly: GCF_900324465.2. Lineage (NCBI taxonomy): Eukaryota > Metazoa > Chordata > Actinopteri > Anabantiformes > Anabantidae > Anabas > Anabas testudineus. The sequence goes on along the minus strand of NC_046615.1, from coordinate 22,392,913 downwards.
ACAGACAAGTGATGTTTTATTCACATTATTACTAATATTTTTTGAATGATTCTCATATGAACAACCTTTTTTGAAGTGTTGGGTTGAGTACAGAAGTATTAGATTCCATTAATCATTTGTGCTGATGGTTTTAACAATCGCATCTCAGACAGCTGTATGAGACAAATGCAGCTACACTGAGGTGGTTTTGTGAGGGTTGAAAAAAGATGCACAAATAATTTATTTGTTAAACGTTGCTTTGATTTATGTGCGAATGATTGTCTTTGGGTGAAGTTGCAGATTTTGATCTTTTACAAAAAACTCGAATGGTTGAAATGATTTGAAGTTGATTATTTGGATTAGATGAGTAGATCTGATCCAACAACTTCATGTTCAGTTTGTCTCCTTAGGAAATCATCATCATCCTCATCCTCATCCTCATGATGCCGTCCATGTGTGTGACTCAGGTGTTTCTCCTGCTGGCTCTCGTCCACCTCACCACATCACTTCCTGTCAGGTACCATTTGATTTCTGCTAAAAACCGATGGTTGAATAAAAATGTGTAAAGATTTATGACTTTATTCATTTATTAAATGATTTCATTCATAGAATTGACCTTGTGCATGAAATGTGTCATATAAATAAACCTGTCTTCTCTCTGAATGTGTCATGTATCTTCCTGCTACGTGACCTCAGGGATGATGATGAAGTGGAGAGTTTCCTGACTGAGATCCAACACCTGAATGCACCATTTTCACTGTCGCGGATTAACTCTGCAGACACTCTGCTTGAAGCCAGACTCAGGTACGTCTACACCAAAATGATTAATGAATAACCTCATGGTGCAAAGCACCTGTAGGCACGAATGCTTTTAAATTGCACTGTGGCTGTTATTGTTATATCACTGCCTCTGAGGCTGATGCCGCTACAGAGAAGGATTCAGTGAGTCTACAGCTCTCTTTTGAGCTTGATAGTGAGTTTTAGCTCAGTGTTTAGTGTCCAGATCACAACTTTAATGCTTTTTTTCAATGATCCCATTTAGCAGCCAGACAATTTCCTTCAGGAGCTGCTAGAGACCAAAGTTAGTTTGATTGATAAAGTGCACTCAAACCTGGCTAAGGAATGAATGATAACGATAATGTGGAAGTAAGAAACTGTAACTGTATATTCACCACATGAATTTAAATAGACATCAAGACATCAACAAAATTGTGCTTCATACTGTTATGTACATGGTTACTGTCTGTCTAGCTGTATTTTGTCATATATCATATATTCTCATTCATGTGTGTGAATGGTTTTAAACTTTCCTCTATCTTCCTCATATTACAATGCTGGTTATTGATGTGATTATGTTTCAGGCAGCTGCTGTCTGCAGGACTGGACCGCAGGAGGCAGCTGGGAGACATCGAGTTCTCCAACAAATATGCAGAGTACCTGCGATCTAAAGCCAAACACAGCTCGTTCTGCGCCTTCCTGCGCCGCATGCAGAGCGTCAAGAAGAGGTGCGAGACTTCAGACACTCAATAACAACAGTGATAAAAGACACTGATGCTGTAAACTGAAGGGTGCAACAACCACTGGAGAGTTTCACATATCAGTCTGTTCAGAGGCCAAAATTTAAAGAAGACAAGAAAAATCAAGTCTAGGTCAAGTTTTCCACAGCACTAATTCCATCAGTATAAGAACATAGTCATGATTAGGCTTTTAGTTTTAACCTCCATTGATGGTGTAAGCATTATAAAAACATGTTGCTATACTGAGGAGTTATGGCAGCAGTGTGTGACTGTCTCCATGTTTTTTGTCCACAGTGGTGTTGTAGGAGACACGGAGAGAGTGAACCTGCTGATGAAACAAAACATGTGTCCGTCCGTCTACAGCAACTGGCCGACCGACCTGTAGAAGGACAAACGTGCTGCTGATGTTAATAATGAAGAAATAAAGCTCTTTGTATGCAGCTGTTATGATATTTAATGTGCAAACGCAGCTATCTTTGTTATTAAAATAAGTTTTATGAAGTCCTGTAATGTGTTTTATAACTGTGTTTTACATTTACTCACACCTTCACTTTTTCCACATTTTATCGTTGTAGTTCTACTTTTAAATCAGTAAAACAGCCAATATTAACTTGTCCCATTGATCTACATGTAATGAACCATGATAGTGAAAACATGTTCTTATGTTAATTTATTAAAAATCAAAAACAGAACTCTTTCTTTCACAAAACTCTTCAAACTTTTTGCAGCTGTAAAACATTCACTTTAATAATTGGACTTTGGCCTCAGAATGATCATTGACTCAAAACATTGACTTTCTGTCATTCGATGGTTCAACTAATGGTTTCAGTCATTCTAACACTGAAGATGAGTTCAATACTTAATGCGTCACATTTTAAAAGCTCCTCTCGTTTTATGTAAAGTAAAGTAACTAGTGACTGTCAGATGCAGTATAACATTAAGTAACATTAGTCCTGTGTGTCAGTAGCATGTTGTTTATCTAGTTCAAATGCTAATAATCATTAGAAAACTCTTTGTCCGTTATGTTTGTCACTGTTAATTTTTATATCGCTGCATCAAATGACGATGTGATGAAGCTACAGATAAGAATCTGCTGCTCCTTCAGTTTTACATAGTTTATAGTGAGTTTCAGCTCAATATTTTGTGTCCAGATCAGAACTTTAGTGCTTTGTTTCACTGTTGGTTCTGATTTCTCTGCTCAGAAACAAACACCGAACAGATACAGTGAGAGACTGGGTGGTAAACAAAGTGAGGAATTGGTGGAGACCAAAAACAGAGTGAGTGTTGGAGTTAGATTGATCAAGATGCCACAAACCCGACTCTGAATGAATGTTCTGTACTTACTGTATGTTCTTCAAATCAACTGAAGAGGTGAGGATGTGTCAGTAGTTTGTTGGCGTCTAGTTTCTGTTGCTCCCAAGTGGCCTAAAAATAAATAAAAATAGATTTTACAGATTGTAGACCTCAAATTTGGACTGAAGAGTTTTTGAGTAACCTCCATGAACTTCCCACCACTGGAGGTTACCAATAAACACCTTAATCGAAACGTCTCTAAAAGCTGGATAAGAAGGTTTAAATGACATTTGGGACGTTCTTAAGTGGTGGTTCAGATATCAGTAAGTATCCCACTGGGATCTAAAGATTGGACATTCACACCTTAGTTTTTCTTCCTTTCCTGTATTTGTGTGTTTGTCCCGTTGTTGTTGTCAACCATAAATGCAAATCAGGAAACGTGGACAACTGATAAGGATGAAGGAGGTTTGATGAGAAGATCATAAAACACTTAAATTATAGAAAACTTATGCGATTATTAATTCTTTACAATTTGCTTTAACTTATAATCCCAAGTAAAACTAATTTAAATAAGACATGAAGTCACAAAAGAACATTAGAACAAAATCATTATATGACTTCCCAGCAAACAGATGTGTTTGTTATGTTTTTATAGGGGGAAAAGTCCACTGCTGCCATAAAGCCACGCAGATAAGCTCCAGCAAAGACGGACGAAGATCAGTTCTGACAGGACGGACGGAGAGATGGACGTCTTTAATTCACATTTCATTTTGAAAACGTCTCTCATCTTTCTATTTTTGATTCTGCTTCAAACATCCACTGAGGCCCAGAGTGAGTACTGAACTCTGCTGATTTACCTGAGGCTCATTTGTTTTATCTGACGGACGGTGTCTCAGTCACCTTACAGAGAATAATGGGTTCATTAACAGTCTGCGAATGGTACAGGTGCTAAAAAGACACAGTTTGAATTTAGACACATTTTATAAAGCTGGAAACAAAACATGAGGAAGCGCTCAGGTAGTCGGACACCGAAACCTTCCAACAGGCCAAAAAGTGAAGGGGTGGAGCCAGTTACTGTACTTTAACTGTACATTTATAAACAGTTTAGAAACTTTAATACGTGATCTATGGGTGATACAGAAACATTAATACATAATGTAATAATCCTTCTCCTGTGTACACTTGTAGGTGGCTGTATAACTGTATAGATAATATGTACAGGTAATAATTGATAATATGTATAAATCACAGATGTAATATTGGAAAAGTTCTACTTGTTGTACATAATAAATAATGTTACATTGGCTGAAACTAGATTATAGTGTGTCATAAAGCACTGACAGTACTACATGTTTATACACTGCTAATAAATTCTAACTAGGGTGTAGACAGAACCAGCAGCTAATGCCAATAACTTAATGGTTCCTATTCCTTAGATTAAAAAAAACATGACTCAGGAACAAGTCAGTGACTTATTGTTCTCTATACTATCTGGAATTGTAACTGTAATTATAGACCTAATTATTCCTACTGGGTTCCCTCATGCTTTCACCAGTATACCATGGAAAAGGTGATAAATTATAGCTGGATGTGACTTAATCTGATCCACAAGATTAGTCAAATAAACTCTAAGCTGAGTGCCTCGTAGTATAGACTGAAGTTCTGGGGTTGGCCCAATTCAATGAAAAGGTATAAAGAAATAACAAATAGTCAGCGATATCTCAATGTTTCAGTTTATTATTTAACTTTAGCTTCTTCCTGCTCAGAACAACTTACTGGCAAAGAATTATGCTCATAACTCTGAAAGAATCCTTCAACAGAAACAATGTAATGAACGAGGCTAGGGGTGGGCGGCCATTTGCCTCGATCAGTTTCCTCAGATCAGACAATGTGGTCAGGGAAGAGGTCGAGTAACAACCAGGTGCCACCAGCAGATAGGACGTGGACCACGTAACCTCCTCTGAAAACATGAAGACCTGGAAGCAGGACTGACTAAACAAAGACTGAGAGAGACATGAATGTTGATCTTAACATACAGAGAACTACAGAGTTTCCATTTATTATTTCACCATGATTCACAGTTTTATTTGAAGAACTACTCACTCTCAAATGTTCCCTTTCCTAAAAAAAAAAGCTTTTAAAGAACTGGGGGAAACAGATTTTTGTGCTTTAGTTAGGTTTAGACTGAAGTTTCAGGCAAACAGGCCAACCTCCATATTTTCTAGTGGAAGAAAACTGATGTGCTTAAACGTTGAACTGTCTCTATAATTATGTCAAATGTGCTTTTCTTCACTCCAACAGTCTGTACAGCTAGACAAGACATCAGCATTCCAGAAAACAATGAGGTGGGTGCTGTTGTGGAGACGATCACTGTCGAACCAGACGTGACCCTCGCGTTCAATCCGGATACAGCTGCCCTCCCATTCAGGCTGGAAGGAAACCAGTTGATAGCTACAGAAAGGTTTGACTATGAGGTAACTAACTGGAATAATCTGAGCATCCACGTCTTCATTCAGAATTCAAGTCTCACTGGTGATCATGACTCGTGTTTTGTTTTCAGACCACAAAAACCTACATAGTCAACATCATCTGCTCTCAGACATCCACTAGCAGCGAGGTAAAACTGTTTTCATATACTACACTGATAATCCTACGCAGATATGTCCACTAGATGCTGGGTGTATAGCTGCTTTGCCATGTAACCCTCAACATAAATTATCTACTCACAGCTGAATTAAAAAATATATGACATGTCGTTGTTCCAGGTGAGCCTGTGCATGTTCTTAAAAACATTTGTACAGTTGCTTGATGGGATCGTGTCGGCTCTTCAGAAATCTTTCAAGTGTTTTTTACTTGTTCTTGAGTGCAAACAGTGCTTTCATAAGTTCTCCAGGATTTTAAGAAGGTAGTACAGGTACTGCACGAGAATATCCAGATGTGTGGGGGGAATCTCTGAATGATTGAGGAGGTTGTAGCTTCTTGATCAGGTTGTAAATGTGCTTTTGGTTCTTGTTGAGATTGTGAAATCACATAAAAAGGTTAAACGGGGGCTTGAAGATTTTCTATATGTAGTTGAGGTTCTGACGGGTACAATGGTTGTTGAACATGTGAAGGCTCTTGAAAAAATTATTAAGTTCCTGTAAGATTGTATAGATACTTAAAGAGGTTCTACAGATACTCCATAGCTTGTCAAGGAACTCATACTGCACAGGGCTTGAGAGGTTCTTGAAGTGTTCTGCTGGTGTGTAAGGAGGTTCTGCAGGTGCTTGTAGTGGTTTCACCAGTTTGGAAATTAGAGCTTTACCTTCTCAGCTTTACCTGCAGCTTTACCTTCTCTGTCTTTTGATATTCTTCATACTATTAAATTTGTAATCAATAATCAGGAGCAAAACAAATGTTTCAACAACACTTGTCTCTTTGTTTCCAGTTGAAACTCATTATTATTGTATTTGTGACCAATGTGAATGACAACCCTCCAGTCTTCGATCAGGACGTCTACCGTGTTGTTGTCAGTGAGGTAAGAGTCCCATTTTCATCTTTCATGATCATGGTTCATTTTTTGTTCTCTCCTATTTTTCTTGAACTTTACAAAAGCAGCATTTGTTTTGTTTTGTTGTGTTTTTTGTGCCACAGATGTCTCCTGTAGACACGGTTGTTGGCAGTTTCCCTGCTAAAGATTTGGACACCTCTCAGCTCTACTACACGCTGACGTCTGAATCTGTAAGACCTCGTCTTTATTACAGCCTAGCTTAGCACAAAGTCTGGAAGCAGGTGGAAAGTGCTACCTCCTAAGGCAAATCTCAACACTGTTCTTGTCTGATTTCTGCAGAACGACTTTAAACTGAGGGCAGTTACGGTATCAGAGGTCCTTGTTAACAAACTCCTCGAATACGACAAAGTAAAAAATGTCCAACTAGTGCTCTACGCTCAGGTGAGTACTGCTCACTGCTGCTGCTAAACACTGATTTATTTAAATGGTCTTGGCAAAAACATCTTTTCTTCTTCTTTCTTCAGCTGCTTATTATGAGTCATGGGATCCAAAGCACACTCTGTTAAAGTTAGAGAGGTGTTATGGATTGACCACTGGGGTGAATTGGATTTATTCCACTGGTAAAAAGTTATAGTGTCCATTTCTGCAGAATCCAAATTCCATGACAGTCATGGGGTCATGTCAGTCAAATCTGATCACAGCCCAAATGAAGAAGATCTAACATCCAAACATACAGTACAATATTTTTTCCCACAAACTTTGATTATTACACATTTATCACTTTCATGATTATTTAACATTATAGTGAAACACTTCAAGGACTTTTAATAAAAGTATTTGTTTAACGTTTTGTCTAAAGTTGAGTAAAGAAAACCCGTTTGAGGCTACCCTCAGTTCAGATGTCCAATGACTCTATCTGGATCGTACTGAGAGAATGAGCTGTTGTTTGTCATTTATTTTCAGGACACACCATTGGCATCAGAGGGTGAGATTTCATTCACTGCCACCACTACAATCATGGTCTCCATCACAGACAGGGACGACAGACCACCGTGGTTCCAGCCCTGCACAAAGTATGATGTGGGGGGCACCTTGGTCTGCCAGAGCTCCGGCTACACAGGCAGAGTCAACCAAAATGAACAAGAGGTGGGTCAGTTCTAACGTTGGAACAGTTGATCTGTCTGTTCCAAGTCTGGTGCTGACATCAATAAGCTTTAACACTGGAGAACCCAGAGTCATTGGTTCAAACCTCAGTTAATCTGGGCTGCATGTCAAACTGTCCTGAACCAAACGCTGAAGTAGTAGACCCTTGAATGTAGCAGCTGTCCAGAACAATTTCCCTGTGGCAGACCTGGTTATTTCTGTTATTGGAAAGCTTTATAATCTGACAACCACTGTGTTTCCAGACTGAAGCTTTAATACAGCCTGTGAACTTCTCTCCTCTGCAGGCTGGAGTGTTAGAGTTGAAACCAGGACCTCTTTATGCCATCGATGGAGACTCTGGGATAAACGAAGAAATGTCTTATTCAATTCTGAGCGGTAAGCAGCTTAGATTATAACAAGGTGGTTCGTTCTCCACTGTGACCGCCACATTAATAAGTTGTTGACTGTTGTTGCTTTAGGAAACGATGACAATCTGTTTGAGATCAACCCAAACACAGGGAACATCACCATGCTGAAGCCGGTTACTACACTGGAGCCAATCACTTTGACAGTAATGGTAAAAACAGGACATTCAGTATCCAGTTCATTTAAATGATGGTGTATTTGTGTGTAACATGTATCACAAACACACAAAATTAACTAAATGTAGTTGGCTTTAATGTAGAGCCACAAAACATAGATACTACTATCACTGAACTATCTCAATCCACGCCCTCAGTTTTTGTTATTGTGAAGTTAAACATTCATTACATGTAATGTTAAGTTTGGCCTGATCTAATATTTGTAGAGTTCATTAAACTGAAAGTTATACTCCTCTGTAAATCTAAGATCTATATTCTCCTTCTCTTCCTGCTTCTTCAAATAGAAAGTAACCTATCACTGAACATGTTAACAGCCCATTGAAATTGAAGGTCACAAGTTAAAATGGCCAGAGCCATGTACTGGTTGTATGAAGTAGATGCATAATATAGAAACAACTGAGTATGAGTGTCGCATACAGTTTTACAATGTTTTCATAAACACCGTCTAGTGAAATTACACTAGATTAAAACTGATGTTATCACTGAACGCCAGTGAAGAGGAGATGATCTTTGGGCCATCAATAATTTACCACCATGTTTAAATCATGGTATTAATGTACTTTTCCCCCAGGCGGCGCAGAAGGTAAACAGTTATCAGTTTACCACCACCAGCGTCATAATCAGTGTTCAGGTGAAGAGCCTCCACCGTCCACAGTTTGAGAGCCCTGCGTATGAAGCCATCCTCACTGGAGTGGGCTCCATGGCCATGGACCTGAACAACAAAGATAAGCCTCTGGTGATTCTCGCCACAGACGATGACTACACCGAGGTAAAATGCTCAAGAATTTAATGGAAGCTTGATGATAAACTCCTGGTTTATTACATATTACAGTTGTAGGGACCTTAGTATTAGTACTAAACTACTGTGCATTTTTACAAAGTTTGTTCAAAGTTCGTCACTTCGTCACTCTAAATATACCTTGTTGTGAAGTAAATGCTGCTGTTTAACTGCATAGTAGCAGATTTCTATATTTGCTGTCTGCCTGGTGTTCAGCACTGTCCTTTTTATGTGTGTTCAAACAGGGCGTCAATCCCTACATCTCCTACTCCATTGATGGAAGCAATGATTTCAACATCATTAATGGCCACTTGTTCATGACTAAAGCTCTGCCAGACTCTTCATTATCCCTGACAGTGAGTTAACAAATCTAATAAACGTGACTAACTAATAGATCATTTTCAATCCAAGCACTCATCTCAGTTCAAACTTTCAGGTGGTGGCGACAGACACATCAAACGATGAATCGGCCACAGCTCCACTCTCAGTGACGGTGACTTCAGGTAGGCAGGAAATCCTGAACATGATCAATAAACACATGCAAACACGACTACCAAAATGAAGAGTCTGTAGGTTGTAACATATAGTGCTAGTCAGCTCCTGAGCTCTCCAGACAAAAAGATCCACTGGTTTTGCTATATTCTGACACTGTTGTCATATCAGTCATGTTTCTGAATTGTTGAAACAGTTCTCACAGCGACACAGTCCTGTGGTTGGTCCACTTTGATGCTACTGTTAACCGCAACCGCAAAAGATCATTTGAATGTGGACGTAGGGATTTTCATGCATTGTCACTGCATCTGTTTGGAGCACAATGTTAACATTTACATTTTGAAATCTTTTGGTTGATGCTTTTATTCAAAGTGACTTGCATGTAAGGTCCAGACCAAGCAAAAACGTTGTGTTCAGTTTTGCGAGATGTGGGTGATATTTAGAAGATTTTTTTATTTCAAAATGAATTGGGGAAGCGTTTTACAGACGTAATTGATGTGAATTTCTCTCGTACTACCAACCAACTACCAACTTCTCAGACCATCCTACCACCTTGTTCTCTTGAGGGCATGCAGATTTGCCTTTTTTCAACATCAGAGAGATCAGACCATACCTTTCGGACTATAAAAGACTACCTCGATGTCTTCCTGTCAAACCCCATTTCATTTTTGTTCTGCCTAAAAGGACACGTTAGATTAGATTTTCAGATCTCTCCACTAGCTTCCTGTAACTGCCTGCCCCAGGTTCAATGTTCTGACCTATACCTACAAAGTGGTCAAACTAACAGCACTGGCCTACCTGAACTCCCTCATCCTGCTCTAAAATCTCTTTCACTCACTATGCTCTGCAAGGAAATGACGTCTGGTGGTCCTCTCTGAAACAACTCTTTCCAAAGCACTTTACTTTAAATTTTATCTCCCTGTCTAAGTTATTTACTTTGTTCCTCACTTCTAGGTCGCTTTGGATAAAAGCTTCTGCCAAATAACTAAATGTAAATGTATTAAGAAAATCCACAATCTGCCGCTGACCTTAAACAGATGCTGTGAGTGCCAGAATCCAACAAAAGAGTCTCAAATCTCCACGTTGTATTTCATATTTCAGATTAATGGTGAACATATGCCCATACTGTATGTTCCCCACAAAAAAGATTTAAGATTGCAGTTCAGATGTATAGATACATCATTTTTTGGATCTGTGGTTGGCTTTCTTCTCTATGAAAAGGTCTGAACTGCCACCAAAGAGACACAAAAAGTCAACCAGCTAGCTTGAGTATGTACGGTACTGTCAGGTCCACTAGCTGATTGCAGGTTAATGCAAATAAATCAATTCACTCTTTGCATCAGTCTCAAGCACCTTGAGGTTCAGGTCAAACAAGGACATGCAACCATGCAAGTTTCAAAGTGTGCTCTCCTCCCAGGTCTCACCACCACCAGTTTGCCTCTGAGCACTACAGATATTATGACCACGACATCCGTAGAGGAATCCACCACCGACAGCACCGCCTCAACTACCATCTCCACCACTAGTTCCAGTATGTCCACTGAAGGCAGTGTTTCAACCATTAATCCCACTTTGACCAGTGAAGGAAGCTCCACTGCCAGCACAGTTTACCCTCCCGCAGGTGGCCACACAGTTCTTGCAGTTGCTTCTGTCATAGTCAATATTGCCCCTTTTAGAGAATTAAGCAACCATTACAAGACCGATCATAGGCAAATTACCAAAACGTACAACTCTGCACATTAATAAAAAAAACTAAGTGAGGGACACGTGGAAAGCCCTTAGAGAAGGTCAATATACAAGAATCTATTTTTAAATTGCTGCTTTTAACATGTTTAAGAGCCAGAAAAGGTTTCTTGTTGACATTCAAAGTGACCAACCACAGAGCAAAAAACCCACATTTGAAAAGATGCAATTAGTGATGTCTCTCACATCTGCTGGTGGACTAACTTCTAGGCTGTTAACTCGACTTTCCTTATGTACTTGTCCTTGTACAAATTAATTGTGAATTTATTAGATGATTGTCAAAAAACAGTCAAATTGCAAATCTGAGTCAGCAATATTTTACTGAAATTCACATTCTTTCTTCTCTAGTCTAACTAAAAGGTTAGGACTAACAGCGCCATCCCATAGTAAGGGATGTTTTTTAAGCTTTGAAAAGGTTTGGGTAAAATGACTAAAGATGTTTGGGAAAATAGTTCTGTTTTAGGTCCCAAATAGTTGTTTTGTACAGTTTGAACAGAGATTGCATGTATTTGATGATCTGTGTTGTGCAGTGATCACACCATCTGGTGGCTACGGTGCTGCAGACATGGCAGCAATCGGTGCGACCCTGGGAGTGCTGCTGTTTATCTGTCTGGTGGTCATTGGGGTGCTTGTTTACCGCATGCTGAAGGAGAAAGGGGACTGGAAGAAGATCAACGAAGCGAGCATGTTTCAAAGCTCTGTAAGTGCAATGATTAATTAATTAGGTTCTTTCTGGACAACAGCTCAAAAGTCAGAAATTAACAGTCTAATGTCAAAAAGGTTTTGCAAACCTGTTGGCGTAGACTAAACCTCAACAGGCAGCAATTTTAATTAGTTCCCTAGACTACCATCATTAAGTAGTGATCCTAGCTGTGTGACACTGAACTAGCCTAAATTTGGTTAGCAGAAATACAACTTTGTTAACTTCTAGACATTATTTATAAGTTTCTATGCCCATAACTTAATTAAGTTTCTTGAAACGTTAGCAACAAGTTTGGTAAACTAAGTGGTTTCCCTCTCCCTGACAATACTGTCCTTCCACAGCTGGGTCAAGGTTCAAGTGGTAATAAGGAGGGCATCCAGTACACCAATGAGGGATTCAATGATGATGAAGATGGAGGCAGCATAGGCTCCCATGGTCCAGCAGGGGGAAGTACAATGGCCGGTGAAGACCCACGAAAAGTAGCGGCAGACTTGCGACTCAAAGAGGCCATTGGGAGGTCTTCGGCTTCATTGCACGCCCATCTGCCTGATGACACTAGCCAGGATGGCTCAGATAAGGCAGACAGCGAAAAAGATGTGAAACCCATCCTAACCAAAGAGAGACGTATGGAGGAGGGATACAAGGCGGTGTGGTTTAAAGAGGACATTGATCCCAACGCAAAACAGGAGGTGGTCATCATTCCAGACAGCAGAGAGGATGATAGTGAGGATGAAGATGAGGAACAGCGGGCAGATCTAGATAGTGGACTTGGGGTAAAGATGGAGGATCCTTCAGAGGACACAGACAGTGATGACATGATGACCTCTGATCTGTGAGAGGAGTCAAACAAACAAAGATGTAACAGGAACCACCCATAATAAAATCTAATGATGCTGTACTGGCTGTCAGGCCTCTAACACGCGACCTTATGAGATATTGAACTGAATGCACCTTTACAAATTATTCCTGTAAATACGTAATGTATTGTAATTATTGTACAGCAACCTGATTGAAGATATTTACCATGTATGCAGAGTTTGAGACGCCTGAAGAAAATTTCATTCACCAGTGTAAGTTGTACTTTGGGTTAATGATTTACTGGTTGTGTTGGTTACACATCGTGTCATATAAACAGGTGGTAAAAAAACTAAAACACGTCATCACACATTACTTTCTCTGATAACATAACCCTCCCTGTTCACTTGGGATTGTAAAACATTGACTGAAACAAACTCTGAACTTTCATTAAAGACTTTAGTCGTTATTTGCACATGTTGAACTTCATAGAGTAGAAACTGGATCAAATAAGAACATCAATCAACATTTAAAGTAATAAACTCTTAAACTGCAGAATATGTTGGTTTATATGTCAACCTTTATTGTCAGGTTGTTTATTGTCTGAAATGTGACACTAATCTAAATAATCATCAGAATATTTCGGTGCACGGAAAATAAGAAAAACAAGATGGTTTTCCAATGTTGACACTTGATTTTACTTAAAAATGTACATCACAATTTACCAGAAATATTGTCATTAAAAACTGTACACCTATTTGTACAATGATACAGTTTAAAAATAAGAGTTGATGTAAACGAGGAAAATAACACAAAACCTCAGAAGTCAAACAAACTGAGGAAAAGTGAGGCTATATTCACAAAACATATTAAAGCAGAAAGAACAGAACTGAGCAGTTTTTGTAGGAATTACGGAATTTGATGTTTGCACAAATTCAGTTAAATCTGAAGAAGCTTGGCAGTTTGTGGTGATGTTGAAACCATTTACAATAAAAAACTAGATCTGACAAAAAAAGAAAAGAACAGAATTCATAATGAAGGCCTGTAATGTGAATGTAGCCCAAAAGGTACAGCAAAGAAAGTAAGGAAATGCAAAAGTCTGAAGGCAACAAGGCATTAACGACTTCCATCAATACTGAAAAATTAAAACAGTTAAAATATTAGTGAAAGAATTGGCAGTACAAGATTTGACTGATATAATATTACAAACTTAAGAAGTAAACTGCTTACAGAAAATTAATAATTCAGATAATCAAGCAAAGAATTTCAGGTTCTCAAATGTAGGGATTTTCAGCCTTATTTAATCTGGTGTCTTTGGCTTTTTTTTAAGCTGAAGCTAAAACAAGATGTTTCGTGCCATTAGTGGGGATTTTCCACTATTTTCTGATTTGTAGACCAAATGAACCAATTCAAAAACTAATTTGTAAATCAGTCAATAATGAAAATAATCATTCATGTGCAACTCTAAAAAACTGAGTCAATTTGAGAAATAAAAAAAGAAAAAATGATGATGGCAGATTTTAAACTGACAGATAATTCACTGCATTACTCTACAGAAAAAACTAAAATCCACAGTTAGAGACCGGCGGCAGAAACAGGCACCATTTTAAAAAAGGACATACTGTAGCAGTGTTTTGACTGGCAGGTTGATCAGGATGTAAGAAATGTCATTTGATTATTAAGTGTGACAAAAGTGGAGAAAATAATGAATAGTTTGTGCCATCTAATGAACCAAACATGCATATTTATGGATGTTTATATTATTTTAGTAGTAGTATTATTATAGGTGTTTAATACAAATAGCTCATTTACAATGCAGAGCACTAATTATTTATTTCAGAACAGCAAAATTTTCAGCTTTGAAATAAAGTTAAACTAAAAAGATAACGGAAATAATGGCAAAAGTTATTTTGTGGTTTTAATTTAAATAGCCTTAACATAGCCATTTAGCTTTGAGCTAGGTGATGACAGTGTAGGGTCGCAGTGTACGTCATCGATTATGAAAGAACAGTAAAGCTAAAGCAATCCTGAATAAAATATTAGATAAACACCGGTATTTTTAGCTTTTACATGAGACAAACAAAAAGCTAAAGATGGGAATAATTTAGTCATTTACATGTTAAACATTGTCGGTAACATCACATTAAAACAAACACACTGTAATGTTAACTGTAAGGCTGAGCAGTAAAATACAAACTAATATAAATTAGTTTTTCAAAGTTCTCGAAGACATAAATGTAAATTAATGAGATTTAAACGTGCATCAGTTTTAATACTGTAGAAATCTGTAGGTGTGACGTGTTACCATGTTCTGAATACAGAGTGAATTCAGCACATCGTGTAGTAAACCTTCCAGTGTAGAATACAGTATATAAAGACAAGCTCCACCCAAATATCACTTGTATTTTTCTTTTCACCCAGAGCCACATATACATCACTCTATACCGATAACCTGAGAATTCAGTTTTTCTCTGTTTTATATCATTGTAAACTAGTTTTCATTGGACAAAATAATTAAAGGCATCGTCTCGAGCAGCAGTTCCCAAACCCAGTCCTCAGGCCCCTTACGCTGCCTGTTTTCCAACTCTCACTGACCTACTGCTGGTTACCTGGACCAGGTGTGTTCAGTCAATCAGACTGGAAGATACCATCTCAGAGTGTGGAGTAGGGGGAGACAATGTGAATAGGTATCGACCAACTTGTGTGACTGAATCAGCAGTGACGTGATCCTTCAAGGCTGAGTTTAGGAGCCACTGGTTTAGTAAAAGATTATCCTCATTATTAAAAAAATTTAATTAGTTGTAATAGTAAACAACATAATTACTACCAGGACTCTCCAATGTCGGGTATTTTTAAATGCTAGATAGATTCCTGATTGCTATTGTGGTGTTGTAGTAGTAGTAGTAGTAGTACTGCATCCTCGGTGCTGTGCACATGCATAACTAATTGTACTAAAGTTTAATTTTATAGTTTTAAAACTGAATATTCAGTTTACAGTGATATTTAAAACTGAAAAAGTGGCAAATTATCACACTAATAAAGGTGAAACCACAGAATGACTTGTGACAATGTGTAGTAAACATTCAAGTGTAATATAAATTTCTATAAGGTAAACGGAAATGACAGCCTGCAGTCTGACATGGAGGACTGATGAGCTGTAGGTGACAGTAGTGATAAAATTCATCTTACTTTGTGATTGTAAACCAGCACTTTGCTTAGCAATTTGCCTGCAGGCATTTTCACATTTAAAGCCTTAGCATCAAGGATCATGCTTCTGAACCACTGAGGGGCTTTTAATGTGAAACTTTCACGCAGGAAGTGTAGCGTTTCAGTGACAGCAGCTTAATTATGGTCAAAAAATGGTAAATACCACAGAAATGAACCTGAATAAGAATATGAAAGTGTTTTCAGCAGTGATGAGTATATATGTGACAGCTCTTAACCTTATGTAGTACAGATAGTATTCTGACTGTAGTACAGATAGTATTCTGACTGTAGTACAGATAGTATTCTTACTGTAGTACAGATAGTATTCTGACTGTAGTACATTTTGAATGATTTGATTTGAATTAACCCTCGAGATTGATCTGTAGAGCTGAATTGGTTGAATCAGACATGAAATCAGTGATTGGCGGGAATCACCTCCTGTGATATTTAACTACTGTAACGCCATTGAATTAATTAGATTGATGACGGGATGAGGAGCAGCTGTTTTTAGAAAGTGAAACAGTTCTAGTGTTTGTGTGAAGGCAGCCATGAAAAGGTGCTCCTACGTCTCTGGGCTGGCGGCTGTAGCGATCACCATCATTTTCCTGTACTGGGAGTAGATGGCGTCAAAGGCCTCGTCCCTGTGGATCATTGCACCGAACACCATCGGCTGCAACAGAACAGAGAGGAGAGAACACTGTCAGCTGAAAACAATACCACAAAGGTAAATATGCAATACACATATGCATACGTCAGATCACTGCCTTCATCCAGCACATACCTTTTGGGTGGTTGGTGTTGCTATGGAGATACCCATTCCAGATCCAGGTAGCACTGACAAAACTTTGTACTGTGAAGGACGGAAAAACCACACATGAAATCCACTGATAATAGAATATAAAAGTTTATACTGGATCCAGGATATAGAGGTGGTGAAGAACAGGGAGGAGCAAATATTTAAAGATTTAGAGATTATTGTTTATTATTATGGATTCAAAAGAAGAGCGACGTTTGATGTACACGTGTCTCTGCAAACCTTCTGTATGTCTTTGATTTCGGTCAGTTTGATGACTTTGTTCCTCTTGGTGGATCCAGACCTGGAGCTGGAGCTCTCAAAACACAGGTAACTGAGGAGATGGAGGAACAAGCAACAGAAACAGGTTCACAGTCAGTGAGAGCTGGTGATTAAAAACCTAACATGTCCATTCTAAATAGGATGAAGGGACACCATGATGTAAACGGTTATGGAGCTCTAACTAAGCTCTTGTCAAGGTCTGGTCTAAGGGTTTCAGGGTTGTTGCTTTTTCCATAGTATCAATATTTTCAACAATCAACAATTTTATGCTTTTACCATTTTTCTTCATGTTATATTATCATTAGTGCTGAAAGAGGCTTGTTAGAGTCATTTATACAGTAAAATACCAGAGACCAGTAATAATTGCAGCTTCTGACTGGTTAAAAGCTCTAACAAGCTGCTGTACTCATTACTTAGTTTTGGAGATTAAGAGCCCTGAGACCTAGTTTTTGACCGTCTGCTGTTTGTTTCAAATATTAAATATAATTTTTCTTTTCACATTTAAATCTTTTAACGACAATACACAAACCAATAACTACTCAACTTAAGACATTCATTATGTGCATGTTAACACTCTATTCACTGTTCTTTTCATCTTTTAAATGTAAAGTCTAAATTAATTTAGACATCATCTGTTCCCTCAGCTGTAAAATTATCTATGAATTAAAGTTACTTCTCGGTGACGTAGAGGACTCCGTGGCGAATGTAGTCCGACGGCGTCTTCTTGTCTCTGTTGATGAGACAGCAGCGCCAGCCGTTCACACACTCTGCAACAACAGCACAGTTATTAAAACACAACACACCAAGTCCCTCATACATAATTTTATAATTTCATGCCCAGATTATTTCATGCTTGTGTCCCCGCCAAGATCAGAAGCACCAGAAATATTAATATTGATCATGGTTTCAATGCTTCACTCATTCTGCATATACTGTATTTCATGGTTAAGAGCATCTTATCAGGCTTGTCCCTCCCTCCTGCAGTTCCTCACCCACCTGCCAGAGGGTGCTCACTCTCCGACAGATTGAAGACCTCGTGAAAAGCTCCTCTCTTGGTGCTGTAATATCGTCCTCCATCCTCGTCCCTGTTCAGACCCGGAGGAGCTGCAGCACCGAGGTTCCCCCGACTCCCCACGGCTTGAACCTGAACATGTGGACAGACGCATTAACCAATCAGCAATAGGTGAAGAGCTCACGACAACTCACCTGTCCAAATGCGTCCTCAGTGTGGTCGTAGAGGTAAAAAGTCCTGCAGCTTAAAAACTGCATTATTTCTACAAAGATGAGAAAACGTGGAGGAAAATCTGAAGGAGGTCCTCAAAACAATCCAAAATCAGCCTGAAAAGATGTAATAATCTTCCAAATTGCTGTGTAAAGTGTGACTAATCATCTGATATTAGCTCATCTCACACTCTCTCTTCTCTGTACATATGTTAGTTGCTGTTTTTTAAGGGAATCTTATGCAGCATGTTTACTAAATTCACAGGTTGTGGGAAGAAAATTAACACTGGCTGATATATTATTATGTGGAAATAAGGAACTAGAGGAAAGATGCTGAGGTCACTTAAATCTAAAGAGGAGCAGGAAGAAGTTTTAACTAACACAAGACTACAGTATCTCTACTGATCTGAGAGCAGCAGCTGAGACTGATCAACAGCTCAGATGACAACATTTCTACCTCCAGTAAAAACTACTGAGGAGCCAAAACCTTATCACCACACACAGGAGAAGTGAATTGCTCATAACTACGATGGTTTTCGAGGTCGTGGACAAACGAGGTGGTGGGTGAACGTTTGTATAGTTATGCTGCTGAATGCACTGTAGGAGAAATGGGCAGTGGTGGATCTGAACTGGAATCTGGTCTCTTATCACTACGGTCTATGAGGAAACTGTCTGTAGAGCGTCAGTGTCATGCAACAGTTCCACCCTGGACACCTTCAGAGGTCATGTTTTAACATCATATGATAGCATATCAGGATGGTCATAATGTTTTGGCTCATCTCGAGTGTAAATATAAATAAAACACACACACACACACACACACACAGCAGGATCCTACCTGTTCACACTCAGACAGCTGAGAGAGAAAAACAAAGCAGCTCAGAGAACTGAACCTCGAAAGAGCAGAGACCAGCAACCGGGACTGGTTTTGATTTCTGTTCTTAACAGGACAGTAGGTAGAGGTCCAGCTTGTACAACTTGTGTCCTCCACAGAACTCAGACGTTTTAGTTTTGAATCAGTGGCTGAAGATGCGACGCTGAAGTTCTTCTGTTTCTTTGTAAAGGTCTAAGAACGACCGCATGATGTGAAACTAAACTACAGAATTGTACTTTACAGTAACTCCAGTCTTGTGCAGTACTTGTTGTGTGTTTTCTGATATTTTCTTGTGAAGTACAAAGTCAAACGCAGACAGATGACGAGAAATGAGAGACGGAAGATGGACTGACTCAGACCAGCTCTGTGGTCTGTGTGCTGCAGATTCTGATGTACAGTATGTGGGAGTGTGGACTAACCCGTCTGCTCACTGTGGTGTGGCTGCGCTCCTTCAGCTGCAGGTCGGTCGGTAGGTTGGTCCAGATGATGTAGGGGGTGTCGAAGCGCTGCCTCAGTTTGGGACAACTCTTGAGGATGAAGTCGATGATGAAGAACTTTATACCTGCATACACACCTGAGGGAGGAGAGACGGAGGAGGACACAGCACGAAACTCACTCACTGTTCGTTCATCCTCAGTGAGATGATGGTTGAAGTTCTGATCCAGTCACTTTACTAAAACGTACCTATGATGAATCCCAGCAGTTTGTACGGCAGCAGGCAGGACGAGATGAAGGCCACCCACAGACCAACGTAGAGCTTCTGCGTCAACTCGGGTCGAACCCACATGAACAGACTTCACACACAAATATATATTTTATTATCTACATGTGGATAATCTGTGCTGTCCGACTGTGTGTGCAGGTAAACTCACTTCTTTATTTTCTCCAGGATGTTGGCCATCTTGCCGAACAGATTCTGTGATGACAAAACAAAAGCACACACGTCATGTGCTGTTCTCCTTCTAGAACGTTAGAGTGTGAATTCATCCTATGTCCGTCTGTCCAGAGAGTTAGTGTCTGTTTCTTAACATCTGTCTTTATCATCTCACTTTAATGTTCTTCATGTCACTTTTTAAAGTAATAAGCTGTTTAAATTTAAACACAGGTCTACATCATCATCAGGGAGGTGCTGGTCATGACGTAGCCTCTCGAGCCTCCGACTCTCCGTCATGTCTCACCTGAGCTCTCTGAGCCACATCCAGAACCAGCTGGAACTTCTCTGACACAGTCAGGTCTTCTTTAGAAGGTTCCTGGAAAAACAGAGGACTGACAACTGTAAATCAGGTGATGTCACCTCAGCACCATCCACTAAAATCAGATATGAAACATTCATCAAACCCCTTTTACAGTACATGCAGTGATGCAGCTTGTTCAGCAGGTGAAGCTGTTTATCTTTCTGTTCACCTGTCCAGGTAAGCTATAGAAAAAACAACCACTTGATAAGTGAAGTGCCTGGAAGAGGAGATATTTCTCACCGGGGGTTCGGAGATGTCTGGTACGATGCTCCACTGGATCCTCCAGCCTCTGAGAGCACGTTGGGAAACATACAGAGAATTTCACATTTCAAATCACGACGTTCCTGTCGAGACTCATATTCACACTGAAACTTCTCTACTGTGAAGTTGTTGTGTGTGTTTTTTTAAATCACTGTTATTGGATCTAAAAAGTCTGATTAGGGTCAGTATTAAAATTTAAATCTCACACCAACTCTCTTTCCTGTGTCAACGAGTCATTTTAAACTAGACTGGTAGGTACAGTAGGTACCTCTGCATGTGCAAGCGTCCACTCTCTTCTAGCTTTTCCTCTCTGTAGCTTTTATCACTGTTTCATGATATTAAAACAAAACCATAGAATAAAATAATGCATCAGCTCGGCACGATCATATCAGGTCATTGCTGCCACCCACCACATTTTCTGATCCAACACTCTTAAAAGAACAAAATGCCATTAAAAGACTGTGAAAGGCCTTGAAGTGTAATGAATGTAAAAAACTAGATGTGGTTAAGAGAATGAGCTGGGAGAGAAAACTGTGCGATGACAACCTGGATGGAGGTGAACTCGTTAGTTCAGAGACACCATCTATTGTTGAATTTCATAAATTTGGGAGATGTGGAAAAAAGTCGGTTTAATCTGTTGAGTCTGTTGTTCATGTGTTTTGATTGTAGCTGTGTTTGGTCGATCGTGGGGGAACTGACTTGGCTATAAGGTAATTCAAGGAGAGGCGGAGGATGGCGAGGAACAGGAACATGGGGATGACCCAGCCTCTCCACGCTGCGTACATGTAGACCTAAAAATAAAACACACACACACATAAAGTGAGTTGATGACAAGATGTAAATTCAGTTCAGTTGTTCATTCTTTTCTTTGGTGTCGCTGCGTCGTCACATCCACACAGATCACTAAAGAAAAACATACTGTGTTTTCATCACAGTTCATTCAAATCAGACTTCAGTAGATCGCTGGCTGCTGAACATCAGTGTGTGTGTGTGTGTGTGTGTGTGTGTGTGTGTGGACTCACGATGAAGGCGATGGCCGACGTGTACACTGAGTACCAGCTGGATAAGGCAGAGAGGTTCCTCATGAAGTTGGTCACGGGTCTGAATCCTCGTTCTGGAAACAACAACAGACTGAGAACAAAGAAAACATCTGGGGATTCACCACATCTGGCTAATGAGCTGCTATCACCCTCTAATGTCTACTGTATGTGTGTGTGTTGCATCAATTTACACTGAGAATCTTTGTTGAGATACTCACTGAGCCGTCTCATGTTTTCTGTCAACCTGTGGATCACAAACCAGACCATAGAATCATACAGTGTTTTCATGTGCACCTTTGATTCCTGAGGTTGTATCAACTATACTTTATATTAAGCCTCACCTCCTGGCACTTAGCGGCTCCTCCGTCTCCACTGTGTTCTCCTCCGGTTGGAAGCGGAAGTCTTCAATATGAACGCCAAAACGCTCATAAAGCCGTTTCAGGAAGTTGTTGGACAGAGAATCATCCTGTTTGTCTGAGGAGAGGAAACCAACATGTTAACATTTGACCTCCCTTCCTACAAGTTTATAAACTAAGCTCTGTGCCTTCTAAAACCTAAAAAAAAAGACAGACTCGGGTGAATCAACTGTTCAACACGCTCAGAGCACAAATTCCAGTGCGATGATGCTGAAGCAGGATGAGTCACTACTGCTGCAACAACACTGAACTGTTTCTGCCCAAACTATGGAGCACGTGGCAGGTTTGTCAAGGTAAAAGGTGCCGTCTAACATTTGATCTCATGAGTGGGACGACCGCTACAACACACTACTTCTCTCATGAAGTGAGAATGAGCCGTTACTGCACCACTGATAGTGACTTCAAACTAGCGGAGGAAACCGTCCATGTTGTGCCTCTGAAAAGATTATTGCAAACTTTCTGAAAACCTTCTCTCACCGGCCGTCATGGAACCACTGACTCACGGACAGTTCACGGACGACCGCTCGACCAACCCTAAGTCTGTCGCTCTGTTCTATACACATCTAATACCCTCCGTAGCCTGATTTGTGATAAATAACATGCCATGCAATAACAAGCCTTTCACATTTTGTTAGTCCTGCTGACAACAACTGCCAAGGCTCATGTGTAATGTAGTACACATGTCAAATCAGAAGCAGAATATATTAGCTGAAAATGTAGAGAATTATTTAGTAAGAATATAACTTTCACTAATTTGAGATGCAAAGTTCCAGGTACATGAGGCTCAGACACAATACTGGACTGGTACGACCATGAATTACTCATTTAAAAGATGCAGAACAACATGGAGAGAAGGTTTGGTTGATGTTCAGGACGTGTACCTGATAATGTGACCAGACCGAGTTTATTTGTTTACAGAAAAACTCTCAGCTGCTCTCACTTTGCACTTTGCAGTTCTTCTACTTAAAGGTGAGCATGTTTGTTCAGCTCACCTGTGCTGCTGCCTGCAGGTGAAGGAGAGGGCGGGGTTTTAGGTGTCCGTGAAGGTGAGTCTTCAAGTCTGAAGTTTCCAGAGGACAGAAACAATGAGCCCAG
The DNA here is from genome assembly GCF_900324465.2 of Anabas testudineus. Lineage (NCBI taxonomy): Eukaryota > Metazoa > Chordata > Actinopteri > Anabantiformes > Anabantidae > Anabas > Anabas testudineus. Next base: position 22,369,954 of record NC_046615.1, on the reverse strand, counting down.
ACAGTAAACCCAGAGAAACGAGCTGCTCTGCCTGTTTCAAATGAAGTTTTACTACCTGGATTTCAGGGCGTCGTTGACCTTCTGCTCCAGGTCGATGCGTCTGCAGCGCTCCTTCTCCAGCTCCTGCTTCAGTGCGTCCACGTTGGACTCCTCTTTAAGTTTCCTCAGCTCCTCCTCTGAAACACACAGACGGTGACAAAACAGGTATTCTAACATTCAGCACCCGGACAATGACAACGGTGAGAACAGTTCAAGTTATTTCTATTAAAAACCACATGAGACACAGATTATTAATCAGATTAGAGTCGTTTTAAATGTCCTAATGCTTCACTGCAGAATAAATGCTATCACCTGTTTTATAATTGTTAGATAATGCTGCTGCCTGGTGAAGAACCACTGAAATGAGTAAACACCGTCTGGTGAATCCAGGTGCTTCTGATGGTGACAGATGACGAATAACGAAGGTGGTCACACGCTCTTCTACCCTAATTTATTTATATAGCTGATGTTTCAGCCATAGCTGCTTCCTGCGAGACAGAGCAGGCGTAGGGTCCCAACATCTGCCTTCTCTTCTGTTTTTATATCTATTTAATTAACAGAAACAACAGCTAATTTAGGTTAATAACATTTCACTCTTATAAATACTATATAATACGAGACAGTGTCCTCGTGTGCCACAGCGTGTGTCAGATGGTGTCTGCACGGTTATTAATAGCTGTGTGTGTTACATAAAACAGACGGGCAGATATTGACGGATTACCCAGCATGCTATTGTGCTGTGCAGCGTTTGAGCCATGTTGACCGAACAGTCAATCAACACGTGCACAGCGAGCGCGGATTAAAGGGTGGAAGAAAAGTGAAGTCATAACTGATTTGACTAATTTGTTTATTACTCATCTTACTTCCTGTTTGTCAGCGTCCGTGTGACATTTTTAGGAACAGTGGTGACAAAGAATAAACGATCACTCAGGTAACTCAGTCACCTGGCACAGCTGCTCATGATGAGCTGTTTTAAAGTAAAGCTGAGAGCTTGAAATCTGCCACCACGCCGCACCACGGTTCCTTCTGTGGAACTGTTGAATATAATCCTGGTAATTCATATTTCCTGTATATATATATATATATATATATATATATATATATATGTTTCCACTAATGATCAGAATGTAGAAGTCGGTTTAACTGCATCTTATCATAAATCTGTCCTTTGAGTTTAGTTTAGTTCTTCTTCTGCTAAACTGCAAACACTGTTTTTGCAGCAAATGTATTCGTACTCTGATTATTTGGTAAAAAGGAAAGTGAGGAGGTGGCTCAGGAGGATGGATGTGACCGATATGATTGAATAAATTCTCTGAACTCACGTAGGAAGTGTTTCTCCAACAAAGCAATTTCTAGATGACCTTTGACCTCGTTCAGGTCTGTTCTCGAGTCGTCTTGTAGAGGTGCCGAAAACGATCCCAGACCGGCCTGAGAGGTAAACAGACAGACAGACAGACAGACAGACAGACAGACAGACAGACAGACAGACAGACAGACAGACAGACAGAGACAGACAGACAGACAGACAGACAGACAGACAGACAGACAGACAGACAGACAGACAGAGACAGACAGACAGACAGACAGACAGACAGACAGACAGATACAGACAGACAGACAGACAGACAGACAGGTACATGCACAGGTTAAGGTCACAGGTGGACGTTACTTTTAAAGAAGTAAATAAATATACATACTAACTGCATCAGCATTCTACTACAGGTCAGAGGAAAAAGATCAGATTTACTTTTCTTTTAAACTTTTAAAAGTTTAAAAGAAAAAATTATTTTAACTTTAATTGTGAAATATTTGACAAAAACAATCAATATTTGAATGAAGAATAACAATAAGAATAAGAATAGATCCTTTGTTAAACCTCCAAAGATCAGGGCTAAAAGACTTTTACTACACACTGAAGACGACTTCATGAGCACAAACACAGAGGCCAGAACACAACAAACTGCAAACTTATCATCAGCAGGAAGAATAAGAAAGACGGAACCCTAAGGATTTAGGGGCTGATGAGACCAGGATTCAAAACGTGGCAGAAGAAAGGATCTGATCCAAACCAGTAGAGAGGTAGTAGTAGGTTCAGGGCTTGGTGCTTCTGGAACAGGGTCACTGATCTTACTGATGAATTCAGAGGTACTGAAACACTTTGTCTGCTACGTCATCCAGCAGGTTAATGACCCAACACACAGCATCAACTCAACACAGGACTTGGATCAGCCGACCTTAACACAACACGTGTGTTTCACCTGTGGGAGAGGGAAGTGCCATCTCCTGCTGTGTTTAACGTATCTAGGTGCACATAAAATAAAATGTTGACATCTACCTCCATTATTTAACCTAAATCCAAATCGGAATCAGACAGCAGACGTTTCCAGGAGGGACAATAAGGTGACAACACAGCTCAGACACATGGACACGCTTGTTGTTAAAGGGAATCATGAAGTTTTGGGTCACATGATCATTTTATGATTGTTTATCTGGCACCATTTCTGTATTCCTTCCCCCGACTGACACTCCCAACACTTTATCTCTGAGTTTTAAAGTCTAAACATTGGCTGGGCTGAACCGAGACAGCAGCTGGAGGATGATCAGTCTTTAACCAAACAGATAAGATCAACAGGAAACAGACTGAGCAAACACGACCGCTGGGGAGCAGGAAGGGGAGAAACATCCCAGCAACAAGAACTCTGGAGGAACTGCAGCTTTTAAAGCACGTCTGTTTTGTCTTGGTGGCTCTCTCTATCAATCCCCTCAGTCCTGGTATCATTTCACTTATTGCAGTAATAAACATGCACTTTAGTCCAGTTGTAATGAACCAGTATCCAGCCTCAGTCAAACCAGCACTTACAACAACACTTATGTTTCTTTTTAAGCTCTTCATCACAGATCTGACAGGTGTGTTTTACTACCTGAGCATCACTCTGCTGCTCTCCGTCCACCTCCCTCTGCTCCTCCGGCTCTCTGACGGGGATTTGAGGTTTCATCTGGACCTCCTCGGAGCATTCTGTATCGGACGTGTTGGGCGACTCAGGTTGATCCAGAAACTCGTCCCGTCTATGGCCTCGGAAACGGATTTTGTCCAGACGCTTCCTCATGGTGGACGGTTTGTTTCCGGCCTCTATATGAACATGACCGATGATGGAGCTGCAGAGACAAAGAAAACACTGTGGTCAGTCCACCACAAAGGTCCAAAATGTTGTCATGTTCCCCACAGGATGAACCTCACTGACTTTGGTGATTTCTTTTCATTTTTATTGAAATACTTTTGCTATTGCACGGATTGATTAAATATTCAAATATGCAGTCATGGTCCCACAGCATCATAACTACGAACTTTACGTTCGAGTGCGTCAGGTCAAAACTCTAATGTCCAATATTTAATTTCATGACCCAATATTACGGCTGAACAATCAATTTTCACATTGATATTTGTAATTTAACAGAATACAACTTTCTACCTGTGCATATGAACTTCACACGAAGTGAGTGCACAAAGAAAAATCTAAGAAACAAACAAGCTGCAAACACAGAGGACAGCTGACCATCACTGAAAAGTTCGAATCAACACATTGTCATAAAATGTGATCTGATCTTCATCTAAGTCAACAGTATTAACAAAAATAATGTGTCTAAAATAATAATAATAAAATAATTCTGATCTTTAATGTCTTTATTGTGAAAAAAAACATAAAAATGTTATAGTGCTAGTGGAAAACTAGCACTTATTGTCTTGACTTCAATGAAGATCAGATCAGATTTTATGACAAATTAATGCAGAAAATCATTAAACTGCTAAAAGTTCACATACTTATCTACCGTATCTGTCACTTTTCAGTGACAGTCAGACAAAATCCAAATCTGTGCAGCACAACTCGCAGGTTTCATTGGACAGACTGTTTTCACTGTATGAGAACTGCTGCAGCCTCCAACAGTAAATCACCTGTAGACATGAAACCAGCCGACCCAGAGTGACGGGTGTTGTTTACTGTAGGTGACATTAGTCCAGCTGCTGGAAACAGCTGCACAGCTGGAATCTGTGACACTAAGCAGTAATAATGTTTAATATTTTACTACATTTTCAAATTACCACTCCCAATTTGGACCTGATGACGATGCTGCCAGGTTTTCACCAAGTAATTCACCGTGCAAATATAATAACGCAGTAACTTCATGGAAATCCGTCCAACAGTTGCTCAAACCACTGATGTGAGCCTCATGGTGAAGAAGCACCACTAGGGTCAGCTGAGTTCTTCCTCTGGGGAACATGATGTGCCGATCCAGGTTGTAAAAGTTGAACTTTTTCCACTGAATATGCAAAAATGTTTGACCTGCTGGTTGAAGCGTCCCGTTTGTGCTTCTCCATGTCGCCGCAGAACGAACATGAATTCACAAAATCTGCTGAGAAATAGTCCAAATCTAAACACACAGTCTCCACAGGCTGTCGAGGTGCCGGCGGTTGACTGTTGAGGACTGAAGGTGTGTTCAGCCTCTGAGCTGTCTGACTGGTCGGACTGCTCCTCATAAATAAAAAAAAAAAACAGTCTGATTCTCTACCTGTGTGACTCAGACACAGGTAGAGACTCAGTACAGGAACGACTGACTGTTTAATGACTGCATGAAAACAAAAGTTCATGTTCATCGCTGTCGGCTCAATGACTGATGACGTCTGTCTGATTCTCTACCTGCACACAGCTGACTGATCAGGACCTGCAGACTTCACAACAAAGACAACGAAGTGGCTGAATTCAGGATGAGTTGTTCAAAGTCTAAAGGTCCAAATATTGGTTCCTCTGGAGAATTAAATATTTCCTCATGTGTCAGTTTGATTATTATAAGGAGTGTTCAGCTGCGCTGCTTAAATACATCAATATTTGCTCTAGCATTACTAAAAGAATTTAATCTTATCACTTAGTGATAAGTAAATAGAAAGAAGGCGATTACAGTGTCTACAAACATCTTCCTGTGAATAAATATCCAAATTAAATTTAACAGCATGGTGGAAACATTATTCCCAACTCCTCATTCCTGTCAAATCCCATGAAACCCTGATGATAAAACAGTCATTTGTGTCCATCAACCTGAATCCAGTGAAGCACAGAGACAAAGTTTTAGATTATAAACAATAAAAACGTGGATTTTTAAAAACCTATTTAAATTGATATACCATCGATGACTGCACATTTTAATCCTGTATATTTAATTAACTGAAACATTAACAATTAAAATCAGTTCTCAGATTGTTTATGTTGATCCTGTCGCAGGTCGGTCAGTACAGGTGAGTACAGGTGAGGTCCTGGTGTCACAGTCAGAGGATCTACAGGAACAGGTCCAGATCAGAACCACCTGTCCAGCTCACAGCAGCGGGATAAGGAGGCTGTGAAGGAAGGGACGGGGCAGGGAAGGAGTCTCACCGTGAACCGAAGCCGAAGCCGAAGCGCTGTCCCCCCGCGCTCCGAACCGGACTCTCCTCTTCTCAGAACCGCTCCAGACCAAACGCCCAAACCTGCTCCACAGAGTTGATCCAGATGTGACTGTTCAGGGGTGAAGCCGGACCGGACCGGACCGAGGCGTCTCACCTGACACAATGAGCGCAGCTGGGTGACCAGCTGACGAGGACGTGACGTCATCACGCTGCGCTCTTAAAGCGAACGTCAGGTTTCCCCACAGGCGGAACTAAAGCGCGGAGTCTGTGTTTCTGGGGGGAACTTCTCAGTACTTTGACTCAGTTTGGCTCCGCTGAACTTGCAGCGCTGCAGAAAAGTGAAATCACGGTGAGGAGCTCGACAGATTGGTCCCAGCTGCGAGGCGGACATGGTCTCCACGGTCCAGAACACGGACGTGACGCAGGTAGGACTCACCTGCATGAAGGTTGAAGTCAGTAGGACTTTGTCATCTCTAAAGACAGTGATGCAGGTCAGGTCACAACCACTGAGCTCACGTTTTCAACCAGATTACATTCAAATAATCCATTTAAACATTATCGTCCACTTAGTTCTTTGCATTTAAGTTTACAAACCTTCTGTCTCAGTGAGAGAGGATAGAAACTAACAAAAATTAATGCATAGTATGTTTAATGTTTGCCGAATTATTGACCGAGTCCTATTTATCGACAAACAATCTCAAATCATGTGTTAGAAATTACTAAAGTTCACCAAATATCAACGATAAAAGAAAATTGCACATTTTATAATGGAGATTCAGACCGTAGAAGATGAGGAAGTGTCTGCACAACAAACATCTTTAAAGAGTGAGAGAATGTTTTCTCATATACAAAAAAAAGTGTGTGTGTGTGTGTGTGTGTGTGTGTGTGTGTGTGTGTGTGTGTGTGTGTGTGTGTGTGTGTGTGTGTGTGTGTGCGCAGAGACCAGGTTATTTTAGTCATAATGTAATGTAAAGTTCCAAACTGGTTTTATGTTGGTGTTTGTTGATTTTCTGCAGGTTCTGTGTGGGTGGTGGAAAGTAACTGAGTACATTCTGTTCAGATACTGTATTTTAGGTACATTTTATTTGTGTTTACATTCTCTTTTACTCTATATTTCTATTTTTGTTACTTTAATGTCTACTTTATTTCATAGTTTCTCATTAATAATAATAAATACAGTGAATTGAGTGTATTATTATGTCCAGCAGTGTATTTAAAAAGTACAGAAATTTACAGTGTTCTGCATCAATACGTAAAATCTGGTAAACATTGACCATATTTTCATGTAAAATTTGTTGTACACATGCAGAGTATCACTACATTCTAGTATTTCTACGTATGCTGTTTTTCTTAATGTCAGGTAAAAAGGGCAGATGAAGATGTAGTTTCTGTTTCTCCTCTGCAGAAAGACGCTGAGCGTGCAGTGGTCATTGCAGTAACGTCTCATGCAGTGTTTGAATTTGGAGCTGATGGAGATGAGGCGTACGAAGTGGGCGTCGCTTTCCCCCTGATGCAGGTTAAACGTTAATTTAAAACTTTTAACAATTGTTGTTTTTGTTGGTGTTTAGAATTCTGATTAGCAGCTTAGATCCTGTAAGTTCCCGCATACTATCCACTAGAGCTCGGCTTTGATAAAAGATGCACTTCCTTTGTTCGCCTAAGTAACTGAAGGAAATCTAGAAATACAAATGTCTAAATTAGTGTCTTAATCATGTGGATTTGAGTCATAACTATGAGGTTTATGACCTTAAAAAACTGGTTCGACATCCATTAAAGGTGAAAGTCATCAAAGGAAATTTACAGATGATCTTAATTCATATTTCTGTTTTTGTTTTGTTTTTTCTTTTCAGGCACTGAAGAGAGTGAATGAATGTCTGCTGAAGGAAAATCCTACTGAGTCGCTGTTGTTTGACGTCGTCCTGGTCACTACTGACAGCCAACAGCAGCAACAGAGCTCCCGGATCATCAGCAGCACCAGACATTACGGTAATTTACCTATAAACACCAGACATTACGGTAATTTACCTATCAACAGCAGACATTACGGTAATTTACCTATCAACAGCAGACATTACGGTAATTTACCTATCAGCAGCAGACATTACGGTAATTTAAACGTTCAGCACACAGATTACAGCTGATGAGTTTTGGATTTGTTGCTGGTGTTGACGTGTTGCTGTTCTGTTGCAGGACTTGACGTCAGCAGGTTTTGTTTTTCCAGTGAAGAGGATTTTGTGGAGAGTTTACTGCAACATAAAGTTCAACTCTTCCTTTCAACAGACAGAAACGAGACGTCACAGGCATCACAGAGAGGTCGGGAACTTTCTTTATTTGTTATTTATTAGAACCTGACGAGAACCTTCACACCCAACACAGTAACAATAATCTAAAGCTAAATAAGAGACGCAGACGTGTCTGTGAGTGGAGAGAGCTCAGTATCAAACCTCCAGCTGCAGAAAGATAAAAAAAACCAAGAAACTAGTGACTGCAGCATAAAAACTAACTAAAATACTCTCAGTGCTCTAAGTGAAGCAATTTAATTCTCAAAGTATTAACACTAACTTATATATAATATACTTAATTTAATTTAATTTTAACTATAAATCTCTATCTACTGATGTGAAACATTTTCTCCTGAAAGGTCAGAGGATGTTTTACTAATAACTGATTATTGATCAGTGTGATGTTAGAAGATAAATCCTGCTTCTTGTCGTCGGTCCAGGTGTTCCTTCTGCGCTGCTGGACCAGCACACAGCTTCATGTTCATCAGAACAACTCAGAGTCTTGTTCTGTGGAGACTCCATCGTCCAGCCTGACACCGGCCCAACGCCGGCGAGCCGACAGGCCGCTCAGGTGCAAACAGCAACGTCCTGCTGATGCTTAGTTTTTTATTCTGACAGAGCTGTAAAATCTGCTGCAGTCAGGGGCACTTGATCTTTAACGGGTAATTCTCGTTCTTCCTCTGCAGGGTTTCTCTGCACAGCTTGGTGAGATGCGACGGGCGTTCGGCATGCTCGACAGCCCTCTCAGCTTCATCCTGGTGACGTCGCGCGGCGGCCGGGAGAGCTGTAGCAGCGCCCTGCAGACGCTGCGCTCCCGCGGCATAAGTGTGGATGAGGCGTACTGCCTGGCAGGGGCCCCACGGGGGCCCATCTTATCCCTGCTCCGTCCTCACTTCCTGCTCAGTGACGGCTTCAGCGGGCCGGAGGAGTGACGTGACGGACAAACAAAAACTTTAACATTGTCCTGAAAACAAGCTGCCGAACTCTGAGACTTGACCTCCGAGTTAAAGGGTCGATCACTGACCCTACATGATCACCACTGGACGATTGTAATAAAGGGAAAACGACTCCATGTGATTTCCTGATGCTTTTGTTTTGTGATGGGGGAGATTCATGGTGTGTGTGTGTGTGTGTGTGTGTGTGTACATGCTGGGACAAAAGAATATGCAAAGAGAATTTGTGTATTTAAATAATTTTGTGTTGCTTTCCTGATTTTGTTCTCCAGTTAGACAGAAAGAATGATGTTTGCTGATGTTCTTACATATTTTTCTTCATGAATAAAGAGTTTAAGTAAGAACACTTTGTAAAATAACTCTCTGTTAGGTGCAGCTGTACGATCTGAGGCAGCTCATTTACTCTGTGTCCTTGTGAAGCTTCAAATGTCCTCACATTCTCAGATTATGTTTAGTCTGCATGAACATTTTGTTCATCATCACTGCTCCAGTGTTCCTGGAGAGGCCTCTGGATGTGAGAGAGACTTGTTGGGGTTCTAGTGCTGATTGATGAGATTCATGGAGTCCTTGATAACCTTTCATAGATAGTAAATGTAATCAGAGCTACAGCTTGAGACAGGGTGCACCTGTGAACCAGGTTCATGTGATCTAGTTTAAACAGACGCAGGCTGACGATGTGGTCGTGGATTTCTGTCGGTCTCGATTCGTCTAAATGACCTGGAAGAGAAAACACTTAGTTTTCATTTAGTCGGGTGATTAATTCTGATTAATTTCTGGCATCATTAGCTCTGCCTGCTGAACACAAACACATCTTTAATTTCAGAATTAAAGCTGCAGGATGTCTGATCAAGACTGTGTTTACTGATTTAATCTTTTTATTTCTTTAGTCTATGTTTAGGGGTCCTTCAGGTCTCAGCCACTGTGTCCTGCAGAGGTTTGCAATGGTTTCTACCAACAAGGATCCAAAGGTTCTTGATATGTCACAGATTCTTAGTGTCCCAGCAGTGGCTCAGAAAAGTCTCTGCATGTGTTGGTAAAAATATCATGAAACTTACAGAATTGATCTTTGTTCGTCTTTTCTCTGCTCTCAGCTACAGGCAGGAAGGTCAGGGATAGACGGACGTGACGAGGAGGAGGTTGATGAAGCACCTGTTGGATCCTGGAGAAAACTGAGGTGAAGCACAGTGGGAACATGTCGGCAATAAAATGTAATGAAGAAGTGTGTGAAAGATTTTTTGTAATGCAGATTATGAAAGAATATGTGGCTCACTGAGCAGAACTGCAAGAGAAAAATGTGGCACTGGTGATTATTCCATCACATCTTTATTCATAAAAAATTCAAAATTATACTAAAGTAAAGTCAAAGTAGCTCTGCTCAGTCTCATGAGGCAGGATTTGGAATACAGTCCAAGTGTCTCCACACAAAAGTTACTAGCTACCAACCAAACTCTGTAGTATTTTCAAAGGATTTTAAGAAATTGAAGAACTTCACATTTTTTCTTATTAATTTCACTTTGTAATTAGATTTTCTGTAAAAAGGGAAAACGATGTATTTTACAACCTCACAAAAAAAAACAATTTTCATCTGTAACATCTCATTGCACATTGTTTCCTCGCAGTGATTACAATTATAGAAATTACCCCTCTGAAAAATAATTTCATATGTCCTCTGAAGTAAGAAATCACTTCCACTGATGAAGGAAAACATGAAAAATACCAATATTTTCCTTTATAACAGAACCACATTCAACAATCAGAGCACACTCCTTTTATTGTTTAACTTCTGTCTCTAAAAACTTTGGATCTAGTAAAACATTAGAAAACATTTAGCAGCAGTTTAAAGCCCTGATCAGCTTCTCCAAACACCCCAACAACTGCGTACAGATCAGATGTCACTTTGCAAATGTCACTGTCACTCTGTCAGTCATTAACACAGAGTTTGTTTGGTTTTTTTTTTTTTTTGGTATAAATTAAACTAACTGGAGGAAATGGTTCATGATTTCACTGTAATTCTAATGTTTCCTTGTTTTACATGAATCCAGATGTTGCTGCTGTCTGAGGGGGGGTCCTCCTCTCTGCCCCCTGCCCTGCAGCTTCCTTCAGCCTAGTTTAACTCACTCCTTCACTCTACACTGCAAAAAGTGTCCCACGACATGTTTTCAGCTCCAGATCTTTCCAGGGTTTTTATTCTGAAGCTTCAATCACACAGTGTCACTGAGGATCTTCTACAGGTAATATGATGAGATTTAATTTATAGAACATTAATGCATCATAACGGACTACATTAAGAGGTTTTACATCTGCAATGATTAAGAGATTTAAAGCAGGACAAACAGACCAATCAACTGGGATCTCCTAGACAATAAGCTTTCCAAATACAAATTAAAAGTTCAATAATAATAATGAGGTATTTTTTTGTTTAACTACTTTAAGTAGGCTGTGTTTTCATGTGACTGTTTCACTTAAAATCCTTTAACTAGTCACAGTCAGTATTAAAGGTCCATTAACCCCCATTTAGCAGCTTCTGTTTCTCTGTTACGCTTCTTGTTCTCTGCAGCACTCAGATCAACGTCCTCTCTCATTTGGTTTCAATGATTCTAACTGATAAACAGAGTTGTGGGTATATTTTTTGCAGTGGTCGCTTCTTTCTCTCTCTCTCAAACACACACACACACACACACACAAAATGAACAGACAGACAGATGGAAAAACTGTCTCCTGCTGGAGCTCAAGGACTGAAGGGCACCGTAAAGCGAATCTGATAAGCGGCTTTAATCGGCTCATTTGGCCCCGGTGGCCTTTAGTAGGCTCCAGGTAAACGCATCGGGGCGGAGAAAACCCGCAGGCTGAGACACTCACCTGTCTGACCGATCTGAGACGCTCCAGATGGTCTTGAACCCCACAGCGTGACCTTTAAACTGAGGATTCTTGGATTTTCTTCCACAGTTTTCTAATAATTTGAGGATTTTAATGCGCCTTTGATCAAACTGCTCCTGTTTTATTTGAGGTGTTTCTCGATATAAATGCTCTTTATCAAGGCCACAGCCGGACTTTACCAACATGAGTTTAATATTTGTTGTATAAACAGTGTAAAGATGTGTTTCACTGTGTGAATGAGATCGAATCTCGCCTGGTTCCTTCTGTTCCTTCTGCGTAAAGTGCGCGTCAGAGCGCTCTGGAGCTGCACACTGAAGTCCGGTAGAGTCTGATTCGAGTCTACCCGACACCATGATGAGACCACAGAACGAGGACCAGAGTACATCCCAGCCCTCATGAGAATCCGGTGGCCACATTGCGGTGGCTCAGACCGGGACGCAGCGGAGGAGCCGCGGTGGAGATGGCGGCCAACCTGAGCGCGGCGGCGGCGCCGGAGGAAGAAGGACATAACCTGCCGGCTCTGGTGTTCGGGATTCTGCTGATCGTGGTGATCATCTGCGGGAACCTGTTGGTGTGTCTGAGTGTGCTCACCGAGAAGGCGCTGAAGACCACCACCAACTACTTCATCGTCAGTCTGGCGGTGGCGGATCTGATGCTCGCGGTGCTCGTGCTGCCGCTGTTCGTCTACTCGGAGGTGAGTTTGACTGAACCACACGAGCTGTGCAGACATCAAACCTTAGCTGAGACACTTTTTACCTAAACTCACAGCTCCTGCTGCCCCTGAATGTTTCAGATACAGATGCAGACGTAAGGATTGCAGTAATAAATTAAATACCTTTAATTAAAACAGCCTTAATTTAATTTTAATTTGCTCCTGAAACACAATAAAACCTTTAATCTGAAACGGAGGTATCAGAATGTGTTAGTTTATTTCTAAAATCCAGAACCAACCACCTTTAAAACACGTTAATTTAAAAAAGTCCTAATTGATAATAAGGGGTTCTCAAGAGGTGCATGAGGTTCTCCTTAGGTCACACAGAGGTTGGACTGATGTCATGTGTTGCATCTCCCAAATCTGCAGCATCACTGATGGTTTTTAAGGGTTAACATCTTATAATTAACACACAGCATCAAAATGACCAATGATTTTCCAAATGAAAACCTGGGGTTATTTAAAGTATAAATTAAGGGATGGTTTTATGTACAACTAAAAATCAACTTCAAACATGTTAATGAACTATTAAACCCTTTAATTCATTACCACTAATTTATCCATTAATTATCCTCTTCAATCCTCTTTAAAGAAAGAACGGGCAGCAAGCTCTTTGATTTAATGAAACTGTGGTTAAACATTGACCAACAGGTCAACGCTGAGCTGCACATTAATAGATTAATTTGTTTAACGAAGCATCCTAAAGGGCGACCTGCTCATCTGGGTTTATAAGACCTGAGAAGAAAAAAAACTACAATGAGCTTAAAAAATAAAAAGTGTGTGAACCTATTGGATTGACCTGGTTTTCTGCACTGATGTGTTTAAGCTAACAGTTCACATACAGTTACAGTCTTTCACCCATTAAACATCCAAAGTGCTTGTGGAGTGTTTAATAAACACACGTGACGTTGTTCTTTGATAAACGCATTTGCAGTGTGTTTTTATTTACATATATTTTTATTTTTAATGCATCACTGTCTGTGTTTTGCTGCACCTAAGTGTTGCTGACCTGCATCAGGTTGCAATGACGTCTATGTGTGAAATTCTGTGAACTGTCCCTTTAACCATCTGACCCCCAGGAGACCTGGCAAAGCCCCGCCCCTGGTGTGACGTCAGAAGGATCAGCTGCAGAGTGAAAACAAACACTCAGCTCTCACATTTCATGTGATTTATTCTAATTTCATCTGTTGTGAATATAAAAACTGACTCTTTTCTCCTGTTTTATTTCACTTCTCATTTCACTTGATGTATTTTCTTCACCTCACTTGGTACCAGTGTCACAAAACACTTCCTCCTACAATCAGTCAGTCATTGTTGATCAGAGTTCAGAGAACAGTGTGTACATTCCTGCTGAAGCCGTCTTTCTTCCTGAGGCCACAGGTCAGCTGAAGAGCCCCGCAGTCACAATCACTCCTCTTCTGGAGGCACAGTTTGTTCCTGAATAACGTGTTGAGCTCTATAAACATCACTGTTTATGAATGCACAGAGTAACTTTAGATAATGCTGCAGAAAAGCTGAAGAGTAAAGTAGTAAATGAACGTTGGTGAACAGACGGAGTGTGTTTCAGTTCCAGGACGGAGTGTGGACCCTCAGCACCACCATCTGTGATGGGCTGATGACCATGGACGTGATGCTGTGCACCGCCTCCATCTTCAACCTCTGTGCCATCAGCATCGACAGGTCAGTGCTCACCTGTCAAGAACAGGACTCAATTCATCAGTGGAGTCACTTTTGATGCTTTTACAGCAACAGGTTGATCTTGAGAGTTGCTGACAAGCAGAAAGAAATTCCATGAATGTGTTAATTAAATGCAATTAAAGCTGATTCTATGTGATTGTAATTTAATTATAATCCCCTTAAGATTTAACAGTTAATCTTAAGGGGAACACGAATGTCTGCATCACATGTTATGACAATAAAACAGTTGATAGATACGATTTTTACTACATAGTGAAAAATCAAGGATCATCAGAGTCCGTTAGATTCCTCGTCTGGGAACAATTAACAGGATGAACTGAGACTGTGCTGCACTGCGAGTGATGACAGTCAGGATTTTTATGAAATTGAGATACAGGAAAGTCTGAAACTGGTCTCTGTTAGGGGTTTAAAATCCATATGCTCATCTAGACCATGTTAAAAATGTTTCACCAGAGCTGCATTTATGATGAACGCAGTGATGCAGATAATTCAACCGCAGCTTTACAGCCAAACAAACTCGACGCAGAGATAACTCAGTAAAGTTGATTAAAAATCACTTGTAACTCACAGACTCATAACCTTCAATCAGCCTCAGGTCAGGGTCATCAGTGGCCAATCAGCTGCCTAATCAAAACAACGCCCTGAGCGGTCTGTCAGAGACTCCCTGCTGAGGGGTTCAGGTCTGCGTCTGGTCCTCACAGTTCGCTCTGATGTGAAAATATGATGATGACCTTCAGTCGTTTTCCTGTAAAAGCTCCAAAAGAAGAAAAACCAGAGCAGACAGAACGATCTGAAGGATGTGTCTGCAGCGATGAATTGCCTGCTTCGCTTTGCGCTCATTAGTTTGACTCTATGAGATTATCTGAACCTTTAGTTGATCCTGAGAGATGAAACTTGGAGCTGGCAGCTTCTCTAAACTGATGTCGCATCTCTGGAAAACATGATTACATCAGAGACTGATGGAGGCAGAGCAGCTAACGTGGACGGATGGTGATGATCTGAAGCTTTTTGAAGCAGTCTGCAGCAGTTAGAGGTCTAACTGGACGACGGCGTCTAAATAATTCAACAGCCGGGGCAGGAAACAGATCCTGAAGGTCTGCAGAGAGTCCACCTGCTGCTGTCCACAGAAATCTTCCGGTCTCAATTCACGTTTGATGGATTTGAGAGCAAACTGACTGTTGACCTGCTGTCATTCATGGATGGATTATTGAACAGCGGGGTCACAAGGCACTCTAAATGAAGTGACTCTGACATGAATGTCTTGTTGGAAAGTCAAAGAGGTCGTTCTAAAGTGTGAATGTCTCCTCATTGTTTAGTTTTTCATTCTGATCTGCTTCCAGCACCAAACTGCAACATGATGAATTCTTGTTTTTATCAGTCTCATCATGTGATGGAGAACATATTTAGATAGTACACTTAAGTAAAAGCAGAAATTTAAAGCATAATTAAAAATAGATCTTCATTACTAGTGAAATACTTGCATTGTTTTGCAACATTACTACCTGTAAAACATTTCATTGTGCAGAAAAGTTTCACATTAATATATTTTAAGATATTAATCTGAATGATAACTGAAGCTGTCAAATATATGAATTAGATTAAAAATGACAAGACCTCTCCTCATATGTAAAATACACTGGTATTACATAAAACAGCACTTATGTAAATGTAGTCCTGCCACTGATCTGTTCTCCTCTACAAGAAATATTCTGTGAAGGAAGTGTAATCTGTGTTCTCCAGTAAGATCCTGATGTGCAGGTACAGATTTCAACAACAGCAGCACTTCTTAATCACAAGTAACCTGCGAAACATGGGAGTTGAACTGAATTCCACTTATTTTTATTAACTGTAAATTGGTTTGCTAATTAAAACTTTTATCTTCATATCTCTCCTATTTATCAGATTTAATGTATTTCTATTTTGAACACACAAGATAATCACTCATGATGTTCATCACAGTTCACTGTACTTTACCACAGCTGATGTCAAGGATTTTTATTTTTAATTTTTATTCACAGTACCTTGTTGTAAGAGCTCAACAATACTTGAACAAACTAACATCACCATAAATTAAATTGTCGTTGTAAAGGTTCTACCAGGCCTCTGCTGCAGCCTCCAGTTCCTGCTTGTTTCTGGGGTCTTGATTGTAAAAGTGTTTCTCTCTTGTTGCAGGTTCATAGCTGTGTTGATCCCTCTCAACTACAACAGGAAGCATGTGGACCTGCGACAGGCAGTCCTGCTGTCAGCCACCTGGATCCTGGCCCTGGCCGTGGCCTCGCCCGTCATGTTCGGCATTAACAATGTGCCGGGTCGTGACCCTAGTGAGTGCAAACTGGAGAACGACGACTACGTCCTCTACTCGTCCGTGTGCTCCTTCTTCATCCCTTGTCCCATCATGCTGATGCTCTACTGTGGCATGTTCCGTGGCCTGCGGCGCTGGGAGGAAGCACGTAAGGCCAAACTGAGGAACAGCATCATGGCCTGCCGCAAACTGCAGGAGGCTGCTGCCTCACTCCCTCCACTGGCTTCACTTCCGCCACCTCTTCCACCAATCATAGAGCGGGAACTGACGGATACTCCGGATGAGCCATCCACCATCCCGTCCCCAGACCAGCCCTACAACTCATCAGAGTTCAAGGATGCTCCTGTGCCAGCAGTGAGCTTCGCAGATATCAAGTTTAACCCCGACCCTCACAGGAGAAAGCGAGCCAAGATCAACAGCCGGGAGAGGAAGGCCATGCAGGTTCTTCCTGTCGTTGTGGGTGAGTTTACTTACATGTCACTCACATCACTACCACATGAGGCTGGATTAGGAAGAAGAGCAGGAATGACAAGATCCCAACTCCAACAACAACTGAAGAACAATTTCTGAAACTCATCTCATTAAGTTGTCAGTCGTGGGCCCAAAGCAACAGCTTCACCAACTTCCCTCTGAGATGCACAGAAACACGAAACAACCTTAAAAAGTCAAAACTCCAGAAATGTTTGATGCACTGAGATCTGGGAGACCAACGTGCAGTGATGTGCCGTATGGTTTCATTCATGATGTATCATGATAATTCCTCTTCATGATAAGAGTTTGTCAAAGACGTGGATTGAGGCAAATGATAAAACAGGGTTATGTTGTTGCTGTGAAGGAAATGTCTCACTCGTATTGCATTTTTTAACAGGTAACTTCAGGTACCTGAACGTCTCACCTCTACCTCTGATGTCTGTTCAGAGGTACTGAGACGTCATTTAGAAAAGCTCGGCCTATTAATAGCAGCCAGAGTTGCTTCTAATGCGTAGAACACTTCACTTTAGCACACAGCAGCTAATCCTGCTCCTTAATCTGAAATCCAATTATTGCATAAAGCTCAGTCTGACACAGTTCTCAGGGTGCAGGTGATTCTCTGCTTCATTAGCTCACCTGAAAGGTGTGCTGATAGTCTGGACTGGATACTATGAGCAAGATGTAATGTAGATATAAAGACAGTCAGATGAAATAATGCAGTGGCTAACTTTCTAGTTTTTACCTGGGAGGTTCTTACAGCTCTGTCCACCCACTGTCACTTCTACTACTACTGAGCTACTGGCTGCTACTAGTGTGATGTGATGTCACCTCTGCAGGTACATCGGTAATTTAAGTCGGTTAGTTAACTCAGGCTACAAAGAACATTGTTTGGCTACGGTCCCTAAATGAAAACAGAGGACGATGATGAAGACGGAGTAAACTGACACTAATGTTCCTCATGGCCAGAACAGAGGTGAAAGCCATTTGTGAATCTCTGCTTCCTGGTAAAGAGTGGTAGTAGATAAATAGGTATTGAAGGTATTTAATCAGAGAGGAAGTGAATGTGTGTTTTATTGTTATGAGGTCAGTTGGTAGACGGGCTAGTAGATAGGTACATTACATATACATATATACATTACATTTTAAGGAGTTAAAAAGCTAAATTCAGATTTCGATGGTTCTGTCCTACTGTAGACAAACTCCTCTGGCCTCTGATCCTTCTTATCCTCCTGTTTCAGGTGCCTTCCTGTTCTGCTGGACTCCCTTCTTTGTCCTCCACACGATGCGAGCTCGCTGTCAGCGCTGCCACGTCCCACCGGCCCTGATGAGTGTGGTGACGTGGCTCGGCTACGTCAACAGTGCCCTGAATCCTGTCATCTACACAGTCTTTAACACAGAATTCAGGAACTTCTTCAAAAAGTTTCTGCACCGCTGCTGTTCCGCCTGACGAGGATAACGCTGCTGTTGCACAGATGGTTTTTAAATGCACAGATACAAAAGACACTACTGTTAATTTACTTTGACACTGTTTCCTTCCTCTGTGAGGTTTTTATTTTTCTATATGTGATGACAGCAAAGTTTGTTTGAGCTTTATGTACTCTGAGGAACAAAATGTACAGAGGATAGGCAACCAACAAGAACTGATTTTATATGATGAAATTCATCTTTTCAGAATAAAGGTTTTGACAAAAAATGGAGATTCACATCTATTTTTACTAGTAGGGGTTCTATCCCAATACATGGATCTGAATGTCATCTGAAGGTGAAGGTTTGGTCAATAAAGTCTGAGATGACAAACTCTGTCTCATCTCAAACGTCTCATCCTGGGAGGAGCGATGGAGGTGGAGGTGCACTTCACTGTCACCAAGAAACAGCAGACATTGGAGCGCCGTTGGGACTGAGCCGCAGCACAATCAAATGTCATCGTGTCTGAGATGATTCATCAGGAGTCCCTCTGACAGATCACCTGACTGCTGACTGTCAGAGATATCAAAAATAAAACGAACAGCTGACAGAGATTAAACACAGATGACTTAATGAAATGCACCTTTGATGGGATTCCTGCAGGTGGAACAATGTTTTTATATCTAAGACACTTATGGGTTAAAAGTAAAAATCTCCACTTCATTAATAAATTAACTTAAACATTAAATAAACATCTGAGGAGATGAATGAAGACAGGCCAGTATTGTGCTGCTGTACAGGCAAACAACAGTACTGCTGTTGGAAAACAAAGACAGAACAAGACACCTGAGCTCTGATACCACAATACCATTATTAACAGACAACAACTGATCTCTAAAGGCCAGAAAACCCATTTTATGTTCTTCAACTGCCATTATGGCAAATTAACAGAAAAAAAATTAAAGCACAAACTGGACGTGTCCAGATTTTTTCTCATTTCTAACTGAACAACAGCTCTGGTTTCCTGCAGAGATGCCATTCATCCTATTTCTGTCAAGCACTACACAAACTGCAGTAATAATAATTAAGGCAGATCTGGATTTTGAACACTCAACTTTCTGTGTAAAAATAGAAAATCACAGAAAAAAACAAAGATATGCATCATCTTTAAGAAAGTCTGAAACTGTTCACTTGTTAAAACAACACTGGGCCACAAATAGTGTTTAACCCAAAGTAAAAACCTTTCAAATGATAATGTGAATCACTAACAAAATGCCACAACAGACAGGCACTGACATCGAATGGGTTGTTAATTTAATAGATATCGTTGATTTTTTTTTTATATGTTTGATCTTTATTTAACCAAGATCTGTATGTTAGGTAATTGTTTCAACAAAAAGAGTCCCTGAGGGAGGATCAGTTCCTCTACCGTCCACTTGTACAGAAGTGAATCATACCCCCCAACGTCTCTGCTAATTCAACATCAACACAGATTTTGTTCAGCTCTCAGGAGACCAGAGACCTTTTTTCTCCTGCTGGTGTCAAAATAAATTTCACAATAAAAGTTCCAGTGAGGAGTTTTTGAGTGTTCTTCATAGAACCACTTGTCTGCTGCAGGTGATGACCTCAGGGTCTGCTACACCTTCATTTCACCTTGTCCATGTCGATGGCTGTGACTGGCTCCTCCTCCTGGACAGCCACACCTTCTGTTGACTGGCAGCAGGTGTGCTGATGATCCTTCCAGTCCTGCAGAAACAAAGACCATTTATGTTCATTAGTGGGAGCCATGTTCTGCACGATGTACCACGAAAGTCGCAGGTAAATATCCTCTTAAGATACTTTCACAAAGCTACAGAAAACATGTTTATTAAGAAACTTATAAGCCAAGCGACAAGGTATAGGTTGACCTAAATGCTAGAACTGAAATTATGTTCCTTAAATGAATTTACACAATAAGTGTACAGTGACTGTTTAATGCAGATGTGTACTAGAGAAATGATCTTTTAAATGTTCAGACTGTGTTTAATGTCAGATACAGTTGAATTATCAAGCCACTATTTTCAAATATCAAATGTGTAGCACAGTTGATAAAATGTCTACAGTGTTTTTATCTGGTCTCTTTCTCTATTACTTAAATACATTAGGCAAAATATCTCATTCACCCTCTTTGTAAATTAAAAACAGATGACTGTTTTGTTGAGGTGAGCGTTACCTTTCTCTGACAGAAGGTGGAGCAGTAGTTGACTTTGTGACACCCGGTACACTCACTCATGGCCACCCGACCACAGTTTACACACATTTGCTGTAGAGTCAACATCGGAGAACACATGATGACACAGCAGAATGAAACATGAAACATGAATGAAAACTGTTTTCAATCCGGTTACAAACTTCTCCAGACAACGTCAGATGCCGTTGGAGAGTAAATATTACCGACTCGTACGTCACATCTAACTTTAGCTTCTGTTCTAAACATCTGAGATAGCAGAACAGATAACACAGATCAGATTTTGGGAAGAGTGTGTATGTGGGTCATACATTGATGATGATCTCGGTAATGTCAGAGCTTCTCTTTGCCTCGGAGTCGTCCGGCTGCTGAAACGAGATCTGGTTGTGGAACGACTGATTGAGGCCACACTGAAAACCCACACAAACATATATCTTGTTAATCCTTTTACATCTAATCATCCTATGTAATAACTGAATCTTGTTAATAGTGCTTATATAATTTTTAGACTGTGTGTGTGTTCTCACCTCCTTGCGGCCCCCCTGACCTTTGACCCCTGCAGTGTCCCCTGCAGAGTTTTTGGCCTGTTCGATCAGAGCCTTCAGCTGCTGGACGTTGGTCAGCAGCGTGTTGGCCAGCTCCTCCAGATACAGCCATGTGTTCTTCTGCCCCTCACTCACCACCGACGCTACCCCACCCACAGGCCCCACTTCCAGCCCACTCACCAGCCCCGCTGACGGAGACGCCACAGATGTCACGGCCATCTTGGCCTGAACTGGCTGAGGAGTCACAGCTAATGCTGGCAACGCTGTCAGCACTGAGGGAGAGAAGACAAACAAAGTTTTTAGCAAAGTATTGTTTTCATCAACTCTAGAAAAAATAAAATGCAGGACAGATGTTGGACAAATACCCGGAATAAGTGATTATGATGGACGGTACCTGCTGTACTGGCAAACACCTCACTCTGTGCTGAGCCCTCCGTTATGATGGCAGCAGTGGCGGCTGCGGTGGCATCGCCTGTTGGGGCTCGGTCAAAGGTCAAGGTGCCGGAGGTGGTGAACTGTCCTGCTGGGGACACAGTGACTGTGTCCAAACAGACATGTTTGAACAGTCAGTCACTACTGAAGACAAAGTTTAAATGTTCACACCACAAAGGTGATTGAAGGACCAGAACTTTGTCCTACTTGTGTCTCAAATGTCTTAAAATCTGTGATGCTCAACTACAAACTGTTTTCTGCTGTGTGACACAGAGGCAGCACCGCTCCACTGGTCTCAAATCAGAATGAGTTCACCTGACGTACGTGTGGTCCCTGGGGTCAGCGTTATGTTTTTAGTGGCAGGAAGTTCCTTTTTCGGGGGAATGACCAAAGGCTCTGTGTCCTTCTTCCGTCTCTTGTACGGGACGAAGAGGCGGACTGGACCGGTCTGAACCGAGCAGAGAAGAGGCCGATAAATTTAACACAAAATCCAATAACCTTAATATCAAAGACAATAAATTTGAAAACAACTGATTTATGTAGTTTTTTTAACTTAAAGCCTCAGTAGCTTTTTTTCACCATATAAATAATGAATAGAGCTGTGTATTGATATGTATCATGATACAGTGGTTATGATTGAATATATTGTGATATATAAGCAAGGTGGAATATTTAATTACATTTTAGGGAACCAAAATGTAAAAACCAGTTTCACACTACAGGTTAAACCATGCAAAATATGAGGACGTGGAGACAGAAATATACAAAATAATTTACCATGCTGATGTTTTCTGCTGCCAGAGAGTCTCCATCCTTTGAACACTAGAGAGGAAAAGAGAGAGAGAGAGAGAGACGCTTAAAACAACTAATTTGTCTGAACCTCTGTAATTCTGTGTGTGTAACTGATCATGTTTCTTCAATTTATCAATTTACCCTTTATTTAATCAGATATCCAAAATGACAGGAACCTTTGTGTCCCAGAGCTATTCTTCAGTCTCTTTGTTCAGTGCAACAAATCAAACCAATTCAGTTAGAATGATAGATAAACAAAGAGAAAATCAGTCTGGAAAACTGGAACCAGAGACCGTGACGCCACAGAAGATGGATGCCTAATAGTCCAAACACTGCCTCAAACCACCCCCCCTATTAAATAAACATAACGGTCTGCCTTTCTTTCTTTTCAGTAATAAAGAACAGAGTTTTCCTGTTATATTCTGAGCACAAGAGTCTTATATAAGTGAATCCAGAAACTCCAGCTACCTCAGATATCCGAACATTATCTCGACAAAGTATAACTTTGTGAATCTACATAGAAAAAAAGTTGAATCTACTCTACATGAACTGTAATTCCATGTTTTGGTCATTAATTATCCTGCATGAGGTCCTGCAGACTCACCGCTGTCAGGTCATCACAGCAGGCTGCACAGGTGCAGGAGGCAGCGTGTGGGTTCAGGATACACTCCTATACATGCACAAAACAAGTAAGGTTTAACTTCAGACAGAATTTAACTGTGTTCATACTGAAGAAGTGCTTTGTACTGCTCTGCTGCAGTATTAGTGTAGGTATAAATAATTATTAGTAGTACGCAGTAGTACCTGTATGAGGCAGAGCAGAGGTCTGCCAGCGTATCTGATGCTCCTCTTCCAGTCTTTGCTGCTCGCCCTTCCAGCCAGAGCTTCAAACTCTGTGGGAGTGAACCACTGCTGGCTGTGTTTGATGCAACGCCCTTTACCCCCTGAACACAACACAACACAACACAGCACAACACACTGTCAGTGTAGGTATTAACACAAATAAACATAGAACTAGAACATAGTGGTGAAGTGAGTTTATTAATTAACAATCTAATTCAAATAGTTTGAGGTGACTGATAGGTCCCACTACATGCTTCTTTCTAAGACAGCTAGAGTCTCTGGAAGCAGAAAACATTCATTTGGTGCAGATAAACATGACAGGCTTTCTTCTTTAATATTAATAGTAAAAATAGAGAATATTTTATTTCAAAAGCACATGTTGACTGAAATGCCGTGCAGTTTTCTTAGATTGAAAAACATGTTGGGAACAGAGGAGCTTTCAGTGCAGAATTAGTTTAGTAGTAAACTAATTTACTAATCCTTCTGTGTGATCACCTGATCCCAGTCGGTTCTTGTAGAGGACTCCGCTAGTGTTCCTGCAGCGGACCGGCAGCTCATTGTTGTAGACTGAGGGGTCCCAGTTGTACTTGGAGCAAGAGTCTTTGTCCTGGGGCGGGGTCAGTGGTGTCGGTGGAGTCTGCGGGCCTATGGCACCCACAGTGGGACAAAACAGGCAGAGATTAGCCTCAGAAACAAACAACGGGTTCACTATGGACACCTCAGACACAGTAACACACACATGTACATACCAGGTCCTATGGTGGTGGCAGACTTAAGTCCAGCCTCAACAATGCTGCCATCAGTGTGAACCACAATCAGAGTGGCCTTCTGGGTACTTAGTCCTTCACCTAGCTGGAGTGTGGTCCTTCCAGTCTGTACCATGTGAACATATGCACAGTATAAACGCCTACAAAAAAAACGGCCCCATGGGAGGAGGTACCACGCTTTACCAGAAGCACAGCAGCTGACTCTTCACCATCATAATAAAGAAATAAAGTTATATTGGAAGTCTATAGAAGAATTTCTAGTAGTATCTGTGTTATTCAGACTCTGGTTTCTCTTATTGAGTTTCTTTCTTTTTACTTTTTACACAGGTCAGTAGTTATTTATAAGGTTGGTCACGCTAATGAATATTATAGAAAGCTAATAGAAAACAGACACTCAGCTCAAACAAAGAGAATATGCAGCTCTTTGGAACTCTACAGACATGTGAAATACCAGTAAGCATGTGTAGTAGTGTGTGTTGATCTACCAGAACGTGTTCAGGGAGGCTTCCTGACGTGGCGACGGTCGTAGTGAAAACATTGTCCTCTGCAGCCTGAACGTCCCCGACTGTCACTGAAGTCACCTCTGATCAATACATAGATGTTCACATGTTATATTATCAAACTGGAGGGTTAGGATGACAGCACATGGTGATACACAGCACAACATGGGAATAAATAAATATCTGCTGATTCAGAGGATGTTTTCTGTTAATCTATAACATGTGAATGAGAGAGGAGACTCACTAGTTAAACCATTTTATCTATAATTATTCAGTAGACTTCACAATAATGAAAATTACAAAGAGCAACATTCTTAGAATCTCACATTAATTAACAAAGACATAACTGTTAGAGGATTATTAATATTATTATAAGGTTCTGTGTAAACTAATATATTTTACAGCCAGATTAGAAGTCCTGATGCTCAGTTTGCCCTGGCCAAACTACTTTGTATTTTTGACATTTTTATGCATTTAAAGTAAAAAAGGAACATTGATAGGCTGTTCATTAATTAGCTGGACCTTTTTGGAAAAATACAAACCACTCTTCAATTGTTCGGCGTGCATAGAATTTATCAACCAAAACTCATCGAAGTAAACACGAACTTAACAACAGTAAACTAGCTGTAACTTCACAGATGTGATGAGAAAACCCCTAACTAAATGTTTACATTTGATCAGGTTTAGTTGTTGTTTATTTATCTGCATTTGCCGAATTTAAACACCTATTATACAATAGTAAATCGTAAAGCTGTGTGGAGTATGGGCAATTATTAGATTAAAAATACTTAAACTGTCTAATAATTGAATGAAGTTTGGCGACATAGGCGCAGTAGCATCGTCTAACAACAAACGCACAGCAGCTACGATGGTTCACGTATTGTTGACGGGTTCTGCTGTTGCATGTGAGAATCGATCCTAATTTACTGTAGGAGCAGAAAATAAAGTCCCAAATTCTGCAGGTAATTCACATTTTAACTCCACTTTGTGTTTTAGCGCCACCCCGCACCGCAGCGGCCTGCAGCCGGCTACTAGCTACAACCCGCCTTGCCTGCAAAAGCCGCCTCGGCCTCGTCAGGGTTCGGTAGGGACTCGGCTGCCATGTCGATGTTTCCCGGTTCCGCCATCACGGCCATCGTGGCGACTTCGGCCTCCGACTCGGTCTCCGAGCCCGCTCCCTCCACCTGCGGCCCGAGGGGCGGTTCATCCAGCCCGAGCGCCTTCGTCGCCGAGTCCGCTTCGTCCATTCTTCCGTGGAACGACAACAGCCGAATGCGACCGAGCAGCAGCGGGACAGAACGAGGTCCGAGAGCAGCCGAGCCTCGTCCGACCCGGAGCAGAACCGAAAATACGAAACGCGTTTGACGATGATGGATGAAAATCAACAGTGTTTCGTCCAAAGTTGGCGGAAACGTCAAAGAATCAGACGAGTTGATCCAGAGAGAGGAAGTCTGCCGCACTGTCTCAGGAAAGGGATGCACCGAAGACTGCCGAGAAAACACGAAGCGACACACAGCGGCCGAAACACACATAGGCCCCAGAAACAGCACAGTGTTAGAGAACAGAACAGATGTTTTCTCTGTTCAGTTATTTGAATTAGTATTATTATTATTATTATTATTATTATTATTATTAGTCCCAAAAACTTGAGAGCTACTACCTGAATACCAACACACGCAGTATGTGGAAGGCCCTGAAGCAGGTCAATCCTCACAAAGCTGCAGGATCAGATGGTGTTTCCCCTGAAAGCCTGTGGGGACCAACTAGCATATGTGCATGCAGACATCTTCAGGTAGTAGTCCCTTGCATTTTTTTAAAATCCACTATTATCCACTACCTGTCCCTAAGACATCAGACACATCCAGCCTGATGTGATATACTTTAGGCCAGTGGCGCTCACACCAGTCGCCATGAAGTGCTTAGAGAAACTGGTCGTCAGAACCATTAAGCACATGGTTCCGGACACTGTAGACCCTCTCCAGTTTGCCTACTGCCCCAACAGATCAGTGGACCCTGCAGAAGCTTGGTGAACAACATTTTTGTCTATGGAGAGAATGATCTCATCCTCACTTATGTTGGACTGTGGCTCAATCTACTTTTACAGCAAAAACTCTCTTCTATGTGACAGCCAAGTCCTGTGTGCTCGTTTATGAAGGAATAGGAGAAGAGATTTCGGTCTCAGGTTATATGTTTATTTAACAATCAATTAATAAAGTAAATGAATATTAGAAGCAAAATGAATAAAGCATACAGAGCTCTGGGTCTTGATCTTCCTATCCCTGACAAACAACAAGGTGTGTATCAGTTCACAAAGTCTGACTCTCTATCTGTCCCTGACCCAGTCTTTTTCTACACAACAATACAATCATTTGCATAAACATTTGCACGTTCTCCATCCTGGTTGGTCCACACGTCTGACTCCCTCAACTTTCTCGTCCACCTCAGCGCTATTTGACTCCTTCACCTTCACCATCCTCCGTCATTGGTCCAACTGTTGCTCTCCCCTCTGTTGTTATCAGATTCCTTGTAGCTGTAGCCTTTTTATCCTCAGCTCTCGTTCCCAGTGATAAATCCTGGGCTCTGAAATCATAATAAAAAAGACACCTTGTGCCTCGGCCCCCTCCATACCAAGTCACTCCCTTGCCTTGCAGCTTAATTGCAAACAGCTTTCTCATAACATTTATCATATTGTTATCAGTGGTTTTCTGCATGGCGATCTTCTCTGCCCTCTGAGTGTTTTCTCCATTCCCTTACAGCATTTTAAATTTCCCCTATGCATACATATATTGTTCCTTGAGGTGGTCAACATTCTTTCCATTTCCCAATAGTATTAATGGTTAATCATAAATGCTGCCTTTGCATACAATCCGTGTCCCTTGATGGTTATCGTATATAACATTCGTGCATACCATTCTGGTCTCTATGGTGAACAGCAAATAATGCTTGTGCATATGAGTCATGTCTTAGATGAAACATGCTATTCAACTATTAATGTTAGATAAATGTAACTTAAAGTATTAATCTACTACTACTGTTGAATGAGTACAAGTTAAAACATTGGTTAAGCATCACACCATATCATATATTTACAAGTCCCCCTTTTGGTCTCATTAAAATGAGACCAACAATGTATGTTCACACCACATCTTCCTCCTCAGCGTCACCATCAGCCTCCTCCCGTCCATCTTTAGTGCCACCATCACTGCCTTCATCTGTGCCATCTGTTAGGGCGGAGGACTCTTCTTATCAATGGCAGTGAATCTTTCAAACAGAGATCAAATACAGGGGATACAACAACATCCACACAATGCCAATGCAGTTATCATACCAACCTCTTCTGTACATGGTTCCTTCGGAACAAGTCTTGCTAACACAGGCATTAGGACACAAGTATAGAGCGTAATCCCTCCATTTCTGTGGATCATTTCCACACTTAATCATTCCGCATAAGTCAAACTGGAATGTGACCTTAGTTCCCTCAGTGTAATTTAGTTCAATTCCCCCATAAGTTCTGAGACATTAATCAGTTGGATGATGTACTTCCCTTTTTTCTGTTTCATCCTTCAGATCCCACGTCTGTGTGTTTGTCACTGGTGGATGATTTCCACAGCAACAATGATGTGATCACTGCAACAGAAGTCAGCAAACAAATTCCAAACCACCACCTGTTCACATTTCACATACATGATTATTGTCATGAAATCACAAATATACAAAATGATTTAAGTAATAATAAAAACAAACTCGTATGTCCCTCTTTATCTTCTGGAATAGCAAATTACCTTCCTTGTTTCACCAGCTAACACATTAAAACTCTTACTTCTTAAGCTAAGCAATGTATTCTTTGTCGTCACTAGCTTTGCAGGGTTTTACTTTTTTTATTTCGTTCTTGTTTTCTCTGAGGCAGCTTCAACTGCGGCTGAACTAATTTCAGCCTCTAAACAACTCCCTATCCACCTGACTCTCTCCTCTAATCTGTTCCAAGGTCCTGGTTGGATGATCTGCAGCAGCATTATGGCTCCAGTGGCACCAGTTGTCTGCTTTTCCTTGTAGTCTCTTCCTCTTAATATTGTTAATTCTTAGTAGACTTCAAGGAAGGACTCAGTGTGATGAACCATCTCAGTTTAATACGTACATGCCGGCATGGAGAAAACACCACAATCATCTAACTGTCTTCTGCTCTACCTCTCTCTAACCCTCATACTTATACTTCTCAGGGCCCCCTCCACATAACATTCCTAAGGAACTAGTTATATGTGTACCATAAGGAAAACATAAATTTCTTCTACACATAGGCTGAATGTTTATACCATAAATTCCCACTACAGGTCTGTGTTTTTCACTCGTGACTTTGTGACCCAGAACTCCTTACTCCTTACTCTTACCCATGTCCTATCTGTGAACCCTTATCCTGTCCGGTATCTCCTATCATCTTTCATACTAAAGTTGCTCTTTTCTCCTACATCTCACTGCGTGTGATGTCCTGTCACTTTACTTTGTAGGGCCTGTCCACCTGTGCTCTGACAACTTTCTCTAGATCACCTTCAGCAGTACCCAGTCCGTGTTGGGCGGCTTCTGGTCCTCGAAGTTTCCTCCTTCTGCTGTGACCTGTTTTGAAAAGACTGACACCAAAGCCGTTAGTTGGTCATAATATGGTTTGTACTTTAGAAGAATCTCCTCCTCCTTTGTGATCCGTATTCTGGCTCCTGTGATACCTGTGATAGAGTTTACTGAGCTTCAGATTGACATCAGCACTAAGGGTAGGGCATCCACACAGCTCGGTTTAGTTTGTGCACACACCTTCCTTATTTTCCCTTTGATAGACTGAATTATTCTCTCCACCTTTCCCTGTGACTGGGGGTGTCATACCGTCCCAAACACATGTTTCAGTCCTAAAACTGTTTCAACCGCCTGCAGGTCTTTGTTCTTTAAATGTGTCTGACCTGACTTTTCTTGGAAAACCATGCGTTGGTATGTATTGATGAGGAATTTTATTACTGTTTTTGCATCTTCTTTCTTTGCAGGTACTGCTTTTGGCCAGCCAGAAGATACCTGTATCCATTCACTCTCTCCAGCATGTCAGTGCAGTCAATTATAATTTTCTGACCTGGAAATGTTGGTAAAAAAATGGTCCTTTACGTGGCTTCACTGTGGCTCTAATATTATATTCTGTGCATATCTTACATTCTCTTATGTGATTTTCAATCATCGCTGGTAAAAACGGATGCCACCAATGTGTGAGATGCCTCTGCATCTGCACTTTGCCACAATGCGTTAACCCATGGCCTTCCTGTAACACAGAAGCTATCAAAGCTGGGGGTAACACAGGTCTACCGTCCGGTGACCTCCACAATCCTTCTGATTCAAGAAGTTCCTGAGGAGAGGCTTTCTGCTGCTCTTTTATCAACAAATTTACATCACAAGCTGGGAGCAAGTCATACACTGTTTTTCCTGCCTGTATCATCATGTACTGGGCTGTGTATCCTGCTGCTTTCTTTGTTTCCAAATCTGCCTGCTGATTCCCTTTGGCTACTGTTGTCTCTGTTTTGTCATGACCTCTGCACTTTATTACTGCTACTTCTTCTTTAGGCTTCATTAGCGCTTCAACAAGCCGCTTGATGTCTTTCTCATGTTTGATTGGTGTCTTTGCTGCTATCAAAAATTCTGCTCTGATCCATTGACTGAGTTCTACTTGTATTGCTCCTACGACATACGCAGAGTCTATGTAGATGTTCACCCTTTTCCCTTCTGACCATTCTAATGCAGCTATCATCCCCTGTAGTTCAGCTAGCTGTGCTGACTATTTCCCTGTGACTGTCCCTGTCACTATTTCTTCAAATCACATATGTGTGACTCCCCTTCCCCATGTTGTCTGCCATGTTGATACCTTCATGTGTGAACGTTATGCGTGGTGCATTTAAGATTTTCTCCAGTCTTGTCCGTCTTAGTAAGGTCATTGTGAATGCTGTTGAGTTCACATAAGCCAATATGCTATGTGTTGTCAGTACTGTTAATGCATGCCCCATGACTATGTGTGCTACTTTCTGCAAAACTTTGGCCACCCCTGCTGCATGTCTTGTGCATGGTGGGTGTCTGTCTTCTGTCGGGTCTAGTGTGACAATTGCATACATCAGTACTTGCCTACCTTCCCCTTCTTTCTGAAAATGAACACCATTTACTGTGTGTGATTTTCCAGAAACATCCAGGTAAAATGGTTCTTTGTACTCAGGGGCTGCCAAATTAGCTGCATGTGTAAGAGATTGTTTTAAGGAGATGAAACTGTTCTCTGTCTCTGTTGTCCACTGTAATGGGGCTGATACATTTCTCATCCCCTGTTCATTAACCATAGTCCTTAGTGGGTGTGTGAGCTCCCCTTATGATGCATTGAACTGTCTGATGTACCCTGTCAAACCCAGAAATGAGAGCATGTCTTTAACTGTGACGGGTTTGACGTGGTGTAGGATTGAGGATCTATGAGATGGAGATGGGTGTGTTCCAGCTAGATTGTGAGGGTTCTAACACCCCTGCTGCCAACAATCCCTCGATGGTGTCTGCAATCCCTGCCTCTGCCTCAGGTTTAAGAGTGTATTGTATAGCCAGATAGGAGTGTAATCTGTTAGCTCAAACAAGATGGGATCTACATGTGCGCAGTGTCCAACGTCCGTTGGGTCTGCTGACCATAATGCTTCAGGAAGACTGTTGGATGATCAGTTTTCTCTCTGCCATGAAATCTCTCAATCTGTCTATGTTCTAACAGCACTTTGTCAGTTGTTCTGTGTATAATCCTGTAAACTTTGTGAGATGGTGAATACTGTAAACCAGGTAATTGGGTCCAGACACAGTCTGTCAGTGCCATTAGATGTTTACACATTGGTCCAAGATCTTTGGCTTGATGCTAAGCATGTATTGCTAATGTCACATGAGGCAAAGCCTCGTTAGTCATTTCATACCACTCCATTTGTTCTGATGTTAATTCAACAGCAGCCGCCACACCCTAATTTCCCACTAGAATACAGCAACAGGATATGTCCCACTGTGTCCCCTCTATTTCTTCATAGAGAGCGTGTTGATAAATTTCATTCTCATTTCTATCATAATACAGAGTGACAGGGGGGTCTGTGGGAGGAGAGTAAGGATGTAGCATTTGAACCCAGGGTCGCCACTGGAAATACAGAGTCTGTATGCCGTTGCTTTGTTTGCTTTCAAGTTCCAAGAGGCCCCAGTATATGTCTGCCCATAATCCTTCAGCTCTGGGCGAAACATCAGCTGACAATAACATCTGAATGCTGGATTGAACTATTGACACAGAAGAGTTCACAGAGTACCCATTGGGAAAAGTCACAGTCAATCCCTCCGTTCCACACAGAACCGAAGCTCCACATTTCACCAACAAGTCTCTTCCCATCAAATTAACTGGACATCAATAGTCATATCCCTGACCATCTTCTATGGTCTGGGGATGCTGTCCATGTGGTGTCACTGCTGCATGGGGTGCTTGAAAAGGTGAAGCCATCTGATAACTTTGAGGCTGACCTTGTTGACCATATCCACCTCTGGCTGGAGCTGGACGTCCCCTGAGTCCCCACAGTTCAGGACAATCCTTTTTCCAATGTCCAGGCTGGCCACATCTGAAGCATGTGATTGGCCGACCCCCGGCTCCTCCGCGACCCCTGCCTCTACCTCTCACACCTCCTGTCACACCTGTAAATCTCCCTCTATAACGAGGTTGTGGTATCCACTCAGGTACTGGATTTAAATCCATGCTATAAATTTCTAATTTATAGCTTATAAAATTGTTGATAGGTTGTGTTTGCGGCTGTTGAACCACCTGATTGGCTGACCTCTGACTTTTTTTCTTAGCATTGTTAACTTTTCTTCTAGCCTCCTCTAACTGGAGCTTAAGGAGCTCCACCTGTGCTGACTCCGTGCTCAGCTTATCCTCTTCCTGTTTAGCTTTGTGTCTCTTCATGTGGTGTATCAAATGTTTCTCCCACTTCTCGGTAGAGCATCCAAGGATGTCTGGGTTGCTGTCCATGGCTTCTTTTACTGCCTTGGGCATCCCAGCCATAACAGCGTTTCGAAATAGTGTGGTCTGTAACTGCCCTGAACCTGGGTGGCTTCCTGCAGTGTCTGTCCAAATGCCTTTGCATCTGTTCAAAAATGCTGACATGTCTTCTCCTTCTTTAATGGAGAAAGTCAGTGAAAGCATTGCTCCAAGGGAAGTAGGGAATTTATCCCGCATGGCTTTCCCTACAGCTGTGGCTTGTCTAGTGAATGGTTCTGAGTCTGGTAAAGTGTTAGTGCCTGCAGCAATCTCAATCTGTTCTATGTCGCACATAGCCAATTGTTGACCCAATAGTGCTCTCCAATCTCCCATTTCTAATTTATAGCCTAGTGTGTGTTGACAAAATTTCTCCATCCAGGGTCCTCCCCCCTCTGTGGGAGGGGGCATTTTATCCAGGATGCAATACATGTCTGTGAACAAAGGTTGATACATGGCCTTCATCTGAGTCCCCTTGTATATTAGTGGCATCTTTGTATATCTACTGGGTGTCTGCAGCTTTTCTCTGTGTCTTAAATTATATCTGTGTTCTTGATCAGCTTCTGGTGTGGCGCCATCTCGTGTGTGTCTGGTTAACGCCCCTACAAATGTAACTGGATATGTTTCATCCTCTCCCTCGTCATAACTTCTGCCCATTCCTGCATATGCATCTTCCTCTGGACCTCCCTCAGCACCTCCTGCTCTCAGTTTTTCCTCTCTACGTTCCCTTAGCTGTCTGTCCCCGAATCCATACACTATTGCTGTCTCACCGCCCTGTGATTGGCTACCTACCCCTGTCGATCCTCTGTAGGGGGTGGAGTGTGCTCCTGGACCTGTCTGGTGTGTGTGCATCTCTTGCTCTGCCCCTTCTGTGTGTTCAATCATAGCTAGACTTGTCTCTCTGGCTTCTCTCACCCTCCGTGCAGCTTCTTTTGTCAAACTTTCTACTTCTAGAATTCCCTCTTGTACTTCTTTCTGTAACTCTTCTTTAGCTCTCCTGTACTCATCTGCCCCTATTTCTGTTGTGTCCATCACTCCGTCTCTAATATACATTAAAGGCATTTGTGGTGGGAGATATGTGGGTGGCTGTACTTCAGGTATTTTAGGGTTCAATGATGGCGATGGTTCTGCTTTTTCTTTTTCAATCTTGTTCTCTTTAGCTGACTCTTTATCCATTACTTGTTTATGGTTAACTTCTACTGCCATACAGGCCAAAGTCATGTTATGCAAACAAGTTCTCCTCCGTTCTTTTTCCTTTCCCTCTTTGTTCCAATTTCTTTTCAACAACACAGTCCCTTTCTCATTCTCCCAATACTCATCTGCCTCTTTCTTAGCCTTTCTTTCTGCTCTTCCTAAGAACAACGGTAACCTCTTTTTTTCCTCATCCTCTGGAACCTCGTTCCACGACTGTAAATCCTTCCATGCTTCATCATACTCTTTCATCACAGTGTCTTCCTCTCCTTTAGAAAGACCTGCCAACAACTGATATCTAGTGCTCTGCCATTGTTGTGCAACAGTTAACATCACATCACGATCACAACCACCAAACTCTTCACACTCTCGATCAAATTCCCCTTCCATTGCATATATGTCTATGCCCTCTCAGTGTCCAGCTGTTTGTATCACACGTTTGTTCCAAGTAACTAACCTAATCAGAGATTAAGTTTTCCACTACTGACTATTTCTCACTGAGACACGATGTCTGCTTTCGACTGAGACACCTCTGAATTTCTACCACCCACCCAACCAATCAAGAATTTGTCACTAGCTTTTAATCACAATGTTAATATATCATAAGCGTTTCAGACACAGTTGTATTCAACACAATATATCAAACACAAGCTTTTACACAGCGTATTAAAAACAGGCTTTTAACACAGCATATCAGCACAAACACAGCATCTCAAACACAACATATCAATACCAACACTCTTGAACTCAAACCTTTGTTCACCACCAATTTGAACTCATCACAAGCTCTTTATACATATGTAGGCTGCTTCAGCGCTGTAGAAACATAAGATGACACACAACATGTAATAATGGGCCGAATTCTGTGAGCGCAGCTTTTATGAGTTCCAGCTTAAAGGACTTTAAACCTCCTCACTTGGAGTGTCAAACTCTCTGAGGCCAACCTGGTGCGTTTACGGAGCCTCAAACCCGAAGGAGTTTAAACCTGACCTCTTTGACTGCGCAGGTCTATTTAATGAGTACTTTATCCCACAGGTCTTTCAACCCACCGTGCGACTTTAACTTTAACTTGTTTCAGAATTATATATTCTCAGGGTTTCCAACCTGTTCTGGAGTCGGTGCTTTCTGAGGAATTTCACCTCCAGGACTTTAAACCTGTGCACTTTTATTTCAATGCTTTATTCATTTACTAGAACTAGGGTGCTTGAAGTATAATGACAACACACAAATTTGGTATAGCCAATAGCAGAACTTTGATAAAACAGGTGTCTGCTTACCTTTTTGATTGGGCGCCCACTTGATGTTGTCACCACACCACAGTCATCTGCTGTCTCTTTCTTTTTCTGCTTTAACCGTCACCTCCTCCGTCTTTACTTCATCACATCGGGGTCACCAAATTGTCGGTCTGTGGCTCAGTCTACTAGCAAAAACTCTCTTCTATGTGAAGCCAAGTCCTGCGTGTAAATTAATATTAGAAGCAAAATGAATAAAGCATACAGAGCTCTGGGTCTAGATCTTCCTATCCCTGACAAACAATAAGGTGTGTCAGTTCACAAAGTCTGACTCTCTATCTGTCCCTGACCCAGTCTTTTTCTACACAACAATACAGTCATTTGCATAAACATGTGAATTCTCCATCCTGGTTGGTCCACAGGTCGCTATCTGACTCCTTCACCTTCACCATCCTCCGTCATTGGTCCAACTGTTGCTCTCCTGTCTGTTGTTATTGGATTCCTTGTAGCTGTAGCCTTTCATCCTCAGCTCTCGTTCACAGTGATAAATCCTGGGCTCTGAAATCATGATAAAAAAGACACCTTGTGCCTCGGCCCCCTCCATAGAGTTGATATATACATTTCCGTGTAAGGCCATGTAACCATTTAGGATGAGGACGGTATGCACGGGATCCATAGATTGCCCTGCATGGTACCATAGCAGGAAAGGAGCCAGGCATGCAGGGTTCGTGTTTGGATGATAATCAAAACAGATAAGAGAATGCTGGGTTGATAATCAAAACAGGTTAGGGAGTGCAGGGTGGTCATCTCAGGAAATAAGACATACGTATAGGTACAATTTATGGTTAGACATGAAACTGTTGAAGCAGAGAGAGGATCTTCTCACGAACAACCACTGATAACAACATGACGGATGTTATGTGGAAGCAGTTTGCAATTAAGTTGCAAGGCAAGGGAGTAACTAGGTATGAAGGAGACCAGAACACAAGGTGTCTTTGTGTTATGTTTTCAGAAAAACATAATTCATCGTGGGAAACGTGCTCTGAGGATGAGGAACCTGATAACAGCAGATGAGGGAGCAACGTGGAGCAATGGCTGAGGATGATGAAGGTCAAGGAGTCGGATGAGCGCTGAGGTGGACCTATGGATTAACCAGGATGAAGAATGTACAAATGTTCATGCAAATGATTGTAATCTTGTGTATAAGAAGACTGGGTCACGGAGAGTCAGACGTCAGACTTCGTGAACTGACACACACTTTGTTGTATTAATGGTTAATCGTAAATGCCGCCTGTACATACAATCCTTGTCCCTTGATAGTTATCGTATATAACATTCGTGCATACCATTCTGGTCTCTATGGTGAACAGCAAATAATGCTTGTGCATATGAGTCATGTCTTAGATGAAACATGCTATTCAACTATTAATGTTAGATAAATGTAACTTAAAGTATTAATCTACTACTACTGTTGAATGAGTACAATCTAAAACATTGGTTACTGTCTGGTATAGTAATACCACACAGACAGGGAGGAAGGCTCTTCGAAGAGTCATAAAGACTGCAACAGTTTATTTCCTGCCACAGTGAGCAACATGAAGTCCTATATACCTTGACTCTCTGTTTAAGCATAATTGGAAAATAAAAGCCTTATGACTTATTTAAACCACAATACACAGTTCTGTTTCAGATTTTTATTCCCGATTTGTGCCCTTGTGTTGGGATATACAATGGACACAAATATAAAGATAATATTAATAACATTTAAACAGAGTTGTAATCTCCTTGAAAGATGCAGCCCCTAAATGCCTAAAGAATGACAGTAACTGTGACTAATTTGAATATAAAACTGTTTCTGTTGAAATGACACTGCTGTTATATTGTTGAAGTCTGGCAGAAGCTTTTATTGAATGGTAATTTAGTTATAAAAATAAAATATATTTATTTGTAATATTATTATGGAATGTACACATTTCTGAAGATTATAAACCTTTTATAAATTATTGTCAGTATACCTCACACAATGCTTTAAATCACATAGATGGTGCAATTATCCCCAATAAGTGCCACAATTAAAACCATTTATTGCATATATATATTAATAATAATGTCAAACACCTGCTGTAGCTGTTGCAGAGCAGACAGCTGGAATGGCAACACAGAGAAAGAAAATGCTTTTCAATCTCTCCCCGTCTCTTTCCCTAACTGAATATAGAAAAAAAGACATAATGTAATGAATAAAATATCCCTGGAAACCATAAACTGAACAGGTCCCAATATGTAATACACAAGGAAAAATCAGTAACTGAGAAGACACGCTGAAAGAAGACTGCTCATCAAGCTACAGTAAAACAACTGAACACTGGGGTTTCAACCTTCTATTTAACAGAACTGCATTTTTTAGTATGCTGTGCGAGTATTTGCCCTTTATCTCTTGCAACTCAACTCAGTTTTATTAGATCTTTACTATTTGTTTCCATAATACCATGTAAAATCTTAACCTTCGTTCCCAATTCCACACTACATACAAATTGGCTGAAATTTGGTGTTATACATCTGTTTTAAGTGTTTTTGCTGTTTGAATATGAAACATCTTTTAAAACCCTTCAGACAAATAATAAAATACAGTGCATGTCACATTTTCATCGGGCTAGTCAGCCTAAAAACTGACACTCAGCTCAATTGTCATGACTTGTATGTTTGGGGCATGTTTGTCTTGATTGACAGGTTCATCAACCTATCATACTCAGCTGTGCTGGGCATCACTCTTCACCTGAGCTGCACTCAGGCTCTTTCTGCCTGTACTAGGACTTCCTTGCTTGCAATAGAAAGCGCCCATGGTAACGTGGCATCCAGGCATGTTTTTGTAGAGACTCCAGGATCTTTGGCACCGCCGTGATTCCAAGTGTTTCTGACACCTGTCGCTGGTCAGTTCATCATTTCAATAAAAATATTTCCTGTCTACTTCCTCTTTATTTCCTCAGCTTCATGCAGGAGTTAATTTGAATCAGATGTGATGTCAGTGTCTAAGGTCTGATCTGTTTTTAGGAACCAGCTCCTGGCTGTACCGGTTTTCCCATCAGCGCTGTACCCTGGAGACCAGGTAGTAGAGCAGAAAAAAGACCAGGACCAACCCAACGGACACATAGCAAAGGATGCGGCGGTTGTCTCTGCCGGATCGAACCATGGTGGAGAAACGCTTTACACTGCCGGTCAGCAGGCCTGTTGCGCTCAGGAAGTTAGAATCCTGAAAGGAAGAGGGAAGATGACTGATTGTGGAGGTAAATTGATTTAATAAATTCTCTCTTTCCAATAACATGGCATATAAATACCATTGTAATAAAGACAAAGTCTTTATTATATTATATTTTCTGTATTCTTCATACATCAGATGGACTCACCATGTTGTCCAGATATTCGTTCTGATCATCAGCTTCTCTGTCAATGTCATACGCCAGCTGTCAGAAACAGAGACAGACAGGCTAATCTTAAACTTGAGTTTATATTAGTGACATAAAATCAACCTTTGCATCATTTCAGTGTCAAACTACAGAGTATTAAAGACAGAATATTAAAGCATCAGTGCTCTACTTCATACAAGTGTGCAGACTGTTGTGATGAATGAGTCTGAACAGATTTAGTATTTATTTATATTATGTATTTATTTGGCAACTGATGATTAACTCTTCGTTTTAACTCACAGATTTCAGTCTGGAAACCTTGGTGGCCAAGTTTTCAGCCAGACGCTTATTTTCAGCATCCAGCATGTCGTCCACAGAGCCATGGCCTGTAAACGCACAGATACTCTGGATTAGAAGTAAAACAGCAGTGACTGCACATAGACATAGACACTCATTATGTAGTGGTGGGAAACTAGTTATGAATATATTCCTGAGGTTCTGTATGTAGATTAATGCGTTTAACATGCAAATGTAAAATTGATGAAAAATTGTGAGGCTTGTGTAAAACTGGTTTATTTAATACATCAACAGAGACAATATGCATATTTATACATCATAATTGATGAAACAGCCAATTAATAATAAAGGTGCCAAGGTTGTTTAGGCAAACAGCTGTAAAATCAGTAATGCAATGAGCCTAGTTTTAGACATTTTTGACCGTGCTCTAGTCAGACATTTACATTCCTGTAACATCGTTGACAATACACTTATTATGAGTTAAATATATAATTTGTACATTAAAATAATTCAATTAACAATAAATTAAAACAGGACGTCTCTTCCTCGGTCCACGTACAACGGGGTTTCCTAATCTCAGTTTTCGCAGCAGGGGTTTTAGCTCTTATTTCAAATGATTAACGGTAATTTAACTTCCTGTTAATCCGCCGTTAAAGGTAGGTGCTACTTAGCTTTAATCAGATTTATTCACAACCAACGATAATATATATAATTATTTTTGAAGGATTTAATGGGTTATGAGTTCAGTTAACACAGTCACAAAGTAAACAGAGTCAAGGGCGCCACCTAAAGGAAATGCAGTGGCACCAGTAAGCTAGCCAATATAGCAGTTAGCTAACTAGCTATAAAACTAGCTGCTCGCTAAAGAAACAGAGTTATAATAACAGTCATAGATGCGTATTATTAAACACCACAAACGACAATGACAAAAATGATGTAGTCTACAGTGTGATAATAGCTCACTGAAATGTCCTGAGGTGACGTTAGCTAGGTTAACTAACGCGTTAACGTTAACGTCTGCTAGCTAAGTACTGCCACTCCACCGTGTCAGTAACGTCAGTTCCTTTTACCTCTTGTAGTTGATGCTAAACATTTCCACTGAATATCAAATGCAGAACTTTTAGCTAAGATAGTAGTCGTTTATGTTGGGGGCGTCACCACAGAAGATACAGACCACTGACTAACGTTATTCTTATTCTTTTTTAGTTTTTACACGCAAGTTTTCTTTTAGTACTTTAAGCTAGCACTGTTTGTCAGTTAACGCTAATGAAAGCAGCACTTCTTCTTCGTAATGCTAACTCGATAGTGGGTTAACCAACTCTGGATAGGTGCTAAATTACAGACGAAATATTAGCTACACTGTTATGAACTGACCCAACTGTTCCGTTCATAGTAGTGTAGCGTTAGGTTAACGTGAGATTAATGTTAGGACATAAGTAACGTTACCTAACGCTAAACTTCTCATCTAGTTAGCCTGCTAGCTAAGCTTCAGCCTTGTTTTCGGTGGAGTAGCCGAAGTGGCCCAAGTGGAGTAACTAACGTTACAGATCCAGACACTGAGCATATTCTTAGTCTGACTAATCGTTTAGGTTATACATCCCATCATTCACCTGTAACGTTAGCGTTAGTTCTGTACTGCTGGATACGCTTAATAACAAAATATTTACAAGTGAATACGTGTCAAAAACGATACCTCTATTCCAGTCAGCCATGATGGCGAGTGACGTTAAAATCAGCTGTGTGCCGGTTTGATCAATTGATAGATGCACGTCACCACGGTTACACCCCTTTTTTTATTTTTAATGTTTTTGTTTCCGTGACATTCAGCCAGCACTTGTGTTGTTAAAACAGCCAGTGCTGTTCTGAAGATATTTCTAGTTTCTCCCAAGATTCTGGAACCACTAGGATAAAAATATACAATATTATCCATCTATACATTTTCTAAACCGCTTGTCCACTGAAGGGTCACGCCTATTTATGCCTATTGTGTTGTACGCACCTTTTATGACAAATAAGCAAAATAATAATGGGATGTTTCCTCCAGTAGTGAAATGCGTCAGATAAGAGATTTCTAGAGTCAATGGAGCACTGTGTGCGTTCTGTGTAAAGTGTGTTGACTATGTCTGACCACTGGATGGTAGCATTACACAAAGACATAACACTAACTGGACAACTGATCCAAAGTAAACATGCAGTGCTGACTGAACCATTTTCCCCAGAATAATTAGCAAGGAGGTGCATTTCACATTTCACATACTTTAATCTTCAGGATAAGTTTATTATTTGAATGTTAACAGTCTTTGTCTAAATTAGGTGAGAGATAAGTATATATTAGATAAATAATAATAAATAATACATTTGCATCACTCATGTTGCAGCATCCAGAACTTTGTCGGGTTGTTGGTTGTATAGCAGTCTGGCCGGTGTCACTTTGTGTCAACTGATGCACACTAACGGGACAGTACATTACTATTGCTCAGATTTGTGTTTGTGTCTGGAACAAAAGAAAATGGGCAGATTGGCAGATGCATCTTTAATCAACAATCAGTATGTTAACTCACACTATGTGTTTTAATGGGTCTTTCTGCACATGCAGAAAATAACCAAAATTTCAGATAATCTGGGAGAAGGACTGTTGATTACTGATTACTGATTTAGATGTTGCTAAGGGATGC
This sequence comes from Anabas testudineus, assembly GCF_900324465.2. Taxonomy (NCBI): domain Eukaryota; kingdom Metazoa; phylum Chordata; class Actinopteri; order Anabantiformes; family Anabantidae; genus Anabas; species Anabas testudineus. The sequence goes on along the minus strand of NC_046615.1, from coordinate 22,328,839 downwards.
AAACTGGTTTTGAGGGTGTTTTCTTTGTAGTTGCTTGGTTAATATGTGGTCTGTGTGTGCAGACCTGGTATGTATAGGTCTGGTGTGTCACTCTGCAACAGCAGCAATCTCTCTGGCACTCACTGAAGCCACAGATTGTCTAATTAGATTAAGCAAGGCTTTCCTCAGATAATCATTTAGCCAGCTTCTGTTTTTTCCAATGGATCGCTGATTGTGACTGGGAGCTTCCTGAAGGTCATACTGAATTTCTAAAGAAAAGGCTGGTTTTGTGAGTAAACTGTGGTCTTGGAGCAGGTCTGCAGACTACTAGTTGAGGACCTGTGGCTGGGTTATGGGCTGTGTCTGGAGCTGTGTGTGTGACTCTGCTCAGAGTAATTGGACTGCCACTATTGTCGGCTGATGCTAACAGAAGGCGATGGGGGAAGTTTCTGTAAGTAAATTCTTGCTTCTCCTCACTACTGCAGTAATGAAGGTGCAGTGATGTTTTATCAGAAATTAATGGTTCTGGTCAAATTTTCTGTGTAAAACCTTGTTGTTTCTTCTGTGTGGTAGGTGGCTACTACGTTTATTTAACTCTTTCACATAGCTATATTTTGTGTTCATGAACTACTGTGATGTTTTGCCCATGGGATATAAGTAAATTCTGGCGTAGATTATCTAATTGCAGCTTCTTTCACTTGAAGGGTTACGGCTTGTGTGCTGTGGACTTTTGTAGATTGAGTCTGTGTTTAAGGAGTGATGGTTGAAATCATTAGAAAGGTTTCAGTTGTGTACAAAGTCATATACAGCAATAGAATTGTCATGGCTTTTTTTTTCAGCCTGTTCAATTCTAGCTCAATTCTTTCTCTTCTTCAGCCTTAAACCGCCTGCATCTTTCTTGCCCAGATTAAGCCTCGGCTGACTGATTGACACAGATTACATCTAAAGGCACAGAGGTCACAACCTGTGAAGAACAAATATAAAAGCTTTCAGCACACACATCAACATACACAATGCACTACACAGATATGTAATGTATTCAGACTCCCAGTAAATCAGCAGTAAAATGATTATTCTTTTTCCATAAATTGGTAGAGAACATATATTGTGTTCTGATGAATAGAGCCACATTAAACACTTACAGTATTTATTTAATGTCATTTGTTCTTCAAACTAATTTTTCTGAAGTCTGTAGTTTAAAACAAACATTTACACATTTTTTCTGCAATGTATGACAGTTGTTTTTATCACTTAATAGATGAATCTAAATGTAATATAGCCATTCATATGCATTTACATTTAGCAGACACTTTTATCCAAAGTACAGGGTGACTTAGAAGACAAAGGCAGACAGTGTAGGCGTAAGGGGATCTTGCCTAAGGAGCCTTACTGGAGGTAGGCCACAGCCGACATTTGAATCCTGTCTCCTGCATAAAGGGTGGTGATGCTACCACTACGCTATCCAGCCGCCATTCATCATTTTATCCTACTTTATGTGTGTATTGATACAGGCAGAAATATTAACTATATTGATAATAAAATTATTTATAATCAGTAAACCTTTGCATAACTGTTAAATTCAATCAGCTGTTGTAATTTGTTTTACCATGAGGTCTATTAAAAATTGTGGTCTATCTGTCCCCCTGTAGTCAGAGAGTCCCCGCAAGGCCAGATTTGCACCTCAGGCCAACCACTGAGTCTGAGTTTTTCAGGAAGGCCTCTGTTGAGTCCCAGAGGAAAGAGACATGGCCAATAATTCTTTTCGTGGGTCAAAACATGGCCGACGTGGAGAGGCCAACCATGAGACAGAGTTTAGTTGCTCACTCATGGAGCTTCGCTCACTCATGGAGCTTCGAGGACCGGAGGCACTGAGCAGGATTAAGGAGTGTTACAGAGACGTTAATGGACTGTGTGCCAGACTGCGGACCTCACCTGTTGAAGGTAAATATGTTCATAAACTCTGTCTCTGTTTTGTTTGCAGATTCTATTTCTATTTCCAAAGCAACAGAGCCTAAACATGTGTGCAGAGTATCACCAAACCACAAATGTGAATCTAAAACTGAACTTTAGTTTCATCACATTCGGTTTGATGCTTCACTGTAAATCCAGATGGATTTCAGTCAGATTGACTAGGGTATGTAATGGTGATTTAGACACCTTTACCAGTCACTCTCAGACCCCTTTACCTGGCAAGGATACACATAAAAGAGGACATATTTAATTTACATTGTATTTTGGTTTGGCTTGAGTTGAGACTGTCTGAGACTGTTGCCTGTGTGATGGTCAAAGTTTCCTGTGACCTGCAGCCTCTGGTGATCCTGCACTGCTTTCACACATTTCAGACAAACACTATGTTCCAATGCTGCATTCAGAGCTCAATAAATGTATGTAGATGATTCATATTAGTGGTTGTCTTGTTTGTGGAGCAGTTTCAGTGATGAGAAATAAGAATAATATAAGGTTTGATAATGTTTTTAGAAAGAAGCCATTTAACAGTTAGTTGAGATTCTCATCAACAATGACATAGGGGGTAACTTCTGCTGCAAAAGTAAGCACTGTCTGTGGGTCATGGGAAGGTGGCGTTGCAAGTTCCAACTATGCCGACAGTTATGCATGGATGGTCCAGCCCTACACATTTATGCTATATCCAAGACCTATGGCAAATTTTGGGTGTGTGTCCTGGCAGCCTGGATTTTCAAAGTCTAAAGTGCCATTATAACCCATTACTAATCGGTTAACAATAAAGTAAAATTATCCTAGATTTATTAATTACAAGTCAAAGATGTTCTTTTTAGCAGACACATTTCTAAAAACATTTTTATTCCACTAACTCTTTTCTGTATGTTGGCTGAGACTGCTACTGGCAAGATTTTCAGAATAAAATTACGCTTGACAATAACAAACAAGAAAGCACTGGTTGATTTACATTATACTAGTAGTGCACAATAGCAACTGCTGTTGGTACATCACAGAAGGTGGGAAAAAGTAGTTAATATTTCTTATATATATATTCTCCACTGTTCATCACAAGCTCTGCTAATGTTACGAGCTTAATTTACCTATTTGAAGAGCTAATGTTAGATTCTTGGCATTTAGTCAAAAGCTATTTACGATGCACTCTGTAGCACCACCGTGGCATTCAGTTTAGTGTTTAAATGTGTTTAAGACAGCTATTGTAAGGCAGATTCTCTATGTGAATAAAAATGGTATAGTGGACTGGGTTGGACCATTCTACTATTCCATGATCCACAGTCGTTACCCTCTCAGAAAATTACACTGTGTTTTTAAAAGGTTACTGATCATTTGACTAGTATTGGTGTGGATGGTGACCTTCTTAAGCTAATTTATTCTATTAAAATAATTAATAAAATAAATAAATCTAAGTGTCAGGGCCCTTCTTTGTTTTACTATTTTCTTCCCTCAGTGTCGATGCTAAGCCTCAAAGTCTGATCAGCTATAGCCATGCCTTATTGCTTCGTAAAGTTCTGATGATGTGGCGATTCAGTAGTTCTCATGCTGACCTATAGACAGGGGCTCAATTTGTCTTATATGTCTGCCCTTTGACATTTTCTTCTTCATCATTAATTAATTTGGTCCATCTTGAATGCACTCAGAAAACACCTTTCGACTCCTGCTGACAGAGAAAAGTAAAATGTCAGCAGCAACTTGAAATCAGTGAAAAAGTGGATTTGTTCTTCAGTGTTTAAAACATGGAAGGATGAAGCATGATCTTGTATGAACAGATCCAACTCATTTTTATGTCAGGCTCAGAGAAGGGCATTAAGATTGATACTGTCTTTGTCTCCCACTGCAGGTTTAGATGGAAACCCTGAGGATATCAACAGAAGAAAACAGGAGTTTGGAAAGAATGTCATTCCTCCTAAAAAGCCTAAAACCTTTGTGCAGTTAGTGTGGGAAGCCCTGCAGGATGTCACACTTATCATACTGGAAGTAGCAGCCATCATTTCACTGGGCCTGTCTTTTTATCATGCACCAGAAACTAAGAAACAGAGTGAGTTTATCTTTTTATTTTCAGCAGCAGTCTGATTTTGAAATTTTGAATGTACAGAACACAGCTGTGGGTCAACAGTGTTGTAAAAAGAAGATTACTAGTAAACAGTAAAAGTTAAATCTGCTGTCTGAGGTCCAGGTGCAGCTGGTGCAGATTCAGCAGGGCCTTTTATTTGTACCTCCAAAGCACTGTAGCTACTGTGCATGTCCTGAGATGGCATTATAAAACTAAGGCTGTGTTCAGAAAGAATTTCACTGCAGCCCTTCTGATTCATTTGAATTGGGAAAGTGCATTAGGCTCCAAAAATTGTCACCATGGGAATTGTGTAACACATATCTAATGTGTCATCATCTCGCAGGATTCTGTTTGGGCCTGTCATATAGAAGTAAGCACACAGTTGTAAAATTCCTCTGTCAGAAATGCTTGCTTCAATACCCCAGTGCATCAGTCATAGTTTTGACAGTGTCTGTCAGTCCCAGCTGTCAGTCATAGAGAGACACATATTTACCTTTTTAAAAACTTTATTTCACATGTACTACAGCTAAAATTGAGATGCAGTGTTTATGACCTACATCAAAGCCAGAGTATTGTCATCAGCAAAACAAGGGTTAGAGGTCACATCCTGTAAGGCTGCACTGTTTTAGTGTGTGTACAATCAGAAACATTTAACTATCACATATGATCAGAAAACAAAAAGTTAGGTCTGCGTTGTTTCTGTTCAGACTGTGGCAGAGCGGTTGGTGGAGTGGATGACGAAGGCGAGGCCCAGGCTGGATGGATCGAAGGTGCTGCTATTCTGCTGTCTGTTGTGTGTGTGGTCCTGGTGACAGCCTTCAATGACTGGAGCAAAGAAAAACAGTTTCGTAGTTTGCAGTGTCGCATTGAACAGGAGCAGAAGTTCACTGTTGTCCGAGGGGGGCAGGTGATCCAGATCAATGTGTCTGAACTCGTTGTTGGAGACATTGCACAAGTCAAATATGGTGAGAAAACAGAAATGATTCACATATCTATAGCAGAGCTAACTGCTGGTTTAAAGACAAGTTTACACATTTTTAACCTGATTGAAATATGCAGCTTTCCTGATACTGTCTGAGATATGCACCAAGGACCCAACACAGTTGATAATGTGAACTGTGACAATTAATATGAAATGTCTGGTCAGATGCATAAACTTTTGACACCTTTGAAAAAGAAATGTAATAAAAACATTTGTATTTATTTCTTATGTCATAAGAAGTATTTTTGGTGTCAATACCGTTCTGTTCCCACAGTGGTGCAACATAAAATGAGTATGTATCATCTCTCTCTAATAATGTTTAAATCATCACTAAAAAGACACAGAAACTTCCCCAACATGTTTCTAGTGTCGTCAGTGGCTTGGTATGGTAATGCAAAAAACAGAACTGTTAAAATTATATGGTATTCTTCTAGATAGTATTCTTTTTGTGGTGGTCAACAATTAACAGTTTAGTCTGTCATTGCATGACTGACAGATGATGCAATAATTGATACATTATACATTGATGACATTATAACCTGATGAGGGTGACCCTTGTGTTTTAGGTGACCTTCTCCCTGCTGATGGTGTTCTGATTCAGGGAAACGATCTGAAGATTGATGAGAGCTCTTTGACCGGAGAGTCAGATCATGTCAAGAAGAGTGTTGAAAAAGACCCCATGTTGCTGTCAGGTGCTTTGCTATGTTCCGTTCACATCAAAATACACCAAAGTTCAGTGTGACCTGAGCTTTTATTGTCAGTTCTTCTAATGCTAGTTCTCCACAGTTAAATCTGCAGTCTAAACATCTTCCTACATGGAAAGAATATAACTTTAAACCACCTCAATTTTTATATGTCCATTTTTCAACAGAAAATTGTTGCATTGTGGGCTGGGTGAGAACTAAGTGGCTTCTTCTTTTGGGGGTTTATCAGCTTGCTCTCTGACCTCTTCTATTGAGTCTGTTTTATTTACAGACTTGAAGAACAAATTTAATATCAAAAAGACATATACAAATTATGCTGTGTTTACAGAGAGGATAGAAATAACAATGATAAAGTTTGGTGTCTTTCCTAGGTACCCATGTGATGGAGGGCTCTGGCAAAATGGTGGTCACTGCTGTTGGTGTAAACTCTCAGACTGGCATCATCTTCACACTGCTCGGTGCCAGTGAGGACGGTGATGTTGAAGCTGAGAAGGAGAAGAAGAAGAAAGACAAGAAAGATGATAAGCTGAAAAAGAAAGAGAAGAAGGATAAGAAAAGTAATGGTATGTTCACACATCAGATACAGTGTCGTTGGCAGTGTTTGCAATAAAATAGATACCTGAGACAGTTATAGTTACCTTTTCCACTGTATAGTTTCAAATGTTCAAATGGCTCGCCCCACACCTTTGGGATGTTGGTATAGTGGGTTCCGGTGTTAGACTAGCTAATGTATTTATTCTTATATTATTTTGTCTCAAGTAATTCTTTATTCGTGTTTGAAGTATAACTAGCAACGTCTGCATGATTTCTAATTACAGGTAAAAAAAATGACAACGCCAAGAAAGGTGAGTATTATGTGAGTTATCATAATGTATGAATGTGTATCCTAATTAAAGTGGTTTTCGTGGGAACACAGTGTGAACTTAATCAAACCCAGCTACAAGGTTTACTGAGCGTGTTTGAGCAAAACTACTTAGTCACCTGTATCACCACACATTTGTTGCAAATGTCTCCTTTCAAACTTCCACAAACACACGTTCAAATTTGGCATAAAGAGAAAAATAACTGACCAATTTCCCCAAGTAGCTTAGCTTGGTTTATAAATAAATAATGTTTATTATACACAGAGTCATTGAATCCAAACACATGTCAATCAAAAATATATAGTGTTATACAGTTAGTTAAAGTAAGTTAAAAATTCTGCACATCTTATGTTCGTATCTTGTTAGGTTCAGATGTCAATCAGACATCAGAACCCCTTGGTCAGTTCATGTTTCCTGGTCCGTAACTTGTTCTCATTGATTCATTGTGGTCTCACAATGTATAATATCTGTCCCTGTGGCTGGAGCAGCAGCAGGTGCTCCTGACTCTGTTGATGGTGATTAGGACCAAGCAGATTATTGGCTTAAGCTCAGCTTTCTTCTCCTGCCTGCTGCTGCTGCCTGCCTGTCCACTAATAACCTCATGACTGACCTGAGATCAGCACACACACACATATACACACACACACACACACACATCTGCAGATACCCTCACTCTCTGTCATGGATCTTGTGTCAGTTGACTCAATTTGTAGTGTCTTTCATTGTTACTTCAGTGAGCTAGTTGGAACAAAGATGATTCAGTCAAGTTGGCTGGTTACTTAGTAAGTTGGTTAGTTAACCAGCAGACCCACTCTGGCTTCTATAGCGTATGGAGTTAACCAACACAACACAATAAACCCAGAGTGAGATTAGAGGAACACTATCAGCTTGTTGACAGATCGCATCATGTCTCTGTCCTCAGTTGGTCATCCTGTTAAACACTATGACTGACTATTACATACTGTGACTCTGTTATCGCAGATTACACAAAATACTGATAATTTGTCTAATGATAAAATTTTAGCTTAATTATTCACAGGTCTCTCTATGTTTGATAGATACTCAAATCATCATCGGCAGCTTCTATTCTGTAAAAAATGAAAATTGTACTATATTGAATTATAGTATATTATGGCACATTATAGCATAGGATCTTCATGTATTCCTCTTGTCTCATTAAATTCAGTCAAATATGTATTTCCAAAGCACTAATTCTAATCTGTTCCTGGATACACCAATGCCGATAGCAGTAACCAGGTATCGGTTAGGCAGGGTAAGCATAAGAAGGTCTTGCCTAAGGGCCCCTACTGGAGCCACAGCTTGGATTCAAACCCCGCATGGAGTGTGTTGATCTTAACACTACACTATCCAGACGCAACTTTTTGATGATTTGCATTGAATCACTTGAATGTTTTCTGGATTTCCCATGTCCTCTGTAGGGAAAAGCAAGGATGAAGCCAATGTAGAGATGCAGCCCCTCAATAATGATGGAGAACCAGAGAGGAAAAAGCTACCAAAAAAAGAGAAGTCTGTCCTCCAGGGGAAGCTGACTAAACTTGCAGTGCAGATTGGCAAAGCAGGTACAAATAGACAATCGAATAAATGTGTATGTGAGTGTTGCAGTGAAGCTCCTTCAGTCCACATGTTCCACAATGAAGTCAAGTAAAGGCAAAACAGCGTAGTGGACATGAAGGCTAACTGGCTCAGAACAAGAAACATGTCCTGTTATTAATCTCCAGCTCCTTTCATATCTTAAAGTGTGTCACTGCTTACTGTGCAATGTTTGTTGATCTTGTTGCATCTAACTTGGACCTGATCTCTCGATAGAAATCTACAAATGTATCTACAACCTATCTACCAAGGTTCAGAACCAATTTTTGATCCGGTCCAGAGCCATTCTATTCATGTTGCACAAAGGCAGTCTTCATGTTCCCTCTTTTTAAAGACTTGTTTCAGCCCTTTGACCTGTTGCTCTACTGTATACGTCATATATTCAGATCACACAGAGACATGCAGAGCTCAAGTTCAAGTTTACAGCTGAAAGTAACTCTTTATCTCTCTGTCTGTGTCTCAGGTCTCTTCATGTCAGTTATAACCGTTTTAATTCTCGTCACTCGCTTCCTGATCGATATCTTCTGGATTCAAGGAGTTCACTGGTCCAAACATTGTCTGCCAATCTACATCCAGTACATGGTCAAATTCTTCATCATTGGTGTGACAGTGCTGGTGGTGGCTGTGCCTGAAGGCCTTCCTCTGGCTGTCACCATCTCTTTGGCCTATTCAGTCAAGGTTTGTTTGTATACAGCCAACAGACCTTGTTGATCCTCAACATATAGTAAATTGCCTATCTGTAGATAGACCAAAGCAGCCTGAATATACTCAGATCATGTTCCTAAACCTTCTTACTTTGCATATGATTTTACAAATTCTAAATAATATTAATTTTTGTTTTGCATTTAGTGTAGTCAATACTGTAATGTGTAATATGTATTAAATAACAGTTTAATATTTGGAGCACTAAGTTAGAAAACTTAGATATTGCTCTTCTCCTTTTCTGTCAGAAAATGATGAAGGATAACAATCTAGTCCGCCACCTGGATGCCTGTGAGACAATGGGCAACGCTACAGCCATCTGCTCAGACAAGACCGGCACACTTACTATGAACCGCATGACAGTTGTACAGGCGTATATTGCAGGATGCTGCTACAAAAAAGTCCCAGAGCCGGACCAGCTCCCTGCCAAGATCCTGGACTTGCTTGTCCTGGGCATTGGGGTCAACTGCGCTTACACCTCTAAGATTATGGTGAGCTGTAAAAATAGCTGTCCATTCAGGAAGCTATGTGAGTTAAGCATTTGGCTGAGAGAGGAGTCTTGAGAAGCAACAGCTCAGGACTCAACTGATCCTTGAGTTACTTCAGTTTCTCTATGTACGACCTTGGGATGCTCACTGTACTGTATTGCCTTATCCTCTAATTATGTTTAGCATAAGCTATGATATAGCAGGGTTGGTGAATAGTTATTAGTTATATGTTATTAAACATGTAGTTTATCCACATTTAGCTTTTTTTGATTTATTTATGACCTGTATAAAGTAAACTGAGGATACTGTAGACTACTAGAAGTCTAATAAAGTCTAGTACAAGGCGAGTAGAATTTGGTTTCATGTCCACAGAACCTTCAGTGTTAAATACTGAACACTCTGTTTTGTGTTTGTTATAAGTTAACATCCTTTCTGCTGCTGCTGCCTTCTGTAGCCTCCAGAGAAGGAGGGTGGTCTACCTCGCCAGGTGGGAAATAAGACTGAATGTGCCTTATTGGGATTCACCCTTGACCTGCATCGAGACTACCAGACCATCCGCAATGAAATTCCAGAAGAGAAACTGTTTAAGGTCTACACTTTCAACTCTGTGAGGAAGTCCATGAGCACCGTGCTAAAGAACTCTGATGGCAGCTATCGAATGTTCAGCAAGGGGGCTGCTGAGCTCCTGCTTAAGAAGTATGTTTACTGCTGGAGATGACAGTTCTGTGCTCAGTGAGATGATTATCAAACAATTCTAAAGGTGTAACAGTACACAAAAATCACATACCTTGGGTTTAAAGTAAACATGAACAGTTTCTATATTCTGTGGGCCACTTAGGTTTGATGTGATGGCCAGTCACTGTTGTGTACTGTAGTACACAAGTAATTCTGGATCAATTGTGATGGCTACAGCCTTGCTTTATACAAGTTGTGGAAAACAGCAACTTTAGTTTGCTTAAAAAATGTTCTGTCTAAAATGTGGACAAGAAATTTCGTACTGGGGCTTTGTCAGATTTAACACGTGTTTAAAACCTTTTTCAGCAACTGGAAATTGTCAGAGATTGGATGCTGTAAAAACACTAACAACATTTGTTACTAATCTGAATTACTGAGTAAAGGCTTTTTAAATAATGAGCCTCAGCACAAAAAGCCACTGTGGCAATCATAATCTTAAACTACAGGTCAAGATTGCAATTGAACCACTGCGATCGTGTGTACTTTTAACCTGCATTGCTGGTGTCTGGTTCTAGGTGCTGTAAGATCCTGATGTCCAATGGCGAAACCAAAATTCTCAAGCCTCTTGATCGAGATCACCTGGTGAAGAAGGCGATTGAACCGATGGCATTGGATGGCCTAAGGACCATCTGCCTAGCCTACAGAGACTTTCCCTGTGCTGATGGAGAGCCTGACTGGGATGATGAGTCCCACATCCTCTCTGGCCTCACCTGCATTTCTGTGGTTGGCATTGAAGACCCTGTACGGCCTGAGGTGCGTCAGTTTTTACTTTACACAGGGACACACGGAAGCAGCCAGCAAAGTAAAAACACACACAGTGAGTGACATGAGTCACTATTTGTAGTACATCTAAGGAGGCGTTTCCTAAAACACTATGGTCCAATGTGTTTTGGAAGTGTCGGATCTAAAAGTGTGCCATGGCGCTTTTCACTAGTAAAATCAACTCCTTTTGTGGTGTGAGATACTAAAAGACTAATGCCAGTCCAACTAATGACCAATCGGTCTGACTCCTATATGTGATGAGGAGAGCCAATTTATTGGGTCCATTTCTTTGCTTTTAAAAGAAAAAAGAATATTGCCACCGTTTTAGAAATTGAAAATAACTTACTGGTAAATAGCCTTATATACTGTTAGTTAAGCTTTAATTCTGTTTTTGCATATATCACTTATATCACAGTTTGCATAGATAAAGTGCTTCATTGCAGGTTACATTATACCACAAACATTTTTTAACCTACATTTATGTTTTCTTAAACAGCTACAAGCATTGACTGCTCTCAGTCATAATCTTTTGTTATTTTTCATCAGAACAATGTTCTATTTCTTTTACCTATTAATTTAGTGTTCTGTCAATCTTCTCAGAAATTTTAACATGTATAAATCTTTCTCCTGTTGTATCTCCTGTTGTCCTCATCAGGTCCCAGAAGCCATCAGAAAGTGCCAGCGGGCTGGTATCACTGTCCGCATGGTGACTGGAGATAACGTCAATACTGCACGGGCCATTGCCATCAAATGTGGCATTCTGCAACCTGGTGATGACTTCCTGTGTATTGAAGGCAAGGAATTCAACCGAAGGATTCGCAACGAGCTGGGAGAGGTCAGTTTGGGACAGTTTGGAACAGTCTGGTCCAGCTGGACTGTCACTAACAAAATAGATTGATTGGCCCCCTTTTTCCCCATTCTCGGATCAGCCTTACATTTTTCCTTTTACCTACTTTATTCATCATAGTGAGGAAATAGATTACACATAGAAGACAGTGTAGTTGCCATTCAAGGTACGTTTTAGCTCAAATACTGAGAATTATTGTTGTGGAAATTTTCTCTGCTCTGGTGAGTAAGGAAATGGAGACTTCTGCCGGCCGACAAGGTTTTATTCTTTGCAAAGAAGGTCAATCAAACACACGAGCGGTTAGAATGAAGAAAGACCCCGGACAAAGGAAAATCAGGGCTTTTATACCTGGGGAACACCTCCCCAGGTAGGTTTCACAACCTTTTGTCATTTGTAAGTGTTGTCACTATCTTTCTGGGATGTGGGTTTGAAGGAGTTTCCCGTAGGATCTTACACCCAGGTGATAGTTCCTGAGAGACCCAGACGGCTTGATCAAAAGACAACATTTGTTTCATACTTTGGTGAGAAAACAGAAGGTTGTGTTTGAGGAAGTTAGATATCAGGAGATGCAAAGAGCTTAAATTTCCATTACAATTATATAATAATATTAAATGATAGTAATATAATCTTCTGGGTGTTGCTTGCGTCTGCCTTGTTGAATTAAGTGTTTCATTTTAATAATGTTTATGTTCCTGAAAAAACTATACAGATTCAGCTACACAAAACAATCTGTGTAGATGTGTGCATTTTTGTATGCAGACATTTTGTTTTCCTATTTCCTGCTCCAGGTTTAATTGGGAAGCCTTATTGTGAGTCTAGTGCTTTGATGATGATTTAAATAAATGTTTTGCAACTGAATTTTCATATGTATGCCGTCTCTTTTATCTACAGATTGAGCAGGAGCGCATTGATAAGATTTGGCCAAAGCTAAGAGTTCTTGCCAGATCATCTCCAACGGACAAACACACTCTGGTCAAAGGTTAGATACAGTTTAATTAGGCTAGTGGAGGCTAGATAGTATAGATAGATGTAGATGTAGAGGTTAGACAGACAAAACCATTTCAAATTGCCTTGTATACGATACAGTACATCAGTAGAAACAAACTATAAAAGAGTGAATAAATGAAAATGTGAGCATATGTACAAATTCTCATAACAAAATAAAAGTGACACACAAACACACAAGAGAAAAGAGAAAAAACTGATTCAGAGTGACACATCTTAAATCCAGATTTGGTCAATAACGGTGTCTCAGCTGTGGATCTGTCGTTTTCTCAGGTATTATCGACAGCACGATTCTGGAACAGAGACAGGTTGTTGCTGTAACTGGAGATGGAACAAATGATGGTCCTGCCCTCAAAAAAGCAGATGTTGGCTTCGCTATGGTAACAACTGTCACCAGTGTCTGTCTGTGATTCTCAGTCATCTAGGTCATAGTTACTAACTACATAGCTGTTCAGTGGCAAATGGATTTGCTTTAAGTTCCATTTTTAGGGTCGCCACTGTCTTGCTGTTGCTCCAGTTAACTTAATGTTGTTGATATAGTAGCTATAGTGCCTATAAAAAGTATTTACGCCCTTGGATGTTTCATCCTGTTATTGACATTATAAATCAACCATGGTCAATAAAAGTTGCCGATTCTGACAAAAATCTGGCAAAGGTGCATTTACTAAATACTGACCTGATGGAGGTGAATATTAATGCAAACACTGATTTCACCTTATATATTTTTTATTTAATTGACATTAATTTGTAGAAACCTGTTTTCACTTTGATATTAATTAGTTATTTTTCAGAAATTGTTTATTTCAGAGTCTCCAACTTTTATTGACCATGACTGATTTATAATGTCAATAAGGACGAAGCATCCAAGTGGGTGAATATTTTTTATAGCTACTCTATTACATGAAGAATACATTATTTTCTAATGAACAAAATTCTGATATGAATAGACATGATGGTATGAAAAGAATAATAAGTGTACTCAAATTAAATGGTCAGAGATTCATATTAATCAGCTACATTTTCAAGTTTAAAGAAAATAAACCAAAATAGTGTTGCCAACTAGCAGGGCACCTTAGAATCCACCCATTCTGCTCTGCAAAGCTCTCTCTTTCTCCCTGCTGCATTACAGCTCTGAGCTACAAAACATGATGGCATCAGTGGACAGTAAGAAACACAAAGAAGAAGTGCTCCTTTGTTGCATTTGACTGAACCACAATCAAATATGAAAAAACTTTGTGTAACCATAAGTCTTTCAAATACGAGGTGAAAGTTCTTTAAGCAAGAGTTTACCTCAAGCAAGTGGCAACCAATAATCTCAGATATTCTGACAATTTCCCTGTTTTCTGTGTTTCTGAGAGGTTTGATCCAGAGCAGCCTAGAGGTTAAAGGTCAAACAACTGAGGATTCAGTCAGTTCAGTTTTGGTGATAGTTTCTGCTTATTAGTCATTATTATCATTAATTTTATTCAGTTTGTTTTAAATAATTTTTTTTCCCAACATTAAAATACACCAAACTCAGCTAATCCTGACAGATGTGTGTGGGATTATGAACAGCATGTAGATGATCACATCGTGTCTTACAGTCATCAGCATTCTTCTCTTGAACAATCAATATCAAAAGGTACAAGTTCAGAACCTGAACTAGTCCTTAACCGCCTGTCAATGCAATCTGGACTAAACCTAGGCCCGGGATCAGTTTGAGTGTTCTGTGTATTGAATCTAACCTTCATGCTATGTTCTGTAGGGCATTGCAGGGACAGATGTGGCAAAGGAGGCATCTGACATTATTTTGACTGATGACAACTTCAGCAGCATCGTAAAGGCCGTGATGTGGGGCAGAAACGTCTATGACAGCATCTCTAAGTTCCTTCAGTTCCAGCTTACTGTCAACGTGGTTGCCGTCATCGTAGCTTTCACTGGTGCCTGTATCACCCAGGTCAGAGACACTTCTGCAATGATATCACCAGATTGCACCTAATTTACAGAGTTTTTGCTTTTCTGACAAATAAAATTTTGTTAAAAAGGATAAAGGGTGATTTCACAAGTCTGAGTTAAGCATCATTTGAATTGAAAGGTAAGCATGTATATGTGTTTGTGTGTGTGTTTCCAGGATTCTCCTCTGAAAGCTGTGCAAATGTTGTGGGTTAACCTCATCATGGACACTTTTGCTTCACTGGCTCTTGCCACTGAGCCACCAACAGAGGCGCTACTGCTCAGGAAGCCATATGGACGCAAGAAGCCGCTCATTTCACGCACTATGATGAAAAACATCTTTGGACACTGCATCTACCAGTTAACTGTAATCTTCACCCTGCTCTTCGTTGGTCAGTATCACAGTTTCATGGTCTGCTACAGACTGCCTGTGTGTTTGAGTTCAGAGCCACACATCCACAAACTTATGTATGACAGAACATTATAGTATAAACAGTAAGCATGTCCTCGTTAAAAACTGTGAGTGATACTTTCATTGATGAATCCAGAATGACTATTTGTTTGTAGATCTATGAATGTAAAAAATTTGAGCAATAATAATTTTTGTGTGAAATATGTGCAATGATCATAAAAAGTTATTTAAAAAAAGAGTCTATCAAAGAAATTACACAGGGCAGTCTGTAATAAATGGTTTAACTAAGTACCTGCAAGCATCTGTACAGCACATCCACTTTAATGGTAAGGTTGGTAAAGACAGGTGCAGAAGGTCTTATCACAAATTCAATTGTAAATGAATGTTGACATCAGCTTGATACCTGCAGAGAGCAGTTTGCCTGCATTAGGATGGGCTCTCAGCAGGGACAGGGGGAGACTGGCACTGCTTCACATAATGTAGATGTTATCATTTCAGTAATTCATTCTTCAGTCTGTCCCCATCATGGGGTGGTGAAGATTCTCAGTCACCCAGATCCCGTTATCTACAAGTTGAGTCGTGACGGCTCTTGTTAGGTTGAAACATTTCACTACACAGCTTCTTCAGTCTGAAGACACTCAGACTTAGTAATCTTTCTTTGTCCCTCTCACAGGTGAGAAGTTATTGAATATTGACAGTGGCAGGGACGCCCCCCTGCACGGCCCACCCTCTGAGCACTACACCATTGTGTTCAACACCTTTGTCCTCATGCAGATATTCAATGAGCTTAATGCCCGTAAGATTCATGGGGAGAGGAATGTTTTCGAGGGAGTCTTTAGGAATCCTGTTTTCTGCTCCATCATCCTGGGAACTTTAATCACACAGGTAACTTGTGGGGAATTAAGGAATTTTCACATCTGGTCAAGTTCACACTGTAAAATGGAAAATGAATCCCTTTATGTTTTGTTTCTCTGGCCTCCTATAGATCATCATCGTGCAGTTTGGTGGTAAACCATTTAGTTGTTCTGGATTATCTATTGAGCAGTGGCTGTGGTGTGTTTTCCTTGGCTTTGGCACCCTCCTGTGGGGACAGGTGAGAAACCTTTTTCAGAAATCAGGTAGCAATAGGACACGTTACACCACTTTTCAGAGCTCTGCACTGGGTTACCTTAACTGCCCACATCAGGTTCAAACCTCTGACCCTTACCTACAAAGTGGTCAACTCAACAGCACCGGCCTACCTGAACTCCCTCATCCTGGTCTACATTCCCTCTTGCCCACTGCAGTCAGCAAGCAAACAACGACTTTTAATCCCATCACTTCACCTCAAAAGATACCAGGCAAAACTTTTTGGCTCAGTGGTTCCACCATATTGGAACAACCTACTCACCTCTGCAAGCCCAGCTGCCTCACTCTCAATTTGTAAAAACGTGCTGAAAACAAAACTCTTCCGAACCTTTACTACTTGAAACCTTTAAATATTCTTGCACTTACACCCTCTTTATGGAGAACTTTACTTTGAAATTCTTCTCCTTGGCTTAGATATTTGCTTTGTACCTCACTTGTAAGTTGCTTTGAATAAAAGCATCTGCTAAATGACTAAATGTAAATGTAGCGGTAAAAGAGGGAAGAAAGAGGAAGGGTGATATGCAACCAGCCAGACCGTATTTGATTTAGCAAATTTTGAGTAAAACGTAGGTGACTTTGTGGGCTTGTAGTAATGACTTTGACTGCGGCACTGCATCTTTGTAGCTGATCAACAATAAAAACTGTCTCCAAACCCTTAGGTGGTCTTAATAACATTTTCAGGTCACTAAGATATTAAAGATCAGAAAGTGCTGCAGTTATCAGTGACTGGAATATTTGTGTTGGTTCCCCTTCTCAGCTGGTGTCCAGTGTCCCTACCAGTTGGCTGAAGTTCCTGAAGACAGCGGGTCACGGTACACATCAAGACGACATCCCTGAAGAAGAGCTAGAGGAGATGAATTGCCTTGATGAGATTGACCACGCTGAGATGGAGCTAAGGAGGGGCCAGGTGCTCTGGTGTCGTGGCCTCAACCGCATCCAGACACAGGTATGACTTCAACTTTACAGAGGGGCACCACCTGGCACCTGCAGATGCAGCGCTTGGTCAACGACAGACTGTTTCTACTATTAACATTTAAGAAATTAACATAAGGAATTTCAGGTTATTCAGTGAATTGTTGCATGGATGGTTTTAAAAGATAATTTCACCAGAGTGAATTAGACTGAAGCCACATCCACGTCATCACGAAAAAAGGTTTCTGCGTACAGTTTTTTCACACTTTTACCTTGTTTGGACAGAATCATACCACAAAAGAAACAATAAGAAATAACTGTTTAGTTAACTGGTTGTGTTTTCCCCTGAAGTAGATCATTTCTGTCCCCTATAGTTTGGATACTTGAAATCAAAAAAAGGTTTTATATAAAAATGTTTATGAGCCCTGAACTGACTCCCCCCTTTCCTCCCTCAGATCCGTGTGGTGAATGCCTTCAGGGACAGTGTGTCTCCGTATGAAGGTCTGGAGACACCTGAATCTCGCAGCTCCATCCACAACTTCATGACTCACCCTGAATTCCGCATTGAGGACTCAGAGCCTCAGATCCCCTTGATTGATGAGAACGAGGAGGAGGATGACGCCCCCACCAAACGAAACTCCATTGTCGTCCCACCACTGCAGACTGAACTGCCCAATGTGCCGTCAGCCCCATCCTCACCCAGCCAAAACAACACTTCTCTGGAGCATGTTGCCCCGGTACATAAGGACACCTCCAGGTCTGGTCTAATCCCGCCCAACTCAGCTGGGCTGCCACCCTGTCCAGGCAGCCCCCTGCATAGCCTGGAGACCTCACTGTGAAGCCCGTCCCCAGACCTGACCCCTGTGGTTACAGTGGGCTGTTTTTCTGTGTTTATAATGGCAAGAGTTCTGGAACTATTGAAAAAAAATTCAAAACAGAGCTGTCTGTTGGGTTCTCGTCAGGAGTTCATCTGCTGGTTTTTAGAATCCAGGAAGCAGAAGAATCCAGATGTGTTTGCTGTGTTCACAGCAGCTGCGACGGCAGGTTTCACAGACTGTTTCCCCGTTCCTGATGTTTCCGTCTTTACTTTAATGAACTGTGAAGTTCTTGCGTAGGAGAAGAGTCTTTGTGAGGTTTTCAGTTTCTGATCTGTAAATATTCATGTTGATGTTCAGATGTAGTCAGGGCCCACTTTACTCTGCAGTGTCAGTTTGTCAGCAGACGAGCTGATATAAGCTGTCGGTGACAAATTGAGGTTAGTTTTTTTGTCAAGGTTTAACTTAACGATCTGTGACTGAAATGTTTAGTCAGTCAGCTTCAATGGGGTGGAGGTAGGGCTGGGTCGGGTTTTATTCTTACAGAGATCGGTGTTTCTAGACAGAAATGTTAAATGTCTAACATTTGGTTTTGTTCTAGTATTTTTGTAAAAAAATGTTTTAGATTGTTGTTAAAAAAGATGTTAAATCAAAAATTATTAAAAGGTCAATAACTTTGTGTTTGTGACACGATGAACTGATTGATAGACAGAGAACTAAATTATTTAATGCTTCATATCAAATATCTACAATGACTTAAACCCTTCCATGCATGAATTAGGAGAATCTCAGTCAACATTTGTTTTTATTTCTTTCTAGACATGAAAAAACTATGCAATCAAAAACATTGAACCTATATTTCATGGAGTTACAAACGTCCACTCAGCTGGACACCATGCGTTTGACTATTTAGCCAAAACAACATGTATTTAAACAAACCAACAGCAGAAAATTATATACTGTGTGAACGCTATGAAATAAAAAAATTCATAGTGCTAATCTGATGTTTGCTCACATTTTAACATATTCTAATGCTTGTCAAAGTCATGTCCATGACTCGACTAACACTTTCTCTCATAAAGCAGCAGAGCAGCAGCAGCTCTTGTAAAAAATTATCAACAAAGTGAATGTACCTGAGAATCTCCTCAAATCTGTTCACTGTCATGACAGCTGTTGTCCAATCAAGACGTAGACCTGACTGTGATGACTAGTAACATCCTCAGCTCCTTCAGCATCCTCACATCCAATACTGCTAGTATTGACAAAAAAATACTGTTTTTTTTTTTTTTTTTTTTTTTAAACTTTTAATTACATTCTAATATCTAATATTAGTTGATTTACACTATAAAATGTCAGTGCAGATCAGGTTTATCACAAACAACAGTTACAGTAGTTCCATATATAAAATAAATATCTGGAAATTTGAACAATTATATGAATCCTTTGGGTGTTACTTGATGCTAGCATGTTTTACCTGCAGGACTGTCCTGCTGCAGAAGGATTTACAGGATATTTCTGTCGGCCGTCTTGGATTTGAGTTTTTAAAAATCGCACTTACGATGACTGGCCAGTAGGTGGCAGTGTAAGGAACTACAACAACAAAACTATCTTCACCTACAGAAGATATGATAAAAGCATAAACATTATGTTTTAGGAGAAAGTTGAGAGTAGACTAAAATGAAAAAAGCTATACTGTGAGAATAGTCGTCATTTTATTTTAACAATTAACAAAAAAAAAAAAACAACAAAAAAAGTTTGAATAAGATTTTTTAAGAACTCATCACAAAGTGAAGGAGGATGACAAGGTGACAACCTGCTGACACTGTACTCTGTGTAGAAGAAAGGCACCTGTGAGGAAAACAGCACATATGGAAATCTGTAAAATATTAAAATGTGTACAGGGAATTGAATCTGTGGAAACACCTGTACTGTACCTGTACTGTGGGTTTGTCCTCACTGAGAATGGAGACATGTGATACAGGCTGGACAATCTGCAGGATCTTTTTATCAGCAGGAATATACAACAGACATTTCACAACCAAATGATCATTATTATCTCAGACATTCACACATCTTGACAGGCAGTGGTTAGAAAAGCCTGATCCAGCATAATTAAAAAAGAAATGATGGCTACAAATTGATGAGGCGCATTTATAAAGGATTTGCATATTAATATTATTATCTGCGTTTTCTTTATTTTAAAATTAATTGAAAGGTTATTCTTAAAAGACGCAAACCCGGAAACTGGGTTTACCTTTGCGGACTACCCTCCCCACAATGCCGCTCGCCCAGACGTCATACACTTCCGACCAATGACCGAGTACTTGTGCGTCATGTGACCAGCAGCGCAGCAGATTTGAATTCTGTTTTTTTCTTGTCGCAGTTTGAATGAGGAGCAGAAAGATTTGTGAGTTTTAGAGGAATTTAAGGTCTGTAGTTTTTATCTTCAGTAAACTCTGAGCCAGTGCAACTCGTTGAGCTGCTGAAAATACTATATGTCGATGTTTAAATTAAATTTTCAGCGTGGTTATCGTTTGCTTTAGCTGGAGAACCAACGGACTAGCAGTCTAGCTAGCGATACATGTAAGTTAGCATCAATGTTCGTGTTTAGGTCCAATCTCTCCGCTGTTTGTCAACGTGCTAGTGTGTAAAATGTTTTATAGTTAATATCAGAGTTGAATGTACTTCTGCAGGTCTGATCGAGAGCATTTTACCCCACGGAATAGAGCCATCATCGGGATGAACTGTCGAGCTAACAGCAGTAAGTGAACACTGACAGATCCCGAGCACCGTCAGCACACAGTTAACTCATGTGGTCAAGTGTTTAATAACTGTTTTATGGACCGTGGTCTTGTCTTTGCACAGATCTGTTGTTTCTACCTGATGAGAAGTTTGACTTCGATGTTTCTCTGTCACCTGCCAGGTAGGTAACACATGATGATGACTGTAAGCCCAGTTACTCTGGACCCATCAACAGGGCTGTAATCAGCAAAACTGCTGCTGATACTAATACTAAATTGTTAAAACTGTATTGTCATTTAGGATTTACAGTTAATCAGCTGGTAACCTCATTAACCGGCTGCTTGTCAGTACATTTTCCTCACTACCAAATGGTTTAAGTTCAGCTGGGAATATGATGACTTATCTTCCATTAAGATTATTTTCATCATTTCATCAATTAGCTTGTCTATAAGATGGCACATAATCGATTAAACTCCAAATATTTTATTCAAATTAGGAGAAAAGTAGAGAATTGGACACTGGAAAAACAGAAACGAGCACATCTGGGCTTCATATCTATTAATACTTGCCTATTTAATTTCTGTCAGTCACCGTATCAGGTCTGTTGCCCAATTAACTGTTTAAATCAAGTTACATTTTACTTATTAAACTCTCTAAACAGATAAGACAAGCTGAAATGTCACGTGATTAATTTCAGGCTGCTATTAACCTGTGACAAGATGTAATGCACCCTTAAAGGACAGGTTCTTGTCTTCTAAAACAGCAGCCAGGTGTGTGTCCTGTTCACACTGTTAAAAGGTCTCTTCCTAATGTTTTGCAGTATAAATGGTGGGAGACAAAATAATAATGATAATAATAATTAATACTTTATTAATCCCCTTGGGGAAATTCTTTGTGGATAGGCAGCTGCATTTTAGGCACCAAGGATTTGGGGTCTAAATCTAATTCTCTTCACTCTGAGAAGAGCAAATATAGTGAATATCTTCCAGAGTTATGGTTTTAAAGTTGAAGACCCCTCTGCTATAACTCCACTGCAGGTGTAGGACACAAACACTTTACTATGACATGCAGATACTACAGTACCTGGAGGTTTGAAACCTACCCACTTGATTTAACTCAGACAGATGATATCTTTGTTGTCTTCAGATAAACTCTGGAACACACTCTGCACAAAACGTGGAGTATGTATACTGATTGTTCTTAACGAAAGATATGTTTGACATATAATCAAAAAATAATCTAACCTTATAATCAAAATAAAATGTCCTGCAACATTTGAACACATGCACCCAAGAGCCGCTGCTGCTTTCTGAGAGAAAGTGTTAGTTCAGCCATGGACCATAGCCCTTCATTGTTTTAGTTCAAATTGTGACATCTTCTGGTCAACTGCTGGTACTAGAAGACCTCATGATGCCAGAGTAGAGGTTTATCCCCCACTCGTCTGTTTACGGTGTAACGGATAATAAAACATTCCCCTCTTGAGTTTCATGTCTCTGTTTGATTGAACCTGAGCTGTGAGCTGTTTGTGTTCCTCTGAGCTGCTGTGTCATCTCTCTGCTCTTCAGCTCCACAGGTGGTGAAGATGAGGATGAAGTGTTTATGGGTCCAGTCACCCATAAGGAGAGGTGTGTCTCTGTTAACATGGCGTCTCATCTCAAGGACAGTGGAGGCGGAGCCATGCAGGTGAGCTGGAGCCCGCTCACTGGAGATCAGCTGGAGGCTGTGTGTCAGGAAGCCCACAAACTAGCCACCCAGCTGCAGAGCGGAGAGCCGAATAATCTGCACAGTGAAAATGGAGAGGCCATCAACACATCAATGGAGAAGGAGGAGTTCATCCAGAATACAGAGGACAAACTGGGCATTCTCAGTCAGACTGCCAGTGTCCTCAGCCCCATCAAACGGGAGACTTTCTGTGTGCAGGACAGTCCCATGAAGCAGCTGCCACCTGCTATCCAGCGCAGCCTGCTGAAAGCTAGCAGGGCTAACACAGCTTCAGCCGCCCGGGGCACTGCCACCAGAACAGCGTCAGCTGCCCGGGCCACTGCCACCAGCACAGGTTCATCCCGCCCCACTGCCAGACTCAGCACGTCCAGCCCTGTGCCTGGGACTAAAGTTCAAACCAGGATGTCGCTGCGAGGGAAGGCCTCACTTAACGTCGGTGTTGTGTTGCCGAGCAAACCAGCTGCCCCAACAGCTTTATGTCCAGCCAGCAAAAGCAAAGTGGAGAAAACCAGGCTGCAACCACCAAGCAAAGTAGGATAGACCTTTGTTTCTATCTATTTATATGTGAAACTTTAAATGTCAGGGATTTTAGGGTTCACCAACCTGTAGCTGTCTGCATGACAAGTCTTTGGCAGAGGGGTCTTGTGTTTGAACTTTCAATTTAAAGGTGACAGCCCCCAACCAACGTTACCTGGTTGTCACTGATCTCCACTTTGAACAACAGCCTTAAGTGGATCAATGTGTCTTCAGTTCACCTTTTGGTTCTTTCTTATCCTCTTTCAGCCTGTGGGGGGTTGGAGACAGAGCCCAGTATCTCGTGCCTCCAGCAGGGCAGAGTCCTATGAAGATCTGCTCTCTGATTCGGCGAGCGTGGCCTCAGACATGAGCGATTCCTCCCTCAACTCCAGCTTGCTGGGTAAACGCACACTGGCTCCACCCTCCAAGGTACCACACTAATCCCCTGTCACACAGGCGTAATTGTGAATAGTGCTCCCTGAACATAACAGCTTCACCTGCTGGACACAGTCAAACACAGCAGCCAAACAAACTGATGCTGTGTTGAGCAGTGAGGACAAGCTTAAGGAAGGTCTCTGCAGAATGTACATGGTTTAGGTTTCACTAAATGGGTTCACACCTACTCAGTTTTAGTTGTTAGAAGAAGCTAGGTTTTCAAATATCATGTATATTCTTATATATTCCATGTTCCACAGATGTAGCAGTACACACAGCAGTAGTCTAATGTTCCACAGAACATTAGACTACTGCTAATTCCATAAGGGATTTGAATAACTGGGAAAATACTTTTCTGAACTGGATTCAGATTTTACAAAGTGCTCAATCAACCTGCATCTCGGAGACTATGATCTGATGGTAACAGGCTGTTCTTCTTCTTCAGAGTGGTGTAAGGAACCTGTCAGCTGTGAAAGCTTCGTCCCTTCAGAGCAGGAGGGTGGCAGACAGGAAAAACACGTCCTCATCCTCGTCCTCAGTGTCCAGCTTCAACTCCAGCATTTCTCTGTCTCCTGCTAAAGGTATACTAACACCCAGTGAAACCAGCTACTGTAACTTCATAGTCAGTTCATTGTGTACTGACGTCTACATCAACCATTCCACGTTGAATAAACACAAACAGCTTGTGAGTCCTGCTGAGTCCTGAATGGGACCAGTTTGCCAACCTGCACCAGCCCCACTCACTAACTACTGTATTAACCTGTCTGCTGCCTCCACTTATTTCTGAATCATCCACCACCGGTTAACGTGAGACGAATTGACCTGTGATCCAAGAGGCTTGTTGCAGCAAAAACCTTGGTGTAGTAGTGCACAATGGTCACATAAATAAAGATGAATTGCTAAATAAAAACAAAATGTGTGGTGCGGTGGTTTCATTGCTTAGACCAAGCTGATGTCAGGTGATCCCACTTGGACCTCTCAAAGATCCTAAATGTCTGTGTGTCTGCTTTTCTTACTCTGGTACTAGTTGTTCACTCAGCTGCTTCTAAAATCCTAAATGTTAGTTAGTAAACCAGCTCTACTAGTCAGAACTTAACGGTGCAGGTTTTGTCTCCTCAGGTAAACTGAACTCTTCTCTGAACCGGAGTCTGAGCAGCTCCACTGGCCTTGCACAGACTAGTGTCAGCAGACCAACCAATCCCAGCAGACCTCGCCGCTCCACCGTCTACACTGCCACAGAGCCAGCGCCCTCCACCACTGGTCGCCGCTCCCTGTCCACCCAGGCCAGGAAGCTATCTGAAGTGGAGCGCGCTAAGACTACCAAGTCCACGCCACTAAAGAGAGTAGACACCATGCCCATCCAGCCAACGCCCCCCAAGAGAGTTTTGGAGAGGACCATTTCCGTCCCACTCACAGCCTCAGTCCGGATGCAGAGTGCACTAAAGGCTAAACCTGAGGCCCTAGTTGTACCGACACCCAGCGCAGGAATCAAAACAGTCCGCAGTGCAGATGGTAAAGCAGACGATCAGTTTCACGTCATGAGATCAGTTTTATTTTTTCTCTTGATGTTGATTCAGTTCTGAAACTTGTGTTTTTACTGTTATGTGGATCCAAAACATCAGACCGAACAGTTCTGCTCCTAAAACCTGTCATCAGCTGCTCCTCACAGTGGAGCTGAGGCAGACTGATGATCTGAGTTAGAGCTGATGATTGGGTTTTTGGACACACACTGAACAAGACACACTTTTTTTATTTCCTTCCCTCATATATTACTAAATGGGTCCAATGGGTCCTTCAGCAGAGCACAGGTTACCCAGTGCTATGTTGAAAAATGTTTTTAATAATCGTCCTTTCTGTATTTAGAAGACAACGTTTCAGGTCTTTGTACCTGATCTTTTTAACCCTTCACCTGCTCAACTAGTCATTTTTTTGTTAAATTCCAGTTTTACAGTTTCTCTGTTTGATTCTCTGAAACACTCGTCTGTCTTTGTGTTCTGTCACCAGATGTCTCAAAGATGATGAAGCCAAAGAGACTGATGTCAGTAAGCAGCATGGGCAGGTAGGTGACTCCACCTACACACTACACCACCTTCACTGTAAATGTGTAGTCGACTGTGCATTTTATAACTTGTATGTCAATAATATATCTGATATTTACTGAGTTTGTTAATTAATGCAGTGTGAAAGTCCTTGTCGTCGCCACTCCTGGTGACTCAGAGCAGAACTGTCTTATGTTGCATTTTGGGAATGCTGAGTATGCAAGTGATGACATCTTATGAAATTTCTTATGAATAGGTGACATTCATCAAGTTGAATATCACGTACACTGCACTAAAACCCCACGGAAGATGGGGTTCATCATTTTCTGAAACAGCAGGAACTCAGTTAGACCTCCTATGAACACAGAGGTGTTAAAGCAGCTGGATAGTGTAGTGGTAGGATCCTCGTCCTCCATGATGGAGTCTTGGCTTCATAAGTGTTTGCTGACAGTTTCAGACAATAAGGTCGGTGCCGTATCTGTAACGTGTTGCTGCTGCAAAAAAGTTGCAGGTTGTTGTACTGATAGTGTTGCTAGACATGTCTTTCAGTTGCTGCCCCAGTCTTAAGTCTGACAGACAGAATTTGATGTGCTCAGTAAAAACCCTTCTCTCCCGTAGTCTTCCTCAGAAGCCTGCTGCGGGTCCCCTGACCCCCTCTGCTGGAGACTGCAGGTTGCTGCAGGTGAAGGCGCGACGTCCCTCTGCTCTTCCCACTCCTGTGAGGCGCAAGACGTCCAGCATCCCAACACCCACGAGCCAGGCCCGGCCCGTCAGGCTGCTGCCCCCCTCTGACACTGACCCAGCCCCCGGCTCCATCAGGAGAGAGACCAGCTGCAGGTGAGACGCTTTAAACTGGAACTTCCTGTTTCTTTCTACATCACCTGTTACCAACACAAGCAAAGTCAAGTGTTACTTTGAATTTTAATTAAGACAAAATGATTCAGGCCCCGTAACAAATGACCTGAACTGTAGTGTAGATAACCAGAATTTCCCAGTGGGACTCTACGACCTGTGGCCTTGTGAACATGGGTTTGATTCCACCTCACACTATGGTTTTTCTTAGCCCTGTCCCTGCAGACGCACAGGAAGTGGAATCGGTCGACGCCCCTGAGGTCCAGCCTTTCTCCCTGGAGGAGGACGAGCAGAAGGAGCCGGGGCCACCTGAGACCACACCCTCCTGTACCCCACCACCCGACCAATCAGAGAGAACAGAACCTGGTGCGCTGAGTCAGGACCAGTCAGGGCCCAGTAGAAACCTGATCGAACTAGAGGGCACGGAGGAGAACAACAGCAAGACACAGGAGGTCAGAGGTCATGCTCATGAACACACACACACACACACACACACACACACACACCAATCAGCATCTGTTTTTATTTATAGACTTTCTGCATCATGCATTTAAACCAGTTTGTTTTTTGAACGTCTGTTATTTTCAGATTAAGATATTTTAGTTTTGCAGGAACAACTGATGAATCTTCAGGTTCATCTTCACTTTGTCTGAGTTCGTGCTCCGATCTGAAGTGTAGTGTCTCTGTGGTTTTTGGTCAGATCAGATGTGATGTATTCTCACAGGTTCAGTCTGGAAAACCTGATCTTCATCACTCGTGTCTTCTCTCTGTCCAGGTTCTCCTGTTGGATCTTCCAGCTCCGACTCTGCAGCCTCAAGAGAAACTGCTCATTGACTTGAGCAACACTCCCGACCTGATCCGAACCAGCAGCAAGACCTGCACCACAACCCAGGTAACTGAAGGAAACTCCAGTGGAGCTCTGGGTCAACAGTTTCTCAGCTGCTGTTAGGTCACAAAACCCCAATTTGCAACATGCAGCTTACACAAGTGTGATATAGAAACATGACGGTGTTGCTGCACATTATGTAAAATGTTTTATGTTAAGAACAAAATACAAAAGTAGAATGTTTAACTCTGATTTAAGCTCAGAGCTTAAAATAAAACGTGTTTTTCTGGTGTTTTCTTTGTTTCAGCAGCTGATCGACCTCAGCTCCCCCCTCATCAAATGGAGTCCTGAAGACAAGAAGGAAAACAATGCTCCTCTCATCAACCTGTCGTTCTGATCCAGACCTGGATCTGATGGTCTCAGCAGAACTTGTTCTAGTAATTCAGTTAACAACCGAGTTTTAGTTTCCGTCTTCACTGAATCAGATTATTATGTTTTAAATGATGAAAATATTCAGAGGCTGCTGAAGTGTTTCTGCAGCTGATTGTAATTTTAATTGTTTATCTGTGTTGCTGCTCTTATCGACGTCTAAATAAATGTTGTTACTGTCACTACTGTACACGATGGTGCTCCTGTGTGTTCGTGAGCTGCAGACGTCAGGAAGCAACGTGATCGTTCATAAACCAGAAAGAAAAAAATCCAGAAACCAAATCAAATGTGTTCATACTTGATAAGAATGGAATAATTAGAAGTGGAAATGAGCACGTCCTTTTTTCCCCTGATAGTTTATCACAATCTTCCGTGGTATGACCCATGAACAGTGACACATTGTGTAATAAATGAAAAACAGGAAGAAGCATTACAGTATTAAAAAGGAAAGTAGAAGTTTTTCTTTCTTTTTTATTTTATTTACTTCTCTATTTTTTTCTCCTTTCCCACCATCGCTCTGATCACACTGTGATTTCAAAGTTCACTTGTGGCCACTGAACAGCTACACCGGAGCAGACATCAGTGATATTGATGAGACTTTAAACAGAATCAGAAATCAATCATCACACAATGCAGCTGCTCTGAAGCTGCTCTCTGTCCTCATACCTCATACCTGTTACTGCTCTTCATCATGTTCTTAGTTTTCTTTTTCTTCTCCAGTAAAACTGCTTTCGAGACACCTCCCGGCTCTGCTGGGCGTCGACAGGACACTAACTATCCCATGCAAAGAATGCTCAGTTTATACAAGTGTCCAGAATGTGTTTGGATCTTATGTGTGGACCAAGAGCTGCAGCTGGAGGTCCTATTTTAGTTTTACACTTCTTCCTATAGCACTTTAGTGTTATGTTTTCTTTAGATAATATACTCAAAGGTGCTGAAATAACTAACCCCATAATTAGTTAGGTTAAATTATACTTGTAAGCTGTAGTAGTTCAATTGTTATTTCAATGTTTAGTGCTGTGCATATCTAATAATGAATTTGGTTTGCTTGTTCTAGTATTTTAAACGCTTCATTTCCGGTCACAAGTTGTGAATAATATCAAGCACTGACACGCTGAGATGATATCTAACTGCAGCATGAGACAGATAAACACTGTAGAATTCCACAAAAGTATGTTTGCAAAGAATCATATTAAACTGAAGCAGTGAAGAAAAAGAAAAAAAAATGGGTCAACGCCAAAACCTTGGGCTAAAGTACAACTTAAATGGAAAAGGGGATTTCCTGATGCCTGTTTATTGGCCAGCACAGCTAGAGGCATGTCATATTCCTGCCTGACTTATAAAACTGAGTCTTAGTTCCTTTTTGAGTTCACAGCACACCCTGCAAGAAGACCTGCCTCAGACTTTTACAGGAGTTGACTGATCCTGCAGATACTGCGACCAACTAAACATCATGATGTTCGATAGAGAACTTGCACTCGAGGCTCTGAGCACAGTCCTCAACGCCAATGTGACATCTACTCAAACACAAAGTCATCATGTTTTCACAGCTGCCTCCGCAGCAGCAGCTCCGCAGCAGCAGCAGCAACTGTCCATCAAGCAGTTCATCCCTTCTCTGCTGGCTGCAGATGAAAGCAGGTAATAATTCAGATGTTCAGTTTTGATATTTTTATTCTGCACCAGATAAGTTTATGAATGTGCTGCAAACGTGTAGTTGATAAAGAAGAGGTCACTACTATGCTTTAAAATTGCATCTCCTCCAATTATTTCACAGCCAAGTGTCCAGACAGTGCTTCTTCCACATCCAAGGCATCCTCCAAGGTGGTCCACAGGCTGCCAGTTTCCCGAGTGTGACTCAAAAAGACACCGTAAGAGCAAAGACCTTCATCATCGATGAGAATGAATTCTTTGCTCCTGAGTATGACTACGATTTCACCAATCTGCAAGACACGGAGACTTATTACAGAGGTGGAGAGGTGTATGAACGTCCGTGTGGTTGGTTCCGTTATGGCCTCAAGGTGAACATGTTTTTCTTTTAATTTTAACTACAATTTTCTTCCAACACATCTGGGAAAGTCTTTCTTCAAACTTCAAACTAATTAAAATGAAACTTTGTGACTCAAAGACCAAAGTTAAAGAGAACAAATCAGTAATAAAGAAAATCCACTGTATCAATAAGATCCTGACACTGATTCTACTAAACACTAAACTAAACATCTGATGTTACATGATGTAAATCTTTTTTATCACAGGTCCTGAACAAGTACGGTGACAACACCTGGTTGGGAACCAGTTACCGTAGCACCCAGTCAGTACCAGGAGAGTGGCCTGTGTCCTTCCACGGGACTTCAAAAGAAGGTGCTGAAGGGATCATCGATGGATACTACAAGGTTTGATAATAGGAATATAAATTGATAATATGAATATAAATTCACATGATTCATGAGATTAAAACTACCTGTACAACCACAGACGTATTGTCGCCTCTACAAACTCTAGTGACATAATCGAAGAGCTGAATATAATTTATCATAAATTCAATTCACTTTTATTTGTATAGCGCCAATTCAAAACAGAAGGTATCTCAAGGCACTTTACAGTGTAAGGTTTAAGACCTTACAGAGAATAATTATAAAGAAAATGATAGAGAAAACCCAACAATCCCATTTGATCAAGCTTTAGGCAACAGTAGAGAGGAAAAACTCCCTTTAGAGGAAGAAACCTCCAGCAGAACCAGGCTCATAGTGGGCGGCCATTTGCCTCGACCAGTGGAAAGAGAAGAGAGAGTTAATGACATGCAATGGTGGCATTTGCATTGATACAGGAGAAAGGAGAGAGGAGAGGAGCTCAGTTTATCAGTAGAGGTCCCCCAGCAGATTAAGCTATATCAGCATAACTAAGAGATGGTTCAGAGTCACCTGATCCATCTCTAACTATAAGCTTTATAAAAAAGGAAAGTTTTAAGTCTAGTCTTAAATGTAGAGAGGGTGTCTGCCTCCCGAACCTGAACTGGGAGCTGGTTCCACAGGAGAGGGGCTTGGTTGCTAAAGGCTCTGCCTCCTATTCTACATCTGGAAATTCTATGAACCACAAGTAAACCTTAAACCACTCTAGTGCTGTTCCTTTGATCCCAATGACATGTTCCAGTCTGTGTAATAAAATGTTGTGATCTATAGTGTCGAATGCAGCACTAAGATCTAACAAGACGAGTATAGAGAGTAGACCATTGTCTGATGCTAATAGATGATCATTAGTGACCTTTACCAGTGCTGTTTCTGTGCTATGATGTACTCTAAATCCTGACTGGAAATCTTCATACAGGTTACTACTGTGCAGGTGGTCATGTAATTGCTTAGAAACTACCTTTTCAAGAATTTCAGAGATAAAAAGGAAATGGGATATTGATCTATAATTCACTAAAACCTCCAGAGTAGACTTTTTGAGTAGGGGTTTGACTACAGCAACCTTAAAAGCCCATGGTACGTAGCCTATTTGTAAAGACAAATTAATGATAACTGTTGTACATTATTTTAATTTTTACTTTATTTTATATTTAACAGCCAGGCCCAGGTCAGGCCTACGGCAGGGGGATTTATTCTACTCCATACGTGGCTGAAGCACTCTACTATGCAAAAACTTTCACCTCCAACAAGACAGGCAAGACGTACTATGTGATTCTGCAGAATCGTATCAACCCTGAGTACAGATTGAAATGCAACAACGACAAGTACTGGCTGATTCCTGTCCCATCCGGATCATCTAATGAACAGGAGAGAGTGGAGAGAGCCATCCGCCCTTATGGTCTTCTGCTGAAAGAGGTCTAACAGTGAAAAGTCACAAGTCATCATGAAAGATCAACCTTTAAACCATGTCACTGATAGTTTCTGTAAAATGCTCCATGAATTCATTTGGAAAAAAGGTTTGTATGGATACTGTTTGGAAAGAATAAACAACCTACGACTGATTTGTCTGTGAAATGTGTTTTTCCATTTTTCAGTAAGTTACACAACATGTTTTACAGGATTTTATTCTCAGTGTCTCTTTAAACCAAAGAATTCACCACAGTTGAAGGCTCACATGATACTTCTGTCTCTGCCTTTCACTTCCCCTCAAAGCCTGCACAGCCACGACCTCCAGCTTCACCTCTTACCTTCATCATGAACCACACTGACTAAACCACAGGCCTGCAACATCCAGGGAGAAGTCTCTGAGTCATTGCAGAGGGGTAGAGGCTCCCAGCATTGTAAATCCTCTTAGTAAACACCACATTCTCCACTGTATTCTACAATGTATTCTACAATGTATGCACATGTGCGTCATTCGGCCCTATCAAGAAAATGAGGGGTCATAGTTAAATAGGAAACGCCTGAGGTCGAGTTCAACACAGTTATAGGACAAACCAGATGGAAACAAACATGATGCAGATCGATATTTATTGATTGAAGTAACTTAATTAAAGGTTTCTGTGATGAGACTGTTTTTACTGCACAGCATAATTAGTAATCTGCATATTTTTAATTCATTATAATGTAGTTTCATGATGTTTAAACCACAGATGTCTGTCAGGTCCCAGAAACTTCAGCGTAGCTACTTTGAGCAGTACAGCAGGTTGATGCGGTCGATGTCGTTCTGGCTCATCTGTGTGGCCGTGCCAAAGACAGCGTTGCTGTCGGGAATAGCCACCATGGTGGGGCTGACGTTGTCCTTGGAGAAAGCCAGTCTGCAGTGAACAAACAGAAACAGTGATGTTAAATTGTACTTTAATTTAACTGGTGGAAAACAGAGCTGGTAAAAAAACAGTTTCCTCGTGTCTGCTGAAAACCAAACAGTCCAGCTGGAAATGACTGAGCAAGAGTGTTTGGCATTGACCCAAAGTCCTGGGTCAGAAAAACAACAGGGCAAAAGAGTGAGGTTAAGACATTGTTAGTTTCAGTTTAAATGGAATTTGCCGGCTACAGCATAAAAAAAAGTTTTTCTTTTGCTTTGGGCTGAAAATATGTCTTCAATTCATGTTTTTGTCAGTTTTGTGTTTAAAGTTGAAACTGTACTACTGCAGCATTGTGAATGAATGATGGCATAATGTCATTCTGTTTTCCTTTTTTGTCACATTGAGCATCTCACAACCAAGTTGCAGATAAAACAGAGTTTAACATGGAGCTGGTGGATTTACTGACCTGCCGTAGTGCATGACAGAGTTGTAGTCATAAGGAGTTCCCTGGTTCAGAGTGTTGATCTTGTCAAAGTTGTATTGCTGAGCTGAAGTTGATGAAAAGTTTAAAAGTCTATAACAATGTTTCACACTATGAAAGTGAGAAATTATTTTCTGCTTAGATCACAGCATCCTACCAGGGATGACGTTCTGCAGCAGGATCTTGATGTGCTGGTCCCTGTCGGAGCGGCACTGCTCATGGTTGAAGCCCAGGACGTGGATCAGCTCATGTTGGACCGTTCCAAACTTAATGCAGCCTGCGCTGTCCAGAGACACCCTCTGTCTTCCACTCTGAAAACCCACAAGTGAGTAGCACCTGTACAGATGTAGGAGAACACAGGAAGTCCCACATCAGTCTGAGAACATTTCATTCTTCTACAGCATCACTGAACTAAACACTGAAGTCCTCGCTGTTACATACCCAAGAGTAGACTGTATGTCGATGTAGTTTGTCTGGGTGGTGCGAGGGATGAAGCGAATACAGGTGGAGGTGGAGAAGGAGTTCAAAGAACTAGTAATGATGTCGACCTGCTGAGAGGCTGAAGGTGGAAACACAAAGAGGAAAATCACACTGATGTTAATACGTTATTAGTGTTGGAGATTTTGAAGTTTTTCATCTCATTAAGATTTTTTTTTTTTTTCGTGTTCAGTTGTTGACTTAGACTGAATGTTTAGTCTACAGATGGATGTATAAAGGTTCTTACTGTAGCTGTTATCGATCACATAAGGAATGTAAACTTTGCCATCGGAGGATTTAGGCCACTTGCATCCTCTCTGGACACAGGGGTCAGCGTTCCTGTTGATGGGCACAGCGATGTCACCTATTATCTGGAAACCATCTTGGTAAAGACCTGCAGAGAGTTTGTGGAAACAGCAGAGACACCAAAGATAATCAGAAGTTACAATTATAGGTACAACTTAAAGTATTAGAGCTGAAGTGTTACATGTTCTATAAATTAATTTGAACAAGTCTCTGTATTTGTTTATTTCTCTAAATAAATGTGATGTCTGAATGTGTCTCACTGATATTTCTGTTGACTTTCTCCAGCTGCTCTGCCACCGTCAGGATTCCTTCATCTTCTATGTCGTCGTCTCCACTTTCTCTCCTCACAACCTGCACACAGAAAAGTCCCAGAGTTTCTGTTTGTCATCGACACAGATACTGAGAATATCAAAAAGGAAAGGTCAGAACTTTAAACCTGGACACATGAAGACCTGAGTGAAGACCTCAGCTGTGAGACTCACCATGGCCTCAGTCCAGGCTGAGACTGCAAACAGGACCAGGAGACCCAGGATGCACTTGATCGCTGCCATGTTACTGAACAACTATCAGACTGAAACAGAACACAGGTCAGACCCATGCAGCAGCATTACTGTAGTTTGAGGAGCATTAGGAGCAGCAACACTACTCACTTACCTTTAGCTCTTCACTTCAGGTGGGAGAGGAGGAACTGTGATGCTCTGTGAAGGATCTGCTCATCCTCTTTTATAGCAGAGCCTGCAGAGGTCCACCTGTTAGCAGAACATACAGAGGATTAGCTCAGTAACACTGGAGCAAACCATGATGTTTACTTCCTTATTGTCAGCTCTCTGTCCCCACTGTCCACCCTCAACTCATACATGCTCGTACTAATCCAGGAAAACAAGGCGGTGGTTAGTTAATTCTTGTTCTAAGTGCTTTGAGATTAATAGTTAATTCTCCTAAAATACATGGAAACCTAAAAGATGTTATTGTGGGTTTTTATAGTGGTCAGAGAAGTTGACAGAAAAACCACCAGTCGACAAGACTATGGACAGGGTGGAGCAGGGCTGGATCAAGATTGATGTACTTTACACCCCTACTACAACAACTAATACTAATACCTCATGCTACTAGTGCTGCTACTGCTCAGTAATATAAGATATTGAGTACGACAAAAATAACAGGCCAATAAAATAAACATCCCCAACAGCAGAAACCCCTTATTGGTGTTGGAAACTGTGCTTGTCTTACAGTTTTACAGGTAGTTTATCAGCTTTTTGTAAATTAAAGAAAAAAAGTGTTTTCAATTTAAAACACGTTTAGCAGCTAAAAGCTCCCCTGAGTATCCTTCCCCCTCCTGGAGCTGCCCTCCACTATCAGCACTGACAGGAAACAACAGACTTATCATAAAGAAAAGTGAAAATGAATAAAGTGCAGTCATGAGTCTCCAGTCATACTGAATTTGTTTGTCTGACCTGTAGAGGGTGTTTGCAGCTGGACATGGAGGCAGAATATGGGACTGGAAAGAAGATACAGAAAAACAGAAATGTGTGATGTAAAGAGCATGTTGTCAAATGTTTAGAGACAGACGCTGACAGAGTTCAGTGAAACCAGTGAAACCAGTGAATGTGAGGACACTTTCATAACAGGTATAATTATACTGTCTCTTCATGCACTTTACCCCCCAGAGCTGCAGAATGTAACACTATCCAGTTTATATCTGGAAGCGCGTGTCTATAAATATCAGCTTCAGTAAACTACAGGAGCTCAGAAACCTCAGAGTGTCCTTTCAAAGTGGTTCACTGGTACTTTTCTTCTACTCTAACTCAACCTCATGACGTCCAAGTTCATGGAAATTGCACTGGAAGCTCTGGGAACAGTCCTCAATGCCAGTGTGACATCTACTCAGAAACAGAGACGTGAAGGTAACAATAAGAGCACCGATGACTCGCCTGGAGTGGTAGGACCGCTGCTGGGGTTTGTTCCTTCCCTAAGATCAGCTCTTCAGGTTCTAGTTGGTGGAGCTGCCTTAGCTTTAGCAGCAACACAGCCTCAGCTGTCAGTCAAAACCTTTATCTCTACACTGTTGGAGGCAGACGAAACCAGGTAATTATTTCAGTTCGTGCATCTGTAAAACTACATATTAAACATTTATTCTCAACAAGTTGAAGGATTTGTTGTAAATGAGCAGTTTAGATGTAATTTACCACAATGTGCTTTAAAATTGCAATTCTTCCTCTAAATAACAGCCAGTTGTCAAGATCCTTCTTCAACCACATCCAAAGTATTCTGACAGGTGGTCCTGAGGCTCCTTACACCGTGGTAGAAGATCTTCCAACAGGAAATAGTCATATCATTGACGAGGATGAATTCTTTGCTCCAGAGTTTGACTACGATTTCACCAAACTGAAAGACACAGAGACGTTTTACAGAGGTGGAGAGGTGTATGAACGTCCGTGTGGTTGGCGCCGCTTAGCTCTTAAGGTGAAAATGTTTTTCTTCTTTGATTTATTTCTGGTCAGGGAAAGTAACTTTCTCCAAACCTCCAACTCTTCAGCATGAAACTAACACAAAGCATCGATCCTTCTTATGAGGCACAAATCTGAGACAGAGCAGATGAGAACGGAGGGAGAGTCCACAAATCCAGAATACTAACAGGTGATATCACAGACTTACAGACAGAGATGAAGGTCCAGTGGTTCACAGGTTCTGTAAACAGGTAGATGAATACAGGTTATCAGTTATTATCATTGTGCTTTAGTGACTGATGTGGCAGCCAGGAGCACAGTATTTAATGAGTTTAACTTTTCCTCATGTAAGAGAGTTTATCTAGTTTTGATTTCTGACCTTCAGTAAGAACAGGTAGTTACTCGTCATGATGTTACTCTTTGTTTATCACAGGTTCTGGATAAGTATGAGGACAACACCTGGTTGGGAACCAGGTACCGTAGCACCCAGTCAGTACCAGGAGAGTGGCCTGTGTCCTACCATGGGACATCGATGAAGGGTGCTGAAGGCATCATCGAAGGATACTTCAAGGTTTGATTATATGAATATAAATTTCTCCAGTAACAACACTGCTGAGTTACACATGAATACTGGACTGAATCTGTTAATAAACTGCTTGAATCAGTCATTAAACCTCCACTATGGGGCCCAAAGCTTTAGAAATTAAAATGTACATTTTAAAGTTGTCAAACCAGGGACGATGATTATTAAGATTAAAACTCTCTATGCAACCACAAAGACATCTGACTATGATGTATTAGAGTCATCGTACAGCTACAAACTCTGGTGACATAATCAAAGAGTTGAACATAATATACTAGAAATGTTCATCTGTTCAATTTATTCTTGTTTGTCCAGCCAGGGCCAGGTGACCAATACGGCAGGGGGATTTATTCCACCCCGCATATTGCTGAGGCCCTCTCCTATGCAAAAACCTTCACCTCCAGGAAGACGGGCAAGACGTACAACGTGATTCTGCAGAATCGTATCAACCCTGAGTACAGAAAGAAATACAAAAACGACAAGTATTGGCTGATTCCCATTCATGCTGGAAAATCTGCCAAAGAAGAACAGGAGAGAGTGAAGAAGGCCATCCGTCCTTATGGTATTCTGCTGAAGGAGGTCTAACAGTGAAAACCGCCCTATGAAGTATGAACCATATCACTGATCATCTATGTTGAAAAGGATTTGGAAAATACTATGTATATGTGCTGTAAATAAAGAATAAACTAGCTACAACCTATTAGCCAAATATGATTCCTCTTCTTCTACCTTTCCATAGGTCACGCTGCATTTCCTTTTGGTACCAGTGAACATTTACACTGAATCCCACTATTGAACTGACCAAGAAATTAAAGAACAACCAGATAAACAGACACAGGTAGAAGATTATGGATGAATAGGAAATTGTTGTAGGTTCACTAGGGCACAAGGACCTTTATTTATCATCTTTAAAAGCACAATGCTACTTATGATGACACAAAAAAACTTCACAGGAGCCAAAATCTACACTAATGTCATTAACTCAAACAACCTGCTTATCACATTTCTGTCTATGGAAGATGCAGAGTGTTAACATTAGCAGTCGCTGATTAGTCGAAGATGAATTATCAGATGGTAAACAGATAATACAAAACTGGTTAAACCAAGACTTGATGAGTTTTACTTTTAGCATTATGTAAACAAAATGCCAAATAAATGCTATTGTGAATTATTTGCTGTTATGTGTTTTATAAATACTGAGAGAAGGACTGTGAAACAAAACCTTTTGGAGTGAAAATCTTTACTGTGACTTATTTGACATTTGTGGTGTAGACTGCAAACAGTTTCCTAATTAAAAGTATCCCAAACCACTGTCTCAATACCAAATTTGCCAAACTTACATGGTTGTATTATTACAACTAACTCGATGAAACAAAAGAAGCAGTGTAAGCAGAGAAAAAAAATGGAATAATGAAAAAATGGAAGCTAAGCTTCGATGTCTTCTGCTCAGTTTGGCCAGACGGCCCGCTCTATGAGGAGTCCTGCTGGTTCCAATCTTCTTCCATCTACGGAAGATAGAGTCCACTTTTTTCATATGGACCTTCAATGCTGCAGAAATGTTCTGTTCTCTTCCCCAGATCTCTGCCTAAGTACAATTGCGTCTACAGACAATTCCCCCCCCCCCCCCATCATCTTTCAGTTTGTGCTCTAGCATGCAGTGTTAACTGTGGAACCTAACAAGGACAGGTGTATGCCTTTCCAAATCATGTCCCATGAACTGCATTTTCCACAGGTGGACTCCAAAAAATTATCAAAAAGTGCAAAAAGTAAAGTGCAGTGAATACGTCATAGATGTACGGTGCAACCAATGGGGAAAAAAAGAAATAACAGCACTATTGAGAAAATACACAATAATATTGACACTAGACAAAAAAAATTAAAAACTAACACATAAAATATCTAAAAGGTTTCTGAGGTCAAAGAGAGAACGGAAATTTGGTGTCAGAGCTGGCAAGAACACTGTTAATGAGGGACCAATGGCAATTGAATTAATGCTGTGAATTGTTATTTATATGTTTAATATATATGTGTTTATGTTATTGCAAATCTAAACGATTAAAGGTTACTTAAAATATTGAGGCAACAAACAATTTGGAGATGATCGAAATGTATTTATTAAATTAAAAAAAGAAATTCATGCTTCAAATTTCAGTGTGACTACTTTGAGCAGTACAGCAGGTTGATGCGGTCGATGTCGTTCTGGCTCATTTGTGTGGCCGTGCCAAAGACAGCGTTGCTGTTGGGAATAGCCACCATGGTGGGGCTGACGTTGTCCTTGGAGAAAGCCAGTCTGCAGTGAAAAGACAGAGACAGTGATTTTAAATTGTACTTTAGTTGAAGAAAATACCAAACACTATTAGAGTCCAGCTATGGAGCTGGTGGATTTCATAGATGTACTGACCTGCCGTAGTGCATGACAGAGTTGTAGTCATAAGGAGTTCCCTGGTTCAGAGTGTTGATTTTGTCAAAGTTGTATGCCATACCTGCAGTAGAGGAAAAACTACTACATTAGAGTATTATAATAAAAATAGACAAATTCAACATAGACCAATGAAATCAACTGTAGTGAGGAGACGTGATCGCAGCATCCTACCAGGGATGACGTTCTGCAGCAGGATCTTGATGTGCTGGTCTCTGTCGGAGCGGCACTGCTCATGGTTGAAGCCCAGGGCGTGGATCAGCTCATGTTGGACCGTTCCAAAATAAATGCAGCCCTGACTTTTCAGAGACACTGTCTGTACATTTCCCTGACGACCCACATATGAGTAGCATCTGCACAGATGTAGAAGAACACAGGAAGTCCCACATCACACTGAGAACGCTTCATTCTTCTACAGCATCACTGAACTAAACACTGAACTTGGATCTGAAGAGAACTGGTTGAAAACAACAGCAGAACCTGAACCAATGGAGCAAAGTTCAGCTTTGGCTCTGTAAGTTCCTGCAGTGGAAAAGCTGCAGAACAGGACTTAGAGTTGTCACTGATACAGGAGAATAAATGTCTGTGTTACAAACCCATCCAGAGACTTTATGTTGATGTAGTCTGTCTGGGTGGTGCGGGGGATGAAGCGAATACAGGTGGAGGCAGAGAAGGAGTTGATGGCTGTTGTAATGACTCTGAGCTGCTGAGAAGCTGAAGGTGGAAACATAAAGAGGAAAATCACATTAACGTCAAATAAAAACTATAAGAACACATATTTTGTGCTTTATTGGAGACGACTATGGTGAAGTGATCTGCATTTGGTGCAGAGTCATGAAGCTTCTTACTGTAGCTGTTAGCGATCACATAAGGAATGTAAACTTTGCCATCGGAGGATTTAGGCCACTTGCATCCTCTCTGGACACAGGGGTCAGCGTTCCTGTTGATGGGCACAGCGATGTCACCTTGTATCTGGAAACCATCTTGGTAAAGACCTGCAGAGAGTTTGTGGAAACAGCAGAGACACCAAAGATAATCAGAAGTTACAATTATAGGTACAACTTAAAGTATTAGAGCTGAAGTGTTACATGTTCTATAAATTAATTTGAACAAGTCTCTGTATTTGTTTATTTCTCTAAATAAATGTGATGTCTGAATGTGTCTCACTGATATTTCTGTTGACTTTCTCCAGCTGCTCTGCCACCGTCAGGATTCCTTCATCTTCTATGTCGTCGTCTCCACTTTCTCTCCTCACAACCTGCACACAGAAAAGTCCCAGAGTTTCTGTTTGTCATCGACACAGATACTGAGAATATCAAAAAGGAAAGGTCAGAACTTTAAACCTGGACACATGAAGACCTGAGTGAAGACCTCAGCTGTGAGACTCACCATGGCCTCAGTCCAGGCTGAGACTGCAAACAGGACCAGGAGACCCAGGATGCACTTGATCGCTGCCATGTTACTGAACAACTATCAGTCTGAAACAGAACACAGGTCAGAACCATGCAGCAGCATTACTGTAGTTTGAGGAGCATTAGGAGCAGCAGCACTACTCACTTACCTTTAGCTCTTCACTTCAGGTAGGAGAGGAGGAACTGTGATGCTCTGTGAAGGATCTGCTCATCCTCTTTTATAGCAGAGCCTGCAGAGGTCCACCTGTTAGCAGAACATACAGAGGATTAGCTCAGTAACACTGGAGCAAACCATGATGTTTACTTCCTTATTGTCAGCTCTCTGTCCACACTGTCCACCCTCAACTCATACATGCTCGTACTAATCTCACTAATAATTAGTAAAAGACAAAGTACAAAACTGAATTCACAGAAGATTTCCTCTCAGCATGGATTCATTATGATGACGTTTTTTTTTATGCAGATTTTTTGTATTGAGACTTGTTTGTTGTCATGATAAAGTCGATACTTACACTGTGGTTGTAACAGCAGAAGTATTTGCAGGTAAAGGAAAGACAAATGCAGCATCATCAGTTGTGGATGGTCAATAGACCCTAAAGAAGAGAAAGTAAAACAATTCTTAATTTAAAACCTTTGTTAATTCAGTTTTATTGTTTCTATTTCTTGTGATTTTGTTGTTAATATGAATAATCACACTGTCAGTGGTGAAGGAAGTTTTACCAACCCTTACTAGTGTAAAAGTAGGATAATCAGAGTTAATTGTTAAAAAGTAAAAGTACAACAGTATAGTCAGCAAAACATACTAAATTATTAACAGTGACAATAATTGTAACAAAAGAAAATAAAACAAAATTAACTTTTTAATAATATTAATTATTATATAATATAATTATAATTATAATATATATGATTATAATTATGTATATTTGATTTGAAAATATGTCTGTGAATTTTAACCAATGAAACATTTTCAAAATCATCCCCTAATGTAGTGAATCTAATTTTCCAATAGTCTGAATATTTTGTCTCAAACCAGTTTGATCTCTCAGTAGAAACACCAAACACTTCAAATACTACATTTTACCACCTCCCTTGTTTTCCTGGATTAGTACGAGCATGTATGAGTTGAGGGTGGACAGTGGGGACAGAGAGCTGACAATAAGGAAGTAAAACTCATGGTTTGCTCCAGTGTTACTGAGCTAATCCTCTGTATGTTCTGCTAACAGGTGGACCTCTGCAGGCTCTGCTATAAAAGAGGATGAGCAGATCCTTCACAGAGCATCACAGTTCCTCCTCTCCTACCTGAAGTGAAGAGCTAAAGGTAAGTGAGTAGTGCTGCTGCTCCTAATACTCCTCAAACTACAGTAATGCTGCTGCATGGTTCTGACCTGTGTTCTGTTTCAGACTGATAGTTGTTCAGTAACATGGCAGCGATCAAGTGCATCCTGGGTCTCCTGGTCCTGTTTGCAGTCTCAGCCTGGACTGAGGCCATGGTGAGTCTCACAGCTGAGGTCTTCACTCAGCTCTTCATGTGTCCAGGTTTAAAGTTCTGACCTTTCCTTTTTGATATTCTCAGTATCTGTGTCGATGACAAACAGAAACTCTGGGACTTTTCTGTGTGCAGGTTGTGAGGAGAGAAAGTGGAGACGACGACATAGAAGATGAAGGAATCCTGACGGTGGCAGAGCAGCTGGAGAAAGTCAACAGAAATATCAGTGAGACAAATGCAGACATCACATTTATTTAGAGAAATAAACAAATACAGAGACTTGTTTAAATTGAGTCACTGGGTTGTTGTTACCTTCACTAATCATTTCCATACAGAACCAGTGTTTGTGTAGAAAACGCATGTTGGAACTTCTGATTATCTTTGGTGTCTCTGCTGTTTCCACAAACTCTCTGCAGGTCTTTACCAAGATGGTTTCCAGATACAAGGTGACATCGCTGTGCCCATCAACAGGAACGCTGACCCCTGTGTCCAGACTGGATGCAAGTGGCCTAAATCTTCCGATGGCAAAGTTTACATTCCCTATGTGATCGCTAACAGCTACAGTAAGAAGCTTCATGACTCTGCACCAAATGCAGATCACTTCACCATAGTCGTCTCTAACAAAGCCACGATTTAAACAACTTAGTAGATTCAGACTAACACATGATTATTTATCAAAGGTTTTTAAACAGAAAGAAAATAAAAAACTTTGTTCTTATAGTTTTTATTTGACGTTAATGTGATTTTCCTCTTTGTGTTTCCACCTTCAGCTTCTCAGCAGCTCAGTGTCATTACAACAGCCATCAACTCCTTCTCCGCCTCCACCTGTATTCGCTTCATCCCCCGCACCACCCAGACAGACTACATCAACATAAAGTCTCTGGATGGGTTTGTAACACAGACATTTATTCTCCTGTATCAGTGACAACTCTAAGTCCTGTTCTGCAGCTTTTCCACTGCAGGAACTTACAGAGCCAAAGCTGAACTTTGCTCCATTGGTTCAGGTTCTGCTGTTGTTTTCACTCAGTTCTCTTTAGATCGAGTTCAGTGTTTAGTTCAGTGATGCTGTAGAAGAATGAAGCGTTCTCAGTGTGATGTGGGACTTCCTGTGTTCTCCTACATCTGTACAGATGCTACTCCCTTGTGGGTCGTCAGGGAAATGTACAGACGGTGTCTCTGAAAAGTGAGGGCTGCATTTATTTTGGAACGGTCCAACATGAGCTGATCCACGCCCTGGGCTTCAACCATGAGCAGTGCCGCTCCGACAGAGACCAGCACATCAAGATCCTGCTGCAGAACGTCATCCCTGGTAGGATGCTGTGATCACTGCTTTTCACTTCAGTTGATTTCATTGGTGTATTTTTTAATTGAGACAGAATTTGACTTAATTGTTTCTTATCAACTGAATTTTTATCTACTTGTGACACTGTGAATCCATTTTGATGACTCCCAACGCGATATAATTTTCCTCTACTACAGGTGAAGAATACAACTTTGACAAGATCAACACTCTGAATCTGGGAACTCCTTATGACTACAACTCTGTCATGCACTACGGCAGGTCAGTACATCTATGAAACCCACCAGCTCCATAGCTGGACTCTAATAGTGTTTGGTACTTTCTGCAGCTCTGTCTTCTATATACGATCACCAGTTGACCTCAAGTACAAATTAAAATCACTGTCTCGGCCTGTTCCCTGCAGACTGGCTTTCTCCAAGGACAACGTCAGCCCCACCATGGTGGCTATTCCCAACAGCAACGCTGTCTTTGGCACGGCCACACAGATGAGCCAGAACGACATCGACCGCATCAACCTGCTGTACTGCTCAAAGTAGCTACACTGAAGGTTCTGGGACCTGACAGACATCTGTGGTTTAAACATCATGAAACTTCATTATGATGAATTTAAACTATGCAGATTATTAATTATCCTGTTGAGTAAAAACAGTCCCACCAAAGAAGCATGAGTTATTGTTTTTGTTTAATTTGAATCAATAAATTTTGATCATCTCCATTTGTTTGTTACTTCATTATTTTATTGATAATTGCTAATCACAGTTAGATTTCATGGTTAGATTTATGACAAAAGCACAGCCAAAAAAAACAAAAAACAATTAAATCAATTAAATCTTTAAAAAAAATAATAAAATAAATAAATCTTGCAATTAATCGTTTTTCCTAGAGCACTTGACTTTAAAGTTTATCTCAGTGTTCTAGATATTTTGCTTGCATTGTACCTCACTTATAAGTCACTTTGGATAAAAG
This sequence comes from Anabas testudineus, assembly GCF_900324465.2. Lineage (NCBI taxonomy): Eukaryota > Metazoa > Chordata > Actinopteri > Anabantiformes > Anabantidae > Anabas > Anabas testudineus. Next base: position 22,284,786 of record NC_046615.1, on the reverse strand, counting down.
CGTCTGCCAAACAACTAAATGTAAATGTGTGGAGCTATGTGTAGAGAATCTAGTTTACCCTGTGTGATTGGTGGTCTATGGAGGAGGAGAAGGCTTCACTGTTTAAACTGCAGCCTTTGACACTGTGTGTCACGAGTCTGAGGAAAGACTCCACTGCCAGAGACAGACAGAGACAAGAATAGATTTAAAGGTTTTTATTACCAATAAAGATGCAAGTAATGATGAGAATGATTTCCGCTGGGCTCCAGCAGGAGGGAGAGGGCGTCGAGTAGGTGAGGTGACCTAGGAGAGGAGAATGATGGTCGGAGTGATAGTAGCACAGTGAGTAGCAGACCAGGACAAACTGTGAGATGAGTCAGAAGCCAGATGCGTTGTAGTGTTAAGGAATCAGAAGAGGAAGTAGACCAGAAGAGATAAGCTCAGCGGTGGCAACTGGAGAGCTAGCTGGAGGATTGGTGCCTGGAGAGCCGGCTGGAGAGACGATGAATAGAGAGCCAGCTGGAGAGCCGGCTGGAGGGATGGTGACTGGAGAGCTGACAGAAGAACCAATGACTGGAGAGCTAGCTGGAGGATTGGTGACTGGAGAGCCGGCTGGAGAGACGATGAATAGAGAGCCAGCTGGAGAGCCAGCTGGAGAGATGGTGACTGGAGAGTCGGCAAATGCAGAGGAGCAGAAGTCAGACCACGATCGCTAGTTTTAGGGACTGTCCAAGGAAACAGGAGAAGGCGAGTGGCCGCTACAATGTCATCCTACCACAGACAGGCTGTAACAGGAACAGGTGTAGCAGGATCAGGAGTGGCATTCGCCATGACCAGAGCAGGAGCAACTGCCAGGGCTTAAGATGAAGCCGGGGCCTGGAGGGTTTGACGCCTCTGATGGAATGGCCACAGGTATCTGGCTCGATCAGAGGGCCAGATGAGGTAGGCATAATCCTCCAGGTAGCTGGGCATATAAACAAGTCCCATCCCAAACTGGTTCATTCACAGGGAGATCCAACACTGAGAAAGAACAGGGGAATAGAGAGGGGAATAGTAGCAGGGACAGGTCAGATACTGAGATAACGAGGGAGAGAACAGATCAGGAGGGATTAACCTGACAACACCGGAGGATCATGTAAAGATTGGTTGGAGGGAGTACACGTCTGGTAAGAGGAATCAGGAAGAGACAGGTCAGAGGGAATACAGGTCCAGTACTGCGAGCAGGGAGAAGACGAGGGAGAGACTAGATCAGGAGGGATGAAACTCACGGTACCGGGCAAAAGCAGGGTCCAGGGCAGGCAGAGCCCGTCATAAGGAGGCAGTCCAAAGTTAGAGCGGGATAGTGTTGCTCTCAGATTGATGTGAGACTATCTGGAAACCTGGAAAACCAGGTGTAGTCAATCTGCAATCAGCAGGTCATGTGGCAGAGAGGAGAACAACCAGGAAACGGACCAACCTAGGAAATGAGGGACAGACAGACAGGAGGAGCTGAAAAGTGACACTGTGAACCACCAGATCCTGCTGTTTGCAGTCTCTGATTTGGGCATCACTGTTCTGACCTGGCTTAAGTCTTTCGTGTAACTCTCACTGACTGTCCCTTGGTGTGCCGCAGGGCTCAGTTGTTGTTTCTCTGCTTTTTTTCCATCTATACGACATCCCTAGGTTTCATTATCCAGTAGCATGGCTTGTCATCACTATCATTGCTATGCTAAAGACACACACCTTTTGCTCTTTTTCACCAGATGACTCTGGTCTCACTTTGTCATTAGGCATCTCTGCTTGGATAAGAGAGAGGCATATTCAACTCCAAAGAACTTGTGTTTCTAGCAAGATATTTAGTTCAACACAAGATCAGCATCTGTCACCGTTTCAGCCTGTGTCAACTGTGGGTTTTCCTCCTCTCTCCCTCTGGTCTCCGACCACCAGCCACTTCTCTCCCTGTGTCCCAGTAATTAATTGCACATTAGCTTCACCTGTGTTCCCCTGTCCCTACAAAAACTCTCCTCAGTCCTTCCCTGCTGTCAGATCGTTGTTGTTCCCCAACCTGTGTGATCCTCTGAACTTTGCCCCTCTGAACTCTGGTGGTTTTCTTTTGTTCTTTGGTTTCTTGTGCCCGCCATGTTGGTAGTTTTATGTTGTTACTTTGTCTTCATGTTTTTGCCTGTTTTTGTAGGGACACCCCCCTTAGTTCCCCTTTTTGTGTACTTTTCTAAAATAAATCCTGTTTCTATTCATCCCTGCCTCGTCCCTTTCCCTTTAATTTGTGACGGAATCAACAGTCGGGTCTTCAATGATTGTCCCCACTTAGTATGCAAGAAACCAGGGGGTGATCATTGATGATCAACTGAGCTTTACCGACCACATCTCCTTAGTCTAGAGGGCATGCAGATGTACTGAATTCAAAATCAAGAATCAGACCCTACCTTTCAGACTATGCAACACAAATCATTGTGCAGGCTCTGGTCATATCTCGTCTTAACTACTAAAGTGTCTTATGGACTGGGTTACAAGTCACCACTTTTCAGATCTGTGCACCGGCTTCCTGTAGCTGCTAAATCAGGTCCAAAGCTCCAACCCTCTTATGTTTACTTCTGCTGTTGTGTGTTTTTTTTTTTTTTTTTTTTTCATTGTTGGAAATACTGTTAAATCTACTGAAGCTGTCGATTAGGTTCCATTTTCTTTTGTTCTTGCTTCCTGTTTTACTGCTTTATTTTGTGTCACCTTGTCACTTATGGTTGTAGTAATACTGTCTCCTGTCATCATTTCTCTGCTCACCATGCACTCAGCTGTTTCCATTCACCTGTTCCAGCTCTGACACTCGCTCTCTCACCTTCTCCTTCCTTGTCTTTGTTCTGTATTCTCTCCTTTCAGTAGACCCACCTACTCTCACCTGGAGCCCATTGATTTCCTCAGCCTACACTTTTTAAGCTAACCTCACCCTTCACTTCCTGCTGGATTGTTTTGCTGCTGTCAGTCTTCACTTTTGTTCTTTGCTGTTTCAACTGCCATGTGGTCATTGTGCTTTGTCTTTGCTGCCCATTGCGTTCACTGCCTTCTTTAATTTTTCACTCGTTGCTACAATCTTTGATGATGCCAGGGCTCCAGGATTGTCCTATATTTTGCTGTAATCATCTTACCCACTATTTCAGCAAGACTTCCAGGGCCAACGGCTGAGAAGCATCCCCACAACATAATGCTCCCACCACCGTGTTTGGTGTGTGCCAAACATAGCATCTTGTCTGATGGACAAAAAGCACCATTTTGGTCTCATCAGACAAGAGAATCCTCTTCCGCTGGACCATGGAGTCTTTCACATATCTACAACTCAATTTGTGATTTTAACATGAATTTTATTCAACAGTGACTTTCCCCTAAAGCTTTGACTGGTAAAGAACCCAGGCAACGGTTGTTGTATGTACAGTCTCACCTATCTCAGTTGCTAAAGCTTGTAACTCCCTCAGAGTAGTCATCGTTGCGTTAGTGGCCTTTCTCACGAGTCTCCTTCTTGCACAGTCACTCAGTTTGTGTGGACGGCCTGTTCTAGGCAGAGTTACAAGTTTTATATTCCTATCATTTCTTGATTATAGATTTCACTCCATGGGACGTTCAGTGTCTTGGAGATTTTTTTTTTTGTATCCATCCCCTGACTAATGCTTTTCAATGACCTGTTCTTTGAGTTGCTGGGACTTGTAAATATATGATATGATGTGATGCTTAGCCAATGTTTTAGCTTGTACTCATTTAGCAGCAGTAGTAGTTGATACTTTAAAGTGTACTCATATGATATTAATAGTTGAATAGCATGTTTCATAAAGACCAGAATGCTGTAGGCACTCTGATCGTATAAGACAAGGGTTATATGCACAAGTGTTATTTACTATTAACCCTAGAGGCCAGAGTGGAATGCACAATGTTATATACAATAACCATCAAGGGACAAGGATTGTATGCACAGGCGCCATTTACAATTAACCATTAAACCCATAGCGAAATGGAAAGAATGTAGACCACCTCAAGGAACATGAAATGTATGCAACGGTGCAATTTACCGTTGACCATTAAAATGCTGTAAGGGAATGGAGAAACACTTAGATCACATCAAATGAGTTGGCCAGAGAAGATCGCCATGCGGAAAATCACTGATAACAATATGATAAATGTTATGAGAAAGCTGTTTGCAATTAAGCTGCAAGGCAAGGGAGTGACTTGGTATGGAGGGGGGCCGAGGCACAAGGTGTCTTTTTTATTATGATTTCAGAGCCCAGGATTTATCACTGGGAACGAGAGCTGAGGATGAAAAGGCTACAGCTACAAGGAATCTGATAACAACAGAGGGGAGAGCAACAGTTGGACCAATGACGGAGGATGGTGAAGGTGAAGGAGTCAGATAGCGCTGAGGTGGACGAGAAAGTTGAGGGAGTCAGACGTGTGGACCAACCAGGATGGAGAACGTGCAAATGTTTATGCAAATGATTGTATTGTTGTGTAGAAAAAGACTGGGTCAGGGACAGATAGAGAGTCAGAATTCGTGAACTGATACACACCTTGTTGTTTGTCAGGGATAGGAAGATCAAGACCCAGAGCTCTGTATGCTTTATTCATTTATTCATTTCTAATACTCATTTACTTTATTAATTGATAAAATAAACATAACTTGAGACCGAAACTTCTTCTCCTATTCCTTCATAAACCAGCACACAGGACTTGGCTGTCACATAGAAGGTTTTTGCTGTAAAAGTAGATTGAGCCACAGTCCAACAGAGTGTTCTTTTGTCTTCATGGTGTAATGGTAACCAGGAATACTGATTAACCAGAGACTGGCCCATCCAGACACAAGTTTCGTTATACTGCAATCACTTGAGACGCATTAACTGCATTCAGGTGATCCCCATTTCACTAATTGTGGGGCTACTAGTACCAGACATCTGGACCTCTGTTGGATTAGTTTAGCCATTTTAAAAGGGGTGAATATTAATGCAAACATGGATTTCACGTTATATATTTTAATTTTATTGACATTACTTTGTAGAAACCTGTTTTCACTTTGACAATGAGGTATTTTTCTGATTTTTTTTTTTTTTTTTTATTGACCATGATTGATTTAATGTCAATAAAAGGATAAAACACCCAAGGGGTTGAATTGTTTTTATAGGCACTGTATAATCTCTGTCCTATGCTTTTCTGTTTTGACTAGTACTTTGTTCTCACCTGTTTCTAGGACTGAGAATTGACCTTCCTGTGTTGATGCTCTGTTGAGTGTGAAAATACTAACTTCTTCTTGGATAACCTTGTTGACCAGTGTGAAGCTACTCAACAGGTTTTATCAAGTAAATCTGAATTTAAGTCCATACAAGCTTTTCTTTGGATATTTTCACAGTTATGTGCTGTGATTGTTAGTTAATAAATCATTTTGTTACATCACACATTTACATTTAGTCATTTAGCAGACGCTTTTATTCAAAGCGACTTACAAGTCATTACAAGTTACAAGGGTAGGCAGGGTGCGGAGGTCTTGCCTAAGGACCCCTACTGGAGTTAGGCCACAGCTGGGATTTGAACCCCAGTCTTCCACATGGGAGGTGGTGTTGTTACCACTACACTCACCAGCTGCTGTCACACCAGGTCTGTGGTACTGTGCAGCATATTTTTCTATAGGTTCATAAAACATATCGGAAAATAAAAAGGATGAAAGCTGACAACAAGACAACAGGTGTGTTTAAAATCGATATTTATTGATTAAATTAAACTGGAACCTAATTACTTAAAGTTTTCTGTCATGAGACTGTTTTTACTGAAAAGAATATAAATTATCTACATATTTTAAAGTCATCATAATGATGTTTCATGATGTTTAAACCACAGATGTCTGTCAGGTCCCAGAACCTTCAGTGTAGTTACTTTTAGCAGTACAGCAGGTTGATGCGGTCGATGTCGTTCTGGCTCATTTGTGTGGCCGTGCCAAATACAGCATTGCTGTCAGGAATAGCCACCATGGTGGGGCTGACGTTGTCCTTGGAGAAAGCCAGTCTGCAGGGAACAGACCGAGTCAGTGATTTTAACTTGTACTTTAGTTCAACTGGTGATCGTATATAGAAGACCGAGCTGATGAAAATACCAAACACTGCTAGAGTCCAGCTATGGAGCTGGTGGGTTTCATAGATGTACTGACCTGCCGTAGTGCATGACAGAGTTGTAGTCATAAGGAGTTCCCAGATTCAGAGTGTTGATCTTGTTAAAGTTGTATGCCATACCTGCAGTAGAGGAAAAACTACTACATCACGGTATTATAACAAAAATAGACAAACTCAAAATACACCAATAAAATCAACTGAATTGAGGAGCAGGGATCACAGCATCCTACCAGGGATGACATTCTGCAGCAGGATCTTGATGTGCTGGTCCCTGTCGGAGCGGCACTGCTCATGGTTGAAGCCCAGGGCGTGGATCAGCTCATGTTGGACCGTTCCAAAATAAATGCAGCCCTCACTTTTCAGAGACACCGTCTGTACATTTCCCTGACGACCCACATATGAGTAGCATCTGCACAGATGTAGGAGAACACAGGAAGTCCCACATCACACTGAGAACGCTTCATTCTTCTACAGCATCACTGAACTTGGATCTGAAGAGAACTGAGTGGAAACAACAGCAGAACCTGAACCAATGGAGCAAAGTTCAGCTTTGGCTCTGTAAGTTCCTGCAGTGGAAAAGCTGCAGAACAGGACTTAGAGTTGTCACTGATACAGGAGAATAAATGTCTGTGTTACAAACCCATCCAGAGACTTTATGTTGATGTAGTCTGTCTGGGTGGTGCGGGGGATGAAGCGAATACAGGTGGAGGCAGAGAAGGAGTTGATGGCTGTTGTAATGACTCTGAGCTGCTGAGAAGCTGAAGGTGGAAACACAAAGAGGAAAATCACATAAATGTCAAATAAAAACTATAAGAACGCAGATTTTGTTCTTTATTGGAGACGACTATGGTGAAGTGATCTGCACTTGGTGCAGAGTCATGAAGGTTCTTACTGTAGCTGTTAGCGATCACATAGGGAATGTAAACTTTGCCATCACAGGATTTAGGCCACTTGCATCCAGTCTGGACACAGGGGTCAGCGTTCCTGTTGATGGGCACAGCGATGTCACCTTGTATCTGGAAACCATTTTGGTAAAGACCTGCAGAGAGTTTGTGGAAACAGCAGAGACACCAAAGATAATCAGAAGTTACAATTATAGGTACAACTTAAAGTATTAGAGCTGAAGTGTTACATGTTCTATAAATTAATTTGAAGAAGTCTCTGTATTTGTTTATTTCTCTTAACAAATGTGATGTCTGAATGTGTCTCACTGATATTTCTGTTGACTTTCTCCAGCTGCTCTGCCACCGTCAGGATTCCTTCATCTTCTATGTCGTCGTCTCCACTTTCTCTCCTCACAACCTGCACACAGAAAAGTCCCAGAGTTTCTGTTTGTCATCGACACAGATACTGAGAATATCAAAAAGGAAAGGTCAGAACTTTAAACCTGGACACATGAAGACCTGAGTGAAGACCTCAGCTGTGAGACTCACCATGGCCTCAGTCCAGGCTGAGACTGCAAACAGGACCAGGAGACCCAGGATGCACTTGATCGCTGCCATGTTACTGAACAACTATCAGTCTGAAACAGAACACAGGTCAGAACCATGCAGCAGCATTACTGTAGTTTGAGGAGCATTAGGAGCAGCAGCACTACTCACTTACCTTTAGCTCTTCACTTCAGGTAGAAGAGGAGGAACTGTGATGCTCTGTGAAGGATCTGCTCATCCTCTTTTATAGCAGAGCCTGCTGAGGTCGACCTGTTAGCAGAATATACAGAGGATTAGCTCAGTAACACTGGAGCAAACCATGATGTTTACTTCCTTATTGTCAGCTCTCTGTCCCCACTGTCCACCCTCAACTCATACATGCTCGTACTAATCTCACTAATAATTAGTAAAAGACAAAGTACAAACTGAATTCAAACAAGATTTCCTCTCAGCATGGATTCATTATGATGACGTTTTTTTTTTTATGCAGATTTTTTGTTTGTGACTTGTTTGTTGTCATGATAAAGTCGATACTTACACTGTGGCAGTAACAGCAGAAGTATTTGCAGGTAAAGGAAAGACAAATGCAGCATCATCAGTTGTGGATGGTCAATAGACCCTAAAGAAGAGAAAGTAAAACAATTCTTAATTTAAAACCTTTGTTAATTCAGTTTATTGTTTCTGTTTCTTGTGATTTTGTTGTTAATATGAATAATCACACTGTCAGTGGTGAAGGAAGTTTTACCAACCCTTACTAGTGTAAAAGTAGTATTATCAGAGTTAATTGTTAAAAAGTAAAAGTACAACAGTATAGTCAGCAAAACATACTAAATTATTAACAGTGACAATAATTGTAACAAAAGAAAATAAAACAAAAATAACTTTTTAATAATATTAATATTATATAATATAATTATAATTATAATATATATGATTATAATTATATATATTTGATTTGAAAATAATGTCTGTGAATTTTAACCAATGAAACATTTTCAAAATCATCCCCTAATGTAGTGAATCTAATTTCCAATAGTCTGAATATTTTGTCTCAAACCAGTAAAATCTCTCAGTAGAAACACTCAACACTTCAATACTACATTTATACCACCTCCCTTGTTTTCCTGGATTAGTACGAGCATGTATGAGTTGAGGGTGGACAGTGGGGACAGAGAGCTGACAATAAGGAAGTAAACATCATGGTTTGCTCCAGTGTTACTGAGCTAATCCTCTGTATGTTCTGCTAACAGGTGGACCTCTGCAGGCTCTGCTATAAAGAGGATGAGCAGATCCTTCACAGAGCATCACAGTTCCTCCTCTCCTACCTGAAGTGAAGAGCTAAAGGTAAGTGAGTAGTGCTGCTGCTCCTAATGCTCCTCAAACTACAGTAATGCTGCTGCATGGTTCTGACCTGTGTTCTGTTTCAGACTGATAGTGTTCAGTAACATGGCAGCGATCAAGTGCATCCTGGGTCTCCTGGTCCTGTTTGCAGTCTCAGCTGGACTGAGGCCATGGTGAGTCTCACAGCTGAGGTCTTCACTCAGCTCTTCATGTGTCCAGGTTTAAAGTTCTGACCTTTCCTTTTTGATATTCTCAGTATCTGTGTCGATGACAAACAGAAACATCTGGGACTTTTCTGTGTGCAGGTTGTGAGGAGAGAAAGTGGAGACGACGACATAGAAGATGAAGGAATCCTGACGGTGGCAGAGCAGCTGGAGAAAGTCAACAGAAATATCAGTGAGACAAATTCAGACATCACATTTATTTAGAGGAATAAACAAATACAGTGACTTCTTCAAATTAATTTATAGAACATGTAACACTTCAGCTCTAATACTTTAAGTTGTACCTATATTGTAACTTCTGATTATCTTTGATGTCTCTGCTGTTTCCACAAACTCTCTGCAGGTCTTTACCAAGATGGTTTCCAGATACAAGGTGACATCGCTGTGCCCATCAACAGGAACGCTGACCCCTGTGTCCAGACTGGATGCAAGTGGCCTAAATCCTCTGATGGCAAAGTTTACATTCCCTATGTGATCTCTAACAGCTACAGTAAGAAGCTTCATGACTCTGCACCAAGTGCAGATCACTTCATCATAGTCGTCTCCAACAAAGCCACGATTTAAACAACTTAGTAGATTCAGACTAACACATGATTATTTATCAAAGGTTTTTAAACAGAAATAAAATTAAAATCTTTGTTCTTACAGTTTTCATTTGACGTTAATGTGATTTTCCTCTTTGTGTTTCCACCTCAGCTTCTCAGCAGCTCAGTGTCATTACAACAGCCATCAACTCCTTCTCTGCCTCCACCTGTATTCGATTCTTCCCCCGCACCACCCAGACAGACTACGTCAACATACAGTCTCTGGATGGGTTTGTAACACAGACATTTATTCTCCTGTATCACTGACAACTCTAAGTCCTGTTCTGCAGCTTTTCCACTGCAGGAACTTACAGAGCCAAAGCTGAACTTTGCTCCATTGGTTCAGGTTCTGCTGTTGTTTCCACTCAGTTCTCTTTAGATCGAGTTCTGTGTTTAGTTCAGTGATGCTGTTGAAGAATGAAGCGTTCTCAGTCTGATTTGGGACTTCCTGTGTTCTCCTACATCTGTACAGATGCTACTCATATGTGGGTCGTCAGGGAAAATGTACAGACGGTGTCTCTGAAAGTGAGGGCTGCATTTATTTTGGAACAGTCCAACATGAGCTGATCCACGCCCTGGGCTTCAACCATGAGCAGTGCCGCTCCGACAGGGACCAGCACATCAAGATCCTGCTGCAGAATGTCATCCCTGGTAGGATGCTGCGATGACTGCTCCTCAATTCAGTTGATTTTATTGGTGTATTTTTAGGTTGAGACAGAATTTGACTTATTTTCTTTTTAAGATCTACAGATTTCTTATCTACTTGTGACATGTGAATCTATTTTGATCACACTACTCTAATGTGGTAATTTTCTTTTCTCAACTGCAGGTGAAGAATACAACTTTAACAAGATCAACACTCTGAATCTGGGAACTCCTTATGACTACAACTCTGTCATGCACTACGGCAGGTCAGTACATCTATGAAACCCACCAGCTCCATAGCTGGACTCTAGTAGTGTTTGGTATTTTGATCAGCTCTGTCTTCTATATACGATCACCAGTTGACCTCAAGTACAAGTTAAAATCACTGTCTCGGTCTGTTTCCCTGCAGACTGGCTTTCTCCAAGGACAACGTCAGCCCCACCATGGTGGCTATTCCCAACAGCAAACACTGTCTTTGGCACGGCCACACAGATGAGCCAGAACGACATCGACCGCATCAACCTGCTGTACTGCTCAAAGTAGCTACACTGAAGGTTCTGGGACTGACAGACATCTGTGGTTTAAATGTCATGAAACATCATTAGATGAATTTAAACAATGACAAAAAAATGTGAAAACAATATGTAATCAATAAATATCGATTTCAAAACACTTCTCGTCTTGTTATGTAAAGTGCACTTTCATCATTTAGATTTTTGATATGTTCTATAAAACTGTAGAAATATATGCTGCACAGTACCACCGTCTCCGTCTCCTTTAATACAAACAGATCTACAACCTACATCCATGCAAGCTTTTAGGCAACAGCAGAGTGGAAAAACTCCCTTTAGAGAAAGAAACCTCCAGCAGAGCCAGGCTTAGGTGGGCAGCCATCTGCCTCAAATGGTTGGGGTGAGTGAAACCACAACAAGGAGGAAAAACACTGGGCAGGTCGATAGGACCAGTGACTGCACTCTTTAGATATGCAGCTCCAGGTCTGAGGATACCTGCAGAGGAACACAGAGAGGTGGAAACACAACTATAAGAAAGAGAAGCACACAAGAGATAGAGGAAAAAGGAGAGGGGTGAGGAGGGTAAGAATGCGATTAGACATACTGTCTCTGAGATTAGACAGAAGTTAGAGGACATCCAGGCCTTTATGTCTTTTAGGCAAGTTGAAGTTTGATAAATTAATTTCCTTTTTCTGGTTTCATTGATAAATATAGCTGGATATCATCTGCATAGCAATGGACATTTATGTGTGTTTCCTAGTAATATTGCCTAAGAGTGACATATGTATATAGAGTAAAAAGAATTGGTCCAAGCACAGAACCCTGTGGAACGCTGTAGTATACAGTACATAAATCCAGTAATCCAGGTACGTTAATTGTCAACATTGATGGTAAGAAACAATCTTTACACACCAGCTAACAATAAACATGAGTGATGTGTGGACTATCGAGCATTGAGTCGAGACCTCCGAGAAACAGCTTCTGACGTCCGCCGAGGCCAGGACTGACTTCACGGTAGCGTGTAACCAACTCCAGTCACCACACGCATCACATAGGGCCAGCGTGGATCCAGCGACAAGA